>NC_141157.1:26914515-27539515 GCF_053477565.2 Lygodium microphyllum | reverse complement strand
TAAGCTGTACTAAAACAGAGTTGAGTCCCAATGGCCTCCAAGATAGCCCTATAGAAGTGTGATGTGAAGAGAGAGTCACGATCACTAATGATTCTTTTGGGTAACCCATGTAGTTTGGAAATCTCCTTGATGAATAATCTTGCGATATCTGAGGCTTTATAGTTTGTCTTAATAGGGAAAAGATATGAAACCTTGGTGAGGATATCTACCACGACCATAATGGAGTTGTATCCTCCCTGAACTTGGGGCATGCCAACAATAAAGTCCATACTAATGAATTCCCATTTCATTTGGGGCATGTCAAGTGGTTGTAATTTCCCTGGCATTTTGACATGTTCGGCCTTAATGCATTGACAAGACAAACATTCCGTGACATATTTGAGAATGTCACCTTTGAGCCTATCCCAATAATAGCTCTTTTTGACCGCGGTAAGGATCTTGGCATAGCCAAGATATCCTGAGAAAGGGGAGTCTTGGGCTTTCCAAAGTATCTTTTGCTTAAGTGATTGGCTTGTTGGGATACATAGTCTTGTCCTAAAGTAGACAAGTCCATCATTGATAGAGAATTCTTGATACTTCGTTTGTAGCTTCAGGTCTTGATCTTTGATGGAGATCTCCCTTAGCAATTTCTGATAGGTTAGGTCATGGAATGCCTCTTCTCTAGCTAGCTCAAGAATTGGGTTGTTTAGCATGGATACCTTTGTAGCTAAAGATCTTACTGTTGATGGATCTTGCAAGATTAGAGAATTCAGAAATGCCATGCGACTGAGTGCATCGGCAACTACATTCTCCTTTCTAGGCCGATATTTGATTTCGAAGTCATATTCTTCCAGCACCTCAATCCATTGACGTTGCCTCATATTCAGCTCATTCTGGGTAAAAATCCATTTAAGACACTTGTGGACCATCACTAGGGTAAATTTGTTACCCAGCAAGTAGTGCCTCCAAAGTTTGAGAGCATGGATGACAACCAACAGCTCCAAATCGTGGGTAGCATAATTCCTTTCATGGCTCTTCAGTTTCTGTAACGTGTCCACCTATTCCCTTTAGGACACATCTTAGCAGTCCATCAGAAAGGAGGTCTCGAAAGCTCTGCCCGGCACTCCCATGGAATGTCACGGGGTTTGTGATCTAGGGCTTTTCGTGTCTGCCAAGTAGCAGAAGTATTCTGTCCATTCCCACTTAGGACCGACCTGAATCAGGGTTTTTCCTAATGCTCATTTCCTAAACGGCAACTAGCATCAAACCCGAGTGAACTACTTTATGCAGAAACGCTAGGTTCGAAGCGAATTCACGTTGCACTTGGTTAAGGAGAATGGGAAACGAGAGGGATGCAAGGCTTGACCTCTCTACCATAAGGCATAGTCCCATTCTGTTCCCCTAGAACAGTGTAAATTGGGATTATTATAACTTAGACTCTAGGTCAGTGCCCTTGATGTTCGTGTCCTTTGAAGACGATCTTCTTGCTATCCATCGTGATTGAGAAAAGTTCCCGGTCAACCGGGACCATCTATCTATAGGACGGACCCATGGCCACATCGACCACAATTTCCTCAAGTTGTTTTAGTTGTCTAATTACGTACCACATTTAGTTGGACAAGCATCAAACAGCTTCCTTAATTAGTCTATTAGGCACCGGTTTCTTCACGTAATCATAGCACTTGACATAGAAAAACAATGTCAAACAAGTTCCTTTTCAACAGCTTATCATATTATCTTAGAAATACATTTATAAAGTTCAGCCCGTAGGCTTATCCATAACCTGACCGAAGGCTATCCAGCAATCGACACGGATTACTAATCCAAGATTCTGCCCATAGACTAGTATGCGGGCTTGGGGATCCAATCCTCCCGAGTCAGGTTGGCCTCTTGTGTAGGGCCTGGAAGGCAAGGGATTTATGGCCAGAGCGCCCTCTAGCACCCAAGCGTCCTCCTGATCCAAGTAGCGCTCAACAGAGAGACCTCTCGCGACGGGTTTGGTCCACCTTCCCGGTGTGGTTAACAACCCCCTTGGTTAGGGTCACGCAAGTAGTCGAGGGTAACTGAAGCTGCCTCTCCCTTCAGGCCTTCAACTTGAAGCATTAGATATCTTTTCATCCTTTAATTCCTTGAGAAACAAAGCAAACAGTGCTCTATACAACTGTTACAAGCACAATCATTTCCAGTGGTCGTTATTTGGCAAATTGCTAAGGAGTGAATCTCTTTTTTCGAATGCATCCAGCACTCGATCCGAGATCAATTGCAACTTGGCAAGATTCCTAAGGGTTTGTTTGTTAACCCTTATATCCTTGGGTTAGGGCCGTCTCCTATAACCCAACTTAACCAATACCTTAAGTCTTATTAGTAGTAAATATGTTATTCCAATTTACTGATTGGTCTTTTGCTTCCAAGCAATGATCTAATTCCCTTATCTTGGTCACTTTTCCCAAGAAAGGTGCTATGTTAGGATGACTACTCACCCTCTTGCAAGAAAAACTTGCGCAAGAATCTGCCAATCTCATTCCGAGGAATTGGCCATTCCCTTGTGATCAATTCACAAAAATCATATGACTCTGCAACTTGTTGCCAAGTGTCGCACCTAATCCATGGGACTATTTTACCCATCGAACGGCATCCTCTAATCAAGGAATCATGATTAGATAGGAAACAGGGTTAGGGTGTGTTTATAACAATCTGTTCTTGATTGTACTAGGCCAACATTGTCGGTCCTAGGGTTCCAAATTCAAATCCAGTTTCATCCTTTTAGCGAGCGATCCTTAGGGTAAAAACCCTAGATTGTCTCTCGCAAGTACGTCCTAGTGTCCCTACATTCCATGAATGTGGGCAAGTCTTTACGGTATAAGGGTTACAGATTTGGCAATAAGAGCGATTAGATCATATCCTCAATGTGCTAAACCCTAGTTAACTCTTTGGAATATGTTGCATTGAATTAACCCTTCCTAATCGAGTCCCTCGCGGCTTTTAGGTGTTTAGGTTTAAACCAATTTACTTGTTTGTTCTTGAAGATATTTACGATACCATTTCTGTAATCACATGATGTATTATCTCTGTATGTGTAGTTTTACAATCACTTACTTCTTCGACTAAGATCAAAGCGTAAGTTAAGTTATGGCATAATTCCTAGTGATCCTTTAATAACATGCATTCAAGATTTATGCTACTAAGGGTTAGGGTTTTATGTGAACCATGCAACATTGTTTCCTACTTCTTTTCTAACTAAGATATTCATATGCTGAATGAGCTGATTGAGATTTAAGCCAATTGACTAGATTTTAATCTACTTTACGTAGATTTAAGAACCTCTTCCATGCCTAGCAATTTCCTATGGTTGCTAGTAACCTTCTTTAAAGAATCATTTCGAAGAAAAGATGTTCAATAATGCGGCATGCGATCTATTCCTTCCATGCATAATCCAAGTGTACTATCATTATTTTGACTTGTAAACATGGGCATTTAATTAATCTAAGTTTGTTATTTTGCAATGCTTAAAAACCACTTGCTAGGAATGCATAGATATCTTATGCTCTTCTATTTCATTTGTTAATACAAATGACCGATTCCTTGATCGAAGTTATTTCCTTTAATTTAGCCAAGGTATTTCAATCGAAAAAAATGCATCCTAATTTTCGTAAATGAAACATGCACAATTGAAATATTACGACATAAAACAAAACTAGGAAGAAAACCTGGACTTGTGGTGAAATGTCCACATGGATGCTAGGAGATGATCCTCCTGCATTTGCACCTTGTGCCTTCTTAGGAGCCAACGAGACTTCGACCTTTTCAACTTGGATGTAGATTTATGATCTTGGCCGTCTCCTTTGCACAGAAACTTCCTTTGTGATTCGGCTTCCTTGAATAATTTATCCGTCTTTTGGAACCGGCTTTAGAAGGCCTTAAAGGCTGCCTCCACAAAGTAGGGAATGGATCTGAGAGGGAAGGCTTTTAAAAGGAGACCACGGTTATAAGGACCAATTTGGGAAGGCTCATAGAAGTCCAAGGGAGGTAGTTTTAAATGGGCTTTGTGAAATGCTAAAAGGGGGAAAAAGGTTCAATTCCCGAGATAAGTCAAACTTTAAGGGGACTTGGATGGAAATTTCACGGAAAGGGGGTTAGGTGGAAATTTGCAAGGGAATGGATGTAAAAATTCTGGGATGAGACTCCCTTTTGTAAGAACGCAAGGGGGGGGGGGGGGGAAGGAGGTGTAAAAAGCCGCTCGTAAAGGGGTTAAATGACTTTAAGGAGAGATTCCTTGTGGAGAACCCAAGGGGGGAAGAAGGGCTTAGCTCTCGGGGTAAATGATCCTTTTAAAGGGCCTTGGGTGAGATTTAAAATGGGGGAAAAAGGGTGCTTGTGAAGGCCAATAGAAAGGGTGTTCTAAGGGACCTCGGGGTTAAATGAACCCTTGTGGGAATTGCAATATGAAAGGGGGCCTAGATCCCTCCACTTAGAAGCTTCCAAGAAGCTTCTTGGAAGCTTCTGTGGTCACAGAGCCACGTTGGGGAAAAAAAAAGGAAGAATGATTTGCTTAAGGTGGCTTGTTGGCGAATCAGGGCGAAATGGTGGTGTGTTGGCAGCAGATGGCGGCGACCTGCGGCAGCTTTACGAGCTCCTCTCCTCCATGGCAGCGGATCAACTGATTATCACGGCCTTTTTCTCCTCCTCTCTCATTTTGCATCAGCGTTTTTGCTGCCCCCTCCAACTCCCTTGGCCATGGTTTTTATAGGGAGAGGGAAGGGGATCCCCCCTCCCCCATGCGGCCTCCTGCATGGCCTTTACCCCCACCATGAGCTCCAACACGGTGCTCAGTCACCCTTGCTATTCCCCTCTCCTCCAGCATGACAGTCGACTGGGGGAAAACGGGAATAATTAAAAAAAATTGCCATTATTCGTAAACTTTATCCTTTTGGTCTCCTAAGAGGAGGTTCATATGAAGAATGCGGTTTTTAGGAATCGAAATTATTACATTCTCTCCCCCTTGGAGGAATCGAGATGTCCTCATCTCGAGATAAAATGGGGATATTGATGGTTGAGAGTGCTTTCATCTACCCAAGTGGCATCCTCCTCGGGATAATTTTTCCACTGGACGAGGCATTCTCTCAAGGTTCTGGATCTCAGTTGTCTCTCCCTAACATCTAGAATCCTATCAAGCCTTATTTCAAGGTCTCCTTGACTAGGCATTACAACTTGTTGGTCATCAAGTACATGGTTAGGATTAGGTACATACTTCTTCAATAGGCTGATATGGAATACATTATGAACCTTTAGGTTCTCAAGGAGTTGCAGTCTATAAGCATTAGGCCCTAGGTACTTGAGGATCTTTTATGGTCCACAATACCTTGGACTTAGCTTCTTGCAATCCCCTAAGGATAGAGAACTCTTTTTTGGGCGTACGCAAATGAAGACCATGTCTCCTTCCTTGAAGATTCTATCTTGATGCTTCAAATCCGCGTATGCCTTCTGTCTATCCTTGGTGGCTTGGATGTCTTGTCTTATTGACTTTATTTGGTCATCCATCTCTTCCAACATCTGCCTTGAAGCTTCAACCCTCAAGGTTGGATATGAGAAGTTTAGGGGACTTCGATAGTCATGACCATACAATGCTTGAAAAGGGGTCATCTGAATGCTTTGTTGGTAAGAAGCATTGTAGGAATATTCAACCAAAGGCAAGTATTGAATCCACCTACTTGGATCATGACAGCAGTGTGCTCTTAACATATCCTCAATGACTTGATTGACTCGCTCTGTTTGGCCATCAGTTTGGGGATGGTAAGCTATACTAAAAAAGAGTTGAGTCCCAATGGCTTCAAAGATAGCTCTCCAGAAATGTGATGTGAAGAGAGAATCACGATCACTAACGATTCTTCTGAGTAACCTATGTAGCTTGAATATTTCCTTGATGAACAACCTTGCAATGTCTGAGGCTTTATAGTTTGTCTTTACTTGAATAAGGTGTGCAACCTTAGTCAGCATGTCAACCACAACCATAATGGAGTTGTATCCTCCCTGAACTTGGGGTAGGCAGACAACAAAGTCCATACTGATGAATTTCCATTTCATTTGGGGAATGTCAAGTGGTTGTAACTTTCCTGGCATCTTGACATGTTTAGCTTTGATACGTTGACAGGACAAATACTCAGTGACATATTTGAGAACGTCACCTTTAAGCCTCTCCCAATGGTAGCTCTTCCTAACTGCATTGAGAGTCTTGGCATAGCTAGGATGTCCTGAGAAAGGGGAATCATGAGCTTCCCACAATATCTTCTGCTTAAGTGATTGGCTTGCCGGTATACACAACCTCGTTCTATAGTAGACAAGTCCATTATTGATAGAGAATTCATGATACTTAGCCTGTAGCTTTTGGTCCTGATCCTTGATAGAGATCTCCCTTAGCATCTTTTTATAGGATGAATCATGGCATGCTTCCTCTCTAGCTAGCTCAAGTATTGGGTTGTTTGGCATGGAAACCTTTGTGGCTAGAGATCTAGCTGTTGATGGATTTTGCAATATTAGAGAGTTAAGGAATGCCTTGTGATGACTGAGTGCATCAGCAACTACATTCTCCTTTCCAGGTCGGTATTTGATTTCAAAATCATACTCCTCTAGCACTTCAATCCACCAATGTTGCCTCATGTTGAGCTTGTTCTGGGTAAAGATCCACTTGAGGCTCTGATGATCAGTTACTAGAGTAAACTTGTTACCCAACAGGTAATGTCTCCAAAGCTTTAGAGCATGGATGACAGCCAAAAGTTCTAGATCATGGGTAGCATAATTCTTTTCATGGCTCTTCAGTTTCCTTTAAGATTATGCTACAGGATGACCTTCCTGCATGAGCACACATCCTAAGGCAAGCGTGCTAGCATCAGTTACTACCTCGAACCCCTTACTGAGGTCTGGAAGTTTTAGGATAGGTGCTGATACCAAACATTGCTTCAATATATCAAAGCTAGATTATTCGGTTAGTTGACATGCAATGGATGTTTGCTTCTTCAGTAAATTTGTCAGAGGTGCTACAATCAAAGCATAGTTTTTGATGAAGACCCTATATCATCCTGTCAACCCAAGAAAACTACGTCTTTCTTTGATAGTTGTTGGTATTGGCCATTCTAGCACATCTCTCACTTTGGCCCGGATCCACTGAGATTCCTTCCGTTGATACGATGAACCCTAGATATTCAATATGACGTTTGAAGAATGTACACTTCTTCATCTTAGCATATAGCTTATGTGCCCTCATTGTCTCAAGGACAATCCGAAGTTGGGGTTCATGATCTTCCTCCTGTTTAGAATAGACTAAAGTGTCATCAAAGAAGACGAGTACAAAGTCATCGAGATATGGCCTAAAGATATCCTGCATTAACCTGTTGAAGGTGGCAGGCGCATTCGTAAGCCCGAATGACATAACTAGGAACTCAAAGTGTCCATATCTTGTGTTGAAGGTTGTCTTTGGGATATCTTCTTCTTTGATCCTTATCTGATAGTAACCAGGCCTAAGATCAATCTTGGAGAAGATCTTTGCACCTTGAAGACGATCAAGAAGTTCATCTATTCTAGGAATAGGGTACTTGTTCTTGACAGTTGATTGAATCAACCCTCTGTAATTAATACATAGTCGAAGTGTTCCATCTTTCTTTTTCTGGAACAGTACTAGAGCTCCCCATGGTGAACTGCTTGGATGGATGTAGCCCTGATCTAGCAGTTGCTTGATTTGTTCCTTCAGCTCAATTGCTTTTGGTATGGACATTCTATAGGGTCTCTTCGCAGTTGGCGCAGCTCCTGGTACTAGCTTGATCTCATGATCCACTTCTCTTTGAGGTGGAAGTTCTGTTAACTCTTCAGGAAATACGTCCGCGTATTCCTTTAGCCATGAAGGTCCTTCAGTAGACCTCTACTTCTCATCTAGCTTATTGAGTTTAATCAAGTAGACAGGTAGTCCCTTTCTGACTCCCTTTATAATCCGGGAGTCGAAGCCTTAGGGGGTTGCAACCCTACCCTTTTTATAAATCTTAACAACATTATAGGTCACATGCCCCTTTAACAACCTCATCTATAATATCATATTTAATGGAAGGTGTAGTTGTAGACACTAGTTGTTTCATTGCAAACTCTATCACATTACTAGGGATATAGACATAATCTGAGTATGTAATCTGGCCCTTAACCTTCATTGACTCTTAACAAGCATAAAGACAACATATTTCACATTTGTGAGTCCATTTTTAAATTGAGTTCTATCATTACATCTTCCAAGATCTCTTCCAAGCTCACATGCAAAGTATAATTTGCAACTTGCAAAAGCAACTTTATCTTTTGAGTCTCTATAATTCGTTGCTTAGCAATATCTAATGGATCATTCTTATGCTCAAACTCACGTAATAACTTTATGGCTAAAACTCATTCTTATGCTTAGTAATCCACTCCATGAAAGTCTTGTGATAATCAAGCATGTGTCCTTAATGAAACATTATTATTTTAATGCTTTCTTGAACTCACCCTAGTTTGTATCTTTCATATGCCATCAATGATGTGTGTTTTCAATTCATATATTGTGATTCATACGAAATATTGACTCAAATTAACTTCATCTATCACAAAGAAAGCCATGTTTTTAGCATACATATTTGGATAGGCTAAACCATTTCAATCATCAAACAATTTTGACTAGATTTCAATAACTTGCAAAGCTTTAGTGACAATAGATTCATTCTTTATAGATTCTTGCGGCTATTACTTCTCCTACCAATAAATATTAATGTTTGATAATAATATTCTTACTTTATCACAAAAACCTATAGAAAATCCCCTACGATTACCCATCCTGTAACTCTTTAGACGACCATTTATATCGGGTTCACCAAATGTCCTTGGTCATTTAAGTTGAAGGCCTTAGTCATAGGGATTTAATAAGAAGAGTTATAGAGAAAAGAGACAAGAAATCTTTGAATGAAAGAATGTATTCTATAATAGAGACACAATCAACATTGGAAACCCAACTATAGGGGAGTTTTTGATTTAGAGCTTATACAACATACTTGAATCCAATTTAGACAAGTTTGAGATGATACCTCAAGATAACTTCACTGACAAAATATCTTAGCCTAAGACAATAGCTCAGCAATGCCATATATGCATCAATCCAATTATTTTAAACATGATCCAAAATCAAGACACTGATCCATTCAATAAGAGTAAAAATGATATATATGCATAAATTTCATTCAAGACAAAGCAACTTGCATAAATCCAAAAGCTTTGCGTTAGAGATTTTAGAAGACACTTATATTAGCCCAAAATAAACTATTGCATCAATACTTTCACCAGGAATCTTCAAATCTGTCCATACTATGTCTCACCAAGATAGCTACATGTAAGAGAATGCACTGTGATCAAGAGAGCTCTAACTATCAAAGCTACGGAGTGAAATATTTAGCATTTATGCCCTATATTATAGCATTGGTTTGCACTCCATAAAAGACATTGAATAACTATCTCTCTTCAAGGTTTCCTCTCTCTTGATGTTACCTTGCTGTGAACTACCACACTTTGTGAACAAAAATAATGAGATATCTCTTTCTATTTTTTATCAATAAATTCACTATAGATTGTGCCATTGATCTCCCTAAAGTTGTGCTTAATTTCTTGTCATTATTCATCTCCAATTTCAGGCTCAAAGCCCCTCTTCTAAAGTCTCCAAAATCATATATTAAAGCTAGATAAGACTCTTCATGTGTAAAATATCCTAGACACGTCTAAACTTAACCATGAACCATGTGAACTTGTCAAGTACCATAAAGAAGACTAAAGTTTCTAGGTTGAAACAATAAAGAACATATAAAACTATGGATTACCCCATATTCAAAAAAGAGAAAATAAATACTAATTTTGGATATCCTTGTTTATTGTTATTCTCTTTCTTTTTCCTTCCCTCCTTGTTTCGCTTTGTGTGTTTGTATACATGTAAAAACATATCGTTGTGTTGTGTAGACTAACAATGTGTGGCCGAGCATGTAAGAGCATGAGTGCGAAAAAGGGTATGAGAAACACATTTTTATACACGTTCTTGAATAGTGTCCACTAATTTGGACCTTTTTGTAAAAACAAGTATCTGTGTTCTACAAATTAACAATATCATGTCACTAAACATGTAATAGCACGGGCGAGTTCAAGAGTTCATAGGAAACACATAATTATACACATTGATAAATGCACACATACTATGCAAAACCAAACTGCAAATTGTTTGGATCTTTGTCTGATCATGTTGAAATATGAATATATGTTGTTTGAAAGGGTTTGTAGAAAATTATTTGAGTTCTAATAGATAATCAAACCAATAGGGTGCATTTGAGGACACATGGAAAAATAGATTTCTCACATCCACTCCAACTTACCCATACTACTATACACTCAATGATACACTCTTATTTTGCCCAACATAAATAGCTATTTCTACAAAGAAGTGGTCAAAATAGTAGAGTTGTTTGGGGACATGTGTAAAAATGTGCTTCACTACAACATGTTTGTACCTTTTTTGTGATTTTATCTACACAAACATACATGCTTCTTCATCCACACAATCTATGTAGAGAGCTTTTTCAAGCTCATATTAATCAAAAGTAGAGTTACAAAAAGCATAGCATGAATATGCAACAAAAATAGACCTAAATGTTGAGAGATTAATAGAAAAGGAGAGAGAAATTTATCTTTATATGAGCTCATCTTATTTGAAAGCTATGGATCTTGCCTTATCTCTTTTCACAAATATAGGGTCTACTTTGACAAAACAGATGGACAAAAGGAAGAGAAATAAGAGTTACTGAAGAAGATGAAGAGGGGAAGGGAAAGAATAACAAAATGAAATCACCTTTGTGTGTGTAGATAAGAATAGTGGGTGAGGAATCAAATATTCTTTCTCCATAAAAACTCTTAACCATGACATATCTCACATCGGAGCTCCTAGTCTTATCTTGTGTCTTGTCCATTATACAATGCTTAGTTAGCTCCCTTCTCACCATGTTTGTCTCTTTTATTTGACAAAAGTGCATCTTTTAGAAATGTTTTCAGGTGCATTTCATTGCATATTTCTATGTGCTTTCTAAGTAGTCCTTTTTACATGAATTTCAACATGCTCATAGGTTGTCATGGCTATATCTACATTGCATTAGAATTCTAGGACTTCAAGTAGTACCATAATGCTAAATGGGATGTTCCATGAGTTACAAACATGGTCGTACAACCATGTCACATGCCTATGTCTTTGCTTCAATTCTCTTGTACTGCCTATTTAAGCAAATCCATATAAACAATAGCTCATCCAAATAAAAAACATAAGGCATGTAAATGATAGCCCTTGTGATGATAATTGAAGAACAACTCTTGTGAGGACAATCATCCCAAGCTCATTTCGTACCTTTCTTTACTCAGTTCCCTCCTTACTAGATCACTTGCCAAGCATGCTTATGATGATGTGGCTTCACAATGGAAAACAAAAGAAAAAGCTATATGTTTTCTTAAATTAGAAGCATAAAAATATGGGCAGCTTGTAGAAAACAATGACTTCCAAGATACACAAATTTTTGGTATGAGAGAGTGTCACATATGACACAAATTTCACAAACATTGCATAATGGACAAATTTCAATTAATAAACAATGCTACATAAACAATGTTTAAAAATATATTGTATAAATGAAGTTCAAACTAGTGAGATTTTTGTTGATTAAAAGAGAGTTTGTATATGTGACATAAATAATGCTTTTGAAAAGGTTTGACGTTGTGGCTTACGCAACACCTACTTTTTCTTTCAAGCATCACATAAGTGATAAAACAACACAAAATAACACAAGTACATCGTAGTAAATAAAATGGTAGTAAAGAAAATAAACTTCAAACCTTTGATTTGGAAGAAAATGGCTTTCTCTTATTCTCCAACTACTCCATGACACAACAATTTTGGCTTCCATAGCTTTCTCTCTCTCTCTCTCTCTCTCTCTCTCTCTCTCTCTTTGTGCATGCACGTGATTTTGTCTTTGTATTTATCTAAAGTTTTGTTTCTATAGTATTATTGAGCCGAAAGTAGTATAGTGTACACTTGGAAGCACATGTAATTTTAAGCATTATTTGCACATTTGTTTGAATGTTTGGATTCATTGTTGGGACCATGTATTTACATGCAACTCTATATGCATAATTAAATTTGAGCATAACTTTGCATCAGGAAATTACATCCACAGTTCTATTGTAGTGCTTTGCATATCAAAAAGTGTAAGGATTTCTTCATGGGTCACTTGGAAAGTCGTTTACTGGCATTGGAGAGATGGTTAAAGGTGATGTACATGTAGATGTAAAACATTGAAAGAATGAAGTGAATATTGGGGTTAGAAATGTGTTTGCATGAGCGGCACAAATAGTTGCACGAAGGTAGAATAGCTCTTGGAAGGTGATGTACATGTAGATGTAAAACATTGAAAGAATGAAGTGAATATTGGGGTTAGAAATGTGTTTGCATGAGCGGCATGAATAGTTGCACGAGGGTAGAATAGCTCTTGGAAGGTGGTTGGAAGTTGTTGCTATATGTGGGGAATCCGGCCTTCCTTGACACCGTCCATGCAAGCCTTTGCTCATGGGTGACACATTGTGCTTTGAGATAGTTGCCATTTGGACGTGGTGGAAGCTTATATTGGTGGCCAGGGAATTCCCTTCAACACATACTCGTGGTTTGGTCTCTAATCCATGATTACTCAATAATGTACCAACTAGATAGTTTCATTTTTGGCTTTTCATACTTGCGCATAAGTGGTTTTGAACTAGTTGAGGGAGCAAATGGCCTCAGAATCTCGATCTCACTAGATGACAGCTTTTTGGCATTATAATCCATAAGCTTGGCCTTTTTCACTTGCTTTTCTGCTTCCCCTCAATCCGATAGATAATGTCAAACCTTGTGGCAATTAAATGGGGGGTCAAATGGACATCGATATAACGAACAGACACTTGCGTTGGATTCCCGATTGGCAAAATGCATCTAGTAAAACTCCAACTCCTTGATCCATAATTGCTTTATTTTGCATCGCAAATGCCTCTTTTATGGCTCTTGGGGTCTTTTACACTTGAATCCAAACTTTAAAATCTATTCTCATTATCATAGGACATTGGTACAAACATATGGATGGTGCCTCTTCTAGGTTGACGAATCAAAATGAACACATTTAGTGCATGCTATCAAGTCTCTAATGGAATTGATTAATACAAAGATGTGCTACAAAATGACTGTTAATGTATATGAAACAATTTATAACAATATTCCATTTGACCTATGATTCTCATTTTGTGAATGTTGTTGGCACTAATGCATGATGAGGTTGAGCAAAGGCATGTGTTCCCAATGTACCACTAGCTCTCATCTTCATTAATTGGCCTCTAGTGAAACATGAATTTGTGGAACAACTCTTATTTTCATCAATGTTTACATGCACTTGTATTCACTTGACATGTTTGCTCACGAAAAGTTTATGTGATACAAGTCCATGATAGCTGCTACACACCAAAAAAACTAGAAAATACTGCATGATACCAATAGATTTGAGCAAATACATAACACAAAAAAGGAGCTAAGTTCTATGTAAATATCACATGTTGTCCGTCTATTTTCTTTCATTTCATGATACCAATATGTATATACAAATATATAATTAAATAAGAGAGTGACTTCTATGTACATATCAATTACTCCAATTCTTTTCTTTGATTTTTGAAATATTCTTTATGGCACCTTTGTATGAGTCTGCACTCTCTTATGATAAGGATGCACAAATGTGTGAGATGTTACACACTTTAATCAATTTGAAGCCACAAGCAAATTACATAACCATTGATATATATCCCTTGTCAAGTAGTTGAAAATCTCTTTGAATTTTTTGTTTTTAATATTTTTCACAATACCAAAAGTTACATGACAATTGTATATACACTTGTACTCACTATCATCTATGAGTATTGTGTTTGTAGGTGTGTATTCAAGTACACCATCCCAAAATGTTTGCACAGCCATATAACATAATGGCTCTTTTTCTAATGGTTTCTCAATGTCAAAATTTTACTCAACCATACAATCATGTTGTGATTATACCCTAATAAATATTTTCCAACACATGTGGAATGTAACTTGTAGCATGGGCATTGCCTTCTTCTTGCTTGAGACAAATATATTGAACCTTTTAAAGCTCCAATCCAAAAAAATTTGTGTATTCCTTTTGACAGTAAGACTTCTACAATGCCTCAAGAAGACATTGACAATCTTGAATCAAAGAAAATTTCCACCATGCCAACGTGCTTTCTTTTCATCCATTTTCAGAAAAAGTGATCCATTTAGATCCACTATCAAAGCATGTCTACTTTCAAAATTAGGGTTATTGGGGTCCTTCCATGGCTTCTTCTATACATCTATGATACTCATAGAAATGAGAGAGTTTATATGGTCCACATGCTCATATTCCATGGAGTCTTTCTTGCCATGCCTATCTCCCCATACCATGTTGTAAAACTGGAATGCTTAGTAGTTTCTTTTTAAAACTTTTCTTAATCATCTGGAGAATCTAGCATACTTGACTTTGCATGTTATGGCCACCTCATCTTGTGCTTCATACAAGTTGTGGGCTGCAACCACGTTTATCTTCAATGGCATGTGATCTTTTCAAAACCATGGGATAGCAAAGAGTCCATTCCATTAGTGTTCTAAATGGAATTTGTGCTTTGATTGCTAGGAACTTACTCAACATCCATTTGCACATCACAATAAGTAGTGAAGTATAAAGAACTCAAACCCTCTGATAAGAATGATTGTGTTACAATAGCATCTTGATAGTCAACCATCCCTTTTCTACCATGTTCCAACCCATCATGCAATAAATTCTTGACAGGCATGTCTTCCATTCAACTATCCTATACATCATCAATAGCTATGGCATCTTGACAATTGAGCATCCCTTTTGGCCATGAACGTGCCCATCATGCATTATATTATCAATAGGCATACCTTCACTACACATCTCACAAATCACTTTTCTGCCATGTTGATGCCCTTCATGTAATAACTTCTCAACATGCATGCCTTCACTAAGACTATCCTACACATCATCATGGACAGAATATCTTGACAATCATGGATACCTTTTTTTCTATGGTCCTTCCTATCATGCAATGCATTTTTAGTAGGGATACCTTCACTTTGAGTATTGTGCATCCCTTTTCCACCATTTTCCTTCCCATCATCCAATACATTTTTAGCATTCATGCCTTTACTACCACTATTGTGTATGTTATCAATGGCTATAACATTTTGACAATGCATCTTGTTTTTGGGAGGCTTGCCTTCATTACAACTATCTAAACAACATTAGTGAGGTTGCTGTCATGAAATGATTTTGCAACATCCAAGACCTCATTCTCATGATCTTGTACATCATGGGTTGTGTGGTTCTCAAAGTTTAAGTTTGCATTTGTCTCTACATGATTGTGACCTCTATTACGTGACCAACCTGCACATCATCCACCATTTCATTATTAACATTTATTGTATTTTGAACATCACATTTGTAAGCATTACCACCTATTATATGCTCTATATGCATCCCATCAACTACATGTGACATAACCTTGCAAGTGCACATTTCATCTATTTCTTTATAAAATTTGTGTAGAGTTGGAAAATCTAGTTTGTTTCTTTGACGATACATGAAAAACATGACTCTGGAGCAATAGACACTAAATTCCACATCTATAAAGTCAACTTTACATCGATACAATGTTCATGACAAGAAAAATCTAAAAATTAAGAGAACTCGATTTTACATACATTACAGTGTTCAAGACAAGAGAACAATCTAAAAATTTAGAGAAATAAAGTTAACATAATTTGGAAAAATGAGTACAACTAGGGGACTTAGATTTTCATATTACATAGTAGTGTTCCAAGCATCACAAAGGGAATGACAATGCATAGAAACTATAGAATATAAAGGAGTGGTTCCCAAAGTATAGAATACAAAATGACACAAAAAGTGCATACTAATCATCATGGGACCAAGGAGGTTATTATCCTTCAACTCAATTGCAAATGACCATGTGAGAAAATTGTTTATGAGTCTAGTTAAAGAATAACTAGGAATGCAATTAAGATGAGATTAGAATCCTAACATGACTGTAATAAAACTTCAACTTGAATATGCAACCTCAATACATGGGATTGGGCCTCTAGATGGCCCTCTTGACAAGTTTTTTTAACTTGGAGAGAGAACTACAAGCATTCTATAGTCATTGTGGAGCGGGTATAAGTGAAAGGACTTAATCATAGAGATTTAGTTTAAAGAGTCATAGAGAAGAGAGATGAGAAATCTCTAAAAGAAAGAATGTATTTTGCAAGTGAGACAGAAGAAATAATACAAACCTAGCTATTGGAGATTCGTTGATTCAGATCTCATATAACATACATGAATCCGATTTAGACATTTTAGAGATGATAGCTCAAGATTATCACACCAAGATGATAGCTCAACTTGAGATAGCTCACAAATACCATGTATGCATCAATCCAATTTATGTATGCATGATCCAAAATCAAGATGTGGACCCCTTTGTTGAGATGTAGAAAGAGAAGATATGTAGCGATGCGATAGTGAGAGAAGCGACACACCATATACACTCCCAAAGACTACATCATATTGATCACAATCTACATATATGTAGGTGAGACATAGTTTAGATAGGGTGAGCTATATATAGCTCCAACACTCCCACTCAAACAAAGGTCTCTAGCTATGGACGAAAAAAAACCCTTGGGGAGCACAAGGGAAAAACCCAAGCTCCTATATATAAATGTACAAACATGATCAAGAAGGATTATTGTGTGCAACTCCCTTACACCGCAACTTGATGCAATGCGCTTTGAGTTGCTACCAGCTTAACCACTCTGTCTAACCCAAAGATTAGACCCACAATGGTCACCTTTTTGCCATTCGATCACATAGACCTCATCTGATAAACAAGTCACGATTCCGGGCGCACATTGGGCTTCTCCTCATAATGGGGGACTTACAACTTTGAGCACCATGGATCATTGGTGGCACCTAATGAGGGTGGGGCATTGATCATATCTAACAACCCCCCTCAATGTCCACCCATAGGTGAACTATCTTCTCGGCCCAATGCCGAGTCTCTGAAGATGAACTTGAAGCAGATCCTTCGTAAGTGCTTTGGTGAAGATATCTGCTCCATTCTCCTCTATTGGACAGTAGACTAGTTCCACTATCCCATCCTCCATCAAATCACGCACATAGTGATAGTGGATCTCTATATGTTTGGTGCGTGCATGAAACACTCGATTTTTGGCAATGGCGATGCAACTCTGATTGTCACATCTCAGCACAGTTGGTTCTTCATCCTACACTCCCATATGCCATAGAATCCTTCTCAAACATACGGTTTGACATGCAACAAAACAAGCTACCTTGTACTTTGCTTCGATAGAAGACAATGCCACTGTTGGCTGCTTCTTACTAATCCAAGAGAAAATTCCTGAACCCAAAGAGAAACAATAACCAGAAACTGACTTCCTGGAATCAATATCTCCTGCCCAATCTGAGTCACAGTTTCCCACAAGAGAAGTTCTAAAACTGTATGTGATACCATAGTCAAGAGTTTCCTTCAAGTATCTGAGCACCCGCATCCCAACCTTCCAATGACTCTCATGAGGTTTGTTTGAGAACCTGCTCAAAACACCAACAGCAAAACTGATATATAGTCTTGTGTTACAGAAGTAGATCAGACCAACCTCCTATACCTCCCAATGTCTGCTAGTCTTGATGTATCCTCGACGGATAACTTTGCATTCACCTCCATAGGTGTAGCTATCCCCTTGCACTCGGTCATGCCAAATGCCTTCAAGATCTCCCATGCATACTTCTTTTGAGAGATGAAGATCTTTCCTGGCTCTTGCCAGACTTCAATCCCCAAACAATAGTGCAGCAAGCCCAAGTTTGTCATTTCAAACTCAGAACTCAAAGCCTTTCGAGTTTGGTTGATCATATCTTCATAGTCACCTGTAATAAGAAGGTCGTCCACATATAGGATAATCACTACAGACTTTTTACCATCCCTGTAAACATACAAGTTAGCATCTGAGGTACATCTTTTGAAGTTTAGGTTTAAAAAGAACTTATCTATCCGCTGGTACCATGCTCTGGGGGCTTGTTTTAGCCCATACAATGCCTTCTTCAGCTTACACACTTTGTTCTTAGAATGGGGGGTCTCAAACCCTGGTGGCTGTGCCACGTACACCTCCTCCTTGAGGTCACCATTTAAGAACGCTGACTTAATATCCATTTGGTACACTGGCCACTTCTTTTGGGCAGCCACTGTAAGTACCGTGCGAATAATGGTCATTCTGGCAGTTGGGAAAAATGACTCTTGAAAATCAAACCCTTCAACTTGTGAAAATCATTGGGCAACCAATCTAGCTTTATACTTTTCTAAGGTACCATCAGCCTTGTACTTTACCTTCCAGATCCACTTGGTGCCAATAACCTTCCGCTTTGCTGGTCGATCCACTAGCTCCCAAGTGTCATTCTTCATTATGCTGTCATACTCCGCTTGCATAGCAGCCTTCCATGATGGATCTGCAAGTGCTTCTTCTAAGTCAGTTGGCTCCTTTACTTCTCTCATAATATCAACCATCAAGGCCATATTGACTATGTAAGTAGAAGCCCTCCTTTGCTCCTCTATTCTTTGAGACCTCCTTGGTCCATCTGCCTTCTCCTCAACAGATGCAGGCATAAGATTATAGTGGTCATAGAGCTTCTTCACCGAGCGCAGCAATGGATTTTTTGGTTGGGTGATGTCAGGTTGGTGAACTTTTTCCTCATCATCTGAAGATGATGCTTCCTCCTCCTTAAGGATAGGGATAGCTCTCGGGACAGGTTCATAGTGGACTACTTCTTCGCTTGATGATAAAGTGAAAGAACTTGCCTTCTCCTCCTCCACTATATGTGGCTCCTCCTTGAACACCACATCACGGCTCGCGATGATCTTCTTTGCCTCTTGGTCATATAATTTGTAAGCCTTCTGCTCATCACTATAACCCAACAAGATACATTTTCTGCTTTTTGGTTTTAACTTGTTTCTCTTCTCATCTGGAACATGTGCATAACATTCACATCCAAAATTTTTGAAATGTGAGACAGATGGTTTCTTACCAGTGTAAGCCTCATGAGGTGTTTTTTCCTTGAGAGCCTTTGTGTAGCTCCAATTTAGAATGTAGACTACAGTATTAACAGCTTCAGCCCAAAAATGGTTAGGCAATCCCTTGCCCTTTAGCATGCATCTTGCCATCTCCACAATGGTGCGATTCATGCATTCCATAACACCGTTCTGCTGAGGTGTGTGAGGCGTCGTCAATCGACGCGTGATCCCTTTGCTCTTGCAAAAGCCTTCAAACTCCTTTGAGTTGAACTCACCACCACCATCTGTTCTAAATTTCTTCACACTTTTCCCTATTTCATTCTCAACAAGTTTTAGCCATTCTTTAAACTTTCCAAAAGCTTGAGCCTTATCAGGAAGGAAGTACACCCACATCTTCCTACTATAGTCATCGACAATCAACATAAAATAAGAAGATCTCCCCAAGGCCTGTGTAGGCATCTTACCACACAAGTCAGCATGCACCAACTCTAGAGGAGCCTGTGCTCTATTCTTGCTTTCATGTGGAAATGCCTTTCTCTGTTGCTTTCCCATCATACAAGCTTCACATGGTTCCTTCAATTCAGTTATTGTAGGTAGGTGAGCAACCATACCTTGCTTTTGCATCTCCTTGAACACTGCAAATCCGATGTGTCCAAACCTTTCATGCCAAAGCTTACTTATGCCCACTCCAACGGTGGCTGTAAGAGCACTTAGCTCATACAAGTTGTTCCTTCTCTCTCCTTTGCCAACAATTGTGCCAGCACTATCAAGAATTTTTGCACATGTCTTCTTGAACCTCACTTCATGATCAAGATCAGTTATGGCAACAAAACTGATAGCAGATTTCTCCTGATTTCGGAAACATACAACACATTTGAAAGCTTTTTGACTTCACCATTTGCAGTAGCAAAAGAAATAGTACTTGTGCCTACAGTAGGGCATTTAGCATCATTTCCAACCGTCACAGTGATGGATTCTTGTAGAGGCTGCATAGAACTATATAGACCTTTCTTGTTGGTCATGTGACGGGAGGCCCCACTATCCAACACCCATGAGTCAGTGGTAGATTCTTCTTGCGCCGAGGAGCACACTTCCTCAATGGTCACCATGAGTAATTCCAACTTTGCTTCAGTCGTATTGGCTGTCTCTTTCCCTTTACTTTTAAGGTTACCATTCTTTTCATCTTCCTTCTTGACACGACAATTTGCAATTGCATGTCCTTTCTTCTTGCAGTAGAAGCACTCTCCTTGAAACTTCTTCTTACCGCCCTTCTTCTTTTTGTCACCATCATTTTTGGTGGAGGAACCACCTTTGCCTTTTGCATTGGTAGAGAATGCAACATCTCCATTGTTGCTTCCTTCTCGGGCTT
Source organism: Lygodium microphyllum (assembly GCF_053477565.2). NCBI lineage: Eukaryota > Viridiplantae > Streptophyta > Polypodiopsida > Schizaeales > Lygodiaceae > Lygodium > Lygodium microphyllum. The sequence continues at coordinate 27,518,916 of NC_141157.1, read as the reverse complement.
TTAGCCTCAACTCCTCCTCCATTAATAATGCACAAAACTCCTCAAAAGTCAAAGCTTGAGGTATCACCTGAGTATTAAGGGTAGTTACTAGTCTATCAAACTTTTGTGGACAAATCCGAAGACACCTCAGAGCAAGCTCTTCACTAGTCTTTTGTATCCCAGCGCCAACCATCTGGTCGCGTAGATTCTTAATCCGAGTGATGAATGCTTTAACCGTCTCTCCTTCAGCAAACTTCTCCGCTGCTAGTTGATTCTCCAAGTTTTGAATCCTTGTTTGGTTTCGTGTTTCATACTGACTCCTTAGTACATTCCAAGCCTCTAACGCTTTGGTTGTATGCTGAATCAAAGTCAGAATATCATAACAGCTTGTAACTAAGGCACACAATGCATGTGCATTCCTTCATTTCCAAGCTCCTAGAAGATCTGCGTTCAGAGGAATCATCACACTAGGATTTGATGGGTCGGGGGTAGGCTGTGGTTCTGCGTTAGTCCCTAGCATAGTCTCCAGAAGCTCATAAGAATCAAGGATAGTTGTAATTTTGAGCTTCCACAAGGTGTAGTTTGTACCATCTAACTTGCCTTCGGTGAAGGTTGGTGGACAAATCCTCAGTGTTTGAATAGCCGGTACAGCAGCACCACCTCCTGCACCACTTCCTAATGCGCCAGAACCGCTTCCGGAAGTCGACATAGTTTCTCTTTGCTGTTGAAGCCTTGGCATCCGGTCACATAGACCTCGTCCGATATACAAGTCAGGACTCAACCAATGTCTGGGCTCACATTTGGCTTCTCCTCATAATGGGGGCCTTACAACTTTGAGCACCATGGATCATTGGTGGCACCTAATGAGGGTGGGGCATTGATCATATCTAACATATGTATGTACAAAAATGACAAAGAGGTCTAAGGTGTATACGCATATGTGAAGTGTATGGTGCCTAGAAGGAGTATGTATAATGGCACTACAATGCCATAATAGATTAATTTCCAAATATTGAACTTGAGACAACTCCAAGTTTCGAGCATAGTAGAGTGAAGTGTGTTTCATAAAGTCCTTTGATGAATATGTCTACAATGATCTAATCACTTGGACAATGTTCAATCATGATCTTGCCTTTATTTACTTCATATCAAACATAATGATAATGCACTACAATATGTTTAGACTTGTTATGTTGAACATAGTGTTTAGCAAGACTAATAACACTTTGGTTATCACATCAAAGCTATGTGCTAGAGAGAGGAGGATAGCCAATATCTTGTAGAACTTGTTGAAGCCATGCTAACTCTTGAGCCACTAAAGATGCAGCTACATATTCAACACAATGTTGTTTCTTTCTAGTCCAAGAAACAAGACAACCATTGATAAAGAAACAACTTCCACTTGTAGAATGCATAGATAAGCTTGCCTAGTCTGCATCTGTATAACCCAAAAATTGAAGTGAATGTAGAGAATTAGAGTTTTGTTGGCATCGTTAAACCGACCCAACATCTTTACTGCATTTCAAATACTTCAAAACTCGTTTAGCTGCAACCCAATGTTTAAGGCATGGAGAACTAAGATGTTATCTAAGAAAATTTGGAGCAAAAAGAGTATGAGGGCAAGAATTTAAGCCAAAAATTTGAAGACATCCATGAAAATTATCATAAGTTTGATGTAATGCTAATTGTCCATCATTATGCAAAAAGTGAGAGTTTTTGGTAGAGCTCAAAAGATAAGGAGTACTAGCACGATGTGAAGAACCCAAACCAAAGTTCTGAACAATATCTTCAATGAACTTTGTTTTACGTAGTAATAAAACATCCTTTTCTTGATAGCATTGAATCTAAATACGAACACATGAGTGTATGTATCCAAGATTGACCATGTCAAACACATAAGATAAACCTTGTTTACTTGTTGAAGGAAGTTGAAATTTTTAGAAACAAGTATGGTTTCATCCACATATAGAGCAAGAATAACAAAACTATCATTGTAGCACTTGACATATAAGTTTGGATCTAAAGAGCAAATGATAAAACTTTGTTTTATAAGGAAGAGATCAATCTTTTGACACCAAGCTCATGATGATTGTTTGAGACCATAGAGTGCTCGATGAAATCTGTAAGAAAGATTTTCCTTATATTTGACTACAAATCACTTTGGTTGCTCCATGTATATCTCTTTCTTCAAATCACCATTAAGCTAAAATATAGTTCTCACATTGGTGTGCAGATCGGGTTTTGTATGCGCGCTAGTGAATGCTAGAAGGTCCCCAAGAACAAAGAACTCTACAAAAGCTTCATAAAGGCAAAAATAGATTTTGTGTGACAAGAGACAAAAAGACCAATTGGGTGCAATCTCCCCCCATGCCTTGTGTGAGCGCTTCACAAGGCATGCATTTATAAATTTATTTATCTCCACTTAGCATGCTTTTTGTTTACTTTTGCCCAAATATAAAGTAAGGTGTTTGGGCATCCAAAGCCGTGCCCAAATGCCCCTGATGATATACAACACCTTTCTTTAACAATTTCGTCAAAGGCAATGCATGCAAATAAAATTTTCTCACAAATTTTCTATAAAAGTTAGCAAGACCTAAGAAAGAACGTAACTCATGCACATTTTTAGGGATTGGCCAATTCAAAATTGCCTCTATCTTTTTAGGATCAAGAGAATACCATAATAAGAAACAATACGATCTAAGTATTCAATCTAGGTTTGGAAAAATTCATTGTTGTCAAGGTTACCATAGAATTGATTCTCTTTCAGAAATTTGAAAACCAAAGATAGATGTTCACAATGCTTGTTCTCATTCTTACTGAAAACCAATATATCATGAAGAAAACAATCACACAATTCTGATACTTCAAAAATATATGATTCATCATACAACTGAATGTAGATGGTGCATTGGTCAAACCAAAAGGCATAACAAGAAATTCATAAGGACCAAATTGAGTTCTAAATGCAGTCTCGAAAATGTCAAGTGTATCCAATCATACTTGATGATATTTAGATTTTAGATCTATCTTGCTAAAAATAGCGGCTCCTTGTAGTTTATCCATGAGGTTGTCTACCTTAGGGATTAGATATCTATTCTTAATAGTGATCTTGTTTAGGGCACAATAGTTAATGCACATCCTATAGGTATTATTTTTCTTCTTGACTAATAGGACAAGTGCACCAAAATAAGAACTACTCGACCTAATAAGTCCTTGGTTTAAGAGTTCTTCAACTTGTGTTTGGATTTCTTTTTGTTCAATTTGATTGTGTCTATAAGGTGCTTTACGTGGTGGTTGAGAACTTGTGACTAATTCTATTTTATGGTCTTTGGGACGTGTAGGTGGTAAACTAGGTGGTAAATCAACAGCAAAACAATCTTGAAATTGTGAAAGAAATTGTGCATGACTAGGATGCATCTGATTTTTCTTAGCTTCAATTTCATTCACCCATACTAAGTATGATTTGCTACATTTTCTCAATGCACGTTTAGCCTATGTGTGACTAAGCACGTAAAAATTATCAAAGGTGTGTGATCCATGTAATGTGATTTGTTTTCTCTCAAGATGAATTTTTATGGAATGTCTAGATTAATCTATGTTGGAATTATATTTGTGACACCGAGGCATTCCTAAAATAATATCACTAGCTTGCAAAGGCACAGCCAGGAAATTTCTGCGCTCGACATAATCACCAATTTTAATCTCTAAGTCATGAACTTCTTGTGTACCATTGTATCTAGTTCCTAAGAATTCACCCTTTATGCGATAATGAGTTGGAATAGTAGATACATTCAATTATTTTACTAACTTTGCAAAAATAAAATCATGTGTGCTTCCATCATCATGCAAAACAATATTTTCTTGACCATGCACAAAAAATTTCATTATTAATAAAAAATGAGGATTTGGTATGCCTGGTAAAGTATCTGAAGCATTGTTGATATCATCATCATCTTCATTGAAGTCTGGCATATCATCATGGTCATTGTCTTTAGTTGCTCCCAAGTGATTGATCTGAACAACTTGCTTCTCAGATTGATGGTTCACTGCTAAGTGTCTATGTTGATGACACTTATAGAAAACCATAGGCTTTTCTTTGAAGACATTATTGGTAAGGGTTGAAAATTTGGGTATATTGGGATTTGGCTAGAGAGAAGGCTTAGGGTTTGAATTCGTGTTTGATGGTAAAGCCAGAGGTTGAGTCTAGGGTTTACGAAAAGAAGGAGCAAAGTAATTTTGATTGAATCTTTGGAACTTAGAATTGAATTACTTTGAACAAAAGTTACCATTAATTAAAAATTATTGCTATCGCTTTTCTTGTCCACGAATTTTATCCTCAACATCATGTGCTAAAGATATCACATCCTCCAAAGTCTTTGGCTTGAACGTATTCACTTCCACATAGAAGTGACCAAGCAAACCAGTCACATACTTGCACTTGCGGGTCACCTCATGAATATCTTCAAGCATTCAAAGTTGAAGTAAGGCACTCCAGAAATGCTTAGTGTATTGCGAGATGGATTCGTGATCTCTTTGTTGTAGGAGATCCCATTATTTGATAACTTTTTCATGGAATTGAGGTAGAAGGAAATTCTACAAAAATTTCTTTTGAAAGGCCTCCCAAGTAGTGGGACAATCAATACTCTTGCGCACAACAGTCCACCATAAAGATGCTTTGTTTGCTAGATGGTTAGTGATGCATTTAAGTTTATGTTTTTCAGCATATTTCTCTTCATGAAAATTGTTGTCAAACTGGCTGATGAAAGCAAGAGTAATTTTTTTGTCACATTGTCCATTAAAAGTATGGAATTTGAAATTTCTTTTACTTATCTTGGCCTCTTTCTTGAGAGAATGTGCATCAAGTGTCGTGTCAAGCATACATCGAATAATATCTTCAAGTTGCGCTCCGTCTTGATCGACAGTGGATTGTTAAAGTGTAGCAAGTTGTGCTTGCAAATTCTGACGTGCTCTTTGCTCTTCTTGAAGTGGCATCATGATTAGATCCAATTTTTGCTCCATAGTCAGCTCTGGAAAATCACCTTTGCCTATTAAATCATCCATGTGATGATCCGACATCCTGCAAAAATCTTAAACAACCTCATACTCGAAATCTTGTTAGAAGGATGAGCGTAGCTCAAATTTGGGAGGTTTAGGTGGTAGGGATGTAATCTCCAATTGCATTAAAAGTTCGTGAGTAGGAAGAAAAGTATATAAATTGTAGATAACTTACACTAAGATTTTTAGTATATATAGTTGACCATCATGACAATACTACTTGGCCAGTCAATGCATAATACCCATGACCTCTAAAGAGTATGCAAATGTTGAATAGAGGGAGAGGCAAAGTTGCAAGGACCATTGCTTCATGTAATCATCACAAATAATGTGAATATGGAAGTAAATAAACCTTCATTGAGAGCTCTTCAAGTCAATACATTTTGGGAGGGAGTCGAGCATCACAATAATCTTCACATGGAGACTGTAGATTATTGATCCAGAAGAGAGATCATAGACATGGGTATTGGAGTTAGCACAGTCAATTAATTGGTGCTAGAGGCTTGGAGAGACCCACACATCAAAAACATGTATTTTAATTTTAGAATAGGACAGAGGGTTATAAATTTTGATTTCTTGGTGTATTGAAGGATCACTAGATCAAAATTGCAGAAATCAACTTCATTGTGAATTTCATGGTAATAAAGGGAGTTGATGATGATTTTCTTATAGGTCACCCTGAGATACCAAACAACCAACTTATTTGATGGACTAGTCTTCTTGGGAAATTGATGGGATGCAATAAAGGTTAAAATGGGAAGCTAGAAATCCATGTCCATTGACCTTCATGCCATATCAAATGTGTTGAGAGGAGAAACAAATTGCACTACCACAACAAACTCCCTAAAAAACATATTGCCTATCTAGATGGTAAAATAGACTAGTTGCACATCTTACCCACACTTGATCTACCATTCACCAAAGAACAAGAACAAGAAAAGAAAATGGGTCACTAAGTCAATCTCTCATGGACAAGATTATCGCACTCTTAGTCTAGCCTAGCGTCCATGAATTGATGGTACCTATCCTCATGATGAATCCTAGACCTTTGGACCTAATGTGCTAGGATTCAATATCCTTGCTAAATACTAATAGTTAAGAAATATTCTCATTCCGTGATGTAGGTGTTTGAATAATAACGATGAGGAAAACTTGTTAATGTTTGAAGAGTTAGTTCAACAACATGAGTGAAAATGGATGATATTGCACCAAGTATTGTTTGGTTATCATGTGAAGTATGTCATGTACTTGATGAAGGTAGATGAGCCATAAGGTGAGTACTGTGTGAGTCTAAAGAAATTTTCATAGATGATAAAAGTGAATATGACAAGGAGAATGAGTCCCAAAAATATGATTTGAATGGCAAATTCATTAAGAAAGTCTTGGTAGACCCTAAGTCCAAAAATATGGATGGAATACTTGTAGATACTAGAGTTGTGAGAGTGAAGTTGGAATTAGAATAGTTGGAATATTTGGAGGTGCTCAATCATGAGCAAACATGATTTCAATTTGCAAACATTACCCTATATCCTAATGTTCTCAAGATTGCAGAAGCATACATAAACAAGAATTCAATGAATGAATTAGATGAGCCAAGCTCAAAGTCAAATGAGAGTATAGACTCCAACATGAAAATTTGAAAGCCAACTCTAGTCATAAAATTCAACATAAAATTACTAATGCATTTGAGGCACAGAAAACCAACGATTAGAAAAAGCTATAAGATCTTCTTAAGACATTTATTTATTTTAAAAATGGGGATCATTTGGTCATTCTGTTGGAAACCAAACCTAAAGGCAAATCAAGCAGATGGATTGAGGGACTTGCAAAGATCAATGAAGTGAGTCTTGTTGAGGAAGAAGATATTCCTAAACTAGCATATATTACCAAAAACCACATGCGACTTCTTAAGGAATTTTGTGACATGTTTGTGTGGAGTTACATCTTAAGGGATTGCGACCCACGTGCTCAGTAGCAAACTATTTCAACAGATACAAATATCAAACCCACAAAATAGAAGCCATGTCAAATGAACCTGAGAGATGAATATCTCACATGAGAAGAGTTGGAAAAACTTCTCAAGACAAGGTTCATTTATGAAATTGAGCATACAGATTGGGTATCTCCCATCACGGTAGTACTCAAGGAGAACAACAAAATCTAAGTGTGTTTTGAGTGCAAGAAAGTGAAGGAAACCATGAAAAAGGAGCACTACTTGTTGTTGTATACGAAACACATGATTGAGCATGTGGTAGTTATGAAGCCTTACATCTTTCTTGATGGATATTTGGGCTATAATCAAATGTAGACACACCCTCATTGATAGGCACAAAACTATCTTTGCTAGTGAATGGGGAATTTCCATACATTGTTATGCCTTTTAGATTAATGAATGCATTGATAATCTTTGAGTGTTTAATGTATACCATTTTTAAATATATGCTTTCCAAATCCCTTAAAGTGTTTATTGATGATATTTGCATCAAAATTTCATGGAAGAAAAACCTAAAAAAAGTTTTCAGCTATCTTCAAATGGTGTAGGCAATATTAATTATCCCTAAGTTAACTTAATTATCAATTTTGGATAAAATATGGTATCATTTAAGGGGATGTCATGTGACTCTTGAGGACAGAAATGATTGGAGTTTTTGTTGATTTTTGCTAAATTTTGGATACTAAATTATGGGTTTTGTGGTAGAATTGATGGCTTGAATGGTGTTTGAGGTGTTTTAGGATGGGTTTAATGTATTTGAGAAGCTCATAGTAATTTTTGGATGAGTTGTGATATTATTTTAGATTTTGTGGTACGTCGGTTTGGTTCTTATAGGCCTATTTTGCCTCTATTTTGGTTTCTTTTCCTTTTGTTTGGGAGGTGAAGATTGTGAATTTTTGGATTTGAGTGTAGTTGAGTATGTGTTGAATGGCATTTGATAGCTTGGATTGGTTTTGGTTGTCCACTTGTAGGACACGTCTTAGCAGCTCATCGGGAAGAGAGTCTAAAAAGTGCCGCCTGACACTCCCAAGGAATCACGGGGTTTGCGATCTACGTCTTTCCAAGTCTGGCATGAAGCGAAAGCATTCCGACCATTCCCACTTAGGACCGACCTGAATCAGGGTTTTCCTAATGGTCAAGTTCCTAGAAGCTAGCTAGCATCGAGCCCTAGACGAACTACTTTGCGCAGAAATGTCAGGGTCAAAGCAGATTTATACTGCACTTGGTTCAAGGAGAATGGGAAACGAGAGGGATGCGAAGCTTGACCTCTCTGCTTGTAAGGCATAATCCCATTCCGTTCCCCTGAAACAACATAAATCGGAACTCTAGCTCTATAGATTCTAGGTCACTATTACCTTGCTATCAATTCCTTCAAGAAAATTTCCCGGCCAACCAAGACTACCCTTCCGTAGGACGGACCCAGGGTCACATCCACCACACTTTCCTTGGGTTGCTTTAGTTATCTAATTACCTACCACATTTAGTTTGACAAGCAAAAGCAGCTTCCTTATTAACCATTTAATCACTAGTTCCTTCACGTAACTTAGGCACTAACACAGAAAAACAATGTCAAGAAATTTCCTTTTCAACATTGATCTTTTTTTATCAGTCTCTAGAATACATCAAATAAACCTGCCTGAAGGCTATTCCAGCAATCCTCATGGATCGCTATTCCAAGTTCTGCTCGTTAACTAGTATGTGGGTCTCAAGATCCCATCTCGAGTCACGTCAGCCTCTTGTGCAGGATCCGGAGGCAAGGGATTTACGGCCAGAGCCTCCCTTGTCACCCAAGCATCCTCCTCCTCCAAGTAGCACCCACGGAGAGACCTCTCACGGCGGGTTCGGTCCACGTACGTGGCGTGGCTAACAACCCCCTTGAATAGGGTCAGGCAGACAGTCGAAGGTAACTGGTATTGCCTCTCCCTCTAGGCTTTCAACCTGAAGCATTAATTATTTTTCCTAAATTAGTTCCTTGATCAAAGAAGTACAAATAGGGCACCTATGTGTACAATCAAGAACATTTCAGTGGTCATTTGTACGACCAACTGCTAAGGTATAATTCCTTCTCCTTGAATGCTTGCAGCATTTGATCCTAGATCAATCGCGACTTGGCAAGATCCCAAGGGTTTCATAAGGTGAGTTACTTGTTTACCCTTTTTCCTTGGGTTAGGGTTTATACCCTATTGACCCAAATTGTCTCTACCCTAGGTTTCCTTAAATTAAGGTTAATAAATCCTAGGCAACCTTGTCGCCCTAACTTGGTTGGTCAATTGCTCTCTTGGCGAATTCGTAGCTCCCCTAGCTTGGCAGTTAAGTGCAAGGAAGAGTGATGTAGCACGATGACTAATCATCCCCTAGAAAATAATACTTGTACTTAGAATTTGCCAAACTTGGTCTAAGGAGTGGCAATACTATTTAGACACAAGACCATACGATGTTGCAGCTTGTTGCATGAGATAGGTGTCAGCACCTAACTTGTGGGGATTATGTTTCTCATCACATGGTATTCCTTGGTCAAGAATACCTTTGATCAAGTTGTAGGGGTTGGGAGTCCCATCGACCCAATCCAAAACCTAACCCTACTAGGCCGATAAACGTTTTGACCCTAGGGTTCCTAGATTCCTTTTGCTGAAGTCTAGCATCTAGTCAACTGATCCATAGGGTGAGAGCCCTAGATCGTTCTTGCATGGGTGATTAGATAGTCCTAACATTTCGAGAATGTGGGTAGGACCTTTGGGATCGAAAATATTAGATCGGCATCCCAAGTGAGATACTAGGCAGAATTTTAACATAGCTTAACCCTACCTAGCACATTGAGGTGATCATTATATGCTAACTAATCATACATTTATGATTCTCATGTAAGCTACTCAATTATACACAAATTACTTAGTTGATCTAACCAACCCACGATTTAAGATGATCTTCCCTTTTAAAGATGCAAATACTTTCTTCTAAACTTGCGAGTAATTTCCCTAAAAGATGTAAGTAACTGCAAGATAGGTGAGATGCATCATTCCATGCGAATATGCAAATTCAAGACCATAGACCTTTTTGCAACTATAGGATCTATAGTGATCTTTTCTTTTCCTTGCCTTATGCTATAATGATTGACATTCAGAGCTAACTCTTATAAACCCTACGTTGATGCAATGAAATCAAAGCTTTAATGTTTTTAATGAAGATGCATTCAATATTTGATAAAAGAACTCCATGCATGAGCGAATGCCATGAGTGCATCATTGATTTAATCCTTCCTTTAGCACTTAACCCATCCTAAAATGTAACTATCATCGCATGCAATTTGCAAAGTTCATAATTCCTTTCCATGCATTGCAACTATTTGGACATCATTTAGTAACTGTCTATGATTATCTTCTACATGAGTCACAACCAAGAATTTATTTCATAAGTGCATTATGCGGCATAAGCCTTATCCTTTGCGAGATGCAACAAGGATGCCTTTGCACAAATTCCATCTTCTAACTTATGCATCATATGTTCGAAAATGCAGCTACTCATGACCACAGAAGTGCAAGCAATTGCAAGCACTCGACATGCCACTAAACTTTGTATTTGAAGCTTCCCTACGAGAATTAAACATGCTTTATGCATCCTTTCCATGCGGAAATATTTGTCGAAACCTGGGCATTTGGAATCGGGCCATTGTCCACTTTCATACTTGGGGTGGAAGCTCCCGCATGCGCTCCTCTCGACTTTTTCTTAGGAGCCATTGACGTAGTGGATTTCATCTTAGCAACTCTCCCTTGGTCCACTTACACATTTCGAAGTCACTCTATCCGATATCTCCTCTTTCATGTAGGACACGTGCCTTGTAGGACATGGTTTTGAAAACCTGGGGAGGCATGGGAGAACAAGGCTTAGAGAAGCTTTAGTTAGAAGCTTCCAATAGAAGCTTCCAAGGTTCTGTAACAGAGGAATGATGTGGAGAGAGAGTGATGATTGTGAAGATGATAGAGATGATGATGACAGTGAAGACGACGATACTGATGATGATGATGATGATGATGATGATGATGGGGCACAGCAGCCCCGATGGCAGCAAGACAGAAGGCGGCGGCAGCAGGTGGGCAGCACAATCCACGATCTCTCCCTCCCCAAGCGTGGGAGGGTGGGGTTCATATAGCTTGAGGGGGGGGGGGGAGGGTAAGCCACACAAGTGGCAGGTTGCATGCCTCCCCTCCACCACTCAAGCTCCACACTGCCTCTCCCCGCCATGCAATGGCTCAAGGGGAGGGAGTTTAATGAAATTTTTTTTTGCAATTAACACGTTACAGTTTGGTATCAAAGCAAACCAATGGAATCTAATATTTATAAGGGAACTTAATGAGGGGAAATAGAGCAATGTTGCCGTTAAGAACATTTCCTTACTTTCTTATGGATGCTAGCATGTAGAGTCGCGAAGCATGGAACAAATTCTTGGTGTTCCAGGTTATGTTTATGATTGCAATGCGTGCTTTGGATTATCAACGAAGGCTAGGAATGATGAATATTCTAGACCGTATCTACAATCCTTCACCCTTGTACATGGAACAGAGATGGACAGGTGAATCACGAATTTATTACATTGCGGCCCACCGACTTGCGTACCTTTAGACCAACTTGAAGAGAATCAAGTGGATGGAGGATTTAAAGATCATGAAGCTGTTCATTTTTGTCAAGGCTCACGCAAACGCAACCCTACATGTCGGCAGTCGGAAGGTCAAGCAGAACAAGTATGTGTATGAGGAAGTGACTCGAATAATCCATGTCGATAGAATCAAGGTGCTGGGACGTTATGAGAAGAACGGGTATCAAAGGAAGGGATACCCCAAGCTTCCTATGACCTATCAATTCCTTAAAATCCATAACCCCACTCCATATTATTACTCAATTCCCATAGCCGAATGTAACACAATCTTATTTTTCCCAAATTAATATATCAGCTTGTTCTACCTTCCCAAAATAAATGTACTCGAAAGGGCTATGCCCACATGAATGAATAAGATTTTTATCACTGTTTGTCATGGCTATAAGTGTTGGTAAAGGAGTTAAGTGATTAGGACACTTGGGTAAAAGCTGAACTGGGCGTGTTAATGTAATGTGAGAGATGTTTAGCAAGTTTTTAATGTAAAGAGTCTTATCGCCCAGGTGCAACCTCAAGTACAGATTCCTAGTCCGACCCCTGCACTAAGTATGGCTGTAATTCAAGAGAAGAAGTTCCTTCTTAAAAAAATCAATCCACCTGAATTCGATGGAAAGGGAAGGACTGTCCAAACTGACACCGAGGTCTGGATCAAATCCATGGAGGATTACCTCCAAGTAGTAGGAACTGCACCCGCTAACCAAGCGATACTCGCCAAACTGAAGCTTACCGGCGAAGCAAGACTTTGGTGGAAGCAATGGTGTAGAGACCAAGGGATCTTAGAAGAGTTAGTTACTTGGGAGAAGCTTAAAAGAGCTGTGCAAGGGAGATATCTGCCACCTACCTACCGCACATAGAAGATGAACAAATTCTATGAATTAAAGCAACTTGGACTATCCTTGGATGCATACTATTTAAACTTCGTCTCTCTCTTAAAGTATGCACCACAAATGGACATGACACAATAGGTGTCAAAGTTTTGTGCTGGGTTAAATCCACCCATAAAAAACTTCTTCCAATCAATGCATCCAACGGATCTACAAGACGCGTTCGAGCTACACCAATAATACAGGAGGTGCAGACCAAGCCAAGGAATAACAGGATTTGGTCTTACAAGGATCAGAACAAGGAAATGCTTAGATCTCAGACCAAGAGAGTGCAGGGACAAGACCAGGGACAAAGGAAGAAAGCTAGGGCCAACACTGTCAATAACTTCGTTCCTACCCAAGTTAACAGCCGCAATCTCTGTTGCTTCCACTACAATGAGCCTGGTCACTTTAAAAGGCAGTGTCCCAAGCTTAGCAGAGGACAACGTCAAGGGCCATTCCAAGGAGTCACCCATAAACAAGGAGCCATCGTCAGGGCCAGAGGGAGAATCTCTAGTGTTGCCAACAAGGACCTCGGTGATGAAGATGATCCATCCATGGAAGCAGACATTGAGAGGGCAACGGTTTATGCCACTTTTCACAAGAAAGGCCCAAATAGCCAATTCTTGGTGATTGAAACCCCTTCGAATTACCAAGGTAAAAGCTTCAAAACCTTGGTTGATTGTGGCAATACACATTATTTCATTTCACTAGTCTGTGCAAGAAGATTATGAATAACCACAAAAGATGCATCTACCTTACTTGTGGAATTAGCAAATGGTCGTGAGGTCTCTTGTACCAAGCAAACTACTAAGGTGAAATTCCTATTGGGTGGAAAGTCGACTTTGGTCAGATTCCGAGTAATGAACCTAGGTGTCAACGAATGTTTGCTTGATATGGATTGGCTAATACCCAATGATGCCCACATTCATTGTGGGAAGGGCCAAGTATCCTTTTGAAATTATGAAGGGAAACTAGTTACAACTCAAGAAGAGGCCGATAAGCCAAAAATTCAGCTGGCAAAAGCAACACGGATAATAAAAGGAGTTAGGAAGGGGCTACCTGTCTATTTGATTAAGCTAAAAAAGCTAGATCAAGATTAGGAATCTAGGGAAGAACCTTCATGGTTAAAGGAATACGCAGACGTATTTCTTGAAGAGCTAATTGAAGTTCATCCTTAAAGGGAAGTTGATCATCAAATCAAGCTAGTGCCAGGAGCTGCACCAATCACAAAGAGACAATATAGGATGTCCATCCCAGAAGCGATTGAGCTGAAGGATCAACTCAAGCAACTGTTAGACCAAGGCTACATCCGTCCTAGCAGCTCACCATGGGGAGCTCTAGTGCTGTTCCAGAAGAAGAAAGATGGAACGCTTCGACTATGCATTGACTATAGAGGGTTGAATCAATCGACCATTAAAAACAAATACCCCATTCCAAGAATAGATGAACTTCTTGACCGTCTTCAAGGTGCGAAGATCTTCTCTAAGATAGATCTTAGGTCTGGATATTATCAGATAAGGATCAAGGAAGAAGATATCCCAAAGACGGCATTCTGCACAAGGTATGGACACTTTGAATTCCTGGTCTTGTCATTCAGGCTGACAATTGCTCCTGCTACCTTCAACAAGATAATGCAGGATATCTTTAGGCCCTATCTTGATGACTTCCTACTCGTCTTCTTTGACGATACCCTAGTCTACTCTAAGCAGGAAAAAGATCATGAACCCAAACTTCGCATTGTCCTTGAAACAATGAGGGCACACAAGCTTTATGCCAAGAAGAAGAAGTGTGCATTTTTCAAGCAACAGATTAAATATCTAGGATTCATTGTATGAGCGTTATTAGATCCGTCCAAGGTCAGAGATGTTCTAGAATGGCCAACACCAAAGAAATACGTAGTTTTCTTGGATTGACAGGATGGTACAGGGTCTTTATAAAAAACTATGCTTTGATTGCAGCACCTCTGAGACTAATCTACTAAAGAAGCAAGTATCAATTGTATGGTCACCTGCTGCTGAACAGTCCAGCTTTGACAAACTAAAGCAAAGCTTGGTATCAGCACCTATCCTGAAACTTCCCGAGCTTAGTAAGAAGTTTGAAGTGATAACTGATGCTAGCACACTTGCCTTAAGATGTGTGCTCATGCAAGAAGGTCATCCCGTAGCATACTCTTCAAGGAAACTGAAGAGCCATGAAAGAAACTATGCTACCCAGGATTTGGAGCTATTGGTTGTCATCCATGCTCTCAAACTTTGAAGACACTACTTGCTGGGTAACAAATTTACCCTAGTAACGGACCACAAGAGTCTTAAATGGATTTTCTCCCAAAATGAGCTCAATATAAGGCATCGTCGATGGATTGAAGTGATGGAAGAATATGATTTTGAAATCAAATACTGGCCTGCAAAGGAGAATGTAGTTGTCGATGCACTCAAGGCATTCTTGAATTCTCTGATTTTGCAAGATCCATCAACAGCAAAATCTTTAGCTACAAAGGTATCCATGCCAAACAACCCAATTCTTGAGCTAGCTAAGGAGGAGGCATGCCATGACCCAACCTATCAGAAATTGCTAAGGGAGATCCCCATCAAAGATCAGGACCCGAAGCTACAAACGAAGTATCAAGAATTCTCTATCAATAGTGGACTTGTTTACTATAGGACAAGATTATGTATCCCGGCAAGCCACTCACTCAAGCAGAATATACTTTGGGAAGCCCATGACTCCCCTTTCTCAGGACACCGTGGCTATGCCAAGACCCTTAATGCAGTCAGGAAGAGCTATTATTGGGATAGGCTCAAAGGTGACATTCTCAAATATGTCATGGAATGTTTGTTTTGTCAACTCATTAAGGCCGAACATGTTAAAATGCAAGGGAAATCGCAACCACTTGACATTACCCAAATGAAATGGGAATTCATTAGTATGGACTTTGTTGTTGGCATGCCCCAAGTTGAGGGAGGATACAACTCCATTATGGTCATGGTAGATATACTCACCAAGGTTGCATATCTTATCCCTGTTAAGACAAACTATAAAGCCTCAGACATCTCAAGGATGTTCATCAAGGATATTTTCAAACTACATGGCTTACCCACAAGAATCATTAGTGATCATGACTCTCTCTTCACATTACACTTCTGGAGGGCTATCTTCGAGGCCATTAGGACTTCAGTATAGCTTACCATCCCCAAACTGATGGTCAAACAGAACGAGTCAACCAAGTCATTGAAGACATGCTTAGGGCACACTGCTGTCGCGAACCCAAAAAGTGGATTCAATATTTGCCACTGGTTGAGTTTGCCTACAATGCTTCTTACCAACAAAGCATTCAGATGACCCCTTTTCAAGCATTGTATGGGCACGATTGCCGTACTCCCTTAAGCTTTTCGAATCCAACCTTGAGGGTTGAAGCTTCAAAGGAGATCCTGGAAGACACGGATGACCAAATCAAATCAATAAGACAAGACATACAAGCCGCCAAGGACAGACAGAAGGCTTACGTAGACTTGAAGCGTCAAGACAGATCCTTCATTTAAGTGATATGGTCTTCATTCACATACATCCAAAGAAGAGTTCCCTATCCTTGGGTGAATGCAAAAAGCTAAGTCCAAGGTACTGTGAACCCTACAATATTCTCACGTGCCTAGGGCCTAACGCTTAGAAACTGCAACTCCCTGAAAACCTAAAAGTTCATAATGTATTCCATATCAGCCTATTGAAAAAGTATGTGCCTAACTCTAGTCACGTGCTTGATGATCAACAAGTTGTAATGCCCAGCCAAGGAGTCCTTGAGCTACGGCGGCCTGACATGATCTTAGATGTTAGGGAGAGGCATTTGAGATCTAGGACCTTGAGATAATATCTCATCTAGTGGACAGATTACCCCGAAGAGGATGCCACTTGGATGGATGAAAGTACTCTCAACCAACAATACCCCCAGATCTTCTCGAGATGAGGACATCTCGATTTCTCTAAGGGGGAGAGAATGTAACATTTCCGCAACAAAATATTAACGACTCTTGATCCTGCACATAAGAAATTTCAAGTGACCTCCTATGAGATAGAAAAACCTTGGGCTAAGTGCTCCAGTCTTGCGCATCAACAAACACCAGCTCCGTTTCGCGTATAGGAAGTCATGGCTTAAAAATCGTAGCCCACGCGGGAACATCCCTTCATGGGACAAAAAGATAATGAATTAATTGCAAATTTTTTTTCATTAAACTCCCTCCCCTTCAGCCGTTGCATGGCAGGGAGAGGAAGTGTGGAGCTTGAATGGTGGAGGGGAGGCATGCAGCCCGCCACTTGTGTGGCTTACCCCCCTCCCCCTCGCCTTCAAGCTATATGAACCCCCCCCTCCCAAGCTTAGGGAGGGAGAGATCGTGGATCGTGCTGCCCGCCTGCTACCACCCCCTTCTGCCTTGCTGCCACCGCGCTCCTACGCCCCGTCGTCGTCATCATCATCAACATCATCATCACATTAGCATCGTCGTCTTCACCGTCGTCATCATCTCCATCATCTTCACAATCATCACTCTCTCTCCATGTCATCCCTGTGTTACAGAAGCTTGGAAGCTTCTAACTAAAGCTTCTCTAGACATTGTTCTCTTGTGCCTCCTCAGGTTTTTAAAACTATGTCCTGCAAGGCCTGTGTCCTATGCAGAAGAGGAGATATTGGACAGAGTGACTTCGAAACGCGTAAGTGGACTAAGGGAGAGTTGCTGAGACAAAATCCACTACGCCAATGGCTCCTAAGCAAAAGTTGAGAGGAGCGCACGCAGGAGCTTCAACCCTGAGTACAAGAGTGGACAACGGCCCAATTCTGAATGCCTTGGTTTCGAGAAATATTTTCGCATGGAAAGGATGCATAAAGCATATTCAATTCTCGTAGGGAAGCTTTAAATGCAAAGTTTAGTGGCATGTCGAGTACTTGCAATTGCTTGCACTTCTGTGGTTATGAGTAGCTGCATTTTCAAATGTATGATGCATAAGTTAGAAGATGGAATTTGTGCGAGGGCATCCTTGTTGCATCTCACAAGGATAAGGCTTATGCCACATAGTGCACTTATGAAATAAATTCTTGGTTTTGACTCATGTAGAAGATAATCGTACACGGTCATTAAATGATGTCCAAATAGTCGCAATGCATGGAAAGGAATTATGAACTTTGCAAATTGCATGCAATGATAGTTACATTTTAGGGTGGGTTAAGTGCTAGAGAAAGGATCTCATGGCATTCGCTCATGCATGGAGTTCTTTTATCAAAGATTGAATGCATCTTCATTAAAAACATTAAAGCTTTGATTTCGTTACATCAATGTAGGGTTTATAAGAGTTAGCTCTGAATGTCAATGATTATAGCATAGGGCAAGGAAAAGAAAAGATCTATATAGATCCTATAGTTGCAAAAAGGTCTATAGTCTTGAATTTGCATATTTGCATGGAATGATGCATCTCACCTATCTTACAGTTACTTACATCTTTTAGGGAAAGTACTTGCAAGTTTAGAAGAAAGTATTTGCATCTTTAAAAGGGAAGATCATCTTAAATCGCGGGTTGGTTAGATCAACTAAGTAATTCGTGTATAATTGAGTAGCTTACATGAGAATCATAAAGGTATGATTAGTTAGCATAGGATGATCATCTCAATGTGCTAGGTAGGGTTAAGCTATGTTAAAATTCTGCCTAGTATCGCACTTGGGATGCCGATCTAATATTTCTGATCCCAAAGGTCCCACCCACATTCTCGAAATGTTAGGACTATCTAATCACCCGTACAAGAACGATCTAGGGTTCTCACCCTAAGGATCAGTTGACCAAATGCTAGACTTCCGCAAGGAATCTAGGAACCCTAGGGCCAAAACATTTATCAGCCTAGTAGGGTTAGCTTTTGGATTGGGTCGATAGGACTCCCAACCCCTACAACTTGATCAAAGGTATTCTTGACCAAGGAATAGCGTGTGATGAGAAAAAAAATCCCCACAAGTTAGGTGCTGACACCTATCTCGTGCAACAAGCTGCAACGTCATATGGCCTTGTGTCTAAATAGTATTGCCACTCCTTAGACCAAGTTTGGCGAGTTCTAAGTACAAGTCTTATTTTCTAGAGGATGAGTAGTCATCCTGCTACATCACCCTTCCGTGGGACTAATTTGCCAATCTAGGGGAGTTACAAATTCGCCAAGAAAGTAGTTGACCAACCAAGTTAGGGCGATGACGTTGCCCAGGATTTATTGATCTTAATTTAAGGAAACCTAAGGTAGAGACAATTTGGGTCAACAGGGTATAAACCCTAACCCAAGGAAAAAGGGTAAACAAGCAACTCAACTTACCAAACCCTTGGGATCTTTCGAAGTCGCGATTGATCCAAGATCGAATGCTGCAAGAATTCGAGGAGAAGGAATTATACCTTAGCAGTTGGCCGTACAAATGACCACTTGAATGTTATTGATTGTACACAAAGGTGCACTGTTTTTACTTCTTTGATCAAGGAACTAATTTAGGAAAGATTATTAATGCTTTAGGTTGAAAGCTTGGAGGGAGAGGCAGTACCAATTACCTTCGACTGTTTGCCTGACCTTATCCAAGGGGGTTGTTAGCCGCGCTAGGTACGTGGACCGAACCCACCATGAGAGGTCTCTCCGTGGGTGCTACTTGGAGCAGGTGGATGCTTGGGTGCCAGGGGAGGCTCTGGCCATAAATCCCTTGCCTTTGGATCCTGCATAAGAGACCGACGTG
The DNA here is from genome assembly GCF_053477565.2 of Lygodium microphyllum. Lineage (NCBI taxonomy): Eukaryota > Viridiplantae > Streptophyta > Polypodiopsida > Schizaeales > Lygodiaceae > Lygodium > Lygodium microphyllum. Next base: position 27,499,638 of record NC_141157.1, on the reverse strand, counting down.
ACTCGAGATGGGATCTCAAGGCCCGCATACTAGTCAACGGGCGGAACTTGGAATAGTGATCCCTGAGGATTGCTAGAATAGCCTTCGGGCAGGTTTATTTGATGTATTCCAAAGATTGATAAATAAAGATCAATGTTGAAAAGGAAATTGCTTGACATTGTTTTTCTGTGTTAGTGCCTAAGTTACGTGAAGGAACGAGTGATTAAATTTTTAATTAAGGAAGCTATTTTTGGTAGGTAATTAGAAAACTAAAGCAACCGGAGGAAAGTGTGGTGGACGTGACCCTGGGTCCGTCCAACGGAAGGGTGGTCTCCCCTTAGCCCCATCAAGATTTCAAATATTTCCTCTCCCTCATTAAATATTATTGTGTACTTCTAATTTTTTGAATTATAGAGAGCTAATTTGTCTCAATTGACTTCTCCTTTTCTTCCACTAAAAGTAATTGCTACAAGTGACGTTATTGTAGAGATCACATCAAAGAAGGTGGATTTCAAAAAAATGGGAACCTGATAATGCCACATGAAAATAAAGACTCTTGCTTTAAATGCCATTGTAAGTAAGTTTAGATACGTCTTTCTCCATGTTTGCTAAAAGAAAAGGAGTGTCTTGTCATACTAGTCAAGTGTTGAGTGTTAAGTCTTAGCCCTTAAGTTAGCATTAGTTCATATTGATACACAAAAGTCCACCATGATCCTCCGAGGAGGATGATAGTTGAGAGGTTTGCAAATTGTACTAAATTTGAATTGGTCATGATACCGAATTCTTGAGTTTGTTTTAAGTAAAGACAAGCTTATTCTCCCACCTTTGACCGATAATTTCTTTGGTTTTCTTTTGATCACTCTCTCTCTATGCGCTCCCTTCATCTGGCTTGTCCTATCTCCATACTTTGATTTCTCAAGATAGTGTCTCCATAACTTATAAGTTATTCAATGGAATCTTTCAAATTAATGCATTTGATGACAAGAATATCGACATGACTGTAAATATTGAAGTGCTCAATAGTATTTGAGAAAGTTTGTTGTACTGATATACGTTTGGCCAATTTCATTGTCAATTACATAATGCGTTAAAGTCTGAGCCTTGAGAAGAAATTAGAATGGTTCTAAGCACTAAACTTGATCAGTGATCACGCGCTGACTTTGAAATACACGATCTCTTTCCCCTACTTGTAGGCGAAAATTTAGAAATGTCTAATGCCATGTAGTCCGCCTCAGATGTCTCGTGGCACCCGCCATATTGTAGGCCACACTGTTTTGATTAGGACGGACGCGGACCGTATGAGTATTAACTTAACTGGTCAATCGAACCTGTTGCTCGGCATCCATGGAAGCCATTAAACCTAAACTGACCTTCAATGCAGCCTGAGACGATTTCACGGATTTCTCTGCAGGTCAACATGTTTGGCTAGGTCAGCTGCAGACACCGCGTTAATATGGAAGAAAAAGGAAAACTAAAAAGAGCGTAGGATATTTGGCGCCCCGAATCAGAGTTTATTATTTTGTCCCCATCACTTTGATTCAATAGTTATGTGATCTGATAGGACTCAGTAGACCGATTCATAGCAACTTGCAAGGGCAGTAAGCGAGGGATGAGTATGATCAGGATTCACGACTGTATAAAAGGGCGACCCTACTACATTCACAATTCAAAACAACCTAGTCTCGCCACATCTAGCAGCCGTTTAGTCAATATCGTTCTTGTACCAAAGTAGATCCTCCGCCGCGGGCGAAGTTGCGCCGACTTGCGATTGTTGTGAATCAGTTGCTGCTACAACAACTGATATACCACCCCCCCCCCCCCCCCCCTCCCCCTCCCCCCCCCCCCGCCCTCCAAACACACATACATATGATCATGATTACCTGTAGAAAGAGATCAGACCTTGTCCAGAACCTAATCTTTTTAACCACGCTAATTATTACAGTAGTACTATCCCTGAATCAGCTAGTCGGTTTGAATGCTTGTGCGAAGTCCGTTGTCAACGAGGATGGAACCTTGACACATTATTTGCACTTCAAGGTGAGAATGGATCGATTATGGCCTTTCTCTATGTCTAGCTGTAACAGTACATGAGGATACACACAGAGAGAGTAGCTGCGCCATCAAGCCCTCAAGGAACAATATCACTAATTGACCTGTTAATGAAGTGGCACGTCAATCCACTATCTTCCATAAGTTAACCAACTGAAACGTGCTTCTGTTCTTGACTAATGGGAAATATGGCTGCAGATAAAGTACGCCAATGTAACTCGGCTATGCCATACGAAGCAACTGGTGAGCGTGAATGGGCGGTTTCCGGGGCCCAATCTGTATGTCCGGACAGGAGACCGCGTTATAGTGAGGGTGTCCAACAAGTTGGACGGCGTCAACATCACAATTCACTGGTAACTGTCGATCATCAGCTTCAGGAATCAGCAGTACGAGCTTTATGTTTCACAGTAAAGAGTAAGACAAGAATAAGGGGATTCTGATGAACCCCAAGTTCTTGTTGTACGTGCACAGTCATTGGACCTCAGCTCATATGCAGTGGTTCCAGTCGTTTCCACACTATATGTAGGTCTCATAATAAAGGGTGTGCATAATTGGCTTCGCCAGCGTCCGGGGTCCAGCTACTTGTACAGGTTAAGGTTCATTCCGTAATGGTAAAGTCTCATAATTCTTCTTCACCTCTCCACCATTAATACAACTGTGTATATGTTGCAGGCATGGCGTGCGCCAGTTGTTCTCGAATTGGGCAGACGGGCCTGCCTTTATCACCCAGTGTCCTTTGCAACCTAAGACCCACTACAACTACAATTTCACGGTGGTGAAGGAGTCAGGCACCCTATTTTGGCATGCCCACATCAACTGGCTTCGCGCCACTGTGTATGGAGCCTTCATCATCCAACCCCGAAACGGCATTCCTTATCCTTTCCCGAAGCAGCCCGTCACCGAGTTCCCGATCTTGCTAGGTACGATCACTTCGAGTATAACTCCTACCAGCTGCTGTTAAATGAGGTCTAGCACATTAGAAGTGATGAACAAAACTGTCATGAGACATTCCTTCAGCTACGTGAAGGATGCACGACTATGAGTCCTAGAGTAGAGAGATGAAAACTAGTGTAGCTACATGTCAACAACAACGTAACACTCATCTGAACTGGGATTTTCTACAAACTGGGTGAAGAGAAAGGAGCTCTAGTATAGTCATCGAGATGCACTAGCTGTGCACCCTCCTACAGCACACACATGTGCATGATGGACATGCACACACGCATGTTAAACTTTCAATCCTTTCATAGGACGGATCGCTTAAGGGTGTTCCTAAAATGCTGTTGTTGTTTTGTGCAGGAGACTGGTGGAACACAGATGTAGAGTTGATAGAGAAGGAGGCATTGGCCAGCGGAGCTGGGTTCAACATATCCGATGCGCTTACAATCAATGGACAACCAGGCTTTCTGTATAATTGCTCGGAACGAGGTAGGAATAAATTTACTTTAGAAGCACACTTTGGATTTGAACCTCTGGAATTGGTGTCGATTAGACGTACGCCTTCTGGCTCTAGTAGATACAAAAGGGGACAGGCTAATAGACTAGCTCTACTAGATACAAAAATGACAGGTTAATATCTCGACCAACACTGGTAAATTCACCAAGGACTTATAAGTTAAACACCAGAAATAAGCACAGGGCCTCGTGAAGGTTGTTAGTTAATTTCTTGTGATATGGTGTATGTCATTGATAATTGCAATCTAACGAATGCTACATGACATTCCCCTTTTAATAGATACAACCACCTTCGTGGTAGAGAAGGGTAAGACATATCTCCTGAGGGTGATCAATGCGGCCATGAACAATCACATGTTCTTCTCGATAGATGGGCACAGGCTAACGGTGGTGGAGATGGATTGCTCGTACACGAAACCCTACGAGACGGAGGTGATAGTGATATCACCGGGGCAGACGGCAGACGTGCTGGTGACGGCGGACCAAAAGGAGGCAGATTACGTGATGGCAGTTGCCGTCTACTCGCCAGCGCCGGCGTTCGTGACGTTCCCGACGACACCTGCGACCGGCGTGCTACGCTACAAGAGGCCGAGCTCGTCATACACCACAAAGAGATTAAGCCTGGCACAACTGGCCTTGCCGACATTACCCGCGGCCAATGACTCGGCCTACGCGTTGGGCTACGCGGGCGCCTTGCGGAGTTTGAACAGCAAGGAGCACCCGGCCAAGGACGTACCCCGATCTGTGGATCGGAACTTCTTATTCACGGTGGGTCTTGCCCTCCAGGAGTGCCCCGTCAACCAGACTTGCCATGGGCCCCCCGGTGAGGGTGGCCGTCCGGGCCTCGCTAGTGCCTCCGTCAACAATGTCACCTTTGTGCCCCCGCGCAATATCTCCATTCTCCAGGTAACCTAAAATGGTTCAGATTTGCTAATCGCGCCGTACCAAACTTAATTTGAAGCAAGTTTAGTAGGTATACGACGATATGCCTATCATTCCAGTCCTAATATACAGCATCATATCCCGTGGCAGGCCTACTACGAAAGAGCACACTACAACGACTCCACCGTCGCGCTGCCAAGGAAGTGGAGTAAGTCCTTGGCGACAGCAAGGACGGCCTACGAAGATGACTTCCCGAGCATGCCCATGTTCCAGTATGACTACACGGGCGTGGACCCAGCCAACCAGCACGCATTGCGGGGCACCAAGGTTGTGCAATTGGATTTGGGGACGAACGTCCAGCTGGTGCTGCAAAACACCGCCACCGGCTTCTTCGAGAGCCACCCTTTCCACCTCCACGGCTACAACTTCTATGTGGTGGGCATGGGGCTCGGCAACTTCAACTCCTCCTCAGACCCCTCCTCCTTCAACCTCATCGATCCTCCCGCCATGAACACCATCGCTGTCCCACCCGCCGGATGGGTCGCTCTCCGTTTCTACACCGACAACCCAGGTATGCCTCCGCTCCGTCTATCTCTCAATGACAATATAGCAAATAATTGTTTCTCTAGAGACTAGGACTGTCTGATCTTTTTGTTTATCCCCTTATTGAGAAACACTTCTCAGTTGCAATATGTACTCGCTGCAGGGGCTTGGCTCATGCATTGCCACTTCGAGATGCACACATCCCGGGGCATGATGATGGTATGGATTGTCAAGGAAGGGAGCGCCCCCCACCAGAAGCTGCCACCACCTCCCAAGGACTATCCCAAATGCGGCTTGTAATTATGCCACTTGCGCAAACACACGCACCAGTATGTATTGTTGAAGGGAAACCGCCCGGCCACCAATATAAGCTTCCGCTACCTCCAGAAGGCAGCTATCTCAAAGCACAATGTGTCATCCATGAGCAGAGGCTTGTATGGATGGCGTCAAGGAAGGCCGGATTCCCCACATACACCAACATCTTCCCACCTTCTAAGAGCTATTCTACCTCCGTGAAACTGGTTGTGCCGCTCATGCAAACTCATTTCTAACCCCAATATTCACTTCATTCTTTCAATCTTTTACATCGACTACACTACTTTCGGCTTACTATTAATATAGAAATAAAACTTAAGATAAATACAAAGACAAAATCACGTGCATGCACAAAGAGAGAGAGAGAGAGAGAGAGAGGGGAGAGAGAGAGAGAGAGAGCCCGCACTATGGAAGCCCAAATTGTTGTGCATGGAGTACTCGGAGAAGACAAGAAAGCCATTTGCTTCCAAGTCAAAGGTTTGGAGTTTCTTTTCTTTACTATCATTTTTCTTACTAATATGTAATTGTGTTCTTTTGTGCTGTTTTATCACTCGTGTGATGCTTGAAAGAAAAAGTGGGTGCCATGTAAGCTACAACGTCAAACCTTTTCAAAAGCATTATTTATGTCACATATACAAACTCTCTTTCAATCAACAAAAATCTCATTGGGGTGAGCTTCATTTATACAATATAGTTTTAAACATTGTTTATGCATCATTGTTTATCAATTGAAATTTGTCCATTGTGCAATGTTTGTGAGATTTGTATCATATTTGATGCCAAACATTTGTGAATATTTGAAGTCATTGTTTTCTACGGGTGCTTCTATTTAATAAAACGTATACCTTTTTCTTTTTTTTCCATTGTGAAGCAGCATCATCATAAGCACAATTGGCAAGTGATTTAATAAGGAGGCATTGAGTAAAGAAAGGTAGAAAAGGAGCTTGGGATAATTGTCCCACAAGAGTTGTTCTTCAATTATCATCACAAGAGCTATGATTTGCATGCCTTGTGTTTTTTATTTGGATGAGTGATTGTGTATATGGATTTGTATTGGATCTCATGCTTAAATAGGTAGTACAAGAGAATTGAAGCAAAGACATAGGAATGTGATTGTGTATATGGGATTTGTATTGGATCTCATGCTTAAATAGGTAGTACAAGAAAATTGAAGCAAAGACATAGGAATGTGACATGCTTTTATGACCATGTTTACAACTTGTGGAACATCCCATTTAGCATTATGGTATTCCTTGAGGTCCTGGAATTCAATCAAATGCAGATATAGCCATGACGACCTATGAGCATAATTAAATTCATGTACAAAGGATCACTTAGAAAGCGTGTAGAAATGTGCAATTAAACGCACCTAAAAACCCTTTTAAGAGATGCACTTTTGTCAAATCAAAGAGACAAACATGGTGAGAAGGGAGCTAACAAAGCTTTATATGATGGACAAGGCACAAGATAAGACTAGGAGCTCCCATTTGAGGGATGCCATGGTTGAGCACTTTTTTGGAGAAATAATATTTGATTCCTCGCCTAGTATTCTTCTCTACACACTTAAAGGCGATTTCATTTTGTTATTCTTTCCCTTCCCCTCTTCATCTTCTTCATTGTACTCTTATTTCTCCTCCTTTTGTCCCTCTTTTTTTGGTCAAAGTAGAGATAAGGCAAGATCCATAGCTTTCAAATAAGATGAGCTCATATAGAGATAAATTTCTCTCTCATTTTCTATTAACATCTCAAAGGTTAGATCTATTTTTGTTGTGTATTCATGTTGTTCTTTTTGTATCTCTACTTTTGATTAAGACAAGCTTGAAAAAGCTCTCTAGACAAATTGTGTGGATGAAGAAGCATGTATGTTTGTCTATATAAACATATGAAAAGGTGCAAACATGTAATAGTGAAGCACATTTTTACACACGTCCCCAAATAGCTCTACCAATTTGAGCACTTATTTGTAGAAATAGCTCTTTATGTTGTGCAAACTAACAATGTGTCATTGAGTGTATAGTATAGTATGGGTAAGTTGGAGGGGTTGTGAGAAATTAATTTTCAATCATGTCCTCAAATGCACCCTATTGGTTTGATTATCTATTAGAACTAAAAGCATTTTCTACAAACCCTTTCAAACGACATATATTTATATTTGAACATGACCAAACAAAGAAATATGTATACAAACACATAAAGGGCAACAAGGAGGGAAGGAAAAGGAAAGAGAATAACAACAAACAAGGCTTTTCAAAATTAGTATTTATTTTCGCTTTTTGAATATGGGGTAATCTATAGTTTTATATGATATTCTTTATTGTTTCGACCCATAAACTTTAGTCCTTTTTATGTTACTTGACAAGTTCACATGGTTCATGGTTAATTTGTTTAGACGTCTGTAGGATATTTTACACATGCTATTGGAGACTTTAGAAAAGAGGCTTTTGGGCTAAAATTGGAGATGAATAATGGCACGAAATTAAGCACAACTTTAGGGAGAACAAGGGAGTTTGCTGACTAAAAATCTAAAAGGGATATGTCTCATGATTTTTGTTCACAAAGTGGAGTAGCTCATGGCACAAAAACATCAAGAGAGAGTAAAGCTTGAAGAGAGAGAGAGAGAGAGAGAGAGAGAGTTGTTGAATGTCTTTTATGGATTGATCTATAGCAAACCAATGCTATAATATAGGGCATCATGCTAAATATTTCACCCCATAGCTTTGAGAGTGCATTCTCTTATATGTAGCGATCCTGATGAGACATAGTATGGATAGATTTAAAGATTTTTGGTAAAGATGTTGATGCAATAGTTTAGTTTGGGATGATATATGTGTCTTCTAAAAGCTATAGCACGAAGATTTTGGATTTATGCAAGCTACTTTGTCTTGAATGAAATTTATGCATATATATCACTTTTACTCCTAGGTGAATGGGTCTATGATTTGAATTATAGGTTGATGGACTTGACAACATCTACAAAAATGCAACACATGACAACAATTAGTGATGATTGATACATAAAGGGCATTGCTAAGTCATTGTCTTTGGCTTAGCTATTATGTTAGTGAAATTAACTTGAGGTATCATCTCAAAGTTGTCTAAATTCGATTCATGTATGTTGTATAAGCTTTGAATCATAGACTCCCCTATAAGTCGGTTTCCAATGTTTATTGTGTCTCTATTATAGAATGCATTCTTTCATTCAAAGATTTCTAGTCTCTCTTCTCTATAACTCTTCTTATCAAACTCGCTTGGAGAAGTTACTATATGTATATCCTCTACATCACGTGCGTTCAATGACTATTTATAAATATCCTTATCTGTGAATTTTTCTTAAATAAAACTTTACCCTATTCTATTCAATCTATAAATGTAATATTCCCGTTTGAATAAAAATATTACTAGACCAACCTCCTGTGCACCGTAAACTTGTGCAAAGATTATCATCAGTGTTGGCAGTCGATCTATAACCGTACACAAGAAATGGAGTACTCCGCATTGGGAAACCGGGACCGAGGTTTAAAACCGCATCATCCGCGGGGAAACATCCTCTTGGGAGGAGGTTAAGAGGATAATGATGGAATTAATTTTAAATTTTTTTACTATTCTTTCTCCCCCATCCGATGCACGGCTGGAGGAGAGGGAGTGTGGGGGGATGGGCTAGTAGGGCTACATGAGGACGTGGGGAAAGAGGGCCATGCAACAGGCCACGTGGGGGGGAGGTCCCTTCTCCCCCCTGGGCTATAAAAACCCCCCTTTGGGGGGGGGGGGGGGGGTTAAGGGAATGGTTGAAAGGAAGTAAAGGAAGGGAGAAGTTGCAGAACTCGTACGTGGAGGAGGAAGGAGTTTCCGTAGTCCATGGAGTCATCGTGTTGGAGGGAGCCACCAGATCCGCCAAAGCAGCCAATGCTGCCATCTCCTGACAAGGGAATCTCCCCACTCAACATCAACACCACCTTCCCCCCCTTTTTTCCACGACATTATCATCTCTCCCCCCTTTTTTCCATGTAGCCCTACACACACCCCAGAAGCTTCTTAGAAGCTTCTAAGGGGGCTTCTCTAAGCCCCCTTTCCCATTAGATCCACCACAAGGCCATTTCCTAGCCCTGGTTTAAAGCCGCCTTCCCACTAGATTTCCCACCAATCATCTTTTTTCCCCCCGGGCTTCAAAGAGGAAGCCTATAAGGCCTTCCTACCAAATCTCCCACAAGCACTCAACGCCTCGGGTCTTGTAGAGAAGAAGAGGGTTTCCTTAAACCCCCTTTCCACAAGATGTTTACCCTGGGATTTTTATGAGAGGAAGGAGAAGTTCATAGGCCTCCCATTCCCGCAAGGCCCTCATAAAACCAATCCTAGCTTGGAATTTCAAAGAGAAGAATAACTCTCAAGCCTTCGTTTTCGCAAGGCTTTCACAAGAACCCTCTCACAAACCCCCTCTTTTTCCGAAAAGAAAGAAGGCCCAAGCTCGGAACCCTAAGGCCTTCCAAAGCCAAATTCCGCAAGTCGATACTTTTGTCAAGGAGCCGTACCTCAAAGGGAATTGCGTGTACGAGGGAGACGGCCAAAGATCATAAGGCTGGGAACCAAGGTGAGTAGTTCGAATCCACGAAGGCAAACCAAAGGTCGAAATCATGATGGCCCCTAAAAAGTCACAAGGCGCACCTGTAGGAGGATCATCTCCTAATATTCATGTGGATATTTCACCGAGTCCACAAGTCCAGGATTTCTTTCTATTTGTGATTTACGTAGAAGTATTGCAATTATGCATGGTTAATTCTTGGAACTAGGATGCACTTATGCTTGTCAAATCCACCTAGTTAGATGCGATTGAAACACAATGGCTATTTTAAATTTACTAGAAGTAACTCACGATTGAAGATTGGTCATTTGTACTTTCAAAGGAATGAATGAAAAAGAACATAAGGTGTCTAAGCATTTTTAGCAAGTAATTACCTTGGTGCATTGCAAAGTAACGAATCTAGAACAACTAATGACTATCATTACAAAGTCAAAATTATTATAGTACACCTTTGATTATGCATGGAAAGATTAAATCGCATGTCGCATTTTTAGACAAATCTTCTTCCTAATCATTCATTAAAAAGTCATTATCAACCATAGGAAATTGCAAGGCATGGAGATGATTCCAAGGGTTGCATGTAGTAGGTTAACTCTAACTTAAATTGACATAAACCTCTTTTAATTGCGCAGTAGTTAGGAAAGGTTGCATAATGCACATTGGTTGTATGAATAATTTCATTCCGAGATGTAGTTAGGGAAAGGCTGCATGGTTCATTTTAACATAAAACCTTAAAAGCTTAGTGGCATGAATCGTGAATGCATGTCCTAGTAGGATCAATGGAAGTTATGCGAATTTTAACATGTGCTTTGGTCTTAACAAGAAAAGTTAGGGATTGTGAATCTAGTTGTATGTAGAGGCAATGAATCACGTGCTTACGTGAATTGTGATGTAATGCAACTAGTTTTTCCCCTCTTTGATCAAGACAACACCTTTAGAAATAGTCCATCCTTGCCGTAAGACAAGTAAACCGGATTACCTAAAACACCTAAACCGCAAAGGATTTGCATAGGATGGTTAAATCGATACAATATACCCCAAGTGCTAACTAGGTTTTAGCATGCTAGGGACTTGACCTAGTCGCACTTGTTGCCAAGTCGAAACTCTCATACCCTAAAGTCCTACCCACATTCACGGAATGTAGGGACAATTGGACGCACTTGCAAGAAATGATCTAGGGCTTCTACCCTAAGGATCACTCATTCAAAAGATGAAACTCGGACTGAGTTGGAACCCCTAGGGTCGGCCTAGTGTAATCACGAATGGGTTGGATATGAAGACACCCTAAATTGTGCTTCTTATCTAATCATGATTACGTGACTAGAAGACGCCGTTCGATGGATGAAGTGATCCCATGGAAGAGATGTGGCACTTGTGTAACAAGTTGCAACGTCGCATGACCTTGTGGTTTGATCACAAGAGAATGGCCAATTCCTCGGAATGAGATTGGCAGATTCTTGTGCAAGTTTAACTTGCAAGAGGATGAGTAGCCATCCTATTATATCACCTTCCTTGGGAAAAGTTGCCAAGATAAGGGAATTAGGTATTTGCTTGGAAGCAAAGGACCAATCAATAATTTGGAGGAGCGACACAGTCGTCATGATTTATTGTTAATAAAACCTAAGGTATTGGTTAAGTTTGGTTAATAGGGTATGGCCTTAACCCAAGGACAAAAGGGAGAACAGAAAAACCCTTGTGGATCTTGCCAAGTTGCAATTTGATCCCGGATCGAATGCTGGTTGCATTCGGAGAGAAGGATTCACTCCTTAGCAGTTGGCCAAATAACGACCACTGGATATGATTGTGCTTGTAACAGTTTAGAGAGCATTGTTTTCTTTGTTTGCTCAAGGAACTAAAGGATAAAAAGATATCGAATTCTGCGTAAAGTAGTTCGCTTGGGATTCGACACTAGTCACCATTTAGGAAATGACCATCAAGGAAAACCCTGATTCAGGTCGGTCCTAAGTGGGAAGGGCTAGAATACTTTCGCTACATTGCAGACGCGGAAAGTCCTAGATCTCAAACCCCGTAACATTCCATGGGAGTGCCTGGCGGAGCTTTTTAGACCTCCTTTCCGATGGACTGCTAAGATGTGTCCTGAAGGGAATAGGTGGACACGTTACAATAAATAACCCCTTTATATTACACCCTTCTGTATGTAAAAAATGGAGAAAAATGGTATTTAAAAAATACCTTATTTTGAACCCACGTGATGCACACATATATTCATGAGTAACTTACCCGAGTAAATTTGTATGACTAAGGTCTTTCACTTAAATCCCCAAGGACATTTGGTGAACCATGGTCATTTGAAAAGTTACATAATGGGTACTGGTAGGGGATTTTATGTAGGTTTATTTGATGAAGTGGGACTACTATTATAGACCTTTAATATTTATTTTAGTAGGTGCAAGAATCTATAATGCATGAATCTATTGTCACTAAAGCTTTGAAAGCTATTAAAAGCTACTTGAAATTTTTTGATGATTGGAATGGTTATATCTAAAGATGTATGCTAAAAAAATGGCTTTCTTTGTGATAGATGAGATTAATTTAAGTTAGTATCATTTTATAAATCACAATATATGAATTGGAAACACACATCATTGATTGCATATGAAAGATGCAAACTAGGGCGAGTTCAAGAAAGCATTAAAAGAATAATTTTTTATTGAGGACACATGCTTGGTTATGGCATGACTTTCATGTAGTGGATTACTAAGCATAATAATGTGTTTTAGCCACAAAGTTATTGTGTGAGTTTGAGCACGAGTATAATCAATTGGATAGTACTAAGCAATAGAGTCTAGAGTCTCAAAAGATAGAGTTGCTTTTGCAAGCTGAAAATTCTACCTAGCAAGTTAGCTTGGAAGAGTTCTTGGAAGATGTAATGATAGAACTCCATTTGAAAATACACTCACAAAATGTGAAAGATGTTGTCTTTGTGCTTGTTGAGAGACAAAGAAGAATAAGGGCCTTACTCGGGGGGTTCACTATATATATATTCTCTATATAACGTCCGTTCATGGCCTATTTATAAAGATCCTAATCTGTGAATTTTTCTTCGATAAAACACAACCCTTTTCTATTCAATCTGTAAGTAACCCCTTTATATAACACCCTTCTATATGTAAAAAATGTATAAAATTGGTGTTTTAAAAACCCCTTATTTTGAACTCACGTTATGTATACATATATTCATGAGTGATCCCCTTGAGGGGCCATATTGCATATTGGGATTATGTCTATAGCCTCTAGTAAGGTCATAGAGTGTGCAATGAGACAACCAATATCTATGGCTACACCTTCTATTAAATATGATATTATAAATGAGATGGTTAAAAGGGACATTGTTGAGTGTTGAAATGACTTGTTTTTTGGCTGATTTTTGTTGTTTTTGAGAGCTGAATGGTTGATTTTATGGGATGATTGATTGATTTGGAAGTGGTTTGAGAGTGTTTTGGATGATATTGATTGTGTTTTGGAAGTTCATGATGTTTGTTGGTGGTTCTGTGATGTTCTGATAGGTTCTGATGGGTTCTGTAAACCTTCTGTTTTGCTCTGTTTTGGTCTGTTTTGTTCTGATTGTCTTCTGTAAAGAGGGATGGAGTATTGATTGATGAAGAATGAGATATTGTGAAAGTTTATTGAATGGTTTGTGAGAGTTTGGAATGGTTTGAGAATGAGTTATGTGGTTTTGATAATCTTTTGTAATCTTCTGTAGGTCTTCTGTAGAGCTTCTGTTTCTGTTCTGTCTCTGTTCTGTTCTGTACTGTAGCTGTTCTAGTACTGTTCTGTAGACTGTTCTGTATGCTTCTGTAAGTGTTCTGTGGAATGTATGTGTGACTTTGGGAAAGTTTTATAGCCTTGGAAAGAGGTGAATACAAGTGCAAAAGAGCTGAAAGAAGTGGAAGAAGTAGCTGCTGAAGACTCAAGTGAAGACTAGAGTAAAGTGACAGTAGTGAGCTGTGAAGAGACATTGTAGTGGCTCTGGTGACCCTTCATATCAGACATACATCTTGGGAGGGGTATCCACGACCTAAGAGTGATTATTGAGTGTGATTTTGAGAGATTGTAGTGAGGATATGATGTATTATTGATGGAGAGAGAGAGAGAGAGTCAGAGATAGCCAATTTTACTCAAACAGAGTGATTGTATATGAGAGATTGAGAGAGAAGACTATGAAGATATTGAAGATGAATACTATGTGATGTATTTCCATTCAAAGATGGTGTATTCTTTTGCTTTCTTTGTTCTATTGATGGATTTTGTGAAGATGTTGAAGAATATGGTTGATTCTATTAAAAACCGTTGGAGATCTACATGATGCTGCATGAAGATTTGTTGTGCCTGGTGTTCTTTTCTTCATTGTGATCATATGAAACATGATAAACAAGCTTGTTGATGTTACAAGATAGATTTTCTTGCAAGATAATTCCCTTTTCCTTGGTGTTCCTCTTGGGGCTCCATGTTTTTTGTGCGCAGCCGGGGAAACTTGCCATCAACAAGCACCAGAAGAGGCTGAAAATGAAGGAAATGGCATTACCAAGAAGAGAAGAATTCAATGGATGTTTGTAAAGTTCCTTCTTCCAATGAAGAATTGGAATTCCTCATAATCAAAGCCACTTTCCACAAGAAGTTCATCCCACAATGGCGGAAACACATCACCATCATGATGCATGCTCTATGTGGTGGACAGTTTCCTCTTCCTATTGAAGCAGCAGAAACTTGCATCTTGGTGACAAACTGTTTGGGAACAAACTGAAGAGCAGAAACAGAGAGAATGAACATCCATGGAAGATTTGGCATTCATTGAGAAGTTTCCAGACAACATCAAGTGGGAGATTGTGAAGAAGCTTTAGGAGTCTTGGTCTGTAGAGGTTCACAAAGACAAGAAGAAAAAAAGTTGGAATTTGTTCGTGGATGCTCAACAGCAAGATACATGGGATGCTTGGTGTACTGATAATCTTCTATTTGTTCAATTAGCAATCCACTGGAAGTTGGTAGACAGAGTGTTTTTCACAACATACACTGTTGAAACCATCAGAAGCTGGCATTACTATGATGATGGCACCACCACCATGCTCAGACGTATGCATTTTGACACCTTCAGAACCGAATACCTTCCTCTGTGCAGTGGCATGAAAGCAGAATTCAGGGACGTTGAAAAGAAAGAAGTAGAAGAAATGTTGGCAAGAGAGTCCTCCAGAGACTGAAGCCTTCTGTTAACCCTCTGTGGAGCACTAACAACATAGTGGAGCCAACCCCCTGATGAATGACGCAATAAAGAGGCAAGCGTTAGAACGAGTCCAGAGGTATGTGAGAAGAGAGAAAGCAAGAATCAGAGCCGAGAGCAAGCTCGCAGCAGAAGTCGCCTTTGACGCCCTTGCGGAACTCTTTACAGAAGTCCCAATGGCACATCAAGCCCTTCCTCCTCCTGCTGGAGGTCCACTTCCAAGCCAGATCCGTCCTGGAAATATTGATGATAGGCCAGCGAATGTAGTCCCATTGCCAGTTTTTAAGGGAGAATACAATGAAGACCCCGATCTTCATGTAGCAGAGTTTATGGTAGCGTGTGTGGCTAATAATGCCACAACCCCTGAGCATTGGTTAGCAATATTCCCACCACTTTCAAGGGCGCGGCGTTTCAGTGGTATGAGAGACAAGCAGCAGGAACTTTTGGCATATGGGACGACCTGAAGTTGGCCTTCCTCACTAAATTCAGGCGTGAAGGTTTTGAAGAGCGGATGAGAGAGAAATTTATGAACCTAAGTCAGTCCTCTGGAGAAAGAGTGGAAGCCTATGTCTCACGAATGGAATCCATCCTGAAGAGATGGACTAACCATAATCTAGATGATGGCATTTAGAAGGGCGTGTTTCTCAGAGGATTACAACCAGAAGTCCGTAAGTTTGTGGAGCTGCAAAGACCAGCCACCCTGCAAGCTGCAACAGAAGGTGCAAGACTGTATGATGAAGTGGAAGCTAGACTAGTAATGAATACAGGAAGAGGAGTCCTACCTCCTCTGATGCCAGGAATGATGTACCCACCAAATGCAGTCCCAGGGACTGTTCCCTATCCCTGTTCCCTCCAAGTAGTAGGAACTGCACCCGCTAACCAAGCGATACTCGCCAAACTGAAGCTTACCGGCGAAGCAAGACTTTGGTGGAAGCAATGGTGTAGAGACCAAGGGATCTTAGAAGAGTTAGTTACTTGGGAGAAGCTTAAAAGAGCTGTGCAAGGGAGATATCTGCCACCTACCTACGGCACACAGAAGATGAACAAATTCTATGAATTAAAGCAACTTGGACTATCCTTGGATGCATACTATTTAAACTTCATCTCTCTCTTAAAGTATGCACCACAAATGGACATGACACAATAGGTGTCAAAGTTTTGTGCTGGGTTAAATCCACCCATAAAAAACTTCTTCCAATCAATGCATCCAACGGATCTACAAGACGCGTTCGAGCTACACCAATAATACAGGAGGTGCAGACCAAGCCAACGAATAACAGGATTTGGTCTTACAAGGATCAGAACAATGAAATGCTTAGATCTCAGACCAAGAGAGTGCAGGGACAAGACCAGGGACAAAGGAAGAAAGCTAGGGCCAACACTGTCAATAACTTCGTTCCTACCCAAGTTAACAGCCGCAATCTCTATTGCTTCCACTACAATGAGCCTGGTCACTTTAAAAGGCAGTGTCCCAAGCTTAGCAGAGGACAACGTCAAGGGCCATTCCAAGGAGTCACCCATAAACAAGGAGCCATCGTCAGGGCCAGAGAGAGAATCTCTAGTGTTGCCAACAAGGACCTCGGTGATGAAGATGATCCATCCATGGAAGCAGACATTGAGAGGGCAACGGTTTATGCCACTTTTCACAAGAAAGGCCCAAATAGCCAATTCTTGGTGATTGAAACCCCTTCGAATTACCAAGGTAAAAGCTTCAAAACCTTGGTTGATTGTGGCAATACACATTATTTCATTTCACTAGTCTGTGCAAGAAGATTATGAATAACCACAAAAGATGCACCTACCTTACTTGTGGAATTAGCAAATGGTCGTGAGGTCTCTTGTACCAAGCAAACTACTAAGGTGAAATTCCTATTGGGTGGAAAGTCGACTTTGGTCAGATTCCGAGTAATGAACCTAGGTGTCAACGAATGTTTGCTTGATATGGATTGGCTAATACCCAATGATGCCCACATTCATTGTGGGAAGGGCCAAGTATCCTTTTGAAATTATGAAGGGGAACTAGTTACAACTCAAGAAGAGGCCGATAAGCCAAAAATTCAGCTGGCAAAAGCAACACGGATAATAAAAGGAGTTAGGAAGGGGCTACCTGTCTATTTGATTAAGCTAAAAAAGCTAGATCAAGATTAGGAATCTAGGGAAGAACCTTCATGGTTAAAGGAATACGCAGACGTATTTCTTGAAGAGCTAATTGAAGTTCATCCTTAAAGGGAAGTTGATCATCAAATCAAGCTAGTGCCAGGAGCTGCACCAATCACAAAGAGACAATATAGGATGTCCATCCCAGAAGCGATTGAGCTGAAGGATCAACTCAAGCAACTGTTAGACCAAGGCTACATCCGTCCTAGCAGCTCACCATGGGGAGCTCTAGTGCTGTTCCAGAAGAAGAAAGATGGAACGCTTTGACTATGCATTGACTATAGAGGGTTGAATCAATCGACCATTAAAAACAAATACCCCATTCCAAGAATAGATGAACTTCTTGACCATCTTCAAGGTGCGAAGATCTTCTCTAAGATAGATCTTAGGTCTGGATATTATCAGATAAGGATCAAGGAAGAAGATATCCCAAAGACGGCATTCTGCACAAGGTATGGACACTTTGAATTCCTGGTCTTGTCATTCAGGCCGACAATTGCTCCTGCTACCTTCAACAAGATAATGCAGGATATCTTTAGGCCCTATCTTGATGACTTCCTACTCGTCTTCTTTGACGATACCCTAGTCTACTCTAAGCAGGAAAAAGATCATGAACCCAAACTTCGCATTGTCCTTGAAACAATGAGGGCACACAAGCTTTATGCCAAGAAGAAGAAGTGTGCATTTTTCAAGCAACAGATTAAATATCTAGGATTCATTGTATGAGCGTTATTAGATCCGTCCAAGGTCAGAGATGTTCTAGAATGGCCAACACCAAAGAAATACGTAGTTTTCTTGGATTGACAGGATGGTACAGAGTCTTTATAAAAAACTATGCTTTGATTGCAGCACCTCTGAGACTAATCTACTAAAGAAGCAAGTATCAATTGTATGGTCACCTGCTGCTGAACAGTCCAGCTTTGACAAACTAAAGCAAAGCTTGGTATCAGCACCTATCCTGAAACTTCCCGAGCTTAGTAAGAAGTTTGAAGTGATAACTGATGCTAGCACACTTGCCTTAAGATGTGTGCTCATGCAAGAAGGTCATCCCGTAGCATACTCTTCAAGGAAACTGAAGAGCCATGAAAGAAACTATGCTACCCAGGATTTGGAGCTATTGGTTGTCATCCATGCTCTCAAACTTTGAAGACACTACTTGCTGGGTAACAAATTTACCCTAGTAACGGACCACAAGAGTCTTAAATGGATTTTCTCCCAAAATGAGCTCAATATAAGGCATCGTCGATGGATTGAAGTGATGGAAGAATATGATTTTGAAATCAAATACTGGCCTGCAAAGGAGAATGTAGTTGTCGATGCACTCAAGGCATTCTTGAATTCTCTGATTTTGCAAGATCCATCAACAGCAAAATCTTTAGCTACAAAGGTATCCATGTCAAACAACCCAATTCTTGAGCTAGCTAAGGAGGAGGCATGCCATGGCCCAACCTATCAGAAATTGCTAAGGGAGATCCCCATCAAAGATCAGGACCCGAAGCTACAAACGAAGTATCAAGAATTCTCTATCAATAGTGGACTTGTTTACTATAGGACAAGATTATGTATCCCGGCAAGCCACTCACTCAAGCAGAATATACTTTGGGAAGCCCATGACTCCCCTTTCTCAGGACACCGTGGCTATGCCAAGACCCTTAATGCAGTCAGGAAGAGCTATTATTGGGATAGGCTCAAAGGTGACATTCTCAAATATGTCACGGAATGTTTGTTTTGTCAACTCATTAAGGCCGAACATGTTAAAATGCCAGGGAAATCGCAACCACTTGACATTACCCAAATGAAATGGGAATTCATTAGTATGGACTTTGTTGTTGGCATGCCCCAAGTTGAGGGAGGATACAACTCCATTATGGTCATGGTAGATATACTCACCAAGGTTGTATATCTTATCCATGTTAAGACAAACTATAAAGCCTCAGACATCTCAAGGATGTTCATCAAGGATATTTTCAAACTACATGGCTTACCCACAAGAATCATTAGTGATCATGACTCTCTCTTCACATTACACTTCTGGAGGGCTATCTTCGAGGCCATTAGGACTTCAGTATAGCTTACCATCCCCAAACTGATGGTCAAACAGAACGAGTCAACCAAGTCATTGAAGACATGCTTAGGGCACACTGCTGTCGCGAACCCAAAAAGTGGATTCAATATTTGCCACTGGTTGAGTTTGCCTACAATGCTTCTTACCAACAAAGCATTCAGATGACCCCTTTTCAAGCATTGTATGGGCACGATTGTCGTACTCCCTTAAGCTTTTCGAATCCAACCTTGAGGGTTGAAGCTTCAAAGGAGATCCTGGAAGACACGGATGACCAAATCAAATCAATAAGACAAGACATACAAGCCGCCAAGGACAGACAGAAGGCTTACGTAGACTTGAAGCGTCAAGACAGATCCTTCATTTAAGTGATATGGTCTTCATTCACATACATCCAAAGAAGAGTTCCCTATCCTTGGGTGAATGCAAAAAGCTAAGTCCAAGGTACTGTGAACCCTACAATATTCTCACGTGCCTAGGGCCTAACGCTTAGAAACTGCAACTCCCTGAAAACCTAAAAGTTCATAATGTATTCCATATCAGCCTATTGAAAAAGTATGTGCCTAACTCTAGTCACGTGCTTGATGATCAACAAGTTGTAATGCCCAGCCAAGGAGTCCTTGAGCTACGGCGGCCTGACATGATCTTAGATGTTAGGGAGAGGCATTTGAGATCTAGGACCTTGAGATAATATCTCATCTAGTGGACAGATTACCCCGAAGAGGATGCCACTTGGATGGATGAAAGTACTCTCAACCAACAATACCCCCAGATCTTCTCGAGATGAGGACATCTCGATTTCTCTAAGGGGGAGAGAATGTAACATTTCCGCAACAAAATATTAACGACTCTTGATCCTGCACATAAGAAATTTCAAGTGACCTCCTATGAGATAGAAAAACCTTGGGCTAAGTGCTCCAGTCTTGCGCATCAACAAACACCAGCTCCGTTTCGCGTATAGGAAGTCATGGCTTAAAAATCGTAGCCCACGCGGGAACATGCCTTCATGGGACAAAAAGATAATGAATTAATTGCAAAAAAATTTTCATTAAACTCCCTCCCCTTCAGCCGTTGCATGGCAGGGAGAGGAAGTGTGGAGCTTGAATGGTGGAGGGGAGGCATGCAGCCCGCCACTTGTGTGGCTTACCCCCCTCCCCCTCGCCTTCAAGCTATATGAACCCCCCCCCTCCCAAGCTTAGGGAGGGAGAGATCGTGGATCGTGGTGCCCGCCTGCTACCGCCCCCTTCTGCCTTGCTGCCACCGCGCTCCTACGCCCCGTCGTCGTCATCATCATCAACATCATCATCACATTAGCATCGTCGTCTTCACCGTCGTCATCATCTCCATCATCTTCACAATCATCACTCTCTCTCCATGTCATCCCTGTGTTACAGAAGCTTGGAAGCTTCTAACTAAAGCTTCTCTAGACATTGTTCTCTCGTGCCTCCTCAGGTTTTTAAAACTATGTCCTGCAAGGCCTGTGTCCTATGCAGAAGAGGAGATATTGGACAGAGTGACTTCGAAACGTGTAAGTGGACTAAGGGAGAGTTGCTGAGACAAAATCCACTACGCCAATGGCTCCTAAGCAAAAGTTGAGAGGAGCGCACGCAGGAGCTTCAACCCTGAGTACAAGAGTGGACAACGGCCCAATTCTGAATGCCTTGGTTTCGAGAAATATTTTCGCATGGAAAGGATGCATAAAGCATATTTAATTCTCGTAGGGAAGCTTTAAATGCAAAGTTTAGTGGCATGTCGAGTACTTGCAATTGCTTGCACTTCTGTGGTTATGAGTAGCTGCATTTTCAAATGTATGATGCATAAGTTAGAAGATGGAATTTGTGCGAGGGCATCCTTGTTGCATCTCACAAGGATAAGGCTTATGCCACATAGTGCACTTATGAAATAAATTCTTGGTTTTGACTCATGTAGAAGATAATCGTACACGGTCATTAAATGATGTCCAAATAGTCGCAATGCATGGAAAGGAATTATGAACTTTGCAAATTGCATGCAATGATAGTTACATTTTAGGGTGGGTTAAGTGCTAGAGAAAGGATCTCATGGCATTCGCTCATGCATGGAGTTCTTTTATCAAAGATTGAATGCATCTTCATTAAAAACATTAAAGCTTTGATTTCGTTACATCAATGTAGGGTTTATAAGAGTTAGCTCTGAATGTCAATCATTATAGCATAGGGCAAGGAAAAGAAAAGATCTATATAGATCCTATAGTTGCAAAAAGGTCTATAGTCTTGAATTTGCATATTTGCATGGAATGATGCATCTCACCTATCTTACAGTTACTTACATCTTTTAGGGAAAGTACTTGCAAGTTTAGAAGAAAGTATTTGCATCTTTAAAAGGGAAGATCATCTTAAATCGCGGGTTGGTTAGATCAACTAAGTAATTCGTGTATAATTGAGTAGCTTACATGAGAATCATAAAGGTATGATTAGTTAGCAT
This sequence comes from Lygodium microphyllum, assembly GCF_053477565.2. Lineage (NCBI taxonomy): Eukaryota > Viridiplantae > Streptophyta > Polypodiopsida > Schizaeales > Lygodiaceae > Lygodium > Lygodium microphyllum. The sequence goes on along the minus strand of NC_141157.1, from coordinate 27,477,921 downwards.
AGGATGATCATCTCAATGTGCTAGGTAGGGTTAAGCTATGTTAAAATTCTGCCTAGTATCGCACTTGGGATGCCGATCTAATATTTCTGATCCCAAAGGTCCCACCCACATTCTCGAAATGTTAGGACTATCTAATCACCCGTACAAGAACAATCTAGGGTTCTCACCCTAAGGATCAGTTGACCAAATGCTAGACTTCCGCAAGGAATCTAGGAACCCTAGGGCCAAAACATTTATCAGCCTAGTAGGGTTAGCTTTTGGATTGGGTCGATAGGACTCCCAACCCCTACAACTTGATCAAAGGTATTCTTGACCAAGGAATAGCGTGTGATGAGAAAAAAAATCCCCACAAGTTAGGTGCTGACACCTATCTCGTGCAACAAGCTGCAACGTCATATGGCCTTGTGTCTAAATAGTATTGCCACTCCTTAGACCAAGTTTGGCGAGTTCTAAGTACAAGTCTTATTTTCTAGAGGATGAGTAGTCATCCTGCTACATCACCCTTCCGTGGGACTAATTTGCCAATCTAGGGGAGTTACAAATTCGCCAAGAAAGTAGTTGACCAACCAAGTTAGGGCGATGACGTTGCCCAGGATTTATTGATCTTAATTTAAGGAAACCTAAGGTAGAGACAATTTGGGTCAACAGGGTATAAACCCTAACCCAAGGAAAAAGGGTAAACAAGCAACTTAACTTACCAAACCCTTGGGATCTTTCGAAGTCGCGATTGATCCAAGATCGAATGCTGCAAGAATTCGAGGAGAAGGAATTATACCTTAGCAGTTGGCCGTACAAATGACCACTTGAATGTTATTGATTGTACACAAAGGTGCACTGTTTTTACTTCTTTGATCAAGGAACTAATTTAGGAAAGATTATTAATGCTTTAGGTTGAAAGCTTGGAGGGAGAGGCAGTACCAATTACCTTCGACTGTTTGCCTGACCTTATCCAAGGGGGTTGTTAGCCGCGCTAGGTACGTGGACCGAACCCACCATGAGAGGTCTCTCCGTGGGTGCTACTTGGAGCAGGTGGATGCTTGGGTGCCAGGGGAGGCTCTGGCCATAAATCCCTTGCCTTTGGATCCTGCATAAGAGACCGACGTGACTCGAGATGGGATCTCAAGGCCCGCATACTAGTCAACGGGCGGAACTTGGAATAGTGATCCCTGAGGATTGCTAGAATAGCCTTCGGGCAGGTTTATTTGATGTATTCCAAAGATTGATAAATAAAGATCAATGTTGAAAAGGAAATTGCTTGACATTGTTTTTCTGTGTTAGTGCCTAAGTTACGTGAAGGAACGAGTGATTAAATTTTTAATTAAGGAAGCTATTTTTGGTAGGTAATTAGAAAACTAAAGCAACCGGAGGAAAGTGTGGTGGACGTGACCCTGGGTCCGTCCAACGGAAGGGTGGTCTCCCCTTAGCCCCATCAAGATTTCAAATATTTCCTCTCCCTCATTAAATATTATTGTGTACTTCTAATTTTTTGAATTATAGAGAGCTAATTTGTCTCAATTGACTTCTCCTTTTCTTCCACTAAAAGTAATTGCTACAAGTGACGTTATTGTAGAGATCACATCAAAGAAGGTGGATTTCAAAAAAATGGGAACCTGATAATGCCACATGAAAATAAAGACTCTTGCTTTAAATGCCATTGTAAGTAAGTTTAGATACGTCTTTCTCCATGTTTGCTAAAAGAAAAGGAGTGTCTTGTCATACTAGTCAAGTGTTGAGTGTTAAGTCTTAGCCCTTAAGTTAGCATTAGTTCATATTGATACACAAAAGTCCACCATGATCCTCCGAGGAGGATGATAGTTGAGAGGTTTGCAAATTGTACTAAATTTGAATTGGTCATGATACCGAATTCTTGAGTTTGTTTTAAGTAAAGACAAGCTTATTCTCCCACCTTTGACCGATAATTTCTTTGGTTTTCTTTTGATCACTCTCTCTCTATGCGCTCCCTTCATCTGGCTTGTCCTATCTCCATACTTTGATTTCTCAAGATAGTGTCTCCATAACTTATAAGTTATTCAATGGAATCTTTCAAATTAATGCATTTGATGACAAGAATATCGACATGACTGTAAATATTGAAGTGCTCAATAGTATTTGAGAAAGTTTGTTGTACTGATATACGTTTGGCCAATTTCATTGTCAATTACATAATGCGTTAAAGTCTGAGCCTTGAGAAGAAATTAGAATGGTTCTAAGCACTAAACTTGATCAGTGATCACGCGCTGACTTTGAAATACACGATCTCTTTCCCCTACTTGTAGGCGAAAATTTAGAAATGTCTAATGCCATGTAGTCCGCCTCAGATGTCTCGTGGCACCCGCCATATTGTAGGCCACACTGTTTTGATTAGGACGGACGCGGACCGTATGAGTATTAACTTAACTGGTCAATCGAACCTGTTGCTCGGCATCCATGGAAGCCATTAAACCTAAACTGACCTTCAATGCAGCCTGAGACGATTTCACGGATTTCTCTGCAGGTCAACATGTTTGGCTAGGTCAGCTGCAGACACCGCGTTAATATGGAAGAAAAAGGAAAACTAAAAAGAGCGTAGGATATTTGGCGCCCCGAATCAGAGTTTATTATTTTGTCCCCATCACTTTGATTCAATAGTTATGTGATCTGATAGGACTCAGTAGACCGATTCATAGCAACTTGCAAGGGCAGTAAGCGAGGGATGAGTATGATCAGGATTCACGACTGTATAAAAGGGCGACCCTACTACATTCACAATTCAAAACAACCTAGTCTCGCCACATCTAGCAGCCGTTTAGTCAATATCGTTCTTGTACCAAAGTAGATCCTCCGCCGCGGGCGAAGTTGCGCCGACTTGCGATTGTTGTGAATCAGTTGCTGCTACAACAACTGATATACCACCCCCCCCCCCCCCCCCTCCCCCTCCCCCCCCCCCGCCCTCCAAACACACATACATATGATCATGATTACCTGTAGAAAGAGATCAGACCTTGTCCAGAACCTAATCTTTTTAACCACGCTAATTATTACAGTAGTACTATCCCTGAATCAGCTAGTCGGTTTGAATGCTTGTGCGAAGTCCGTTGTCAACGAGGATGGAACCTTGACACATTATTTGCACTTCAAGGTGAGAATGGATCGATTATGGCCTTTCTCTATGTCTAGCTGTAACAGTACATGAGGATACACACAGAGAGAGTAGCTGCGCCATCAAGCCCTCAAGGAACAATATCACTAATTGACCTGTTAATGAAGTGGCACGTCAATCCACTATCTTCCATAAGTTAACCAACTGAAACGTGCTTCTGTTCTTGACTAATGGGAAATATGGCTGCAGATAAAGTACGCCAATGTAACTCGGCTATGCCATACGAAGCAACTGGTGAGCGTGAATGGGCGGTTTCCGGGGCCCAATCTGTATGTCCGGACAGGAGACCGCGTTATAGTGAGGGTGTCCAACAAGTTGGACGGCGTCAACATCACAATTCACTGGTAACTGTCGATCATCAGCTTCAGGAATCAGCAGTACGAGCTTTATGTTTCACAGTAAAGAGTAAGACAAGAATAAGGGGATTCTGATGAACCCCAAGTTCTTGTTGTACGTGCACAGTCATTGGACCTCAGCTCATATGCAGTGGTTCCAGTCGTTTCCACACTATATGTAGGTCTCATAATAAAGGGTGTGCATAATTGGCTTCGCCAGCGTCCGGGGTCCAGCTACTTGTACAGGTTAAGGTTCATTCCGTAATGGTAAAGTCTCATAATTCTTCTTCACCTCTCCACCATTAATACAACTGTGTATATGTTGCAGGCATGGCGTGCGCCAGTTGTTCTCGAATTGGGCAGACGGGCCTGCCTTTATCACCCAGTGTCCTTTGCAACCTAAGACCCACTACAACTACAATTTCACGGTGGTGAAGGAGTCAGGCACCCTATTTTGGCATGCCCACATCAACTGGCTTCGCGCCACTGTGTATGGAGCCTTCATCATCCAACCCCGAAACGGCATTCCTTATCCTTTCCCGAAGCAGCCCGTCACCGAGTTCCCGATCTTGCTAGGTACGATCACTTCGAGTATAACTCCTACCAGCTGCTGTTAAATGAGGTCTAGCACATTAGAAGTGATGAACAAAACTGTCATGAGACATTCCTTCAGCTACGTGAAGGATGCACGACTATGAGTCCTAGAGTAGAGAGATGAAAACTAGTGTAGCTACATGTCAACAACAACGTAACACTCATCTGAACTGGGATTTTCTACAAACTGGGTGAAGAGAAAGGAGCTCTAGTATAGTCATCGAGATGCACTAGCTGTGCACCCTCCTACAGCACACACATGTGCATGATGGACATGCACACACGCATGTTAAACTTTCAATCCTTTCATAGGACGGATCGCTTAAGGGTGTTCCTAAAATGCTGTTGTTGTTTTGTGCAGGAGACTGGTGGAACACAGATGTAGAGTTGATAGAGAAGGAGGCATTGGCCAGCGGAGCTGGGTTCAACATATCCGATGCGCTTACAATCAATGGACAACCAGGCTTTCTGTATAATTGCTCGGAACGAGGTAGGAATAAATTTACTTTAGAAGCACACTTTGGATTTGAACCTCTGGAATTGGTGTCGATTAGACGTACGCCTTCTGGCTCTAGTAGATACAAAAGGGGACAGGCTAATAGACTAGCTCTACTAGATACAAAAATGACAGGTTAATATCTCGACCAACACTGGTAAATTCACCAAGGACTTATAAGTTAAACACCAGAAATAAGCACAGGGCCTCGTGAAGGTTGTTAGTTAATTTCTTGTGATATGGTGTATGTCATTGATAATTGCAATCTAACGAATGCTACATGACATTCCCCTTTTAATAGATACAACCACCTTCGTGGTAGAGAAGGGTAAGACATATCTCCTGAGGGTGATCAATGCGGCCATGAACAATCACATGTTCTTCTCGATAGATGGGCACAGGCTAACGGTGGTGGAGATGGATTGCTCGTACACGAAACCCTACGAGACGGAGGTGATAGTGATATCACCGGGGCAGACGGCAGACGTGCTGGTGACGGCGGACCAAAAGGAGGCAGATTACGTGATGGCAGTTGCCGTCTACTCGCCAGCGCCGGCGTTCGTGACGTTCCCGACGACACCTGCGACCGGCGTGCTACGCTACAAGAGGCCGAGCTCGTCATACACCACAAAGAGATTAAGCCTGGCACAACTGGCCTTGCCGACATTACCCGCGGCCAATGACTCGGCCTACGCGTTGGGCTACGCGGGCGCCTTGCGGAGTTTGAACAGCAAGGAGCACCCGGCCAAGGACGTACCCCGATCTGTGGATCGGAACTTCTTATTCACGGTGGGTCTTGCCCTCCAGGAGTGCCCCGTCAACCAGACTTGCCATGGGCCCCCCGGTGAGGGTGGCCGTCCGGGCCTCGCTAGTGCCTCCGTCAACAATGTCACCTTTGTGCCCCCGCGCAATATCTCCATTCTCCAGGTAACCTAAAATGGTTCAGATTTGCTAATCGCGCCGTACCAAACTTAATTTGAAGCAAGTTTAGTAGGTATACGACGATATGCCTATCATTCCAGTCCTAATATACAGCATCATATCCCGTGGCAGGCCTACTACGAAAGAGCACACTACAACGACTCCACCGTCGCGCTGCCAAGGAAGTGGAGTAAGTCCTTGGCGACAGCAAGGACGGCCTACGAAGATGACTTCCCGAGCATGCCCATGTTCCAGTATGACTACACGGGCGTGGACCCAGCCAACCAGCACGCATTGCGGGGCACCAAGGTTGTGCAATTGGATTTGGGGACGAACGTCCAGCTGGTGCTGCAAAACACCGCCACCGGCTTCTTCGAGAGCCACCCTTTCCACCTCCACGGCTACAACTTCTATGTGGTGGGCATGGGGCTCGGCAACTTCAACTCCTCCTCAGACCCCTCCTCCTTCAACCTCATCGATCCTCCCGCCATGAACACCATCGCTGTCCCACCCGCCGGATGGGTCGCTCTCCGTTTCTACACCGACAACCCAGGTATGCCTCCGCTCCGTCTATCTCTCAATGACAATATAGCAAATAATTGTTTCTCTAGAGACTAGGACTGTCTGATCTTTTTGTTTATCCCCTTATTGAGAAACACTTCTCAGTTGCAATATGTACTCGCTGCAGGGGCTTGGCTCATGCATTGCCACTTCGAGATGCACACATCCCGGGGCATGATGATGGTATGGATTGTCAAGGAAGGGAGCGCCCCCCACCAGAAGCTGCCACCACCTCCCAAGGACTATCCCAAATGCGGCTTGTAATTATGCCACTTGCGCAAACACACGCACCAGTATGTATTGTTGAAGGGAAACCGCCCGGCCACCAATATAAGCTTCCGCTACCTCCAGAAGGCAGCTATCTCAAAGCACAATGTGTCATCCATGAGCAGAGGCTTGTATGGATGGCGTCAAGGAAGGCCGGATTCCCCACATACACCAACATCTTCCCACCTTCTAAGAGCTATTCTACCTCCGTGAAACTGGTTGTGCCGCTCATGCAAACTCATTTCTAACCCCAATATTCACTTCATTCTTTCAATCTTTTACATCGACTACACTACTTTCGGCTTACTATTAATATAGAAATAAAACTTAAGATAAATACAAAGACAAAATCACGTGCATGCACAAAGAGAGAGAGAGAGAGAGAGAGGGGGAGAGAGAGAGAGAGAGAGCCCGCACTATGGAAGCCCAAATTGTTGTGCATGGAGTACTCGGAGAAGACAAGAAAGCCATTTGCTTCCAAGTCAAAGGTTTGGAGTTTCTTTTCTTTACTATCATTTTTCTTACTAATATGTAATTGTGTTCTTTTGTGTTGTTTTATCACTCGTGTGATGCTTGAAAGAAAAAGTGGGTGCCATGTAAGCTACAACGTCAAACCTTTTCAAAAGCATTATTTATGTCACATATACAAACTCTCTTTCAATCAACAAAAATCTCATTGGGGTGAGCTTCATTTATACAATATAGTTTTAAACATTGTTTATGCATCATTGTTTATCAATTGAAATTTGTCCATTGTGCAATGTTTGTGAGATTTGTATCATATTTGATGCCAAACATTTGTGAATATTTGAAGTCATTGTTTTCTACGGGTGCTTCTATTTAATAAAACGTATACCTTTTTCTTTTTTTTCCATTGTGAAGCAGCATCATCATAAGCACAATTGGCAAGTGATTTAATAAGGAGGCATTGAGTAAAGAAAGGTAGAAAAGGAGCTTGGGATAATTGTCCCACAAGAGTTGTTCTTCAATTATCATCACAAGAGCTATGATTTGCATGCCTTGTGTTTTTTATTTGGATGAGTGATTGTGTATATGGATTTGTATTGGATCTCATGCTTAAATAGGTAGTACAAGAGAATTGAAGCAAAGACATAGGAATGTGATTGTGTATATGGGATTTGTATTGGATCTCATGCTTAAATAGGTAGTACAAGAAAATTGAAGCAAAGACATAGGAATGTGACATGCTTTTATGACCATGTTTACAACTTGTGGAACATCCCATTTAGCATTATGGTATTCCTTGAGGTCCTGGAATTCAATCAAATGCAGATATAGCCATGACGACCTATGAGCATAATTAAATTCATGTACAAAGGATCACTTAGAAAGCGTGTAGAAATGTGCAATTAAACGCACCTAAAAACCCTTTTAAGAGATGCACTTTTGTCAAATCAAAGAGACAAACATGGTGAGAAGGGAGCTAACAAAGCTTTATATGATGGACAAGGCACAAGATAAGACTAGGAGCTCCCATTTGAGGGATGCCATGGTTGAGCACTTTTTTGGAGAAATAATATTTGATTCCTCGCCTAGTATTCTTCTCTACACACTTAAAGGCGATTTCATTTTGTTATTCTTTCCCTTCCCCTCTTCATCTTCTTCATTGTACTCTTATTTCTCCTCCTTTTGTCCCTCTTTTTTTGGTCAAAGTAGAGATAAGGCAAGATCCATAGCTTTCAAATAAGATGAGCTCATATAGAGATAAATTTCTCTCTCATTTTCTATTAACATCTCAAAGGTTAGATCTATTTTTGTTGTGTATTCATGTTGTTCTTTTTGTATCTCTACTTTTGATTAAGACAAGCTTGAAAAAGCTCTCTAGACAAATTGTGTGGATGAAGAAGCATGTATGTTTGTCTATATAAACATATGAAAAGGTGCAAACATGTAATAGTGAAGCACATTTTTACACACGTCCCCAAATAGCTCTACCAATTTGAGCACTTATTTGTAGAAATAGCTCTTTATGTTGTGCAAACTAACAATGTGTCATTGAGTGTATAGTATAGTATGGGTAAGTTGGAGGGGTTGTGAGAAATTAATTTTCAATCATGTCCTCAAATGCACCCTATTGGTTTGATTATCTATTAGAACTAAAAGCATTTTCTACAAACCCTTTCAAACGACATATATTTATATTTGAACATGACCAAACAAAGAAATATGTATACAAACACATAAAGGGCAACAAGGAGGGAAGGAAAAGGAAAGAGAATAACAACAAACAAGGCTTTTCAAAATTAGTATTTATTTTCGCTTTTTGAATATGGGGTAATCTATAGTTTTATATGATATTCTTTATTGTTTCGACCCATAAACTTTAGTCCTTTTTATGTTACTTGACAAGTTCACATGGTTCATGGTTAATTTGTTTAGACGTCTGTAGGATATTTTACACATGCTATTGGAGACTTTAGAAAAGAGGCTTTTGGGCTAAAATTGGAGATGAATAATGGCACGAAATTAAGCACAACTTTAGGGAGAACAAGGGAGTTTGCTGACTAAAAATCTAAAAGGGATATGTCTCATGATTTTTGTTCACAAAGTGGAGTAGCTCATGGCACAAAAACATCAAGAGAGAGTAAAGCTTGAAGAGAGAGAGAGAGAGAGAGAGAGAGTTGTTGAATGTCTTTTATGGATTGATCTATAGCAAACCAATGCTATAATATAGGGCATCATGCTAAATATTTCACCCCATAGCTTTGAGAGTGCATTCTCTTATATGTAGCGATCCTGATGAGACATAGTATGGATAGATTTAAAGATTTTTGGTAAAGATGTTGATGCAATAGTTTAGTTTGGGATGATATATGTGTCTTCTAAAAGCTATAGCACGAAGATTTTGGATTTATGCAAGCTACTTTGTCTTGAATGAAATTTATGCATATATATCACTTTTACTCCTAGGTGAATGGGTCTATGATTTGAATTATAGGTTGATGGACTTGACAACATCTACAAAAATGCAACACATGACAACAATTAGTGATGATTGATACATAAAGGGCATTGCTAAGTCATTGTCTTTGGCTTAGCTATTATGTTAGTGAAATTAACTTGAGGTATCATCTCAAAGTTGTCTAAATTCGATTCATGTATGTTGTATAAGCTTTGAATCATAGACTCCCCTATAAGTCGGTTTCCAATGTTTATTGTGTCTCTATTATAGAATGCATTCTTTCATTCAAAGATTTCTAGTCTCTCTTCTCTATAACTCTTCTTATCAAACTCGCTTGGAGAAGTTACTATATGTATATCCTCTACATCACGTGCGTTCAATGACTATTTATAAATATCCTTATCTGTGAATTTTTCTTAAATAAAACTTTACCCTATTCTATTCAATCTATAAATGTAATATTCCCGTTTGAATAAAAATATTACTAGACCAACCTCCTGTGCACCGTAAACTTGTGCAAAGATTATCATCAGTGTTGGCAGTCGATCTATAACCGTACACAAGAAATGGAGTACTCCGCATTGGGAAACCGGGACCGAGGTTTAAAACCGCATCATCCGCGGGGAAACATCCTCTTGGGAGGAGGTTAAGAGGATAATGATGGAATTAATTTTAAATTTTTTTACTATTCTTTCTCCCCCATCCGATGCACGGCTGGAGGAGAGGGAGTGTGGGGGGATGGGCTAGTAGGGCTACATGAGGACGTGGGGAAAGAGGGCCATGCAACAGGCCACGTGGGGGGGAGGTCCCTTCTCCCCCCTGGGCTATAAAAACCCCCCTTTGGGGGGGGGGGGGGGGGGGTTAAGGGAATGGTTGAAAGGAAGTAAAGGAAGGGAGAAGTTGCAGAACTCGTACGTGGAGGAGGAAGGAGTTTCCGTAGTCCATGGAGTCATCGTGTTGGAGGGAGCCACCAGATCCGCCAAAGCAGCCAATGCTGCCATCTCCTGACAAGGGAATCTCCCCACTCAACATCAACACCACCTTCCCCCCCTTTTTTCCACGACATTATCATCTCTCCCCCCTTTTTTCCATGTAGCCCTACACACACCCCAGAAGCTTCTTAGAAGCTTCTAAGGGGGCTTCTCTAAGCCCCCTTTCCCATTAGATCCACCACAAGGCCATTTCCTAGCCCTGGTTTAAAGCCGCCTTCCCACTAGATTTCCCACCAATCATCTTTTTTCCCCCCGGGCTTCAAAGAGGAAGCCTATAAGGCCTTCCTACCAAATCTCCCACAAGCACTCAACGCCTCGGGTCTTGTAGAGAAGAAGAGGGTTTCCTTAAACCCCCTTTCCACAAGATGTTTACCCTGGGATTTTTATGAGAGGAAGGAGAAGTTCATAGGCCTCCCATTCCCGCAAGGCCCTCATAAAACCAATCCTAGCTTGGAATTTCAAAGAGAAGAATAACTCTCAAGCCTTCGTTTTCGCAAGGCTTTCACAAGAACCCTCTCACAAACCCCCTCTTTTTCCGAAAAGAAAGAAGGCCCAAGCTCGGAACCCTAAGGCCTTCCAAAGCCAAATTCCGCAAGTCGATACTTTTGTCAAGGAGCCGTACCTCAAAGGGAATTGCGTGTACGAGGGAGACGGCCAAAGATTATAAGGCTGGGAACCAAGGTGAGTAGTTCGAATCCACGAAGGCAAACCAAAGGTCGAAATCATGATGGCCCCTAAAAAGTCACAAGGCGCACTTGTAGGAGGATCATCTCCTAATATTCATGTGGATATTTCACCGAGTCCACAAGTCCAGGATTTCTTTCTATTTGTGATTTACGTAGAAGTATTGCAATTATGCATGGTTAATTCTTGGAACTAGGATGCACTTATGCTTGTCAAATCCACCTAGTTAGATGCGATTGAAACACAATGGCTATTTTAAATTTACTAGAAGTAACTCACGATTGAAGATTGGTCATTTGTACTTTCAAAGGAATGAATGAAAAAGAACATAAGGTGTCTAAGCATTTTTAGCAAGTAATTACCTTGGTGCATTGCAAAGTAACGAATCTAGAACAACTAATGACTATCATTACAAAGTCAAAATTATTATAGTACACCTTTGATTATGCATGGAAAGATTAAATCACATGTCGCATTTTTAGACAAATCTTCTTCCTAATCATTCATTAAAAAGTCATTATCAACCATAGGAAATTGCAAGGCATGGAGATGATTCCAAGGGTTGCATGTAGTAGGTTAACTCTAACTTAAATTGACATAAACCTCTTTTAATTGCGCAGTAGTTAGGAAAGGTTGCATAATGCACATTGGTTGTATGAATAATTTCATTCCGAGATGTAGTTAGGGAAAGGCTGCATGGTTCATTTTAACATAAAACCTTAAAAGCTTAGTGGCATGAATCGTGAATGCATGTCCTAGTAGGATCAATGGAAGTTATGCGAATTTTAACATGTGCTTTGGTCTTAACAAGAAAAGTTAGGGATTGTGAATCTAGTTGTATGTAGAGGCAATGAATCACGTGCTTACGTGAATTGTGATGTAATGCAACTAGTTTTTCCCCTCTTTGATCAAGACAACACCTTTAGAAATAGTCCATCCTTGCCGTAAGACAAGTAAACCGGATTACCTAAAACACCTAAACTGCAAAGGATTTGCATAGGATGGTTAAATCGATACAATATACCCCAAGTGCTAACTAGGTTTTAGCATGCTAGGGACTTGACCTAGTCGCACTTGTTGCCAAGTCGAAACTCTCATACCCTAAAGTCCTACCCACATTCACGGAATGTAGGGACAATTGGACGCACTTGCAAGAAATGATCTAGGGCTTCTACCCTAAGGATCACTCATTCAAAAGATGAAACTCGGACTGAGTTGGAACCCCTAGGGTTGGCCTAGTGTAATCACGAATGGGTTGGATATGAAGACACCCTAAATTGTGCTTCTTATCTAATCATGATTACGTGACTAGAAGACGCCGTTCGATGGATGAAGTGATCCCATGGAAGAGATGTGGCACTTGTGTAACAAGTTGCAACGTCGCATGACCTTGTGGTTTGATCACAAGAGAATGGCCAATTCCTCGGAATGAGATTGGCAGATTCTTGTGCAAGTTTAACTTGCAAGAGGATGAGTAGCCATCCTATTATATCACCTTCCTTGGGAAAAGTTGCCAAGATAAGGGAATTAGGTATTTGCTTGGAAGCAAAGGACCAATCAATAATTTGGGGGAGCGACACAGTCGTCATGATTTATTGTTAATAAAACCTAAGGTATTGGTTAAGTTTGGTTAATAGGGTATGGCCTTAACCCAAGGACAAAAGGGAGAACAGAAAAACCCTTGTGGATCTTGCCAAGTTGCAATTTGATCCCGGATCGAATGCTGGTTGCATTCGGAGAGAAGGATTCACTCCTTAGCAGTTGGCCAAATAACGACCACTAGATATGATTGTGCTTGTAACAGTTTAGAGAGCATTGTTTTCTTTGTTTGCTCAAGGAACTAAAGGATAAAAAGATATCGAATTCTGCGTAAAGTAGTTCGCTTGGGATTCGACACTAGTCACCATTTAGGAAATGACCATCAAGGGAAACCCTGATTCAGGTCGGTCCTAAGTGGGAAGGGCTAGAATACTTTCGCTACATTGCAGACGCGGAAAGTCCTAGATCTCAAACCCCGTAACATTCCATGGGAGTGCCTGGCGGAGCTTTTTAGACCTCCTTTCCGATGGACTGCTAAGATGTGTCCTGAAGGGAATAGGTGGACACGTTACAATAAATAACCCCTTTATATTACACCCTTCTGTATGTAAAAAATGGTATTTAAAAAATACCTTATTTTGAACCCACGTGATGCACACATATATTCATGAGTAACTTACCCGAGTAAATTTGTATGACTAAGGTCTTTCACTTAAATCCCCAAGGACATTTGGTGAACCATGGTCATTTGAAAAGTTACATAATGGGTACTGGTAGGGGATTTTATGTAGGTTTATTTGATGAAGTGGGACTACTATTATAGACCTTTAATATTTATTTTAGTAGGTGCAAGAATCTATAATGCATGAATCTATTGTCACTAAAGTTTTGAAAGCTATTAAAAGCTACTTGAAATTTTTTGATGATTGGAATGGTTATATCTAAAGATGTATGCTAAAAAAATGGCTTTCTTTGTGATAGATGAGATTAATTTAAGTTAGTATCATTTTATAAATCACAATATATGAATTGGAAACACACATCATTGATTGCATATGAAAGATGCAAACTAGGGTGAGTTCAAGAAAGCATTAAAAGAATAATTTTTATTGAGGACACATGCTTGGTTATGGCATGACTTTCATGTAGTGGATTACTAAGCATAATAATGTGTTTTAGCCACAAAGTTATTGTGTGAGTTTGAGCACGAGTATAATCAATTGGATAGTACTAAGCAATAGAGTCTAGAGTCTCAAAAGATAGAGTTGCTTTTGCAAGCTGAAAATTCTACCTAGCAAGTTAGCTTGGAAGAGTTCTTGGAAGATGTAATGATAGAACTCCATTTGAAAATACACTCACAAAATGTGAAAGATGTTGTCTTTGTGCTTGTTGAGAGACAAAGAAGAATAAGGGCCTTACTCGGGGGGTTCACTATATATATATTCTCTATATAACGTCCGTTCATGGCCTATTTATAAAGATCCTAATCTGTGAATTTTTCTTCGATAAAACACAACCCTTTTCTATTCAATCTGTAAGTAACCCCTTTATATAACACCCTTCTATATGTAAAAAATGTATAAAATTGGTGTTTTAAAAACCCCTTATTTTGAACTCACGTTATGTATACATATATTCATGAGTGATCCCCTTGAGGGGCCATATTGCATATTGGGATTATGTCTATAGCCTCTAGTAAGGTCATAGAGTGTGCAATGAGACAACCAATATCTATGGCTACACCTTCTATTAAATATGATATTATAAATGAGATGGTTAAAAGGGACATTGTTGAGTGTTGAAATGACTTGTTTTATGACTGATTTTTGTTGTTTTTGAGAGCTGAATGGTTGATTTTATGGGATGATTGATTGATTTGGAAGTGGTTTGAGAGTGTTTTGGATGATATTGATTGTGTTTTGGAAGTTCATGATGTTTGTTGGTGGTTCTGTGATGTTCTGATAGGTTCTGATGGGTTCTGTAAACCTTCTGTTTTGCTCTGTTTTGGTCTGTTTTGTTCTGATTGTCTTCTGTAAAGAGGGATGGAGTATTGATTGATGAAGAATGAGATATTGTGAAAGTTTATTGAATGGTTTTTGAGAGTTTGGAATGGTTTGAGAATGAGTTATGTGGTTTTGATAATCTTCTGTAATCTTCTGTAGAGCTTCTGTTTCTGTTCTGTCTCTGTTCTGTTCTGTACTGTAGCTGTTTTGGTACTGTTCTGTAGACTGTTCTGTATGCTTCTGTAAGTGTTCTGTGGAATGTATGTGTGACTTTGGGAAAGTTTTCTAGCCTTGGAAAGAGGTGAATACAAGTGCAAAAGAGCTGAAAGAAGTGGAAGAAGTAGCTGCTGAAGACTCAAGTGAAGACTAGAGTGAAGTGACAGTAGTGAGCTGTGAAGAGACACTGTAGTGGCTCTGGTGACCCTTCATATCAGACATACATCTTGGGAGGGGTATCCACGACCTAAGAGTGATTATTGAGTGTGATTTTGAGAGATTGTAGTGAGGATATGATGTATTATTGATGGAGAGAGAGAGAGAGAGTCAGAGATAGCCAATTTTACTCAAACAGAGTGATTGTATATGAGAGATTGAGAGAGAAGACTATGAAGATATTGAAGATGAATACTATGTGATGTATTTCCATTCAAAGATGGTGTATTCTTTTGCTTTCTTTGTTCTATTGATGGATTTTGTGAAGATGTTGAAGAATATGGTTGATTCTATTAAAAACCGTGGGAGATCTACATGATGCTGCATGAAGATTTGTTGTGCCTGGTGTTCTTTTCTTCATTGTGATCATATGAAACATGATAAATAAGCTTGTTGATGTTACAAGATAGATTTTCTTGCAAGAGAATTCCCTTTTCCTTGGTGTTCCTCTTGGGGCTCCATGTTTTTTGTGCGCAGCCGGGGAAACTTGCCATCAACAAGCACCAGAAGAGGCTGAAAATGAAGGAAATGGCATTACCAAGAAGAGAAGAATTCAATGGATGTTTGTAAAGTTCCTTCTTCCAATGAAGAATTGGAATTCCTCATAATCAAAGCCACTTTCCACAAGAAGTTCATCCCACAATGGCGGAAACACATCACCATCATGATGCATGCTCTATGTGGTGGACAGTTTCCTCTTCCTATTGAAGCAGCAGAAACTTGCATCTTGGTGACAAACTGTTTGGGAACAAACTGAAGAGCAGAAACAGAGAGAATGAACATCCATGGAAGATTTGGCATTCATTGAGAAGTTTCCAGACAACATCAAGTGGGAGATTGTGAAGAAGCTTCAGGAGTCTTGGTCTGTAGAGGTTCACAAAGACAAGAAGAAAAAAGTTGGAATTTGTTCGTGGATGCTCAACAGCAAGATACATGGGATGCTTGGTGTACTGATAATCTTCTATTTGTTCAATTAGCAACCCACTGGAAGTTGGTAGACAGAGTGTTTTTCACAACATACACTGTTGAAACCATCAGAAGCTGGCATTACTATGATGATGGCACCACCACCATGCTCAGACGTATGCATTTTGACACCTTCAGAACCGAATACCTTCCTCTGTGCAGTGGCATGAAAGCAGAATTCAGGGACGTTGAAAAGAAAGAAGTAGAAGAAATGTTGGCAAGAGAGTCCTCCAGAGACTGAAGCCTTCTGTTAACCCTCTGTGGAGCACTAACAACATAGTGGAGCCAACCCCCTGATGAATGACGCAATAAAGAGGCAAGCGTTAGAACGAGTCCAGAGGTATGTGAGAAGAGAGAAAGCAAGAATCAGAGCCGAGAGCAAGCTCGTAGCAGAAGTCGCCTTTGACGCCCTTGCGGAACTCTTTACAAAAGTCCCAATGGCACATCAAGCCCTTCCTCCTCCTGCTGGAGGTCCACTTCCAAGCCAGATCCGTCCTGGAAATATTGATGATAGGCCAGCGAATGTAATCCCATTGCCAGTTTTTAAGGGAGAATACAATGAAGACCCCGATCTTCATGTAGCAGAGTTTATGGTAGCGTGTGTGGCTAATAATGCCACAACCCCTGAGCATTGGTTAGCAATATTCCCACCACTTTCAAGGGCGCGGCGTTTCAGTGGTATGAGAGACAAGCAGCAGGAACTTTTGGCATATGGGACGACCTGAAGTTGGCCTTCCTCACTAAATTCAGGCGTGAAGGTTTTGAAGAGCGGATGAGAGAGAAATTTATGAACCTAAGTCAGTCCTTTGGAGAAAGAGTGGAAGCCTATGTCTCACGAATGGAATCCATCCTGAAGAGTTGGACTAACCATAATCTAGATGATGGCATTTAGAAGGGGGTGTTTCTCAGAGGATTACAACCAGAAGTCCGTAAGTTTGTGGAGCTGCAAAGACCAGCCACCCTGCAAGCTGCAACAGAAGGTGCAAGACTGTATGATGAAGTGGAAGCTAGACTAGTAATGAATACAGGAAGAGGAGTCCTACCTCCTCTGATGCCAGGAATGATGTACCCACCAAATGCAGTCCCAGGGACTGTTCCCTATCCCTACCAACAGATACCCCCGGTATCACAGTACAGTGCACCAAATCCACAGTGGCCACAATCCATGCCTCAAATGATGGTTCAACCACAACAACAATGGTCCCAACCAATTTCCTCCATGACAAATCAGCAGCAACAGTGGAATCCTACCAACTGGAGCCAACAGCCAACAGTTCAAACAGGAGCCCTGAATCAGAACCAGAACAGAGACCCCTCTGTACCAGCCCAACCCGTTTATGCAGTGATTACAGAGACTCCTCAAAATCCTCCTGCCAGTACGTCCGGAGGAGAAAGCTTGAAGGATTATTTATCCAACTCAGTTGCAAACATCAAAAAGGAGTTGATGGATGTGATCACAGAGCAACTACAGACGTTGAAAGTGAACACAGCGAGCATATCCAACGTTGCAGGAGCAGGAAGAGATGTGATGCGGTCAAATACTTGGTGTGGTAAGTGTCATCAAGGAGGCCATTTAGCCATTGAATGTACACGGAAACCAACCATCCCTGGAGCCTTCTGTTCCTACTGTTTGCGAAAGAATCATACAGAGGACATTTGCTCTCTGAAGGAGATGCATGATAGGAGAAGGAAGGAAGAAGACGCAAGATTTAACTTGCTGGAATCCAAAATGACAACACAAGATATTGGACCTAAGCCTAGAGAGTTTGGTCCTAATTTCGGACCCAGAAGATTTCCCTCTCAAAGTTACAGAGGAAGACAGTCTGGCGGTGGTCAGAGATCAGAAGTGGAGTGTTACAGATGCGGAGAAAAGGGACACATTTCACCAAATTGTCCAAATCCTCGAAGGTCAGTGGATTACAAGCCCTTATGCACTCGATGCAAAGGAGAAGGCCACACTGCAAAAGACTGTCCAAGCCCAGCCCCAGTGAAAAACAGTGCTACTGATAGTCCAGCCAAGGCCCAAGAGCCTACCTCCAATTAAAATAACCCTCCTGCCAGAACAGTGAAGTTCAATCTTCCACCAGAAGAACAGAACAGAACAGAGCCTAACAGTGCCGTACAGAGCCCTACAGTGCCACAGAGAGTTACAGAGACAGGATCAGAGGTCCAGGATACAGAAGAGGAGGAAGTGCCACAAGTGGCAGAAGAAGTTCCTGTAATTCCTCTGTTGGAAGAAAGAGGAAAAATGAAAATGGGTGTTGCCCCATTTCCTAATCGGTTGGAGAAGCCAGTGGATCCTATTAAGGAATACGATCTGGTCAGAGATCTAGATACCTTTAGACCAAACCTCACATTCCGACAATTATTGATGTTGTCTCCCAGTTGCCGGAAAAGATTCAAAAGTATACTGACAAGACGACGTGGCTTAAGGATTGCTCCTTCAACAGCAACAAAGTCCAACAAGGCTCCAAAGCCTGTAAAAGAAGTGGATGTAGCTAATGCTTTCCTAGATCCAGGTACTCCAGAGACTGGCGTGTGGATAGAAGGCTGCTTCATTGCAAATACACTGATTGATGGTGGTTCATCAGTGAACATTATGACGGATGTGGCGATGAAGGATCTAGGCCTACAAGGTGTGCAACCCACCCAATGGCTCATCAGACTGGCGGATCAGAGTAGAATCAAGCCTTTGGGCATTCTTCCATATGTGAAGACTACAGTGGCTGGAAAAGATTATTGGCTAACCTATCTGGTGGTGAAGCCAAACTCTTATGGTACATCCTATCCTCTGTTACTAGGTAGACCATGGCTTTTTGAAGCCCGAGCAAGGACGGATTGGTTCAAAGGAACCTTGACCTTGGGTAGAGGACCCAACAAAGTGGTGCTGAAACTGTATGGTTCTCAAAAAGGACATGGATCCACCTCCTTGGAATTATCTTCTGATTCCCCTAACGAGGCTATGGATGGAACATCAGCAGACGAAGATGCTGTCAAACAGATCCTTCCCAAGAAAATAGTGGCACATTCCTTAACAGTGGATATTGTAAGCCGACTTCCAAAAGATGCAAAGCCATTATCAATGGGTGAATACTTCCTGCCTGAACCAGGAATGACTTCTAAAATCACTTCTGACAGTGAGATAGAAGCATGGATGTACTGCTCTCCCTGTTATATGGCCATAGCAGAGCCCGAGACAGAGGCAGAAGAGGAGACAGAGAATCTGTTCTTCTGTTACAGAGCTCCTACAGAGACAGAAGCAGAAGCAGAAGCAGAAGCAGACGCAGAGACAGAGACAGAGACAGAGACAGAAGAGGATGGATATGATATGGACGAAGAGAATGATGAAAGTGAGCCAGAAGAATCTATCCCACCTGAAGAGGATACATTTGAGGAAGAAGTTCCAGAAGCATCAGAAGCCGACGAGCTCATGCTATGGGACATAATGGTGATGGTACCATTTGGTCTGGTAAATGGATCTTCTCATATGCAAAACCTTTATAAGACATGGATTAAGAAGAACAAGCCGTTTTTCAGCAGTGGCTCCTGCCGTTCTAACCCATCTTTGCCTAAGAAAGATGATGATGATGCACCATGCCAACAAGCACCAGTCCCACCAACCCAACAGGCATCAGAGGGTCCCTGTTATGTGACGTTCCTGGATGTGTCATCATCAGAAGATGAGTCTTCACGCCAAGAGGTAATTAATCTTGAAACCAAACCTGAAACGGCTCTTATCCAATTTCAACATCTTAAGAAGCAACCTAAGTCTCCACCAAAAGAAGAAGTTGGTTCTAGTGGGACATCAGAAGAGGATACCACTCCCTTGAAGGAGTCAGATCTGTACCCAGAAGTAGTCCGCGGGACCTTCATCCGTGAAGTAGAAGGTGAAAGGCAGTTAACCTTTGTGGATGCTGAAGGCACTGAACGCCACTTGAAGGTGGGTAGCAGTCTCCCAGAAGAGGAGTTGTCAACCTTGTACAACTTGTTGAAAGAAAATTTGGACGTGTTTGCGTGGTCCTACAAAGACCTAAAGGGGATTGATCCCACAATATGTCAACATCATATTGACTTGGAGCCTGATGCCAAGCCAGTACGGCAACGACAGAGGCGAATGAACCCAAATTATTCCACATTGGTGAAAGCGGAGCTGCTGAAGCTTCTGGAAGCCGAGTTAATCTATCCAGTGGCAAATAGTGAATGGGTTTCACCCATCGTGGTTGTACCCAAGAAGAATGGAAAATTGCGAATATGTGTGGATTTCCGAAAGCTTAATTCCAAGACAAAGAAGGATCACTTTCCAATCCCTTTCACAGACCAACTGTTGGACACAGTGGCAGGACATGAGCTTTATTCCCTTCTGGATGGATTCAGTGGATACAACCAAGTCCAAATCGCAGAAGAAGACCAGTCCAAAACAACCTTCACCACAGAATGGGGGACCTACGCTTATCGAGTGATGCCATTTGGGCTTTGCAATGCCCCTGCTACTTTCCAACGAGTCATGATGGCCGCATTTCAAAATCATCTGCATGACTTTATTGAGGTATATTTGGATGACTTCTTTGTCTATAGTTTGATCAGTGAACACTGGGGACATTTGGAGCAATGCTTTGACCGATGCCGGGAGTATGGGATTTCCCTCAACCCCGACAAATGCATCTTTGGGGTCTCTTTTGGAGTTCTATTGGGCCACATTGTCTTTGCATAAGGGATATCAACAGACCCTGCAAAGATTGAAAAGATTGCAGCTCTGGCAGCACCCACCAACCTCAAACAGTTGAGGGGATTCCTAGGCCATGTGGGTTACTACAGAAGGTTTATAGCCCATTTTGCGACAAAGGCAACTTCCTTGCACAAGCTTCTGAGGAAAGATGCAGAGTTTACTTGGACAGAAGAATGTGACAAAGCCTTCCACACTCTGAAGCAGTGTTTGATAGAAGCACCCATTCTGCAACCTCCTGATTGGACGAAAGAGTTCCATGTACACACTGATGCATCAATTGAAGGCTTAGGCGCAGTCCTATGCCAGAAGGGCCCCTCGAAGCTGGATCAACCGATCTATTATGCAAGCCGAAAAGTCACTGATAGGGAACGGAACTATACTGTGACAGAGCTGGAGTGCTTGGCAATGGTGTTTGCCCTGGAAAAGTTTCGCCACTACCTCCTATCTACCCACTTTAAATTTTATGTGGATCATGAGGCCCTGTCCTTCTTGATGAATAAAGAAGATGTGAAAGGACGTATGATGAGATGGATCCTTTTATTCCAGGAGTTCGACTTTGAGGTGATTACTAAGCCTGGCCGTTCCCATGTTCTGGCTGATCATCTGTCGCGTATCCCACAAACTGCAGACGAGGAGCAGGATGATCCAAACCTCCCTGATGCTTCCCTATTCTTGGTAGAGACTGTAACTCCGTGGTATGCAGACATTGCCAATCTGCTGGCAATCCAACAGTACCCTCCTGGTATCTCTAGTCGGGAGAGGAAGAAGCTCATGCTAGAATCAGCCCCATACACCCTGCTAGGTGGTGCACTGTACAAGAAAGGCAAAGATGAAGTACTCAGAAGATGTGTTACAGGAGATGAGATTGAGATTGTTCTGAAGGCTTGCCACGACGAGCCATGTGGAGGTCACTTTGCAGGAGAAGCTACAGCCAGGAAGGCTCTGCTAGCAGGATATTGGTGGCCTACCATTCACAAAGATTCCTATGATTACTGTAAAAGATGTGATGCTTGTCAAAGAATGGGGAAACCCACGAAGACAAGTGCCATGCCATTGCAACCTATCCTTCCGTTGAAGTCGTTTGAGAAGTGGGGCATTGACTTCGTAGGTCCAATTGATCCTCCTACCAGAAGGAAACAGAACCGATACATCCTCGTATGTACAGATTATGTTACAAAGTGGTGTGAAGCTAAAGCCCTAAAGCGGGACGATGGTAACAGCGTGGCCCTGTTCATGTACGAGAATATCATCACCCGTTTTGGCAGTCCCTTAGAGCTGGTAAGTGACAGAGGTACTCATTTTCTCAACAAAGTCATGGAAGAGTTGACAGAGTTGTATAAGATCCGCCATCGCAAGTCCACTCCTTATTACCCCAGATCCAACGGCCAAGTCGAAGTCACGAATCGCATTCTCTGCTCGATTCTGACAAGAACAATTGCTGCACATCGTCATGATTGGGACGATCGACTTACAGAGGCCCTCTGGGCATACAGAACCTCTCATAAAGCAGCAACAGGACAGACACCCTTCCAGCTGGTGTATGGTATAGAAGCTGTTTTTCCGGTTGAACTGGAATTGCTCTCTTTGAGAGTGGCTATCAAAGAGCGTTTGGGGGACGATAATTCACTGCAACGCCGTCTCCTGCATTTGGAATGTTTGGACGAAATTCGCAGGATGGCTCTACAGTGCATGGAAGCCACGCAAGCTCGACGCAAGGCTTACCATGATAGCTTCATCAAGCACAAGGAGTTTAAAGAAGGTGATTTGGTCCTAGCCTATGATTCACGATTTGGAAAGTTTCCTGGCAAGCTCCAACAGCGGTGGATGGGCCCCTATAAGGTACTTGCCGTCAACCCTAATGGCTCTGTCCAAGTACAGACCGTTGATGCCTCTAATGATCCCTTTCTGATCAATGGATATCGCCTGAAGAAGTACTTCCCTCCTTGGGAATCTTGACAATTACGGTCACTTGATCTTTTCCCTCGTTGGCGCGGCACTGTACTTCTTATGATGCTACTTCTGATAGCCGTTCTTCAGCCACTTCTGATGAAGTGGGCGCAACCCTCTGTCCCCTCAAAACCCCCTTCCAGCCTTGATCTCTTATCCTCTATTTTCCACCAGCATCAGTGGAGAGGTTGATTCTGACACATGGTTTTTCTACCATGCCCTTGCTCAATTTGAAAAAAAAAAGAAAAAAAAAAACAAAACATATCGGTCATGGGAGAAAAGGACTTAGGTCCCTGTCATGCCGACCTATTCTTCGAGAAAATGTGGAAACACCCTCGGGAATAGGGGAAAATAAGAAAAAGAAAAAAGAAAAAACAAGGAAAGAAAAAAGAAAAAAAACAAATCTGTTATGAGAGAAAAGGAAGCAATTCCCTGTCATAGCAGGCCTCGTGTCAAGAAAAGGTGGTAAACACCCTTGGGCGAGAGGCTGGCTGTGGAAAAGGTGGTAACACCCAGCAGTTCAGAAAGTGGATTCATTAATTGATATCCCTAGGATCCAATTCCGAAGCTGCCTCCCTTGGTACGCTGTGTCCTGGGTCCCTCTACAAAGTGACTACCTGTCCTCTAGCAAACAACATGTTCCTGTCCAATACAACGTTCGATTCGATGGCTACCTCCCTGGGTATGCCTCTTCAACAATTGATGACGCGATCTTCATCGACAAACAATCGAGTGATGTGAGCTTTCATCCTAACCGGATGGGGAAGTGAGTACGGTTGCCCTCTGTATCTATCAACAGAGAGTGAGACAGAGGGTGGGGCGAGAGACCAGTCTTTTCCCTTCAAATCAAATGAGAGGTGAGTAGTGTGAATGAAGTGTTGCACACACGGGATGGGCCTCTCAAAGCACAAAGCACAATTTGTTTCTATGCACTGCACCATAAGGCTCCCTTGCCTTCCTTCTTGCACTGTATGCCGGCACAGGGCGGGATACACAGTTGCACCATCAAATGCGCACAAGGCATACAATCTTTGCACAAGTGATTGTGAGGATTACATCAATGGGTTTCAGGAAAAGGCTGCCCTCCTGTATTTATCAACAGAGCGTGAGACAGAGGGTGGGCTGAGTGTGACTGGAGTTTCTTCAATCAATTACCGAGAGGTGAGATTGAGGGACGTTACGACACTTGGAGTCAGGTATGTTCCCGTTTCCCTGTGCACCCACGAGATGGGTTTTTGCCGTCATCACAAGACACATCACCTTGTTCTGTACACTGCACTGTAAGGCTCCCTTGCCTTCCTCCTTGCACTTATGCCAGATGGGTTGGACGCACTAATGCACCATCAACTGTGCACCCTGGCATACTCCTTCTGCACCATTCCCCCCTTGTCGATTCCTCAACCGGGTATGAGATATGGGTCTTAATCCTTATTCCTCAAGAGATATTAGTCATGGGGCGAGTGACTGTTCTTTCATTCCAATTGAGTGATTGTGAGTTGAGTGTAGTATTCCTCATCATCGACGAATTTCCTGCGATTCCTTCCATCAGCTACCTCCCTGGGTGCTGCCGCGTGGTCCCTGCCATGACGGACGTGTGCCGAGAAGATGCCTTGGTCCCTCCAGCGCCGACAACCACCATGGACGTGCCGTCGACACTCAACCTTGATTCTTGACGAAACGGGCCAAGTTTTTCTAACCCTACAACTTCTCTTTCTTAGTGATGTTCATGTTTTAAGTGTGGGGAAGTTAGTGAATGGTCTGTGGCGTGGTCCTAGGTCCCTGTTGCTCGGTTAATCCTATCCGTTAAGGTCTTAAGTGTGGGCACGCGTCCCTGCGCGTCTACCGTGCATACCTTTCTGCATCTGCCTTAACCTGCTCATGCATGAATGCCTTGACTTGCTTTTACCCTACGGGGGTCCCTTCCCACCCACCCGGTTATGTTCCCCCCACCTTTAGGACTGTTCCCTTGCAGTTTTCCTTCATTCCCTGATTTTGAGGTTTTTTCATGTGAATGCACCCTACGTTCACCAAAGTCCAAATCCAACCTTATAGCCCTGTTCTTCCCTTTGAACTGATCATTTTTCCTTTTTACCTACCCTTGTTCCGGTGCACGGTTTTTGAGTTATTAATTTTTGAAGCATTTTGCGCAATTTAGTCGGTTTTCCATGTGAACGCGCTTTTCTTGCTTCGAAACTAGGATCTGACATCCTAGCCCTGCCAACCACTTTTCCCCTGACATTTTTCCTTTTTATTCCGCATTATTCCGATACACGATTTGTCCATTATTAATTTTTCGGTTTTTAAAGATTTTTTTTCTGCGTATTTTCGACATTTTTCCATGTGAACCTGCCCTATTTGCATCGGAATTCCAATTTGATTTGACAGCCGTGTCCCCTGTGCCTTCCCCTACCTTTTTCCTTTTTCCTCCACCCTTTTTCGACTTTCGAATTTTTACTTATTAATTTTTAAATGAGTTTTCGAGAGTATTTTTGGAGTTTTTCACATGTGAACCCCTCTTACTTCCACCGGAACTGTGATTTAACGTGATAACCTTGTGCCACCCCTTCCTGCGGACATTTTTCCTTCTTACTGCATGTCATTTCGATGAATGGGTTGTCCGATATTAATTTTCGATTCTATTTTCGGGTTATTTTTTGGGTTTTTCCCATGTGAACACGTCTTATCTCCGTCGGAATTATGTTTTGATGTGATAGGATTGTCGGGCACATCTTTCTGCACAGTTTTCCTTTTTTCTGCACCTCATTCTGATGCACGGATTTTTCGATATTAATTTTTAATTGCGTTTTTTGGTTCGTTTTTTGTGTTTTTTGCACGTGACCGCCCTTTACCCCTCCCGGAACTTTCGTCATATGTTTTCCCTGTTTTTCCCCTGTCGTCCTGCCCACTTTTTGTTTTTACGCTATTTCGTTTTGACGTCCGGATTGGGAGTTATTAATTTTTCTTTATTTTTACGTTTTTTCTCACGCCCGTTTTGCGCGTGAACGCGCCCTTTTTCGATTTTACGAGTCTCCACGCGCCCCGGTCGTGTCCGCGTAACCCGTCCCGTCTTCCCAGCGTCATTTCAATCCCGTCACGGCAAATTTTTTTACCCTGCCCCGCGCACGAGCGCGGGACGGGGGTACGCGCCCTTGTCCCTTACCCCCCTATTCCCCTTGTCCCTACCCAACCCATGGCCCCCCCATGGGCCCCCTACCCTATTCCCCCCACCTGCCCACCCCTTCCCCCCAACCGCCCGTCGTCTCTCCCTCTCTCTCTCTCTCTCTCTCTCTCTCTGTGCGCCTCCTCCTTCCTTCTCCCCCGACCTCTTGCGACCTCCCCTCCTCCCTTCTCCTTCCCTGCGCGGCCGCCCTCCCTCCCTTCTACCTCCCTGCCCGCCCTTCCTACCTTCTCCCTCCCTGTTCCTTCTCTCCCTCCTCTTCTTCCTCCCCGTCCGTCTGCCTGCTCCCCCTCCTCTGCCGGAAGTCGCCGCCGTCTGCCCCTCCCCCCGCCGACTTCCTCCCTTTTCTCCCCTCTCCCTCCTCTGCCGCAGTCCTTCCCTTCTCTTCCCTCCTCCTCCCCCAGCCCGCCAGCCCGCCGACTTCCTTCCTTCTTTCCCCTCTCCCTCGTCTGCCCCCGACCCCCCGTTCTTCTCCCCTCCCCCGCCGTTTTTCTCCCCTCCCCCCGCCGTCGTCGCCGCGCCCGTGGAACTGCTGCGCCGTGGAGTCGCCGCCGCGCCGTGGAGCCGTCGCCGCCGCCCGTTCGGCCGCCCTCGTCGCGCCTCCGCCGCCGTCGTCGCCACCGGCCACACCGCCACACCTCCCCTTCCTCCTCCTCCTCCACCTCCTCCTCCTCCCTGTACCTCCAGGTCCCCCACTAACTCCAACTAACTTACTTAGCTTAATTAACTTTCCTAAGTTTAACTAACCCCCCTAGTTAGTTTAACCCTAGTTAGGTTAGTTACCCCCCAATTAACTAACCCCCCTAGTTAGTTTAACCCTAGTTAGGTTAGTTACCCCCCAATTAACTAACCCCCCTAGTTAGTTTAACCCTAGTTAGGTTAGTTAACCCCCCCAATTAGTCTAACCCCCCCCTAGTTCATCCAACTGTAGTTACTTGAATCCCACCCTCTCGTTCAACTAACCCTAACCCTAACTAGGTTTACTAACCCTCCCCTAGTTAGTTGACTAACCTAACCATAGTCAACTTAATAACCTAACCCCAACTTAACCTAGTTGACTAACCCCTACCTAGTTAACTTAACCTAGTTGACTAACCTAGCCTAGTTGACTAACCTAAGCAACCTTGACTAACCTGACTTGACTTGGGCAGACTAACATGACTTACCCCCACTAACCAGACTTAACTGACTTATGCCTCACTGACTTATCTGATTAATGTGATTTAAGTGATTTAATTAATCACTACATTAATTTTTCAATTAAAAAAATTCAGAAAATTTTCTAAAAATTCCTTTTGCCTTTTGCCAATTTTTGGGAGTTTGTCCGCTGGCAATTGCCTACCTTATAATTTTTGAAAATTCAATATTTCCTAATTTCACCTCCAAATTGCCAATAAATGTAGTAGATTCATTTAAAAATAGTAAAAAAATCTAAATAATTCTAAAAACTTCCCCTCACCTCCCTTCATCATTTTCCATTTATTCAACCATAAATAATCACAACTTAACACAAATATATATATATATATATAATAAAAAATAAAAAATAAAAAATAAAAATCAAAATAAACAACCAACACAACCCAAATCCACACATCCGCTAAGGTGTTGTCATTGTTGTTTCATCAGTGATCTTTACTTTTCCTTTCCTGGATTCACTTCTTTTGGTGGACTCTTCCGTGCGCATTTCTGCATTACATACACACCCCTTCCAGGTATTTATTTTATGTGCTGTATTTCTTTTTATTTTTTCCCTTAATCACAAATTAATTGTTAAAATGAACCCTTTAATTCACCCACAGTTTCCACGCGCATTCGCGCTAAACACACATACTTTTTTATTAAAATAAACCAGCCGTTCACTTAGTACGCGCTACGTGCGCTAAAGAGGCACTTTAAATTTTAAATTAAAATAAACCAGCCGTCACATGAGCACGCGCTGGCAAAAAAGCGCTCCACATCACTTTAATTTGTAATCAATGAATTGCATTTAGAGACCCAGTCAGGAATCGAAGTCCGGGAATCGAATAACTGCACCGCTTCACCTAATAATTGGTAATTTAATTTATAATAAGGAACCGCCGTTTTCTTGTTAAGGTTTATCACCTAATAAAAATTCACCCATTTTCAATAATTGATTAAAATCAACCCTTCATTAAATTAATTCCCCCCTCACTGCACTTACTTCCCCTTTTTAATGAACCGTTTCGAGGGATGGGTTTGCGCTGTCATTAGAGTTGTTTTCCATGGTCCAGTCTTGGTTTATCATTGATGTAGTATTGATATGTGTCGGATGTGGTCTTATTTTGGTTTCCTGTCTTAGTTACGGTTACGGGTACGGTATGCAGTTTTTTTTTTCTTTTGTTGCCTGATACGGGGTTCAGGGTGTTTGTCTGATGCATCGCATGAAGCTTTCGGTCGCATTTGTCTCAAGGTCATGTCAAATTTTTTCTAGGATGTGGTTTGCTTGGGGTTAGTAGGTCGTGTCACGTTTTGTTTGGTTATTCTCTTATCCTTGGTTTTTGTCTGTTGCTTTGCAGGCATTCTCCTTGATTGTCTGTGTTTGTGGTGTGTGTGTAACCATCTGAATGGCGCCTTCTCATGCTCCTCCCCCTATCCAGTACGTCCTATTAGTTAGTAGGGATTACTCTTCCCTACTTACTTTTGAGCCTCTTACGAAGGCAGGACTTGCTGCTTTTGTGGCCACTCCTTTTCCATTGCTTCCGGAGGATCCGTCGTTATGTGATGAGTTCCTGGCCTCTTACAGCAAGAAGACAGGCGTAGTCCAAGGAATGTCTATGACTTTGACATCTCGAGGCCTAGGGAAGGCTCTGTCTCTACCCTTCAAAGGTGAACCTTTTGTGACCACTCATCAGCTCTTCTCGAATGAAGAGATTCTAAAGTTGTTGCAGAAGCAGACAAGGGAAATCCTCGATGTTAAGAAGGTGATAAACTCTTCAGGAGTTTCCTTTTCTATGATTACTGATCCCGTATGGAAGACGATGTGTCAGTTCCTTCAGGACAGGTTTATGCCTGCCAAAACGCCATCCCACTATTTGTCCAAAGAGCTTTTCACAGCTTCCAGGATGGTGTTGAAAGGAGTTGCTATTGATTGGAGCACATACCTCCTTACTAAAATGGATCAGCATTTCGTTAAAGTCACCAGGGGTAATGTTACCAATGTTACATATGGATCATATTTGTCTGCCTTCTTGACCTATTCAGGTTTACAAAAGACTGTGCCTCTACCTCCTCCATCAGATCCAGTACCTCCTCCTCCACCTTCAGAAGAGTCAGCACCCATTGACATTGAGGATGATGATTCTCTGCCTCCCCTGGTCATACAGCGCAAACGCTTGAAACGGGTAGCGGATAAAGCCCCTTCTGTACTTCCTTCAGTACCTATCCCTGCTACTTCTGGCAGTGAACTCCCTGGGTATCTCACTTGTAATAACCTGTTCCGAGCACATCAAGAAGGATCTTTGGAGATCTCAGTTCCCTCCTTGAACAGTCTCGTCTCAGGAGATGCCATTCCTTTCCTCTGCAAGGATATTCAAAGTTCCATTGAGTTGTCAGTGACAGCCTGTGTTCAACAGCTGTACGCATCTTTCTATGAGGAGCTCATGCAGTCTAAGGACCAGTTGCATAAGGCAACATCTGAGTTAGCTTCTGCTAAGGATACCCTAGCAGATTTATTTAAGCAAATGGAACAACAAACCCAACTGGTTGCCATCCAAAGCGATGAGATTTCTTCATTGAAGACCCAGTTACTAGAAGCTCAATCACAAGTTACTAGCCTTTCAGACGAGAAGGAGAGGATGTCCCGGGAAGCGAAAGAATTCCAAGCTATCTTAGATGACAAGCTTTCAGCTTTACAGATGGCTAATGACACAGTGGCCAACCAAGCCTCCCAAATCCAGCAGTTGCAAGATCAGCTGGCGAAGTCCCGCTCTGTTCCTCCAAGCCCTCCTGTTCCATTAATTCCTTCTCTTTCAGAGCAGGACTTGGCTGCCCTACAGAGACAGGCTACTTTGTGCCCTCTATTCCAAGATAAAGTGGAAAGATTGCAGTCCAGAATGGACTTGTTATGGTCTACCTTTGAACAGTTTCAGGAATATGTCTTACCAGACCATTCTTTCTTTGTCCACTACCACTTACAGAAGTTGGTCTTCTATATGAAGCTTTCCACGATGGATTTACCTTTTCCAGAGGATGGCTGGAGTGGGGCTTGGTCTGCTGAGTTGTTGACAGAGGTAGTCAGGATGGTCTTTGAAGATTCTGTCACACCAGATACTATGTTGATGTCATACATGTATCTACGAGGAGACTTGTTAATTCCAGATGAGGTAGATATGGCATGGTATGTGGGGGATGTGGTCTTACAGGCTGTTTTGTATGTCAATCATTTGGAGTTGCGCATAGCTGACATGTTCCAAAGTTATTCCTCCAAAGTAGCTGATTGTCATGATAGTTCGTGGCATCCCATGATTGATTCGGTGGTCCTAAATCAAATACAAAACACAGCTCCTACCTTTGCCCAGAGTACTAACCAACTCAGGATGGATCTCTTAACCTATCTTTCCAAACATAATCCATTTTATGCTACCTTCTTTGATGCCTATCATAGACGATCTCTCTTGGGACCTTCTGTTCCTACCCTCCTCTGTTACCAACAAATGGCTCACCGCTATGCTATATATATTTCCCTTTGTCAATCTAATTCCACAATAATTTTACCACTTCTTTTTCAACCTTCAAATTTCCCTCAAATTCCTATTTTCACTTATTGTTCCTTTATTGAGGATAGGGTATTTTCCCCTTCTCCACCCTGTCCTTCACCCCTCATTAATGTACCCTCCACATTTCCTATTTATCAGTTAACACCGTTCCTTAGTGATTCCTTACAAATTTCTGCCACTCCTTCTTTAACCTTTTCTTCTTTTTATGATTTTTCCTATCCTTCCCTTCATCCACTTTCCCTTATTCCATTACCCTCTCCTCACACTTCCATATCTCAACCACCTCAGTTGGTTAGTGACTGTGACGGGTTTGATAATCAGATTTCCAGAAGAAGGGGATGGAGTTCGGATGATTGCCTTACATGACCGCAGATTAATTGGCCAATAATTCCAGGAAAATGGACAACTTCCAGTCAAGCTTATCAAAACTATGTTCATTTTGCCCAACAGTATTCACAGTCTACAGATCCCTTAGTGAGATTAACTGCTCACTTTGCTTGGTACCTGGCGTATATGCATAGGCACTCTCATACTGATTCAAAGCCTATTCCAAAGTTGTGCATGAATGTCAATGTTAGCATTGATTCCCAACAGCTGGAGATATTGTATTTTCATGCCCTCTGTTTGCCTAGCAGATACCTCGTCCTATTGGAAAGGATGTGCTGTCTCCAATTTTTTCAAAATCCTCCTAAAAACTTTGTAGATGAATCCTTATCTATGGATCGATTCCGACAACATCAATCTTTTAAGAGGGATCATCTTCATTGATGCCTTTCCAATGTATAATGGAAGCTTTTTAATGAACAACTCTCTTTTTGAAGGAGTCATTCAGATGGTTGTGTTGTGTATTAGTGTTTGTGTTGTCAGTTCATTTATGTCAAACGAACATGGTGGTTTCCTATGGAATTTCGTGTACGAGCTATGTTTTGGAGAATTGTGGTGCTGGGGTCATGGTTGGAGAATTGAAGAAGATGCTGATGAAGAAGAAGCAAACTCTTATATCCTTTACAAGTTTGTGGTGATTTTTAGTTTGATAAGAGGTGTTAATGTATAAAGAGTTTTCCTTTCTTTGTAATTTTATATCAGAAACAGGTTATAAGTTGGGGTCGTGGTGGATGGATTATTTGTGAAAAGCTATTGAAGATCAAAGTTGAGCTTTTCAATGAACTTGTATTCCCTTTTTCCTGGGTCGCGAGGACGCTTCCTTATTAAGTGTGGGGATATGTTGAGTGTTGAAATGACTTGTTTTTTGGCTGATTTTTGTTGTTTTTGAGAGCTGAATGGTTGATTTTATGGGATGATTGATTGATTTGGAAGTGGTTTGAGAGTGTTTTGGATGATATTGATTGTGTTTTGGAAGTTCATGATGTTTGTTGGTGGTTCTGTGATGTTCTGATAGGTTCTGATGGGTTCTGTAAACCTTCTGTTTTGCTCTGTTTTGCTCTGTTTTGTTCTGATTGTCTTCTGTAAAGAGGGATGGAGTATTGATTGATGAAGAATGAGATATTGTGAAAGTTTATTGAATGGTTTGTGAGAGTTTGGAATGGTTTGAGAATGAGTTATGTGGTTTTGATAATCTTCTGTAATCTTCTGTAGAGCTTCTGTTTCTGTTCTGTCTCTGTTCTGTTCTGTACTGTAGCTGTTTTGGTACTGTTCTGTAGACTGTTCTGTATGCTTCTGTAAGTGTTCTGTGGAATGTATGTGTGACTTTGGGAAAGTTTTCTAGCCTTGGAAAGAGGTGAATACAAGTGCAAAAGAGCTGAAAGAAGTGGAAGAAGTAGCTGCTGAAGACTCAAGTGAAGACTAGAGTGAAGTGACAGTAGTGAGCTGTGAAGAGACACTGTAGTGGCTCTGGTGACCCTTCATATCAGACATACATCTTGGGAGGGGTATCCACGACCTAAGAGTGATTATTGAGTGTGATTTTGAGAGATTGTAGTGAGGATATGATGTATTATTGATGGAGAGAGAGAGAGAGAGTCAGAGATAGCCAATTTTACTCAAACAGAGTAATTGTATATGAGAGATTGAGAGAGAAGACTATGAAGATATTGAAGATGAATACTATGTGATGTATTTCCATTCAAAGATGGTGTATTCTTTTGCTTTCTTTGTTCTATTGATGGATTTTGTGAAGATGTTGAAGAATATGGTTGATTCTATTAAAAACCGTGGGAGATCTACATGATGCTGTATGAAGATTTGTTGTGCCTGGTGTTCTTTTCTTCATTGTGATCATATGAAACATGATAAACAAGCTTGTTGATGTTACAAGATAGATTTTCTTGCAAGAGAATTCCCTTTTCCTTGGTGTTCCTCTTGGGGCTCCAGACATGTGACCTACAAGGTTGCAAAGCTTGATAAAAAGGGTAGGGTTGGAATCCCCTAACGCTTCAATTAGAGAAGGATTTTTTTGGCATTGCATTTGGTATAATAATCCTTTACATGAATGAATCGATTGTGATATATATCTATGCATGTAATCGACTTATTGATCATGGTCAAAGGTTGATGTAATGATCCAAATCCTATATGAAAACATGGGACGGCCAATTGATGTTGATCATGGATGGAGGATATGGATAGCAAACAACTCTCAAGGGGATCTTTATGCAACTTCCTCAAATGTGAGGGTTATCATTGGTGACATGCACGATGATCAATATTTCTTTGTACAAGATACTTATACTTATTCGATTATTGGATGATGCCATCAGCTTAGACATGAGTCACAAGTATAAATGGAAAAAGAGTTGTTCCAATTCTTAACTAGTTGAATCATGCTAGAAATAGAGACATGCTAAGGGACTATCTATAACCACCAAATGTGAAAGGGTTTAGGACATTGGGTAAAGAAGAACTATAATGGTGCTATATGAAGAAAACTCTCATCTCCTATTGTTGGTATAGATGCTTTTTTAGCATGATCTACTAAGTTTACAATAGCAAGTCCCATATGTTTTTAAAGAATCGAGTCCATGAACTAGGCTAAAAGACTATATATACGCAAGGCTAAAATAGCATGGATTATTGGTAATAGATAAGAGATTATGTGATATGTTTAATATACTATTTTTTATGAACATAGTGGTTGAAATTCTAGTAATGCTAGAATCTAAAAATATTACAAAAAACAACATGATGTAAGTCTGTGCATTGGATGTATTTCATCTGATAGAGAAGTTTGTTAAGTAGGAATGATTTTGTATAAATAAAATAGTTGAATCCATGGTAGACAGGAAGTACAAAACTTTGGATAAGAAAGTCAAACCAATTGTTCCAATGCCACTACCACCAAATAGTTAAGAAATGTATGATTTAGTACCTAGAAAGTCAAGTTTAAGGGATCCAAAGGTCATTACTCACAAATTTATTGTTGAATTGATTAAAGAGCTAAAGAATTGATTGTTATAAATTTTACTTGCAAAGAGAAAATGCTTTGAGGAGCTAATATCCGAACGTGGTGAAGCTATGTATTTTCTAAGTATATTTTAGAAGTGCAACCTTTCTAACCACAATGCCAACACTCCTACTATCACCAAAATGATCTTGCCTATATAGAATCTACTAATTGGCCTCTTTGGCTCCCCCTTCCTCAAGATTATCCTCTATTTTGTTATGCATCATAACTTTGAACGCAACCACCACCTTGGCCTCTATCATGGCCTTTATCTTTGGTAGTAGAGTAAACTATCTATTCAAGCTTGTTCTTTCTTTGAGAAGAAGAGGAATCCATGCCAAGAAATTCTTCTATACAACAGCATGGGTATTAGATTCATACAAATAGTTTATCATGATATTTGTGACATCAAAAGACAATCAATATATGACTTTACTATGTGTGTGTTCCCAATATTTCTTAGTCTTTACTTGTTCTACAAGAGTATTTTGTACAAGAACTTCAAGTGCTACTACCATGTCTCCTTGAATATAATTCCAAACATCTTTGCTCTTCAAGAAATTTGTAATCTTGAACTTCCATGTAGGATAATTGTTCTTCTTAAGCTTCTCACTAACAATCTGGTTGAAGTTCTTAGATATTTTGATAAAATGATAGCTTACAAAAAATTACAATCTACAAGCAAGCTAGTACCAAGAACATCGCACTTAAATACATCATCTCTTTTATTGATTACACAACAATAACTACAATCTACAATTTTTACGCATATACTTTTTGTGTTTGGAACACATCAAACACTTGAAATATTATAGATTCGAAATGTATAATCTATGAATTGGTAGCTGAAATGACCTTACATGCTAAAAATCACAGTGTAAATTATCTACAATATATATACTATTCTTCCTACTCATCAACTTTTACAACAATCAGAGACTGTAGCCCTACGAACCTCAGGAACCTCCTATGGCTATAACCTAAGGAAAATCAAGTAAGGTGAAAGAGCTTCTTACTCGTTGCTTGCTTTCATGCTCCAACACTCTCATATTAGCCTTTATTTAAGCCTCATGTAGCCATGGGACACCTTTGATAACATGAAAACAAAAAAGAGAGGAGAGATGTGAAGAATCCAAGAGCGCACATAAAACAACAATGGAGACTTGAGAATAGAGAGGGTATGAGAATCTCCATAAAACCGTCGCTATTTGTGTCACAATTTGTGTCCCTTTTGTGATGCAAATATCGACACATATAATGATGGTTTGCGATACATATTGTGATGCTAATAGTGATGCATGCAATAAATTTGTGATGTTAAATAATAGCGATGATTATAGAGACAAAAGAATTGGCAGGCCAACAAGCTATCATACCACATATAGCAATATGTATTGTATTTATATTATACAAATGGTTTATGTGTGAAGAGCATAATGGTCATCAAGATGAGTGCAAAATGTACTTGAATCCACAAGACTGATACATAGAATAAGTACAAGATCTCTTATGAAAACTCATGGAATTATAGCAAGGTACAATGGATGATGACAACATAGTACATAGAAGATGCATGCATAAATCAGAGGATTAAAAAAGAAGAGGATATGTACTTCACGAATCCAAGCATGAGTTATAGATCCTTGCCATCCGAAAGCTCATCCCGACTCAAAGGATCATTGAACGGACTCTACAAAATGAATGACTATACATCATTCCACCATACATAATGCATTTCAATAAAAATAGTAACTACAAACAAGAAAGATGATTGACTGATTGGATTGCAGCATGTATACAGTCTATCAATCAATACAGTTAGATCATGTCTCTCTGTATATCGAGCCTCCAGGCTGGTGGGATCACGATCTGTAATAATGGAGTATTGCAAAGAAAAAACAATACAACTATTAGAAATACGATTGTTATCAGTACAAGTGATATTGCAATAAGAAAGCGAGAAGAACAAAATGAAAACTTACAAAGTCCTCCAGATAAATCCTCTGGCTGCCACTCCTAAGATGATGGATCACCCTTGCCTCCAATTATGCCCTTGCTACCTCTCGTTGCTGTCACCAACATCCTAGAGAATTTGTAGTCTCCTCCTTGAGTCTCCACCAGTCATCTGCCTCTAGCCACTCGAGCTTTGAGGCACCACTCTTGAGTGCCTTCTGTGTGTGCGATCGTCTATGTGATATGTATGCATGCATACCCTCCATCATCCACCCAGTGGAAAACCTCTCTATTGTGATAAGTACTGAAAACTCCTCACGCAATGATGCTACTATATAGTCCTTGCTCCCCTCGAGTATGTTCTTCCAATGATCCAAGACGTTGTGCCAAAAAACCTGTTGGCACAACTCTCTCATGTGAGACATCACTCTCCTTTCCTCATCATTCATGATCATAGCTTGTATCTTGTCATCTATGAGGTATCCATACCCCTCTGGGGTATGTCTAAGTTGTTTTCTCTCTCATCTACAACCATGCTCCTAGGCATAACCTGGAGACCCTTGTACATCTTGTGTATCCATAGGGGTGGTATCATTCAGAGTAGTACCCATAGGGGTCCCACCTTACGGATGGTTGAGTAAAAGTTCGAGTCTCTAGAGTAGATGTCCCCAAAGGTGTGACAAATCCTAGAGGTGACATGCCTCCACTAGAACAACAAGATGGAGATACTGTATTTGTGCCTCCACAACACCCACATGAGCCACTCTCTCTTGAACGTGTACGAGAGCGAGGAGTAGCACCTATATCTTGAGCTAACTGTGGGCTCACAACATCCACATCTCCCTAGCACCACCCACAAAAAATCCCTTCATCTGGGCTCATTCTAGAGCATCGACCTTGTCTATTAAGAATCAAAGTATCAAAGTGTGCCAAAGTAGATCTAACTGAATGGCCTGATGGTGTTTGAGATAGCTCTCAGTCCGCCATATCTCTAAATCAGACCATCTAATCTAGAGACATACATGTCAATAACTTCGACCTCCATTCCTTGCAATATTGACTCCTCCACCCGCATACTCTCCTCATCTATACCAAGAACATTGCTTACATTACAGACTCTTGCACTCTGAGGAGCTAAAGACACAACATACCACCATCGAGGTTTTCGAGGGTTTGGATAGAAAATCACATACAAGAAGAAGAAGAAAAAGAAGAAGAAGAATTAGTGTCCTTTCTTTCTAGAAATCCATGGCCAATGTTGTAGTTAACAAGGACTACAGGCGACAGCCTATAAGCAGTTGAGCAAAGACCAAATGGATTCACACCATCCATAGTAAGATCGAGCTGAAGATTCCTTGGCTCTCGTGCAAAGCCTAGAAATGTGGAGTCAATGTGGCTCCATGCATATGAATCTGTTAATATTCATTTGACTCCATCTGTGGATCTATTCTACACATGTAACATTGTCAAGTGGATAGTGTACCCCTTTACAGGCTACAATTGCAAGACCAAGGGGTTGTTTAGGTGTGTAGTAGAGGCTCAACTAGTGCCATAGAGCTAGTGTTCAGTCCATTTTTTAGGTTCTGACAGGTGGTGCATTTGTGGAGAGCTGGAGGGGTGTATTTATGCATTGTATGAAACTGTAACAGAGATTACTAGAGACACTACATTGACCTTTTAGAGCTTAGCACTCTTACAATTCATTAATAACTCTTCATTAGATACATCTTCAATTCTTTGAGTTATAAATAATTTACATTCTTCTCTTTCTAAGATTAAAAAATTTTCCCAAGATAAACATTTACTTCACAAAATACTCACAGAAGCATACAGAAGACAATAAAAGGGTAAATAAAAGCATAACAAACCACTATAGAACATCAACAGAAAGCATAAATACTATATAGCTCCAACCAAAACCAATCCAAGCCATCAAAAACCATTCAACACATACTCAACTACACTCAAATCCAACAATTCACAATCTCCACCTCCCAAACAAAAAGAAAACAAACCAAAATAGAGGCAAAATAGGCCTATATGAACCAAACTAATGTACCAAAAAATCTAAAATAATATCACAACTCATCCAAAAATCAATATGAGCTTCTCAAATACATTAAACCCATCACAAAACACCTCAAACACCATTGAAACCATCAATTTCACCACAAAAGCCATCATTTAGTATCCAAAATCTAGCAAAATACAACAAAAATCCTAATCATTTCAATGCTCAAGAGTCACACAACATGCCCTTAAATGATACCATCTTTAATCCAAAATTGACACTCAAGTTGACTTAGGGATAATAAATTTTTCCTACACCATTTAAAGATAGTTGAAAACTTTTCTAGGTGTTTCTCCCATGAAAATTTGATCCAAATATCATCAATAAACACTTTAGGGGATTTTCAAAACATATATTTAAAAATGGTATACATTAAACACTCAAAGATTATCAGTGCATTCATTAACCCAAAAGGCATAACAATGTATGGAAAGTCCCCATTCATTGGCAAATATAGTTTTGTGCCTATCATGAGGGTGTGTTTACATTTGATTATAGCCTAAATATCCATCAAGAAAGATGTAAGCCTTCATGGCTACCACATGCTCAATCATGTAATTCATATACAACAAAAACTAGTGGTCCTTTTTCATGCCTTCCTTCACTTTCTTGCACTCAATACACACTTATATTTTGTTGTTCTTCTTGGGTACTGCTATGATGGGAGATACCCAATATGTATGCTCAATTTCATAAATCAACCTTGTCTTGAGAAGTTTTTCCAACTCTTCTCATGTGCGATATCCATCTCTCAGTCTCATTTGACATGGCTTCTATTTTGTGGTTTTGATATTTTGGATCTATTGAAATAGTCCGCTAAGCACCTGGGTCGAACTCCCTTAAGATGTAACTCCACACAAACATGTCACAAAACTCCTTAAGAAGTCACATGCAATTTTTCCTCATTGGCTATTGCTAGGTTGTTGGCAATGTATGTTGGTTTAGGAAGATCTTCTTCCTCAACAAGACTCACTTCATTGACCTTTGCAAGTCAATCCATCTGCTTGATTTGCCTTTAGGTTTGGATTCCATTAGAATGGCCAAATGATCCCCATTTTCAAAATAAATAAATGTCTTGAGAAGATCTTATAGCTTTTTCTAATTGGCGGCTTTCTCCATCTCAAATGCATTAGTAATTTTATGTTGAATTTTTTGCCTAGAGTTGGCTGTCAAATTTGCATGTTGGAGTCTATACACTCATTTGACTTTGAACTTGGCTAATCTAATTCATTAATTCAATTCTTGTTTTTGTATGCTTCTAAAATCTTGAGAACATTAGGATATAGGGTAATGTTTGAAAATTGAAATCCTATTTCCTCATGATTGAGAACCTCCAAATATTTCAACTATTCTAATTCGAACTTCACTCTCACAACTTTGGTATTTACAAGTATTCCATCCATATTTTTGGACTGACTCCCAAGATTTTCTTAATGAATTTGCCATACCAATCATATTCTTTGGACTTATTGTCCTTGCCATTTTCATTTCTATCATCTATGAAACTTTCTTTAGACTCACTCATGTACTCATCTTATGGCTCATCTACCTTCATCAAGTACATGATATACTTAGCATGATAACCAAACAATACTTGGTGCAATCTTGTCCATTTTCACTCATGTTGTTGAAGTAACTCTTTGAACATTAACAACTTTTCCTCATCATTATCCTTAAAACACCTACATCACTAAATGAGAATATTTCTTAACTCCTAGTATTTAGCAAGGATATTGAATCCTAGTACATTAGGTCCAAAGGTATAGTATTCATCATGAGGATAGATACCATCAATTCATGGATGCTAGGCTAGACTAAGTGTCCAAAAATCTTGTCCATGAGAGATTGACTTAGTGACCCATTTTCTTTTCTTATTCTTCTTCTTTGGTGAATGATAGATCAAGTATGGGTAAGATGTGCATGTAGTCTATTTCATCATCTAGATAGGCGTTATGTTTTTGAGGGAGTTTGTTGTGGTGGTGCAATTTGTATCTCCTCTCAACACATTTGATATGGCATCGAGGTCAATGGGCATGGATTTCTAGCTTTCCATTTTCACATTTATTGCATCCCATCAATTTTCCAAGAAGACTAGTCTATCAAATAATTCAAGTGTTTGGTATCTAAGGGTGACCTATAAGAAAATCATCATCAGCTCCCTTTATTGTCATGAAATTCACAAGGAAGTTGATTCCTACAATTTTGATCAACTCATCCTTCAATACACCAAGTAATCAAACTGTATAACCCTCAGTTCTATTCTAAAATTAAAATACTTGTTTTTTATGTGTGGGTCTCTCCAAGCCTCTTGCACCAACTAATTGACTATGTTAACTCCAATACCTATGTCTATGATCTCTCTTCTTGATCAGTAATCTACAGTCTCCATGTGAAGATTGTTGTGATGCTCCACTCCCTCGCAAAATGTATTGACTACAAAAGCTCTCAAAGAAGGTTTATTTACTTCCATACTCATATTATTTGTGATGACTACATGAAGCAATGATCCTTGCAACTTTGCCTCTCTCTCTATTCAACATTTAAACACTCTTCAGAGGTCATGGGTACTATGCATTGACTGCCCAAGTAATATTGCCATGATGGTCAAGGCCAAGGTGACAAAAAGGTAGGGTTCCACATTGTCAAGATGAAACAAGTGACTTAGCTATGTGGTAATTCTTTTGGAAATTATGATCATTTGGCTCATTCTAGCCTCATATCATTGATCAAAGGCTAGTTTTTCTATTTTAAATTCTTGATTTGGGCAAGATGGTGGCATGATGCTTGATAACCCTACGCCACTCTCATGGAGAATGTAGAATTTGCTGCTTGCTCCACCTTTTGATCTTCTTGCACTTTCTTTTTAACTTTGTCAATTGTCTCCAACTATTTCTTAGCATTAGGATATTCCTTTGTCTTAGAGACTTACACCTTCTCTACATGAGCAGTGCTGACACTCTCAACATTAGCCATGAATTTTTTTGTTCGCTCTATCATAATCCCTTTTGCTTTATAACAAGATCATTTCTTCTACTCTCTTCTTCCTCCTCATGGTATTTCTCTTTCTAGTCACACATCCATTGGTGAGACAGATGCCCCTAGAATATTGACATGTGCTTTCTTTCTTTAATCCCTCATAGTGGCATTTAAATATATGGGTATTGTGCACTCCTTGTTAATCATTTCTACTCCAACGAGTGTGAAGGACATATATGAAACAATAACCTTACTATTGTTTACCTTTATCCTAGGATAATCAAGGTACATATGGGTTATCTCACATTCAGCCTTGGGAGGCTCTATTTTTTGGGAGCATCTCAAGGACACATGTCTTGGCTACCCACACTCCACCATCATTTGATGGAATCTATATATTAGGTTGGCACCCTACTTCTTCCTCTTCCTATCATTGTGACTATAATGGGTTGGTAGTTCATGAGAACTACATTACCCTTCTCATCATAGGTGACATAAGGATTTAAACATTTCTTTTTCTCAATCAACTCCTCAATATTGTAGGTGGAACTATCCCTTGGAGGGTGAGTGACTATTGGAATTCACGGTTGAGGTATTCCATATGGGTTAATTTTCACTCTTTGAGTTGCCAAATTATCCTCTTGAGGAGTTGACAAGGCTAATTGCTATGACCCAAGGTAATATTGCACCCTATTATGCTATTGGTATGGGCTTCTATTGAATGGCTATGCATAGGATAAGTACCTAGGAACTCCAGAATAAGCTATGTCATATCCAATATGTCCAAAGTATATACAAACATGTGGATATCTAGAATATTCAAAAGTCTCTTTAGTAATGCATACATTGAATCTTTGGTAAGTTAGGTCATGATTTCTTTAAGATGTCAATTTGCTATGAGAAGGTCCAATGCTACACTCATCTGGATGCTAGATTTTGATGATGTAGCAATGGTTCATGCTTTGTTCTTCTTATCTCAATTCATTTCTCTATGTAGATCACATATACACATGGCCTTGTCTGAAACAACATTCAAGTCAAATCTATCAAGTATCTAGTAAGTATCCATGACCTCATATATGTTTTTGTCCTATATCCCCTTCAAGACAAATGCCTTTGGGATAGCCTTGGGGTTTGACCTCTCAACAAGAGAGATTCATTTATAGAAGCTTCAAACCTTGGAGACATATCTATGGATGCTTTATTCCTCCTATTACTACAAGTTCATAAGTAGTATGATG
This sequence comes from Lygodium microphyllum, assembly GCF_053477565.2. Classification (NCBI taxonomy): domain Eukaryota; kingdom Viridiplantae; phylum Streptophyta; class Polypodiopsida; order Schizaeales; family Lygodiaceae; genus Lygodium; species Lygodium microphyllum. The sequence goes on along the minus strand of NC_141157.1, from coordinate 27,435,838 downwards.
AGGTTATCCCCATATCTTTCTTGGGTAACATTAGGAGAAATATGGACTCTCTTTTTTGCCCCTAAAGGGGTTTCTCTCACCTCTCTCTCTCTCTAAAAAGAGATTCCAAAATAATATTAGAATAAGAGATCTACAATCAAGCAAATCTCGTATTTGTATTTTCAATAGATTTCACCTATTATTTTATTCTCAAACTGTAGAATAAGGTTACCTTTTCTCAAAATCCTCATAATTAAAAAAATACGATTCTATTTTCTGTAAAAATGGAGCCAATCATTAATATACGACTCTTTAATTCCCTCATGTTTTTCCAACTTCTCATTCTTGCTTCTTAAAAGGGCTAAAGCTAAAAAATGATATAAAGTGATGTACGCATCATATTTTAAGATTATTTTTTACCCAGAGACACCTTTTTGACTTGAGAGTTTCCTTGTAAAGTTTTATCATTTTTGGTCAAGTATATGTCTATTTCTGGGCATTTCTTCATTCCCTCTCAAAGCTTTAGTTTTGTCCAAAATTTTGTGTACTCTTCTCCTTCCCTCTAGAATATGGTTTCTTTCATACAAATTCTTCTGAAGCAACACTCAATTCTATCTACAATACTCTCTACCCTCCTACAAGCAATCTCAGGAGTGGTTTTGATAGTGCTGAAATCAAATAACCTCTATCTACAACACTCTCTACCCTGCTACAAGCAATCTCCCTGTTCAGACTGTGCTATAAGATATCTTCCTCTTCAACACTCTATACTATAAGTAATCAAGTGATAATGGAGGTATCTTTATTTTTCTAATCTCAATACCATATTGGGGAATATGGGAATTTCCCATAAGCTTGGGACACGTGGTCAAATCTTTGGATTTGTCATAACTTGAACACCATAACTCCAAATCAAGTGCCCTATACCTCAATAGATTCCATTTTTCAAGTGCTTTCCAATGATAGGTCACATCATTTGGATTTGAGAAACTTATGGGCATGTTATCTGAGTGCCACCTTTTTAGTATTCAGAAAATGAAAATTGGGAGATTCCCAAACTCACTAATATTGTGTTTCTCTATGATGTTATTATTCTTCATAGTTGTGGTTTAATCCTTAAGTGTCAATTCACACACACACACACACAAGGGGGGCAAGAGAGAGGACTCGGTGAGATGAACTAAGAAAACAAGTGAGAGTAACAGAGAGTAAATTAGGGTAGAAGATAAGATGATGTTATTGTTCTCCACTAGCCAAGCTTATGTATAAATGTGTTTAAATATCTTTGATCAATTCTGTGAGAGAGAGAGAGAGAGAGAGAGAGAGAGAGAGAGAGAGAATATTTTGGATAGGACAAAAGATAATATTGGATGCTGATTCTTATAGGACTCTCAACTTAGAACAATACAATTATGATGTAACAACCCCCCCTTTTTCTGTGTCCCATATAGGACACCCCCCCAAATTAAAATTATTGCAAATTTTTTTACTTTCCCTTGTCAACTCACCAACTTCCGGGAGGGAGGGGAAAGAAGAAGACGACGATGATGATGATGATGAGGAGGAGAGAAACATGTGTGCCACCTCCCTTGCCCCCCGCCCCCCGAAAAAAAAAAGTAATAGCAGCCTACAAGGTGGTAGGAAATTCTAGAGTCCCTCAAGTGGAGGATGGAGAGAAAGCCACACCTTCTCCTCCCCCCTATAAAGCTCTCTCTCCCCCCCCCCCCCATTAAGAGGGATTCCCACACCCTGTCTCTTGTTTGGAGCAAGCTCCCATAATAGTCTGTGCACGCTTCTATTGAAGAAGGCCCAAGCTAATCAATGGCTTCAAAGCGAGGGAAGGTTCAAGTGAATGCTAATCCCACATCAAATGATGGAGTTACGAGTCAAGGAATCGCAACACTTAGTAACCAAGTGCATTCAAGTAATTCTACTCTAGTAGAGATCATCTTAAAGGAACAATAAATGCAAATAGATTACGTTAAGTAGAAAAACATTATTCATGCTAAAATTCATGATAATAAGCCACCAATTATGTTGCATTAAAAAAATCATGTTGGAGATTGTATTTATGTTCACCTTAGCAAAATAAAAATAAAAATTATGGATTTTATTACATTAAAGACATATTACGGAATGTAACAATTCGCATAATAAACTTCATATTGGTGCACACAGAAATTAGGTAATTTTGTATTAGTTTTTGTTCTTAGAGCATTAAATTTTATGTGCTAGCATTGGGCATGCATGAGAGATAAAAGGAATTGATAGATGTTTGCACTCAAAGGAATTGATAGATGTTTGCACTCAAGTGCGTAGAAAAATGATACAGACTATCAAGGATTGGCATTTTACATGAAAGATATCATGAAGGAGATTTGCATCTAGGAAGTTCTATCTTATGATCTCTGCCTCCGGGTCGTACTCAAATGAGGGTAATATGACGCATCCTTACGGATTGCAGGAATTTTCCTATGGACAAGATTGGTATCTCATTTGAAATTTTAATATAAAGTTTACTTTTCAAGAATTTTTTCTGAAATGCTTTTGTGTCAGTGCATAAAATTATGTACAGGAACATGTGACTAGTGGATTAATTAAGAAAGCTACTTGAATGTGTAACCACTAATGTGCCCTTAGGTAGGTAGAAAACTAAAGCTATAAAGGGAAGTGGGTGGGTAAAATCCCTGACAGGCAGAGTGGTCCCAGAGAACTAGCAGGCTTCTTAACATTCAAACCATGATGACGTATTAACCATAGTTAATGTAGGATAGAACACTGGCTCATATCATTTTAGGGGACCAGAATGGGACTTTACCCTACAAGTAGAGAGGTTGAGCGAGGCATCCCTCTCATTTCCCATTCTCTTTGAACCAAGTACGATACGAGTCCGATTCCGTTTAGATGCTCTGTGCAAAGGAGATCGTGTGAAGACCGATGCTAGAAGGTTGTAGAATAACTTAACCATTACAAACCCAATAAGATTTAGGTCAATCCTAATAGGGTTGGCTGATACGTTTTGTTGCGGAGTAGACTCAGAAGTTGCTAATCAAAAAATTCTATGACATTCTGTGGAATTTCTAGGCAGGCAACATCTTTTAGATCAAACTCCTCATGGACTACTAAAATGTGTCAAGGACCAAACATGTTATAGTTGGTATCATAGCAAACCAACGAATAAAACAATCAAGATAAGAATAAATCAAGAAGAATGAAGTGTTGTTTTCATTAGAAAATATTTTTTCTTTACTAACTTTTGCATTGTTGTTTCTTCCAGACCTCTGAGGCATGGAGCAGGTTCCTCATATTTCATATTATTTTCAGGACTTCTATGAATTCTTCAAGTTATCGCAGAAGAATCGACATGATGGGGAACTTGGATCGCCTCTACAACCCTTCACCATTGTATGGAGAAAGGCATTGGACTTGGAGTGTAGGTTAGTGCTACATAGGTGCCAATTGGCTTGCCTATCTTCAAAACAATCTGAAGAGGCTAAAATGGTTAGAGGACTTGAAGATTATCAAGTTATTCATATTCTAGGAGGCACGTGGGAACTCAATCCAACTCTTCTCATGTGAGATATCCATCTCTCATGCTCATTTGACATGGCTTCTATTTTGTGGTTTTGATATTTTGGATCTATTGAAATAGTCCGCTGAGCACCTGGGTCGAACTCCCTTAAGATGTAACTCCACACAAACATGTCACAAAACTCCTTAAGAAGTCACAATCAATTTTTCCTCATTTGTTATTGCTAGGTTGTTGGAAATGTATGCTAGTTTAGGAAGATCTTATTCCTCAACAAGACTCACTTCATTGACATTTGTAAGTCTCTCAATCCATCCTCTTGATTTGCTTTTAGGTTTGGCTTCCATTAGAATGACCAAATGATCCCTATTTTCAAAATAAATAAATGTCTTAAGAAGATCTTTTAGCATTTTCTAATTGTCGGATTTCTCCACCTCAAATGCATTAGTAATTTTATGTTGAATTTTTTGGCTACAGTTGGTTGTCAAATTTACATGTTGGAGTCCATACTCTCATTTGACTTTGAACTTGGCTAATCTAATTCATTTATTGAATTCTTGTTTTTGTATGCTTCTGAAATCTTGAGAACATTAGGATATAGGGTAATGTTTGAAAATTGAAATCCTATTTGCTCATGATTGAGAACCTCCAAATATTCCAACTATTCTAATTCCAGCTTCACTCTCACAACTTTGGTATCTATAAGTATTCCATCCATATTTTTGGACCGACTACCAAGATTTTCTTACTGAGTTTGTCATTCCAATCATATCCTCAGGACCCATTGTCCTTGTCATCTTCACTTTTGTCATCTATGAAACTTTCTTTAGACTCACTCATGTACTCATCTTATGGCTCATCTACCTTCATCAAGTACATGACATACTTAGCATGATAACCAAACAATACTTGGTGCAATCTCGTCCATTTTCACTCATGTTGTTGAAGAAACTCTTCGAATATTAACAAGTTGTCCTCATCATTATCCTTCAAACACCTACATCACTAAATGAGAATATTTCTTAACTCCTAGTATTTAGCAAGGATATCGAATCCTAGTACATTAGGTCCAAAGGTCTAGTATTCATCATGAGGATAGGTACAATCAATTCATGGATGCTAGGCTAGACTAAGTGTCCAAAAAGCTTGTCCATGAGAGATTGACTTAGTGACCTGTTTTCTTTTCTTATGCTTATTCTTTGGTGAATGGTAGATCAAGTGTGCGTAAGATGTGCATGCAGTCTATTTCATCATCTAGATAGCGATATGTTTTTTAGGGAGTTTGTTGTGGTAGTGCAATTTGTATCTCCTCTCAACACATTTGATATGGCATTGAGGTCAATGGACATGGATTTCTAGCTTTCCATTTTCACATTTATTACATTCCATCAATTTTCAAAGAATACTAGTCTATTAAATAAGTTAGGTGTTTGGTATATAAGGGTAACCTATAAGAAAATCATCATCATCTCCCTTTATTATGATGAAATTCACAATGAAGTTGATTCCTACAATTTTGATCAACTCATCCTCCAATACACCAAGCAATCAAACTGTATAACCCTCAGTTCTATTCTAAAATTAAAATATGTGTTCTTCATGTGTGGGTCTCTCCAAGCCTCTAACACCACCTAATTGACTATGTTAACTCCAATACCTATGTCTATGATCTCTCTTCTTGATCATTAATCTACAGTCTCCATGTGAAGATTGTTGTGATGCTCCACTCCCTCGCAAAATGTATTGACTACAAAAGCTCTCAAAGAAGGTTTATTTACTTCCATACTCATATTATTTGTGATGACTACATGAAGCAATGATCCTTGCAACTTTGCCTCTCTCTCTATTCAACATTTAAACACTCTTCAGAGGTCATGGGTACTATGCATTGACTGCCCAAGTAATATTGCCATGATGGTCAAGGCCAAGGTGACAAAAAGGTAGGGTTCCACATTGTCAAGATGAAACAAGTGACTTAGCTATGTGGTAATTCTTTTGGAAATTATGATCATTTGGCTCATTCTAGCCTCATATCATTGATCAAAGGCTAGTTTTTCTATTTTAAATTCTTGATTTGGGCAAGATGGTGGCATGATGCTTGATAACCCTACGCCACTCTCATGGAGAATGTAGAATTTGCTGCTTGCTCCACCTTTTGATCTTCTTGCACTTTCTTTTTAACTTTGTCAATTGTCTCCAACTATTTCTTAGCATTAGGATATTCCTTTGTCTTAGAGACTTACACCTTCTCTACATGAGCAGTGCTGACAATCTCAACATTAGCCATGAATTTTTTTGTTCGCTCTATCATAATCCCTTTTGCTTTATAACAAGATCATTTCTTCTACTCTCTTCTTCCTCCTCATGGTATTTCTCTTTCTAGTCACACATCCATTGGTGAGACAGATGCCCCTAGAATATTGACATGTGCTTTCTTTCTTTAATCCCTCATAGTGGCATTTAAATATATGGGTATTGTGCACTCCTTGTTAATCATTTCTACTCCAACGAGTGTGAAGGACATATATGAAACAATAACCTTACTATTGTTCACCTTTCTCCTAGGATAATCAAGGTACATATGGGTTATCTCACATTCAGCCTTGGGAGGCTCTATTTTTTGGGAGCATCTCAAGGACACATGTCTTGGCTACCCACACTCCACCATCATTTGATGGAATCTATATATTAGGTTGGCACCCTACTTCTTCCTCTTCCTATCATTGTGACTATAATGGGTTGGTAGTTCATGAGAACTACATTACCCTTCTCATCATAGGTGACATAAGGATTTAAACATTTCTTTTTCTCAATCAACTCCTCAATATTGTAGGTGGAACTATCCCTTGGAGGGTGAGTGACTATTGGAATTCATGGTTGAGGTATTCCATATGGGTTAATTTTCACTCTTTGAGTTGCCAAATTATCCTCTTTAGGAGTTGACAAGGCTAATTGCCGTGGCCCAAGGTAATATTGCACCCTATTATGCTATTGGTATGGGCTTCTATTGAATGGCTATGCATAGGATAAGTACCTAGGAACTCCAGAATAAGCCATGTCATATCCAATATGTCCAAAGTATATACAAACATGTAAATATCTAGAATATTCAAAAGTCTCTTTAGTAATGCGTACATTGAATCTTTGGTAAGTTAGGCCATGATTTCTTTAAGATGTCAATTATCCTTGCCAATAGACATTGATGTTGCTTAAAAGCTATGAGAAGGTCCAATGCTACACTCATCTGGATGCTAGATTTTGATGATGTAGCATTGGTTCATGATTTGTTATTCTTATCTCAATTCCTTTCTCTATGTAGATCACATATACACATGGCCTTGTCTGAAACAACATTCAAGTCAAATCTATCAAGTATCTAGTTACTATCCATGGCCTCATACATGTTTTTGTCCTATATCCCCTTCAAGAAAAATGCCTTTGGGGTAGCCTTGGGCTTTGACCTCTCAACAAGAGAGATTCATTTATAGAATCTTTAAACCTTGGGGACGTCTCTATGGATGCTTTATTCCTCCTATTACTACAAGTTCATAAGTTGTATGATGAGGTTATCCCCATATCTTTCTTGGGAACATTAGGAGAAATATGGACTCTTTTTTTTTCTTCTTTAGGGGTTTCTCTCACCTCTCTTTCTCTAAAAAGAGATTCCAAAATAATATTAGAATAAGAGATCTTCTATAATCAAGCAAATCTCATATTTGTATTTTCAATAGATTTCACCTATTATTTTATTCTCAAACTGTAGGATAAGGTTACCTTTTCTCAAAATCCTCATAACGAAAAAAATACAATTCTATTTTTTGTGAAAACGGAGCCAATCATTAATATACAACTCTTTAATTCCCTCATGACTTTTCAACATAGAAATATATTAGAATCATTCTCATTCTTGCTTCTTAAAAGGGCGGAAGCTAAAAAATGATTTAAAATGACGTACACATCATATTTTAAGATTATTTTTCACCCAAAGGTACCTTTTTTACTTGAGAGTTTCCTTGTAAATTTTTATTATTTTTGGTCAAGTATATGTCTATTTCTGGGCATTTCTTCATTTCCTCTCAAAACTCTAGTTTTGTCCAAAATTTTGTGTCCTCTTCACCTTCCCTCCAGAATATGGTTTCTTGCATACAAATTCTTCTAAAGAAACACTCTGTTCTATCTACAATACTCTCTACCTTGCTACAAGCAATCTTAGGAGTGGTTTTGATAGCATTTGCTGAAATCAAATAACCTCTATCTACAACACTCTCTACCCTGCTACAAGCAATCTCCCTCTTCAGACTGTGCTATAAGATATCTTCCTCTTCAACACTCTATACTATAAGAAATCAAGTGATAATGGAGGTATATTTATTTTCTTAATCTCAATATCATATTGGAGAATATGGGAATTTCCCACAAGTTTGGGACATGTGGTCAAATCTTTGAATTTGTCATAACTTGAACACTATAACTCCAAATCAAGTGCTCTAAAGCTCAATGGATTCCATTTTTTCACGTGTTTTCCAATGATAGGTCACATCATATGAATTTGAGAAACTTATGGGCATGTTATCGAGTGCCACCTTTTTAATAATCAAAAAATAGAAATTGGGAGATTTCCAAACTCACTAATAATGTGTTTCTTTGTGATGTTATTATTCTTCATAGTTGTTTAATCCTTAAGTGTCAATTCAAAGAGAGAGAGAGAGAGAGAGAGAGAGAGAGAGAGAGAGAGAGAGGGAGAAGGGGGGCAAGAGAGAGGACTCGGTGAGATGAACTAAGAAAATAAGTGATAGAGTGACAATGAGTAAATTAGGGTAGAAGATAAGATGATGTTATTGTTTTCCACTAGCCAAGCTTCTGTATAAATGTGTTTAAATATCTTTGATCAAGTCTTCTTGAGGGGAAGAGAGAGAGAGAGAGAGAGAGAGAGAATATTTTGGATAGAACAGAAGATAAGATTGGATGTTGATTAGAGGTATATTAAAAGCTAAGATTACACGAAGATTAGGGGTTGATTAGAATCTATCATGATTGAAATCAAGGGAAAGAGACAAGATCCAAATAGGTAAAAAAGAACACAGATATAGTGAATGAAAGGGGTTTAATTTTGTGATTTGAGCCAGTCCAAAATTAGCTGCATGCTATTGGATTGATGCTGACCTACAGCTCCCAGATATTTAGATGTTTTTGCTATTGATTAGAAAATTGGCATCGACTTCTTAGCTTACTATTAATCAAAGCGGTGTAATTGTGTAATGTAAAAATTGACATATATTTTTCTTTATAAGATGCAACTGCAAGATGTACCAAGAGAAAGAGAGATATACACTTTCAATTGGAGTATGAATATGCACCAATATTTAATAGAACTGTAGAAAGGGATGATGTAATAAGATATTGGATGATGCAACAAGAAAGAAATGCATGAAAAAAAAGCGTGGACCTTTGGGTTGATGGGTGCATTTACCCACCCAATCCAGTCACTCAAAGGCCACCACAAATTGAACAGCTTACATCATTCATAAAGTTCATTTGTGAAGGCAATGAAGGATTGTATGGATACACATACAGCCCTGAGCAGGGCCACACAAGGTAGCAACTAAGCAAGGATAAGAAAGAGAGGAGAAGGAAGCAAGGAGAGGGAGATTAAGAGAGGAGGAAGAAAAAGGAAGGAGAATGAATAACAAGAAGAGGGGAGGGGAGAGAGGGTGAGGAGGGGCAGGAGGTGTAGAAAAGGGGAGAGAAGAGAGAAGAGGGAGGAGGAAGGGTAGGGGGAGAGAGAGGGAGGGGGAGGAGAGGGAAGAAGATCAAGAAGAGAATAAAAAGAAGAAACAAGTGAGAGGAGGGGGTGGTTACACCCTAGGAGGGTGGAGCGTGTTTGATTTTCTTTTTAAAATGGTTCGAATTTTCTTTTAAAAACTAGGTGAATGATTTATAAAAAAACCTATTGAGTAAAAAGAATTTACATTGCTAAGAACAAAATGGAAGATAGAAATATGAACTAGTGGGTGTGACACATCAAACACAATGACGTGTATCCTAAGATAAAAAATGGCTGTGCACACGTACACAAGGGATTTGAACCTTCAAAAAATCAAAGAAAATTTATTTCTAATAATTTTTCCCATCATTTGAAGGCATGAAAAATAGAAAAACTGGGTAGGATAAGAGGGAAAAAAAGATGGACAACCCGAAAAACATGTAGAAAATTTATTTCTAATAATTTTTCCCATCATATGAAGGCATGAAAAATAGAAAAACTGGGTAGGATAAGAGGGAAAACAAGATGGACAACCTGAAAAACATGTATAGTATCAAAAAGTAGTGTTCACATGAAAAAATATAAAAAACAACATAAAAAAATGTAATAGAAATTTAATAGAGAAAAATCTTTTTGTGAAAGAACAGAGAGTGATGAAAAGGAAAACTATCCAAGGTGACAATCCACATAGGACTCTAAACTTAGAACACAATTATGATGTAATAACCTCCCCTTTTTCCGTGTCCCATATAGGACACCCCCCCTAAATTAAAATTATTGCAAATTTTTTTACTTTCCCTTGTCAACATTTCCAATTGGTGGGAGGGAGGGGTAGTAGAAGAAGAAGATGATGGTGATGATGATGAGGAGGAGAGGAACATGTGTGCCACCTCCCTTGGCCACTTCCCCCCCCCCCCCCACCCCCCCGCGAAAAAAAAAAAGTAACGGCATCTTGCATGGTGGTAAGCAATTCTAGAGTCCCCCAAGTGGAGGGTGGGGAGAAGGCCACTCCTACTCCTCCTCCCTATAAAGCTCTCCCCCCCCCCTCCCCCCCCATTGAGAGAGATTCCCATGCCCTATCTCTTTAAGGAGCAAGCTCCCATAATAGTACGTGTACGCTTTTGTTGAAGAAGACCCAAGCTAATCAATGGCTCCAAAGCGAGGGAAGGTTCAAGCGAATGCTAATCCCACATCAAATGATGAAGCTACGGGTCAAGGAATCACAACACTTATAGTAACCAAGTGCATTCAAGTAATTTTACTCTAGTAGAGATCATCTTAAAGGAACAATAAACACAGATGGATTACGTTAAGTAGAAAAAATTTATTCATTCTAAAATTCATGATAATAAGCCACTAATTATGTTGCATTTAAAAAATCATGTTGGAGATTGTATTTATGTTCACCTTAGCAAAATAAAAATAAAAATTATGGATTTTATTGCACTAAAGGCATATTACGGAATGTAGCAATTTGCATAATAAACTTCATATTGGTGCACACAGAAATTAGGTAATTTTGTATTAGTTTTTGTTCTTAGAGCATTAAATTTTATGCGTTAGCATTGGCATGCATGAGAAATAAAAGAAATTGATAGATGTTTGCACTCAAGTGCGTAGAAAAATGAAACGAAATTTTGAGAGATTGACATTTTATATCAGAGATATCATGAAGGAGACTTTCATCTAGGAAGTTGTGCCTTATGATTGGAAGCCAGGATCCTAAGAATCTTAGTTAATAAAGAACTATTTGCATCCATTTCTGCAATAAATAAATGCATCAAATTCTTACATCATTATAAGTACAAAAAGTTAAGTTCTTCTTCGCTCACATAAGTAGTGTACTCAATTTCCACTTCACTTGCAGAGAGGAAAAAATTGAAGGAGATAAAAGCGTTTTTTTTTTCAAAATTGTGTTTACACCCCATGATTACAATGTGCATGAATCGGGTTACTTGTGTTCACTGAAGCACTAAAAAAATGTATCCTCAATAATGAGAACTTGATAGACATACAAGCTGTGATTTGCTTGAGATAATGAAGCGGATAATTAGACTATTTAAAATTGTCTAAGTAAGAAGGTCAACTCACTTAGGTTATCCCAGGGATTCGTAATCAATAGTAAACCTTAGAGCGATATTTGTGACCTAACTATCAAGACAATGGAAACACTATCTAAGGATGACCCATAAGACTACTGATTTTCTTTTCCACATTCATTGGCGAGAGCCTAATTTCCCATAAACATGTGACTATTTATAGCAAACTAGGGTTTGCTATTGTGGAAAAATAAAACCCCATGATGCTAGTGGTCATCCAAACTACAGAATAGTTATTCTTATTGTACATTAGATAGTTGACAATGATTTCTACAAGGAAATCGAAGAAGTGAGATAATGAGAATAGGAGGGACCCTAAATGAGCCTAGAGTGATCTAGGTTGACTTAATTCAACGTACATGGAAACTCTAGTCCTAGAGGATTGGGTAGGGTTTTGTGGGGATAATAATGGGGATGGTAGTACCTACTAAAGGCAAGTTGCAATTCCTATTGCAAGGATAATCAAGGGATGAAGCTTGGTTTACTCATCCATGAGTAAGAGAACTTATACCTAGAATACCTTGGTCACGCAAGAGATATGGATGATAACATTGAAGATTTGATGCAAATGCATCATGGCCAATCTCACCAAGGCAAGAAAAATCCAACGATTGAATGCTAACAGTTGAAAAAGAAACTCCACCTTAGCAAGTGTTTTGAGCACCATCCCACAATATTGTTTGTGCTTATAAACTTCAGGAGCACAAAATGTATCAGGTTAAATTCCTGGAGGCCGTGCCAAGCATCCCCCAACTGGCCGCCAACCCTATCTAAGGGGGTTCTAAATAACCATGATGGGAATGTGGACCAAACCCATCATGAGAGGTCTCTCCATGGTTTAGTCTGATCGTAGGAGGATGCTTGGATGCCATGGGGGGTCTGACTATAAATTCCTTGCCTCCGAGTCCTACTCAAATGGTCTATGTGACCCGAGATGCATTCTCGAGGCCTTATCACTAGTGCAAGGGTGGATTCTTGGAGGGTAATATGACGCATCCTTACAGATTGCAAGAATTGTCCTATGGACAGGATTTGTATCTCAGTTTAAATTTTAATATAAAGTTTACTTTTCAAAAAAAAGTCTGAAATGTTTTTGTATCGGTGCATAAAATTACGTAAAGGAACATGTGACTAATGGATTAATTAAGGAAGCTGCTTGAATGTGTAACCACTATTGTGCCCTTAGGTAAATAGAAAACTAAAGCTATCAAGGAAAGCGGGTGGGTGAAATTCCCGACGGAAGGGTGGTCCTAGAGAACTAGCAGGCTTCTTAACATTCAAACCATGATGATGTATTAACCATAGTTAATGTAGGATAGAACATTAGCTCATATTATTTTAGGGGACCAGAATGGGACTTTACCCTACAGGTAGAGAGGTTGAGCGATGCATCCCTCTCATTTCCTATTCTCTTTGAACCAAGTGTGATGAGAGTGCGATACGAGCTCGCTTCGGTTCAGATGCTCTGTGCAAAGGAGATCGTGTAAAGACCGATGCTAGAAGGTTGTAGAATAACTTGACCATTACAAACCCAATAAGACTTAGGTCGATCCTAATAGGGTTGGCTGATACCTTTCATTGCGAAGTGGACTCCGAAGTCGTTAATCAACAAATCCTATGACATTCTGTGGAAGTGCCATGCAACATCTTTTAGATCAAACTCCGATGGACTACTAAAATGTGTCAAGGACGAGACATGTTACAGTTGCTATCATAGCAAACCAACAAATATAACAATCAAGATAAGCATAAATCAAGAAGAGTGAAGTGATGTTTTCACTAGAAAATTTTTTTTCTTTACTCACTTCTGGATTGATGTTGCTTCCAGACCTATGAGACATGGAGCAGGTTCCTCATATATCATATCATGTTCAGGACTTCTATGAATTCTTCAAGTTATAGCAGAAGATTTGACATGATGGGGAACTTGGATCGCCTCTACAACCCTTCATCGTTGTATGGGGAAAGGCATTGGACTTGGAGTGCAGGTTAGTGCTTCATAGATGCCAATTGGCTTGCCTATCTTCAAAACAATTTGAAGAGCCTAAAATGGTTAGAGGACTTGAGGATTATCAAGTTATTCATATTCTAGGAGGCACATGTGAACTTGATCCTACACATCGAACACCGACAAGTAGAACATACTCGCTACATCTATGAGGAGGTGGTAAAAATTTTGCTAGCAGATAAAGTTAAAGTAATGGGGCTAAACAAACGTCATGGCTATCAAAAATCGGGATTTCTTGAACTTCCCATGACTTACCACTTCTTGAGAATCCATTCCCCAAACCCATATTACTATTCTCTCCCCGTAGTAGTGGAATCCAATAAGGAATTATTAACCTGGCACTGATGTATCTCTTGAAAGAAAAATCATCCCAACCTATCTCTATCTAGCCCCAAATTATTGTACTTGAGGCTTATGACTCTTTATGGATAAATGATAATTTTATGATTATCTTTCTTGTTGCATAGTATTGATGAAAATAGTCTACACATCGAGATAATTTGTGAAGAGATGTGTAAATGCAATCTTAATGCGAAAGTTTCAACTAAAACCAAATACAACCCCAAATGTAGAATCAGAATCTTATTCCTGCACTAAGCTCGACAGAGGCACAAGAGAATAAGTTTCTTCTCAAACAAATCAAACCACCGAAACATGAAGGGAAAGGGAAGACTATTGAAGCTGATGTCGAAGTATGGATTGAATCCATGGAGGATTACTTCAATGTAGCAAGAACAATATCTACAAACCAGGCTATGATTTCCAAGCTCAAACTCACGAGTGAAGCTAGGCTCTAGTGGAAGTAGTGGTGTAAAGATTAAGCAATTAGGAAAAGCTCAATAACTTGGATTAAGTTAAAAGAAGGAGTACAAGGAAGGTACATGCCACCTACATACAAAACTCGGAAGATGAATGAGTTCTTTAAGTTAAAGGAGTTGGGCTTGTCTCTAGAGGCGTACTACTCAAAATTTGTCTCCTTGCTAAAATATGCCCCAACATAGAGTATTTCCCAACAAGTCTCTAAGTTCTATGATGGGTTGAATCCTCCAATTAACACTCGATTGGAGTCAATGCGTCTTTTGAAATTACAAGATGCATTGATAAGAGTGGGACCTGTTGCCCAAGAAGTCCAGCCAAAATCCAGGAATAATAGACATTGGTCTTACAAAGACCATAATCTAGGGATGTTGAAGGCTCAATTTAAAACGGTATAAGTATAGAGTCAAGGCCAATGAAATAAGCTAAAGGAAAATGCAGTTAGTGACTTTGTCCCCACTCAAAGAAATGACCAGAATCTGCAATGTTTTTACTACAAGGAACCTGGGCACTTCAAAAAAGAATGTCCCAAACTTGGTGAAGATTGGCGTCAAGGAAAATTAAGCGGGAGCAAGCTAGGGCTACCCATGGCCATAGTCATGCAACAATTGAAAGGGCAAAAACTTCCAATATCACCATTAAGGAAATCAATGAAGTAGAAGATCCATCCATGGAAGCTAAGATTGAGAGGGCATTAGTTCATGCCACTCTCTATAAAAAGGAGTCGAGTAGCCAATTTCAATGATTCAAACTCCATCAAATTACCAAGGTAAGAAATTAAGAACTCTGATTAACTGTGGCAGTACTCATTCTTTCATTTCACTAGCTTGTGCAAGGAGGTTAGGAATAGCCACTATAGCTAGACCTACCTTACTTGTCGAATTAGCAAATGGGCGAGAAATTACTTGCACTAGACAAACTACTAAGGTGGAATTTCTAGTCGAAAAAGAACCCACATCTATTAAGTTCAGGGTAATGAAACTAGGGGTCCATGAGTGCCTACTGAGGTTGGATTTGGCTAGTTCCCAACAATGCTCACATCCATTATAGGAAGGACCAAGTCTCTTTCCGGAATCCTAAAGGTGAGTTAGTTACAACTCAAGAAGAAGTTGGTAAACCAAAGATCCAGTTAGCCAAGGCAACTCGAATAGCTCAAGGGTTAAGGAAAGGATTACCCATCTATCTGATCAAGCTAAACAAGTTGAAACATGTAGAGGACTCCAATGAAGAACTGTCATGATCAAAAGAGTACGCAGATGTATTCCCGAAAGAATTGACAAAATTACCACCACCTAGGGAAGTGGATCATGAGATTAAGCTTATGCTAGGTGTTGCATGAGTTCCCAAAAGGCCCTACAAGATGTCTATTCCTAAAGCTATCAAGTTAAAAGAACAATTCAAATAGCTATTGGACCAAGGGTGCATATGCCCTAGCAGTTCTCCTTGGGGGGCTCCAATCTTGTTCCAGAAGAAGAAGTATGGCATACTTTGCCTTTGCATCAATTATAGAGGCCTTAATCAAGTAACCATCAAGAATAAATATTGTATCTTAAGGATAGATGAGTTACTTGATCGATTGTAGGGAGCAAAAATCTTCTCTGAAATGGATTTGAGGTTAGGATACTACCAGATTTGTGTCGAGGATGAGGACATTCCTAAGATTAAATTCAATACCAAATATGGTCTTTTTGAATTCACAGTAATGTCCTTTGGATTGACTAATGCCCCTACCACATTTAATAGGCTAATGCAGGACATTTTTAGACCATGTCTCGATGATTTCGTACTTGTCTTCTTTGATGGCACCTTGGTTTATTCCAAGGAATACGTCAAGGATCATGAATCCCAAGTTTGCATTGTCCTTGAGACCATGACACACAAGCTCTATGCTAAGAAGAACAAGTGTGCCTTCCTCAATAGATAGATTGAATATCTTGGATTTACTGTGTTAGAAGAAGGAATCTCTGTAGATCCTACAAAGGTTAAGGATGTCCAAGAGTGGCCTCCACCAACCACTCTCAAAGAAGTGTGTAGTTTTCTTGGACTAATAGGTTGGTGCAGGATCTTCATTAAGGACTATGCCTTAATTGTAGCACCCCTCACAAAACTACTAAAAAAGTAGATTGCCATAGTGTGCATACCCACCGAACAATCAAGTTTTGATCAACTCAAGCATAGCTTAGTGACACCACCAATTCTGAAACTTCCTGACTTGAGCAAGGAATTCGAAGTTGTCACAGATGCTAGCTCACTTGCACTAGGCTGTGTACTAATGTAGGAAGGTCATTCTATAGCATATTCTTTGAGGAAGCTAAAAACCCATGAAAAGAAATATGCTACTCATGACCTGAAATTGTTAGCAATTATTCATGCTCTCAAACTTTGGTGACATTATTTGCTTGGCAACAAGTTGTCTCTGGTCATGAACCACTAGAGCCTCAAATGGATCTTCAGTTAGACTCACCTCAATATGAGGCAACATCATTGGGTTGAGGTTCTGCAAGAATATGACTTTTAGATAAGATACAAACATGGTAAGGAGAATGTAGTCGTTGATTCCTTAAGTCACAAGGCATTCCTTCATTCTCTTATTATGGAGGAACCTTCAATGGAAGAATCATTAGCAACTATGGTGTCAATGCCTAGTAACCCTATCCTTGAATTAGCTAAGGAGAAAGCTAGCCATGACTGAGAATATCTGAATGTGATAAAGGAGATTTTGAAAAAGGACCAAAACCCTAAATTTAAGATCCAGTATCAAGAATTCTTTGTCGATGGGGGACTTCTCTATTTTAGGACAGGATTATGCATTCCCTCAAGCAAGAATCTCAAACAGAGAATACTCTAGGAAGCACATGACTACCCCTTTTCAAGTCATCCCTGATATATTAAGACCCTCAACACGGTTAGGAGGAGCTATTATTGGGAAAGACTTAAGGGAGATGTACTCAAATTTGTCAAGGAATGTTTGCCTTGCCATCACATTAAGGTAGAGCATGCCAAGATTCCTGGGAAGTTGCAACCTCTTGACATTCCTCAAATGAAGTGGGAGTTTATTAGCATGGACTTTGTTGTTGGGTTACCTTCAATTCAAGGAGGATATAATTCAATTATGGTTATAGTAGATATGCTAACCAAGGTTGTACATCTCTTTCCAGTCAAGACAAACTATAAAGCTTCACATATTGCCAAATTATTCATTAAGGCGATATTCAAACTCCATGGGTTGTCCAAAAGGATCATTATTGACCGTGACTCCCTCTTCACATCTCACTTTTGGAGAGGGATATTTGAGGCCATTGGGACTCAACTTTGTTTCAGTATAGTCGATCGTCCTCAAAGTGATGGCCAAACAAAGAGAGTCAACCAAGTCATTGAAGATATTCTTAGAGCATATTGTTGTCACACACCCAAGAAATGGATTCAATATCTATCATTGGTAAAGTTCGCCTATAATGCTTCTTACCAACAAAGCCTTCAAATGACACCTTTTGAACCATTATATGGGCATGACTACCATACTCCATTGAATTTTTCAATTCCACCTTAAGGGTAGAAGCTTCCAAGGAAATGATAGAGGAAAGGGATGAGCAGGTTAAGGCCATTAGACAATACATAAGGGCCACTATTGATAGACTAAAGGAATACCTCATCTAGTGGAAGGAGTATCCTGAAAAAGATGGCACATGGATTGATGAGAGTACTCTCTACCAACAATACCCCCAATTCCTTTCAAGATGAGGACTATTTTACACTGCAACTCATCAATATGCTTTTGTTGAGATTCCACAGTCACTTGTGCATGTTTTTATTCACCCTCACAAGCACTAATCTTCATGGCTAAAGTAAGCATCTCTGACAAAGTATCATCCTTCTCTTTAGTAATCGACACCTTATTTGCCTCTAAGCTTGCAACTTTAACTTCCAACTCTCTTATAGTAGCTTTTTGAGAATCCATTAAAACAGTAGCTCCTTGCATTTGCTTATGGGTGTCACTTAGGGTAGACCTTTCTAAAGCCAATTCTTCTAGTGCCTCTTGCTCAATTGACAAGGTCAAGGAATCCACTTTGTCCCCTACAAAGAGATAGAAACTCGTGTGTAAACAGATTAGAGATAGGAATTCCAGGCTATTTCCATTGTAGCTTGGATATTTGACATGAGCTGGAAAAAAAAGGTGTCAGTAATCAATGTGTGGAGAGATAAATGAATTTGTAAATCCAATGTATCTTCTCTTTGTACCACAAAAAAATTAGGACATGCAAGGAACTAAGGAAGATAGCTACCATAGACCTCGGGTATTTGAATATGTACCACAAGTGATGGAAGATGTGCATGATTAAAAGGATCTATTTTGCGGCGCTTCTTACAAATAATCTTGAGACAGCTCAAGGAAGGTACTATATGTATATCCTCTATATCACGTGCATTCAAGGCCTATTTTTAAATATCCTTATTTGTGAGTTTTTCTTGAATAAAACATAAACGCACTGAATGTCTTCCTAGAAAAATACTTGGATACAGGCTTCTCCAATATAAATCCCTCATGGAGAAATTAGAAAAAATACTTTCACAAAGGAGAGAAAATATGTGCCACTAATACTTGTTGAGAGTGGAAAAAGATTGAAGATTTGACTGATCTTTTTTGTTTTTGAGGTCTGAATAGTTGATTTTTGATGGATTTAAAGTGATGTATGGTTGATAATGAAAGTATTTGAGAGTGTTTTGGATGATATTGATTATTTTTTGGAAGTTAATGACGATTATTAGTGGAAACATGAGGGTCTGTGATGTTTTGACAAGTTTTGTTGAGGTTTTGATTGGTTCTAATACCTTATGTTTAGCTTCTATTTTGTTTCGATTTTCTTCTGTATGAAGCATGGATTGATAATTGATTAAAGTTGAAATCTTTTCAAATATTATTGAATATTTTTTTATAGTTTTGAATGGTTTTAGTATGAGTTATGAGGATTTGATGTTCTCTAATAACCTTCTGTAACCCTCTGTAAATCTTTTGTAGAGCCTCTATCTTTGTTCCGTCTCTGCTCTGTTCCTGTTCTATTCTGTTATGTAGATCTTCTGCAAGTGTTTGGTAGAATGTATATGTGACTTTGGAAAAGTTTTTAAACTTTTGGAAAGGATGAATCTAAGTTCAAAAGAGCTAAAACAAATAGAAGAGGCAAGTGATGAAGACTGGAGTGACAGAGACAGAAGTGAGCTATGAAGAGACACTGTAGTGGCTTTGGTGCCTCTTCGACACAGACATACACCTTGGGAGGTGCATCCACAACCTAAGAAGGATTATTGAGAGCCATTCTTGAGTATTGTAGTGAGGAGATGATGTTCTATTGATAGAGAGAGAAGTGAGAGTGAGAGCGGAGTTTTGATGCTGGGAAGTGCTTAAAAATAGCTAAAAATTACGAATATCAAGGGAAAAATATTCAACGTCAAAGGCGGCGGCTCGATCTACGACGATTTTAAGCATCAAAGTGCTTTAAAGACGCTCGAGTGACACTTGTTGATTTTTCATAATTTTTCAGACTGTCGTGCGGGTTCACAAGAGTTACCGGCCGATGCGAGATGCCAAGCCAGATGCCCAAGATTTTTTAGAGCTCAATTCGGAGTCCAGACGGGGAAATGGCCAAGAAACCGGGCAAGATGCGAAGAGGTGGACAAAAATTTTGGCCAAATGAGTAAGTGACCCTTGGGAGCCCAAGAATGAAATGTCACATGAAATGTTGGGAGAAAATCGTGGAGAGAGAGAGAGAGGAGAAGAACACGCCAGGAATGCACCGAAAATTGCGCTTGATGGATGCAGGGGGAAGATGCAACCTCAATACAACCCCTGCAAATGATCATTGACTCTCATTCCCCTCTGCCTGCTAGTCATATCGCTGTGCTTCGCTCCTCCAATGGCGATCTCTATGAAGAACTCTGATTTCAGTCTTTCTCTCTCCTCCCTCTCTCTCTTCTAAGGGCAGATTCATGTGGTGAAGAAGAAGAAGAAGAATGGATGACGGATGCTTGTCCAATGAAGACTGGATTGCTCCATGGTTCAAGAGGAATGAAGATTGCTGATTGTGGACTGTCATGAGCATTAATGGTGGCTGGAAATCAATCCCGAGACATGGCAAATAAAAACCCGCAACCCGCAAAGAACGGTAATTTCATTTTTACAAAGGAAATTGATGTTTTATGCAATTTGCTTCATGAATATTTGTTCCCATGGGATGATTATGCATCATAATGTTGTTTGCTATGAGTTTGATCAGTTTATGCTCAAAAAATCAGAAAATCGTAAGTGTTGTGATTGAAATTAATAGGGTAAAACCCGTAAAACACGTGAAATATGGGAAAATTGGGTGTTTTTGAGATATAAGTGGAAAATATTATAAGACACACCAACTAAACTTGTGGTTTTGCTGCATGAACCTAAGGGCCATAGCCCACAACTCATTTTGAATTTTCCATTATTTAATATTGAAAAAAATACAAGAAAAATAGAAAAAATGAAAAAAAAAGGAAAAAAATAGATTTTGAGTACCAAAAATTAAGGAAAAATAAGATTCATGTTTGTGGATGTATGGGGGGTCTGAAGTATGAGGTTTAGCCTCAGTTCAGCCCTACCTTTATGTTTTAGTGAGTTTTTATTGCTTTTTATACAATAAAAACATGGAAATGAACCCTAAACCGATCAATAATGCACAACCTAAACGGGTGAGGGGGCAGAGTGTATAAAAGGTATTTAAATGCTGAATGAAATGATGAAAAGTTTACTGGTTTTTATACATACCATTTAGGTTGGGCGATAATTAAAAATTAAGAATGTAATAGCACGAGGATTTCTCGGTGCTAGGTTCATGCAACGCCGCATACGAGCAATAGTCCAAATTCATTGAAAGAATATTTTTGCACTAAGCACAAATGCTGATTTTCTTAATTGTTTGAGCACATGGACATTCACTACTTGCATAAATCATAAAGAAACTTAAAGATATTAGACAATACCTCCTGGATGCATAGCACCTATATTCTCTAGATCGTGACCAACGTTGAGTGAGTAAGGTTGTCCCAAGCTGTAGCTAGACGTTGGGTCTAAGGGAAAAGTAAAGTGAGGTATGGTACATTCCTGGATACGATTAATTGGTACCTTGAGTGGAAGGAAATATGTGTGATATTGTGATATATATGTTTAGCGACGCATCGAGGGGCCAATCCCCAAGATGTAGGAGAGTCGCAGTGGGGTAGCGGCAGTCAGCCGTTGGAGGACCCCCCCATGTCTGTACTTCGTGCTATTTGGCAATGTATTGGGACTCCCTCTGAGGAGTGTTAATTGGGTTAGAGTTGGACTACGAGACGTGATACAAATGCAAGATGTTTAGGAAGATGATGTATGTGTCATCCACACTCGTGGCCGCGAGGCCCTGGGGTTGGTTAGCGCATGATAGAGGTTTGGCTAGTGCATGAGCGAGTACCGGCCCATTTTAGGTCCCATCAGTGGTGCGTCTTCCGAGAGCTGCCAATAAGTGGCGGTCTCCGAATCTTGGTCTCATAAGGGACCTGTTAGTTTTATTCTATTGCTCGATAGCCGCCTTGAAGCAATGGATATCAAGTTAGTTTGATAAAAACCTTGGTCATCAGTATGATGGTCAATCCAAGAAATCCCCAACACCCAAAGGATACTTTGTCTATCTTGGACAGTCTAGTGGGATCTTTGACACGTCGGCTATTTTACCCTTTGCCCTGAAAGTGATACCATGCTTGAGTTTGGGTCACTATGGGAAAACACCCATGAAGCTACCTCTAAGATTAATAGCCCATGGAGATTAGAGAAAAGGGAAAGTGAAAGTAGTGCTAAGATGACACAGTCATCTATGATCATTCATGATGATAATGTCATAGAAAAGACTGTGACAACGATGGTTAATATGCACATAGGAGGACATGATGATTATGATCTAAAGATACATTCGATGCTAGTGGCCGACGCAGTTGGGTACCGTAGTGTGATTGCCAAGATCCATAAAGCATTGGATGATGTCCGTGTGTGTGGAAAACCATTGTTAGTAAGGAAGATTTCATTAGGACCTATCCTAAGTCCTAGCAAAGTGGTGGTAGATGAGAATAGGCTTACTAGAACACCACTAGCAGATGATGGGATAGATTCCCTATTGCATAGTGTTGGACTCCCTAAACCACTTTGTGAGTTGGTGGAAAGGGAAGTTCATGGAATTAGTGACTCTTCCACACCAGTAAAGGTGGAAATGGAAGAGATTAAAGACCCTAACACACTGGTATAAGGTCAAGATGGATAGAACCAATGGGCCTATGAGTGTTGATAAGCATTCTGTGTGTGGTTCTAATTTTGTTGCTAGTAAGGCTCTTGAGAGACCTTTGGTATTGGAATCATGCTTCCGGGTGGATGTTGTTCCCTTCAGTGAAAGCATGGTTCTTATGGGGAAAAATTTGCAGTATGGACGTAAACAAGTAAAGATATCTTTTGTAAAGAGGATGCAAAATTCTAAAAGTCCACCTGTGCTTCACAAAGGTCATAAGGATGTGAGACCATTTGGCCATAGAGATAAGTTTGCATTGAGTTCGTTAGACCAGTGCAACAAATTGAGGGAGTGCAAGAATATTAAGGGAAATGTGAGATGGGCTTGGAGACCCAAAATCTCTAAAAGTATGGCAGGACTATCGGATGCAAGGGCAAGGATCCCATCTGGATATATTCTGTTGAACCCCCAAGAGGATAAGACTGGATATACATCTGACAATATACACTGCCTTGGGATACACCCATGTGATGTGCCTAGGCTTGAAGCTCTACCTAATTTGGGTCGCAACACTGATCTATGTGAAAACCCAAATAGGGGCGGTTCGAATGAGTATAAAGCTATGATTATTTCTGCCAAAGGAGCCACTCAGCCGCTTGAACGACTAGTTTATTCGGATGACAATAAATGTGGCACATGCGAGCCCACTGAGGCCGTTCAACTCATAGTGCCCAAGAAGGGATGCCTTATTGATGAGTTATTTGTGGAAAGGCTTGGACTTGTATCTCTACAAAAAAAAAAAAAACCTAAGATAAAAAAACACAAGATCAAGCTTTTACCTAACTTGCATGAGTAGCATGGGGTTAGTCGACCTATTGTATGCTATCCTTGGCACCCTGGGTAGTCTGATAGGGTGTAACGTATATGCCAAGGACATCAGTATTATGTGGACTAAAATGACCTATCTAGTTTTAAGCTAGGAAGGCTAGATGCTTTGGATATTACGTCCAGATTTCGTTAGGCCAAGAGGGCCAATTGTCTGTTTAGTACAGGTGCAGTTAATGGTTTCTTGTTTTAGTTCTGTGCTAGACAGGTTTGAAGAAGAGCTTGGAAGGAGCCTTTTATTGCGTGGAAGCTTCTTGTGGCCCTCTCCAAGTGATATCTTTCCTTTATGAGTACTGTAGTTTTTATGCTATATGTGTTTGCGTACTTGTTAAGGGGGTTTTTCGTTTCTTATTGGGGACCGGCATCCAAGGCATGAAGTCCCAGGTTTAGGTTCAGTATGTCTGAGGGAGGTTTGAGTAGTCGTTGCCTCCTGTAAAGACATTGTCAAGCATTGAAAGACATGTTCTGGAAGGGAGTTCTAGTGACCCTGTTATGCTAGCCTGCTAAGCAGCTGTTCCAAGAGTTCTTGTTAGTTGTGAGGCAGTTAGAGAAGCCTACCAAAGAAGAAAATAATAAAGCTGATACGAGGAAGGAGAAACCCTGAATATCCTAAAGACAATAAATATATACAAAGGTGTGTAAAAAGGGGTTCTAACCCCCTCTAAAAATAGACAAGAAAAGAAAGGAAAATCTATAAGCAGTTGATCATCGCCTAGTGAAGGCCTGGTAGGTTCTTAGGGACGAGTCAGACCTGGAGCCGATGCCTTGTCTTCCTAGGGGTGGCATCTTGCTAGAAAAGAAGAAAGTCAGGAAGGTTGGAGCGAAAATACAAGTGAGCGTTAGAAAAGGATTAAGTGTTGCCTTGCGAGGGCTTGGTAGGTTCTTGGGAACCAAGACAGGTCCTGAGGCCGATGCCCTGTTCTCCTTGGGTCACTACGCTCAACTCCCTCCTTTTTACATGCCCAAGTATGTCAATAAAATAACAACCCTAAAAGAAGAAATGTGTTAAAAGAAAATACTTCTTGATCAGGCTATAGGAGTTCTCGCCTAGTAGGAGCTCCTAGTTATGTTGTCCTTAGTTCGGTAGGTAGTTCAAACCACCACTTATGGCAACTTCTCTGATAGTTCTTTTTAGTTTGGCCGTGTTGGAGCAGTTGGTTAATGACTAGCTTCATACCTTTTATCAGATTATGCTAGGCCTACTCCTTGTGGATGTCATACCTTGGTTTTGTCAAGGGGTAGGGTGAGCATTGTGCTGTGTTTACTAGGTATCTATTTTGTATCAACTTGATGCTTCCTTTGGTTGTTTTGTGCAGATCTATTGTGGGATTCGACGGGCTGAGTCGTCCTATCCCGTGGTCTCTAATGAGAGCAGAGTTTTGATACCGAAAGTGTTTAAAAATAGCTAAAAATTACAAATATCAAGGGAAAAATATTCAACATCAAAGGCGGCGGCTCGATCTAGAACGATTTTAAGAATCAAAGTGCTTTAAAGGCGCCCGAGCGACACTTGTTGATTTTTCATAATTTTTTAGATTGTCATGCAGGTTGACAGGAGTTACCGGCCAATGCGAGATGCTGATCCGGACGCCCAAGATTTTTCAGAGCTCAATTCGGAGTCCGGATGGGGAAATGGCCAAGAAACCAGGCAAGATGCAAAGAGGTGGACAAAAGTTTGGCCAAATGAGTAAGTGACCCTTGGGAGCCCAAGAATGAAATGTCACATGAAATGTTGGGAGAAAATCGTGGAGAGAGAGAGGAGAAGAACACGCCAGGAATGCACCGAAAATTGCGCTTGATGGATGGAGGGGGAAGATGCAACCT
Organism: Lygodium microphyllum; assembly: GCF_053477565.2. NCBI lineage: Eukaryota > Viridiplantae > Streptophyta > Polypodiopsida > Schizaeales > Lygodiaceae > Lygodium > Lygodium microphyllum. The sequence goes on along the minus strand of NC_141157.1, from coordinate 27,410,661 downwards.
CAATACAACCCCTGCAAATGATCATTGGCCCTCATTCCCCTCTTCCTGCTAGTCATATCGCCGTGCTTTGCTCCTCCAATGGCAGTCTCTATGAAGAACTCTGATTTCAGTCTTTCTCTCTCCTCCCTCTCTCTCTTCTAAGGGCAGATTCATGTGGTGAAAAAGAAGAAGAAGAATGGATGACGGATGCTTGTCCAATGAAGACCCGATTGCTCCGTGGTTCAAGAGGAATGAAGATTGTTGATTGTGGACTGTCATGAGCATTAATGGTGGCTGGAAATCAGTCCCGAGACATAGCAAATAAAAACCCGTAACCCGCAAAGAACGGTAATTTCATTTTTACAAAGGAAATTGATGTTTTATGCAATTTGCTTCATGAATATTTGTTCCCATGGGATGATTATGCATCATAATGTTGTTTGCTACGAGTTTGATCAGTTTATGCTCAGAAAATCCAAAAATCATAAGTATTGTGATTGAAATTAATAGGGTAAAACCCGTAAAACATGCGAAATATGGGAAAATTGGGTATTTTTGAGATACAAGTGGAAAATATAATAAGACACACCAACTAAATTTGTGGTTTTGCTTCAAATGAACCTAAGAACCACAGCCCACAACTCATTTTCAAATTTTAGTTATTTAATATTGAAAAAAAATACAAGAAAAATAGAAAAAATGGAAAAAAATAGGGGAAAAATGGATTTTGAGTACCAAAAATTAAGGAAAAATAAGATTCATATTTGTGGATATATAGGGGGTCTGAAGTATGAGGTTTAGCCTCAGTTCATCCCTACCTTTATGCTTTAGTGAGTTTTTATTGCTTTTTATACAATAAAAACATGGAAATGAAGCCTAAACCGATCAATAATGCACAACCTAAACGGGTGAGGGGGTAGAGTGTATAAAAGGTGTTTAAATGTTGAATGAAATGATGAAAATTTTGCTGGTTTTTATACATATCATTTAGGTTGGGCGATAATTAAAAATTAAGAACCTAGTAGCACAAGGGTTTTTCAGTGCTAGGTTCATGCAATGCCGCATACGAGCAATAGTCCAAATTCATTGAAAGAATGTTTTTGCACTAAGCACAAATGTTGATTTTCTTAATTGTTTGAGCACATGGACATTCACTACTTGCATAAATCATAAAGAAACTAAAAGGTATCAGACAATGCCTCCTGGATGCATAGCACCTGTATTCTCTAGATCATGACCAACGTTGAGTGAGTAAGGTTGTCCTAAGCTGTAGGCTAGGCGTTGGGTCTAAGGGGAAAGTAAAGTGAGGTATGGTACATTCCTAGATACGATTAATTGGTACCTTGAGTGGAAATATGTGCCATATTGTGATATATATGTTTAGCGATGCATCGAGGGGCCAATCCCCAAGATGTAGGAGAGTCGCAATGAGGTAGCGGCAGTCAGCCGTTGGAGGACCCCCCCATGTCTGTACGTCGTACTATTTAGCAATGTGCTGGGACTCCGTATGAGGAGTGTTAATTGGGTTAGAGTTGGACTATGAGACGTGATACAAACGCAAGATGTTTAGGAAGATGATGTATGTGTCATCCACGCTCCTGGCCGCGAGGCCTTGGGGTTGTTGAGCGCATGATAGAGGTCTGGCTAGTGCATGAGCCAATGTCGGCCCATTTTAGGTCCCATCAGAGAGAAACTTAGTTCTATGCTTAAAAATTATGTATCTTTCTGTAAGAGATTGAGAGAGAAAATTATGAAGACATTGAACATGAATAATATGTGATTGATTTCCATTAAAAATTTGTGTATTCTTTTATGTTTCTTGTTCTATTGATGGATTCTATGAAGACGTTGAAGATTATGGTTGATTCTATTAAATCCATGGGAGATATCTATTATGATGCTGCATGAAGAATTATTGTCTTCTTTGTTTTGTTCATCAAAAGAATGAAATAAAAACTTTTTGATGTTACAATATAGATTTTCTTGCAGTAGAAACCCTTTTTCCTTGGTGTCTTTCTTGGGGCTCCATATTTTTTGTGCGCAGCCCGGGAAACTTGCCATCAACAAGCATCATAAGAGGTTGAAAATGAAGGAAATGGCAGTGCCAAGAAGAGGAGAATTCAATGGATGTTTGCAAAGTTTCTTCTTCCATTAAAGAGTTGGAGATTATTATTGCCAAAGCCATTTTCCACAAGAAGTTCATCCCACAATGGCGAAAACATATTACCATCATGATGCAAGCTCTATGTGGTGGATTATTTCCTCTTCCTGTTGAAGCAACAAAGAGGTACATCTTGGTGGCAACTTGTTTGGAAACAAACTGAAGAGTAGAAAAAGAGAGAGAATGACCATCCATGGAAGATTTGGCATTCGTTGAGAACTTTTCAAACATCATTAAGTAGGAGATCGTGAAGAAGCTTCAAGAATCGTGGTCAGTGGAAGTTCACAAAAACAAGAAAAAAAAGAGTTGGAATTTGTTCGTGGATGCTCAACAGCAAGATACGTGGAAAACCTGGTGCACTCACAATATTCTATTTCTCCAATTAGCAACCCACTGGAAGTTGATAGATAGAGTGTTCTTTACAACATACACTATTGAAACCATCAGAAGCTGGCATTATTATGATGATAGCACAACAATGATCCTAAGAAGAATGAGTTTTGATACTTTTAGAATGGAATATCTTCCCCTTTGTAGTGGTTTGAAAGTCGAATTCAGAGATGTTGAAAAGAAGTAGAAGAGATGTTGGCCAGAGAATCCCCCATAGACTAAAGTCCCTCTCTCATTCTATTCTGTTGAGTACTGAACAACTGGTTGGAGCCAACCCCTTGATGAATGACGTAATCAAGAGACTTGCATGAGAAGAGAGAAGGCAAGAATCAAGGCTAAGAACAAGCTCGCAGTAGAAGCCTTCTTTGACGCCCTAAAAGCACTCTTTACAGAAGTCCCCATGGCCACTCAAGGTCCCCTTCCTAGTCAGATTCATCCTAGAAATATTGATGATAGGCCAGCAAATGTAGTCCCATTGCCAATTTTTAAGGGAGAGTACAATGAAGACCTTGATCTTCATGTAGCAGACTTTATGGTAGCATGTGTGGCTAACAATGCGAGAACCCCTGAGCATTGGTTAGCAATCTTCCCTGCCACTTTCAAAGGCGCAGCATTTCAATAGTATGAGAGACAAGCAACATGAACTTTTGGCACATGGGATGACCTGAAGTTGGCCTTCCTCACTAAATTCAGGTGTGAAGGTTTTGAAGAGTGGATGCGAGAGGAGTTTATGAACCTAGGTCAGTCCTCTAGAGAAAGAGTAGAAGCTTATGTCTCATGAATAGAATCCATCTTGAAGAGATGGACTAACCATCATTTGGACGAAGGTATCCAGAAATGAGTGTTTCTCAGAGGCCTAAAACCAAAAGTTTACAAGTTCGTGGAATTGAAAAGACCAGTCAATCTGCAAGCTACAGTGGAAGGTGTAAGATTGTATGAAGAAGTTGAAGCAAGGTTGTCAATGACACCAGGAAGAGGAGTCTCATCTCCTCCCATGCTAGGAATGGTATACCCACCAAATGCAGTCCGAGGGCTAGTTTTCTACCCCTACCCTAGATGCAAACAGTGCGGCACTATAGTGCACCTAATCCACTGTGGTCGCCATAGACGACAATGTCTCAAATGATGGTTCAACCACAACAACAGTGGCCTCAAACAGTTCCTCTAATGGTGACTCAACAATAGTGGAACCCTACTAACTGGAATCAACAACCCCAAGCCTCAACATGAGCTCTGAATCAGAACCAGAATAGAGGATCCTCTGGATCAACCCAACCAGTGTATGTAGTAATTACAAAAGCTTCCCAAAATTCTACTACAAGTACTTCAGGAGGTGAAAATCTGAAGGACTACTTATCCAACTCACTCCCAAGTATCAAGAAAGAGCTTATGGATGTGATTACAGAGCAGCTACAGGAGCAGCTACAAACATTGAAGGTGAATACCGCCAATATATCCACTCCTGTGGGAGCTGGGAGAGATGTGATGCATTCTAATACATGGTGTGGAAAGTGTCATCAAGCCGGACATTTAGCCACTAGATGTACCCAAAAACCAACCATTCCTGGAGCCCTTTGTTCCTACTGTTTGAGGAAGAACCATACAGAGGATATTTTCTCTCTGAAAGAGATGCACGAACGAAGACCAAATGATGAAAATGCAAGATTCAACTGGCTAGAATCCAAAATGACAACATAGGATATTGGACCAAAGCTTAGGGAGTTTGGTCCTAATTTTGGTCCAAGGACGTTTCCCTCTCAAAGTTATAGAGGACGATAGTCTGGTGGTGGTCAAAGATCAGAGGTGGAATATTATAGGTGTGGAGAAAAGGGTCATATCTCCCCAAATTGTCCAAACTCTAGAAGACCTCTGGATTACAAGCCCTTATGTAGCCGATGCAAAGGAGAAGGCCACACTCAAAAGGACTGTCCAAGTCCAGCCCCTGTCAAGGCCAATGCCACTGATAGCCAACAAAAGGCACAAGAGCTTGCCTCCAATTTGGTAGAGTTGAAAGTTGTCATTATCACGTGCACCAAGAAGAAGGAACCAATTTTCTAGGAAGAGAACAACTCCTCTGCCAAGAGTGTAAAGTTCGACCTACCAACAAAGGTACAGAGCATTACAGGACAGAACAGTGCAGTATAGAGCACTGTAGTGCCACAGAAAGTAACAGAGACAGTCGCAGAAACAGGGCCAGAGGTCCAAGAGATAGATGATGCAGAAGCATCTCCAAAAACAGAGGAAATGCTGATGTTGCCATGGCTAGAAGAAAAATGAAAGATGAAAATGGGTGTAGCCCCATTCCCTAGTAGGCTGGAGAAGCCCATGGATCCTATCAAAGAATATGACTTGATAAAAGACCTAGACACTTTTAAACCAAACTTAAGCTTTCGAAGTTGGTGATGCTATCTCACACCTGCCGAAAGAAATTCAAAAGCATCTTGAAAAGAAGATGTGGACTAAGGATTGTTCCTTTGATAGCGACCAAGACCAATAAGGCCCGGAGCTTGTGAAGGAAGCAGATGTGGCTAACGCCTTCCTAGATCCTGGAACCCCAGAGATTAGTGTATGGATAGAAGGATAATTTATTTCACATGCATTGATTGATGTGGCGGCTCATCAGTAAACATAATGACGGATGTGACAATGAAGGACTTAGGGTTGCAAGGAATTCAACCTACACAGTGGCTTATCAATTTGGTAGATCAAAGCAGAATTAAACCACTGGGCATCCTTCCATACGTAAAAACAACCCTTGCAGGAAAAGATTATTGGCTGACCTATCTGGTGGTTAAACCAAATTCTTATGGGACCTCATACCCTCTGTTGTTGGGAAGACCTTGGCTTTTTGAAGCGAGAGCTAGGATGGACTGGTTCAAAGAAACCCTAACCCTAGGCAGAGGACCCAACAAAGTGGTGTTGAAAGAAACCCTAATCCTAGGTAAAGGACCCAACAAAGTGGTGTTGAAAGAAACCCTAACCCTAGGTAGAGGACCCACTGGGAATCCTCCCATACGTAAAAACAACCCTTGTAGGAAAAGATTACTGGTGGCTGACCTATCTGGTGGGTAAACCAAATTCTTATGGGACCTCATATCCTCTGCTGTTGGGAAGACCTTGGCTTTTTGAAGCGAGAGCTAGGATGGACTCGTTCAAAGAAACCCTAACCCTAAGTAGAGGACCCAACAAAGTGGTGTTGAAATTGTATGGATCGCAAAAAGGCAATGGATCCACATCCATCGAAGTCATAATTGACTCCTCCAACAAAGTAACATATGGTACAGAAGGAGACGAAGAGGTTGTTAAACAAATATTTCCCAAGAAAACAGAGGCACAATCCCTAACAGTGGGCACTATAAGCCGTCTACCAAAGGGGAGGCCAAGTCTTTGTCCATGGGAGAATACCTCCTATCTCAACTAGAATTGACCTCTGAAGTCACCTTTGATAGTGAGATAGAAGCATGCATGTACTGTTCTCCCTATTACATGTCAGTCACAGAGACAATAATAGAGACAGAGCCACAGACAGAGGTAGAAGCAGAAGCAGACACAAAGGTGGAAGATCTGTTCTTCTCCTACTACAGAGCCTCTACAGAAGTAGAGACACAGCCTCCATAGGAAGAGGATGGACATGATGGGGGAGAAAATGAAGCAAATTATGAGAGTGCAAATGAAGAAGTTTCTCTAATAGCAGATGATCTTGTTGATGTCCCTACAGAGATCTCAGAGGCTGAAGATCTCAGGGTGTTGGATGGAATGACCATGGTTCCATTTGGATTGACCAATGGACCACAAAGTATGCAAAATCTACATAAGCAATGGATCAAAGGCATAAAAATTAAGTTCACTAGTGGTTCTTGTCGCCCTGACCATTCATTTTGGAGAAAAGATGATGATGATGCCCCTTGTCAACAGAGCTAGAACCATCAAAGCCACGAATTCTAGAAGGTCCATGATATGTGACATTCCTAGACTCATCCTCTGAAGATGAATCCCTAAGTCCAGAAGAAATCACCACTCACATAGAAGCAAACAAAGCTTTGATACCCTTCCAGTAATTTCAACAGACAAATGAGTCATTTGTTCAGAAGGAGGACACTAGTTCTAGTGGAGCATCAGATGATGACATTACTCTCTTGAAAGAGTCTGACCTCAAACCTCTATCCAGAAGCAATCCGTGGGACATTTATCTGCGAAATGGAAGGTGAAAGACAAGTGACGTTCCTGGATACTGACGGTACTGAACGTCATGTGAAAGTAGGTCTCAATCTTCCAAAAGAAGAACTAGTTGTCCTCGAAGATCTCCTAATTATTCTACTTTGCTGAAGGTTGTATTATTGAAACTTCTTGAAGTTGAGTTTATTTATCCCGTGAGTTTTGCCCATTGTGGTTGTACCCAAGAAGAATGGGAAACTTCGAATATGTGTGGACTTTCGAAAGCTAAACTTGAAGACGAAGAAGAATCATTTCCCTATCCCTTTTAGAGACCAGCTGTTGGACACAGTGGCAGGCCATGAGCTGTATTCCCTCTTGGATGGATTCAGTGGATATAACCAAGTCCAAATTGGAGAGGAGCACTAATCCAAAACAACCTTCACCACAGAATGGGGGACCTATGCCTATAGAGTGATGCCATTTGGGCTCTATAATGCTTCTGTTACCTTCCAACGAGTAATGATGGTTGCCTTCCAGAATCATTTGCATGATTTCATTGAGGTGTATCTAAATGACTTTTGTGTGTATAGCTTAATATGAGAGCATTGGGGACACTTAGAGTAGTGTTTTGACAGATGCTGAGAGTGTAATATTTCTGCTCAAAAATATTATTGAACTTGACTCCTCACACGCCGCGTAAAACTTGTGCAAGGTTATCTCCCACACCGTAACTATTGGCAGCTTAATCCATACCCCGCATGCGGAAAAATGAGGCCTCCGCATTGAGCAATTGATGCCAATGTCAGGAAATCTGATGGGACCTAAAACGGGCCGGCACTAGCTCATGCACTAGCCTCACGGCCAAGAGCGTTGAGGACACATACATCATACATTGTCTTCCTAAACATCTTGCGTTTGTATCACGTCTCGTAGTCCAACTCTAACCCAATTAACACTCCTCAGAGGGAGTCCCAGCACATTGCCAAATGGCACAAAGTACAAACATAGGAGGTCCTCCCACAGCGGCTAACTGCCACTACCTCACTGCGACTCTCCTACATCTTGGGGATTGGCCCCTCAATGCGTCGCTAAACATATATAACACTTCGCACATAGTTCTCTCAAGGTACCAATTATTTCCTTCCAAGATGTACCATACCTCACTTTACTTTCCCCTTTGACCCAACGCCTAGCCTACAACTTGGAGAACCTTACTCACTCAACGTTGGTCACGATCTAGAGAATACAGGTGCTATGCATCCAGGAGGTATTGTCAAATACATTTTATCATTTTATGCTTTATGCAAATTGTGAATGTCCATGTGCTCAAACAATTAAGAAAATCAGCATTTGTGCACATGTGGAAAACATTTCTTTCAATGATTTTGACTATCGTCGTATGCGGCGTTGCATGAACCTAGCACCGAGAAACCCTCGTGCTACTAGGTTCTTAATTTTTAAGTATCGACCTACCTAAATGGTATGCATAAAAACCAGCAAGCTTTTCATCATTTCATTTAGCAATTAGACACCTTTTATACACTCTATCCCCTCACCCATTTAGGTTGTGCATTATTGATCGGTTTAGGGTTCATTTTTCACATTTTCTTTGTGTATAAACGCACAAAAAACCACACTAGAAAAAAAATGTGGGGCTGAACTGAGTCAAATCCTTATGCTTTGGACCCCACAAACATTCACAAACATGGTTCTTATTTTTCCTTAATTTTCGGCACTCAAAATCCATTTTTTCCCTATTTTTTAGTGGGGTTTTCCTATTTTCCTTGTATTTTTCCCTTTTTTTGCATTTTTTAATTACTGAAGACTCAAAACAGGTTATGGGCTATGGCCATTAGTTCATTTGCAGCAAAATATAAATTTAGTTGGTGTGTATTATTTATTTTGCTATTTTTATGCCCAAAAACCACCATTTTCCCTTGTTTTTTCGTATTTTGCGTGTTTTACGGGTTTTACACCAATAATTTCAGTCACAACACTTATGATTTTCTGATTTTCTGTGCATAAAACTGATCAAACTCATAGCAAACAACAACATAATGCATAATCATCCCATGGGAACAAATATTCATAAAGCAAATTGCATAAAATATCAATTTCCTTTGTAAAAATAAAATTACCGTTCTTTGAAGGTTGTGGGTTTTTATTTGCCATGTCTCGGGACTGATTTCCAGCAGCCATTAATGCTCATGACAGTCCACAATCAGCAATCTTCATTCCTCTTGAACCATGGAGCAATCCGGTCTTCATTGGACAAGCATTCGTCATCCATTCTTCTTCTTCTTCTTCACCGCATGAATCTGCCCTTAGAGGAGAGAGAAAGACTGATTTCTGTTCTCTCTCTACAGCTCGCCATTGGATGCGCGAGAGAAGGCGATACGATTGGCACGATGTAGGAGACTTCATGTAGGCTTCTGATTCATGCGTTCTTTGCAGCCACCATCTTCAAATTTTTTGTGGGGGAAGGGGGGGCATCATTTTGCGCCGCGCTGATTAGCGCGACGCCATGCCCCCCTACCTCATAAAAAAAATTTAGGGGGGGTCCCAAAAGGCACCTCCTTTGGCCCCTCTCCTTGGCCACCCTTTCAATTCTGGCCCTTTTCCTGGCCTTTCTCGCATACGGTGTCGGAATCGCGTTCTGAAAAATCCTGGGCATTCGCCTTGGCATCCTAGACTGGCCGGCAGCTTCCCTGACTCATATAGGCACATGGAAAAATTACTAAAAATTCGCAAGTCTCGCACGCGCATCCTTAGAGCACTTTGACGCTTAAAATCCTCCTAAAGCAGCAACAGGACATACACCCTTCCAGCTGGTGTATGGTACAGAAGCTGTTTTCCCTGTTGAACTGGAATTACCCTCTTTGAGAGTGGCTATCAAAGAGCGTTTGGGGGATGATGATTCACTACAACGCCGTCTCCTACACGTGGAATGTTTGGACGAAATTCGCAGGATGGCTCTACAGTGCATGGAAGCCACGTAAGCTCGACGTAAGGCTTACCATGACAGCTTCATCAAGCACAAGGAGTTCAAAGAAGGTGATTTGGTCCTAGCCTATGATTCACGATTTGGTAAGTTTCCTGGCAAGCTCCAACAGAGGTGGATGGGCCCATATAAGGTACTTGTTGTCAACCCTAATGGCTCTGTCCAAGTGCAGACCGTTGATGCCTCTGATGATCCCTTTCTGATCAATGGATATCGCCTGAAGAAGTACTTCCCTCCTTGGGGATCCTGACAATCATGGTCACCTGATCCTTTCCCTCATTGGCGCGGCACGGTACTTCTTATGATACTAATTCTGATAGCCGTTCTTCAGCCACTCATGAAGTGGACGCAACCCTCAGTCCCCTCAAAACCCCCTTCCAACCATGATCTCTTATCCTCTATTTTCCACTAGCGACAATGGCGAGGTTGGTTCTGATACATGGTCTTTCAACCATTCCCTTGTTTAATTCGAAGAAGAAAAAAAAGGCAAAAATACATATCGGTCATGGGAGAAAAGGACTTAGGTCCCTATCATGCCGACCTATTCTTCGAGAAAAGGTGGAAACACCCTCGGGAATAGGGGAAAACAAAAAAAAAAAGAGAAGAAAAAAAAACAAGAAAAAAAAAGGAAAACAAGAAAAACAAATCTGTTATGAGCGAAAAGGAAGCAATTCCCTGTCATAGCAGGCCTTGTTCCAAGAAAAGGTGGCACACACCCTTGGGCGAGAAGCTAGCTGTGGAAAAGGTGGCAACACCCAACAATCCAGAAAGCGGATTCATTAATTGATATCCCCAGGATCCAATTCCGAAGCTGCCTCCCTTGGTATGCTGTGTCCGTGATCTCTCTACAGAGTGTCTAGCTGTCCTCTAGCAGACGGCATGTTCCTATCCAACACAACATTCGATTTGATGGCTACCTCCCTGGGTATGCCTCTTCAACAACTGACGAGGCGATCTTCATCGACAAACAATCGAGTGATGTGAGCTTTCATCCTAACCAGATGGGGACGTGAGTATGAGTTGCCCTCTGTAATTATCCACAGAGAGTGAGACAGAGGGTGGGGCGAGTGACCAGTTTTTTCCCTTCAAATCAAATGAGAGATGAGTAGTGTGAATGAAGTGTTGCACGCACGGGATGGGCCTCTCAATGCACAAAGCACGATTTGTTTCTGTGCACTGCACCATAAGGCTCCCTGGCCTTCCTTCTTGCACCGTATGCCGGCACAAGGCGGGATGCATAGTTGCACCATCAAATGCGCACAAGGCATACAACTTTTGCATAAGTGACCGTGAGGATTACATCAACGGGTTTCAGGATATGGTTGCCCTCCTGTAACTATCAACAGAGCGTGAGACAGAGGGTGGGCTGAGTGTGACTAGAGTTTCTTCAATCAATTACCAAGAGGTGAGATTGAGGGACGTTACGACACTTGGAGTCACGTATGTTCCCGTTTCCCTATGCATCCACGGGATGGGTCTCTACCGTCATCATCACAGGACATATCACCCTGTTCTGTACACTGCACTCTAAGGCTCCCTTGCCTTCCTCCTTGCACTTATGCCAAACGGGTTGGATGCACTAATGCACCATCAACTATGCACCCTTGCATACTTCTTCTGCACCATTCCCCCTTGTCGATTCCTAAACCAGGTACGAGATATGGGTTTCAATCCTTATTCCTCGGGTGATATTAGTCATGGGGCGAGTGACTGTTCTTTCATTCCATTTGAGTGACTGTGAGTTGAGTGTAATATCCCTCATTATCGATGAATTTCCTGCGATTCCTTCCATCGGCCACCTCCTTGGGTGTTGCCACATGGTCCCTACCATGACGAATGTGTACCAAGAAGATGCCTTGGTACCTCCAGCAGCCGACAACAATACAGGACGTGCCATCGACACTCAACCTTGATTCTTAACAAAATGGGCCAAGTTTTTCTAACCCTACAACTTCTATTTTTCAGTGACGTTCATGTTTTAAGTGTGGGGACGTTAGTGGATGGTCTGTGGTGTGGTCCTAGGTCCCTATTGCTCGGTTAACCCTATCCGTTAAGGTCTTAAGTGTGGGGACGCGTCCCTGCGCGTCTACATTGCATACCCTTCTGCATATGCCTCAACCTGCTAATGTCTCTATGCCATGACTTGCTTTTACCTTGATGGGGTCCCTTCCCACCCGATCGTTCATTTTCCACCCACCCTTGGGGCTGTTCCCTTGCAGTTTTCCTTCATTCCCTGATTTTGAGGTCCTGCCATGTGAATGCACCCTACGTTCTCCAAAGTCCAAATCCAACCTTATATCCCTATTCTTCCCTTTGAACTGACCATTTTTCCTTCATTAGGAGAAATATGGACTCTCTTTTTTGCCCCTTAAGGAGTGAATAAACAAATATAGGCCTAACCAATGAGCGAGCTGGGATTCTAGATTCATGTAACATGAATCTTCTAGCCATATCTTGGACCAAATCTTCCCTCAGCAATAAAATAAGGGAAAAGGGGAGTACAAAGCTGTCACTTCTTGGAAGTTTGTGCCTCGAATTTTCATTTTCTTATTTTTTATGTTTGACTTTTCTTTTCTTCCCTTTTCAGTTTTCCCCTCTTTTTTAGGCGGAACTCAAATTTGTCATATCTCTTTCCCCGCTTCTTCTTTCCTGATGAAATTTTACAGCCTCACTGTTTCTTGCCATGTCTGTAACCCTGTAAAATTTCATTTGCTTTGCACAAGCACAGAGAGAGATTCATGTGTTTTATGAGAGCAGAGCTTGTTTTACCAAAGCCCTAAGATTCTCTTCACAAAACTCTACAGGTATATTTTTCTCTTCCATAGATGTTCTATGGTAAAGTTTTATCTCGTTTGGAGAAAACCTGTGCAAGTTATGTGCATTCTCTGACATGTAATTTCTTTTGTTTTGATGCTCTAGGAGTCTCTTACAGTCAATAATAGTGATATTTTGAATACTCAACTTCTTCTTCAACATCTTAGGGTTTCTCTGTAAACAAAGTTACAGGTATATTGTCTTGTTTTTTTGTTGCTCCACTGTTAAATTTTATCTCGTTTAGACAAAATGTATACAAGTTACATGCATACTGAGATTTCCTTTGTTTTTTTACTCCAAGAATCTCCAAGGGTGAAGAACAATGATTTATTAAGAACTCAACTTCTACAACATCTTTGGGATTTTGAACACTCAACTTCTTCTTCAACATCTTAGGGTTTCTCTGTAAACAAAGTTACATGTATATTGTCTTGTTTTTTTGTTGCTCCACTGTTAAATTTTATCTCGTTTAGACAAAATGTATACAAGTTACATGCATACTGAGCTTTCCTTTGTTTTTTTACTCCAAGAATCTCCGAGGGTGAAGAACAATGATTTATTAAGAACTCAACTTCTACAACATCTTTGGGATTTTGAACACTCAACTTCTTCTTCAACATCTTAGGGTTTCTCTGTAAACAAAGTTACAGGTATATTGTCTTGTTTTTTTGTTGCTCCACTGTTAAATTTTATCTCGTTTAGACAAAATGTATACAAGTTACATGCATACTGAGCTTTCCTTTGTTTTTTTACTCCAAGAATCTCCGAGGGTGAAGAACAATGATTTATTAAGAACTCAACTTCTACAACATCTTTGGGATTTTTTGCAGAGAAAGCCACAGGTATATTGCCATTTTTTACTATTGTTCCATGGTTAAATTTCAACGCATTTGGACAAAGCCTATATAAGTTATATGTATGTGTTGACCCAATATTTCTTTTGTTTTTGTACTACAGGAATCTGTCAGTGAAGGAACAATGGTCTTGCTATAAGTCAACTTCTTGTTCAACATATCTAGGGATCTTTGTGAAAGAAATTATAGGTACAATGTTTCTTTTTTAAATTGATCCATTTAAATTTAATTTCATTTGGAGATAACATTTGCAAATTATACACATGTTGATAGGTAACTTTTGTATTTGGTTGTTACAGATGTCTTCACGGAGGAAAAATATCAGTAGCATACTTGCAGTGGAGGTCTTCAACAGGAAAGATAATGGCGGTAATTGGATTTGTGATAAGTATTATAAGTTGGATTGGATTTTGATGCACCCAAGTACTCGAGGGAGTTTCAAGGTCAAGCGCAAGGATGTTGCAAACCCTAGCAAACATTGGAAAGGTAGAATTCTAGAGTTCAGAAAAGTGTTTAATGGCACAAGTGCAGTAACAGAAGTGTTGATTCAACATGTTTATACACATAAACAAATCTCTGTACACGACGAGAACAACATTGCAAATTATAAACAAAACAGTAAGTTGTTAAATTTTATCATTGATTATTCTTTTGTATCAGAGTTGTTTTTAAAAGTCTTTGCAGTATTCTAATTCAGTCTTGTTTGATTGACAGCTCTATATCCATCGACTTTGCATGAATGGCAGAATGTGGAATGTTTAAGCGGCAAGATACATGTTTGGCATGAAGAGATAGGTTCTTTGATCTATGATAATACCTCTACAAGTCAACTTGCCACTCAAAATATCTTTTTTTATAATTCATTGTATGTGGTAGAAAGCCAGAGATTGCAGCATGTCCCATTGCCGCCACTGTCTAGTGGTGAATGGTTCATTGGTAGCTTGGAGTTGTCAGGAGCTTGCAAGTCGAAGATAAAATCTGACATCAATAGTGCTATGAAACCCACCACAGGCTCCAAAGATGTGCATCTTAATTGGTTTATTCCATTCTCATTGTTTGCACATTTGTTTGGTTCATGTGATGTTTTGAAGAAAACAAAGATTACTTATCAATGCAAGTGTCCATCCGAGGAATGGATGAGTCAGCTATTGGGTGAGTCTTGGGAAGTCAAAAGAACACATTTTGATGAGACGATTGAGTGCAGGGTCAACCAATCTGATATTACATTCAGGTAAAACTTTTTTACTACTTTGCATACCTTGATTTAATTGACATAGGTCTCGCTTAGATGAATTGTTATGTTAGTCGCATTGATCACTTACCATTATTTTTGTTTTTATTACAGGTATTTCATTGCTAGACAAACTCTGTGCGTTCGCTTTCGATATAGAAGATGACGACTTTTGCGAGGGGAGTGGATCAGCTTGGATCAAGATATCCGAGATGACACACATACAGCGCTCGTAGATGTGGTAATCTTGTGGAGTGGTCATAATCCTTTCGTAGTCAGTGCAGAGAGTCATTGGCCCATTTATTTTCTGAGACAAGAAATCCAATTAATGTCTAGTGAGCCCCTCTACAACTTCTATTTCAAGTTAGATAATAGAAAAGTCAGGACTCGTAGTGAGCAATCCATGACATGTAAACAATGTGCTTCTCCACATATCCTTGAGATAGTGGAATCCTTGTAAAAAAACTTTATAAAGAGCGAATACATACCTTTTTTGAACTTCTGAGTACTTTAAATTTTAGTTTACTGTGATCCAAGCATGCGATAATACATACTGTAATTACTCAATCGTGCAGTTAAAAATCATAATTAAATTGCAGGTTAGAGGTCTATAATCTAGAGAATATTGTCTTTGCACAATGATATATTGTAGCGCATCTCTGCTGCTCGTTTATTACATTTTAATATTAAATTGGATCCAAAGGGAATTTCAAGGCCTTTTAGATTTATTTTCTTTAAAAAATTATATATTTTCTCTCGTTAGACTTGAATATACTCAGTGACCCAAACATATTCGAGGATATAATAATGTAGAACGAAGCGTTTGTCTGTATGAGTAATTTTAACAGTGACTTTAAAGTACTGAAATAAAGAAACTAAGGTAAGAGTTTTAATTTGAAACTTTAGAATTAATAACTTTATAAAGAACCTTTATTTAAAACCCTAGACACATAAAAGCTATAACTCCAAACTCATTTTCGCTTTCATTCTCCACTTCCCTACACTTGTGCTCTCATTCCTTCTCTCTTTGTGTGCCATGGCTACCACTCCCGCCTTCGCCGCATGGATCAGTTCCACATGCTACGCGCACATAGGGGACCAGATATACCCTAGGTTTTGCATGACCTTGAGTCTAGAGAGCTCGCTTTCTGCTGTAGACCCTGACTCTAGTATACTAGCATCGTTTTGTGATGCAGTGAACCCTCTCACTTGCTCTATTCCCGACTCCACTCTCAGGTGGGTTCCCATGGATTTTTTGTATAGTTTGTGTGCCGGATCCAGCCATGCAAAGGTGATAAGTCGAGCCCTGGTGCATGTGGGGCAACATCTCCGCGCTAGAGCAGTGCCCACCTCGTCACAGGACCACGTCACGATGGATCTCATTGAGAGGGATGCTGCCTTTGCCATATATGTTATGTGCACTGAGGTGCAAGAGGACAGTGACGAGGACATCGACGCACCCTCTCGGCCACTATTAGAGTACTTTGAGAGGGAGCCTGAGGAGATCACTCTCGATCTGAGTGTTGAGACAGCACAGAGCTTGGCCATTGTGCACCCACCTCCTTGCCCTGATGAGATGCCCACGAGCGAAGAGCCACCCCTCTCTTCTCTCCATGCTATCACCATCGAGGGGGTGGAATATCTACTCATGCAGGATGTGCTAGAGTTGTTGGAGCTTAGGGAAGAAGAACTATATTGTATCATGATGCGTGATGCACCTAGTGATTTCATAGATTTTGATTTACAGGATGCCCCACCACATGTTGATGAGGTGGCTCGTTATGATGGCACGAGCATCGATGACATCTCTTCCATTGTGAGCATCCAGGAGCAGATTGAGAATGCGGCGCCACAGTATCAGATCTCTGATGAGGAGTTCGAGCGGTTGCAGGAAAGCCTTTTTGGTCCTCGACTCGACTATGTAGTGCCTACCCAGGAGAGAGACGAGGGCAGCCCAGTGGCAGGAGCAGACCTGGATGCTCCATTACAGCGGCAGATAGATGATGCAGAGAAGGTAATGTTCTCGGTTTCATATGAAACTTAACCAGTAGGGCCTCTAGGGCATCGGGAGCACACACATGTGTTTTTTTCGGGATCGGGCCCCCAGATTCAGGAGATTCAGGCCCCCAGACGCGAGCCTCCGGCCAGGGCACATCTGGGGGCCCGATCCCGACAAAAACACATGTGTGTGCTCCCGATGCCCTAGAGGCCCTACTGGTTAAGTTTCATATGAATATGATTTATATATCTTCAGCACACTCCATGCATAGTGAGTCTGATACTGAACTTGTGTGTTGCAGGAGATTGTCTATATAGATGAGTTTTCATCTAGGCAGGGTGGCCGATCTGGTAGCCAAGGAAGGGTGCAAGACTCGGCATTGAAGGAGTATGTTGGGCAGCTTGTCAACGACATTATTGTATTTCATAAGACATGCTCCCCTGCTTTTGCAGAGAACTTCTTGAAGTTGAGGGCACTAACAAAGGCTGGGCCCTTCAAGACCATCCCAACCAACTCCAGCCTGGAGAAAGTAGTGTTGCTTCGACGTTCGAAGCTTCTCTACTTATTCACGAGTACTAGGTCTGGCCCACTTTTCTCCATGGTGGCCCGTGGCATGGTTGCCGGTGTTGAAGACCCCACTGTCATTAGACAGGAACTATTGGGGCAAAATGTATTGTTGCCTATGATCAAGAATAGCTCTGACCATGGGGAGCCTAGCTCCAAGAAGCCTAGGAGAGAATAGATGTACTTATTGCCTACTGATATCGCATCACTGATGTACTGCACTTTGTAATCTTCTCTTCAAGTAATGAAAACTGATGTTTGTTGGATTCGCGTGCAATGTAGTTTGTGATACGTGTCATTTACTGTTTTTTTTTACTTGAATGTTACATTTATTTATCGAATTTATACCTAACACGATTCGTACCCTAAATTTAATACACAGTGCTTTATCGAATTCGTGCGCAATATGTATTTGTTCGAACGCATGTAACGATAACTCAACGACGTAAATGAAATAAATATCAAGTGACTAAACAAAAATAAGATGCGCCAAAAACTTTGTATTTGTATTAATAACAATTTTACATGGGGTCCATTACAACCAAGGCTTTACAAAATGTCTTCAGAAGCTACATTCCATGTGCTTTTGAGTTTGTACACCTCTATCCTTGCTGACCTCCGCGAGGACTATCTTTCCATCGCCGAAAGAACCTGACTATCCGCAGATCCCTCTCGGTGACAGTGCCTCTCCTTGCATGCACCGCTGCATAGACTGAGTCTCCAAATAAGTCGATGAGGTAGACTTCAGCAGCTTCTTGTAGTGTGAGGAGGGCCTGGGCAGTCCAGCGATCCGGTTGTTTCACGTGTGATGTGTTTGGAAACTGGTTCCTGTTGTTCATGATCAGTATGCCCTCCATGATCTCCCGCACCAACTTCTGGAATGGAGCCTTCGATATTAGGAGGTGAGTGGTCTTCTAGTAGTGGCGGATCTCGCGAAGAGCCACTGTGCCTGGCTTCCATCGACGCTTGCGATGCTGGCGTGGTGGTGGTGGTGGTGGAGCTGGAGGACGTGGCTACCGTATGGAATTTCCAGGGGGGTATCTCCGGGCCGCTTGCTTGGTGCGTACCATGTCTTCTAGGAGAGAGAACTCAGAACTCAAAAGTGAAATGTGTAAAATGAGGTGAAACTTTAAACTTATAGCCAAACTTTTCAAAAACCCTAAAATTTCAATTAATGAATCCACGCTTAGGAAAAATATCACCAGTGCTCCGATTCACATGAAATTTTACCTGTAGGCTCCTCAAGGACACATCAACCATCCAAAATGTTTTTGGCCCCAACAGAAGCCTCTGGATCACCTGTCCGGAGGCTCGCGTCTGGGGCCCTGAATCTGGGGATTCAGGGCCCCAGACGCGAGCCTCCGGACAGGTGACCCAGAGGCTTCTGATGGGGCCAAATTTTTAATATAAATGAGTTTTTCTAATGCCCAGCATGAGGGTGAAGTTTCACCAGATTCCGATTTATAAATTTGACGGTTCAATCTTTTTTTGAAAATGCGTTAACTGCATTATACTGCACTCATAATGTATTATCAACCTCGCAACTGTAGATTAAATGTATTGATAATGAGTGTGTGCAACTGCAGATTAAATGTATTGTCAACCTCGCAATGCAAAACATTGGAAACTTAAAAATTGACAAAAAATAAATCATGGGTAAAATGGAATATCGCATCAGATATACTGTTGCCAAACCACTAAATATAGTAAGGATATAGTGCATCGGCCCATGTACAACTGATCACCGACGTGTACGTGGTTGCACATTGAATTTATCCTCAACAAAACTACTTACAAATTTGGAAACTTGAAAATTCACACAATGCGAAACATGGTCAAAATAGAATATCACATATTGGATTTAGCATTGCGAAACTATGAAATACACAGTAGATAGTGCATCGCACCAAGTACAACTAGAGCTAGGGAAAATTTAGCTCCATTTTGCAGGCCACTACTATCAAATACTTGAAGGTCTATTGGAAAGATAACCCAAAACTAAGATCCTTACAATCTACAACCAAACCTGAGCTAAAAACATAGATCCAATTACAAGGTAGCTTCTCAAAGCATATTGTTGACATTAAGATTAAATGCATCCTTGTTATTGCGGATCCTGCGAACAAGAACCAGATCTATGGGCTTAATAGTGATACGTCGGGCATGAATGGCTAAAAGTTGACCATCACTCATTAGATCAATCAAGTAGCTTTCAACTGCTTCTTGGAGAGCAAGCAAGGCTTGGCTTGACCATCGCCCCACATTCCTTGCCTAGTTCCTCGAAAAGAACTTGTGATGATGCCTTGACTGTAGATCTTGCAGTATTTCTCGCACCAACCTGGAGAATGGTGCCTTAGGAATAATCAAGTCGGCACTCTTCTGGAATTTCCTTATCTCGCGTAGCACAGCTGTGCCTGGTCTCCATCTTCGCTTTTTATGTGTTGGAGGGCGTGTATTACGAGCTGGAGCAGTAGTGGGAGGTGGAGCAGCTGGAGCATGTGGACCACCATTTCTGGACAATGGCGAACCATCATTATCGACCATACTAGGGCCACCATTGTTGGCCACAGTAGCGCCACCATTATTGGCTACAGTAGGGCCACCATTATCGGTCACCAGGGGATCTTTGTCACTCACAGTATGCTCACTAGATTCGGAAGAGTGTTGAGCTCTTGCTCTCACAGGCGCCTTTTTGATAGGAAGCTTGGAACGTGCCATGGCTATGATGATGAAGGATAGAAAGGTGGAGGGTAGAGTGGAGAGCAATGGGAAAAAATGAAAGGAGAGACGACTTAAATACGAAACTTTCAAACTTACTGTGGTGTAAATGAATTTTAAATTTATCATTTCATTTCATTTCTCCACCCCATCCCTACCTCTCTCTATCTCCTGACACTCCCCTCATGCCCCCCCTCTCTCTCTAGGCCAATGAATGTTCCAATATTTAGAATTTTCATATCTTTGTCTTAGGATTTCAAAATGGACTTTTCATAATTAAAAAACAAAGTTCGAAATCGACTTTGAAAAATATAGTGACAAACCTTTGAAATTTTAAAGAAAATTTATAAGACATCTCATGTTAGAGATATGAGTATTGATGTGTCATATCCTTGGGACTTGTGCTCTCTTGTGGACTCTAAATGCATCAAAATTATTATCTTTATCTAGGTCTCCATTTTTTGCCATCTCTCTCTTGGGTTGCCAACCATTCTGCGTGCCGTTGTCTAGCTGTGCTGTTTTCATATCTTGCTTTTCTCACTTCATATATTGCCCTACTTATAGATTCTGCTTGAGATGTTTTGGACTTCTTTTCTTTTTCCTCGTATCGTATCTCTAGTCTCCTATACCACCATTGGAATAATTGCCTCATAGAATTGGAATCATTGATGCCACCTCCATGATCAGTTGCCTTTTGAAAAGCACAGCGAGCTTGCCAGTGAGATCTTTCCATGCCTTGAGTTGACCATATTGCCAAACTTCCTTGATCTGCAAAGTATAGACCATGTGCTTCAAGTATATGCTGCACAAGAAAAGAGATTAGAAACACAAAGTAATTCGAAATGATGATTTTTTTTTGCAATGGTGATAATACTTACCATGTAGTGTGTTATGCTATTTGTAGTCCATGCCTCCACCATGGACTTATGAAATTTAGCAGCTGTCTGTTTAAATGCATTGGCATCACCATCCATAAACCCCAACTTCTGTAAGAGAGCTGCTAATCTATCTAGGTGTATCCACACTTCTGCCTTCGCAATCCTCGTTCGTCCCCCATTGCTCCAATCTGAAACAGCAAGGTGCAACTTTTTCCATGCTTCGTACTTCTCTGGTTGTTTTACTAGTATATTGCCTTCCTCATCTCGAGGTGGAGATAAAAACTTCCTAGCCTTGAGTCTGCCAAAGCATGGTTTACAAGGAACATTTCCACTCTTCCCCGATTTTTTCTCGTCCCTTTTTATTTCTACTTGGCCTCCGTGCAATCCAACTTCAGAGAGGACTTGTTCTACCTTCTTGCATGTAGCATCAAATTCTGACACGGGCTGCATCTTGTATGCAAAGCATATATATTCATATACTAGCTTCTCAATTATTCTAACCAAACAATGCAATGTGCAAAAGTGAACCCTTGTTAGTGGTATTTCCAAAATAGGGCGCCAGTTTGGATCCACTGGAATTAGCATTCCATTTCTCATGACTTTCTGATCACGTGTCGGAGCACCCTGTTGTCCTGCCTTGGCAAGCCATTCTTTCTTTCCATCTTTCCCTTTCTTCCTAGTTTGCATGCAGTATATGCACGGAAATTTTGCATTTGCTGCATTTGATAAACCAAACATACACTTCAATGTTTTTAAATCACCTGCAAGATGCCATTCAACTTGATAGTCCCCAAACCCCTCAACATGTAAAACTGCTCCATTATTTTGCTGTTGAATAACACTGGGTATATTAGTGAGGTTAAAAAAAACTTTAAGTACTTCATGGTCCTCCTTTGGTACTTCAAATGCTGCAAGCCACCATATTTCATTCTCCGATTGTACACTGAAGTATGAAGGATGTTTTTCATCGATGTTGGGATCCAATGCTCGATTCATAAGTGTTATACTCACACGCTCAAGTTTTTGCCCCTTGATAATCTCACTCTCATCAAGTTTGAGGAAAAACTTAAGCTTGCCTCTACATCCTTCCATAGACATATTGTAAAACTTGACCATAGCAATCTGAACCCTACATATATCCAATACAAAGTTGTTGGATGCATTCAATACAAAGGCAACTTCTTTGGAACCATACTTCAATATGTGTGTGTGTTCCAGATGCGTAGGCTCACCAATTAGTTCTAAAACTTTCTCATTTAGTTGTTTTCGAGCCTTCTTCACGTGAAATGGTTTTGGCAAAGGCATTACTCGCTTAGTATTGAAGACTTGCTTAAAACCTGTATCCAATTGTTGATAGAGCATACTATATGACTCAGAACTCATTCCCACCTTGTCACATAATCCCTGAGCATCTGTAGCAGTAAACAAGTTGCTCACATCCCTAAGACGTTCACTAGCAACACCATCCACAATGTCCCTGAATTTACGATTTTCCAATGCATTTTTGACCATATTCTTGCTAAGGACTTTGGCAATAGTATCATTCTCTGCATGAGGAAACATATTTCTTATTGTAGTAGATTGAACATATATCCGTCTATGATATTGTCCACTTCCTTTGGCTAATTGGCCAATTGGTTTAACGGATCGGATGCGCCGACGTGCCTCTTTGGTTTTTAAAGTGGGCCCAATCGCCAAAGTTTTTGTGAGCTTCCTCTCTATGTTTTGATTCTCCTTCTCCAAGTCATTGACTTTAGACTGTAACTCCATATTCTGCACGTGTGTAGCATGCATAGCATCTTCAATGACAGACATTGCTTGTTGTAGGTTCTGGTTCTCTCTATCCTTCTCAGCCAATAATCTATCCTTTTCCATCAAAGACTGCATATTCCCTTGTAATCTTGTCTGCATATTTGTCAAGGTTTGATGAGCCCCTGCTATTCTTTGTGTGACAAGTCTGCATGTGTATCCATACAATCCTTCATTGCCTTCACAAGCAAACTTTACAAATGATGTAAGCCCTTCAAATTGTGGTGGCCTTCGAGTGAGTGGATCGGGTGGATAAATGCACCCATCAACCCAAAGGTCCACATTTTTTTTCCCTGCATTTCTTTCTTGTTGCATCCTGCATCTTATTGCATCATCTCTTTCCACAGTTCTTTTGAACATTGGTGCATATTCATCCTCCAATTGAAAGTGAATATCTCTCTTTCTCTTGGTACATCCTGCACCTGCATTCTGCAATAAAAAAAAGTATGCAAATGTTAACTTGGATTAACATTCAAATAGCAGAACTACACCCCTTTGATTCACTATATTTGTGTTTTTTTTAAAACCCAGTTGGTTCTTGTCTCTTTCTCTTGCTTTCAGTCTTGATAGACCCTAATCAACCCCTAATCAGCCTGTAATCTTGGCTTTTAATCTACCTCTAATTAGCATCAAATCTTATCTTCTGTTCTATCCAAAATATTCTCTCTCTCTCTCTCTCTCTCTCAACAAAAATTCATCAAGGAAACCCTAAACACATTCATACTGAAGCTTGGCTAGTGGAAAACAATAACATCATCTTATCTTCTACCCTAATTTACTATCTGTCACTCTATCACTTATTTTCTTTGTTCATCTCACACAGTCCTCTCTGTCCCCCCCCTTCTCCCCTCCTCTCTCTCTCTCTCTCTCTCCCCCTCTCTCTCTCGCTCTATGAATTGATGCTTAAGGACTGAACAACAACTGTGAAGAATAATAACATCACAAAGATTTAAAAAATAAAGATACCTCCATTATCACTGGATTGCTTGTAGTATAGACTGTTGAAGACGGAGATTTCTTACTGCATATTTCTGAAGAGGAAGATGGCTTGTAGCAGGGTAGAGTGTGTTGTAGATAGAGATTCTTTGATTTCAACAAATGGTATCAAAACTACTCCTCAATGCTGCTTCAGAAGAACTCGTATGCAAGAAACCATATTCTGGAGGGAAAGAGAAGAATGCACAAAATTTGGGACAAAACTAGAGCTTTCTGAGGGAATGAAAAAATGCCCAGAAATAGGTATATACTTGTCCAAAAAAGACGAAAATTTACAAGGAAACTCTTGAGTCAAAAAGGCGTCTCTGGGTAAAAAATAATCTTAAAATATGATGTGTACGTCATTTTATATCATTTTTTAACTTCCGCCCTTTTAAGAAGCGAGAATGAGAATGATTGAAAAGTCATGAGGGCACTAAAGAGGGCATTAAAGAGTCATGAGGGCATTAAAGAATGATTGGCTGCGTTTTTAGAAAAAATAGAATTGTATTTTTTTAGTTATGAGGATTTTGAGAAAAAGTGACCTTATCCTGCAGTTTGGGAATAAAATAATAGGTGAAATCTATTGAAAACACAAAAACGAGATTTTCTTGATTGTAGAAGATCTCTTTTTATAATATTATTTTGGAATCTCTTTTTAGAGAGAGAGAGGTGAGAGAAACCCCTTAAGGGGCAAAAAAGAGAGTCCATATTTCTCCTAATGTTTACCTACCCCTGTTCCGGTACACTGTTTTTGAGTTAATAAATTTTTACGCATTTTACGCAAATTAGCTGGTTTTCCATATGAACGCACTTTTCTTACTTCGGAACTGTGATCTGACATCATAGCCTTGACAACCACTTTTCCCCTGACATTTTTCCTTTTTACTCCAAGTCATTCCGATTCATGGTTTGTCCAATATTAATTTTCCGGTTTTTTAAGCTTTTTTCGTGCATCTTTTTGACATTTTTCCATATGAACCTGCCTTGTTTGCATCGGAATTCCAATTTGATTTGATAGCCGTGTCGCCTCTGCCTTTCCCTACCTTTTTCATTTTTCCTCCACCCTTTTTCGACTTCCAGATTTTTAATTATTAATTTTTAAATGAGTTTTCGACGTATTTTTGGTGTTTTCCGCATATGAACCCCTCCTACTTCCACCGGAACTGCGGTTTAATGTGACAACCCTGTGCCATTCCTTCATGTGGACATTTTTCCTTCTTACTACATGTCATTCCGGTGAACAGTTCGTCCGATATTAAAATCCGATCCCATTTTTGGGTTTGTTTTTTGGGTTTTTCCCACGTGAACGCGTCTTATCTCAGTCGGAACTATGTTTTGATGTGATAGGATTGTCGGGCATGTCTTTCTGCATAGTTTTCCTTTTTTATGTACCTCGCTCCGATGCACGGATCTTCCGATATTAATTTTTAATTGTGTTTTTTGATCTGTTTTTTGTGTTTTTTGCACGTGACCGCCCTTTACCCCTCCCGGAACCTCCACCGCATATTTTTCCTATCTTTCCCCTGTCGTCCTACCCGCTTTTTGTTTTTACGCTATTTCATTTTGACGTCCGGATTGGGAGTTATTAATTTTTCTTTATTTTGCTGAGTTTTTACGCGCCCCTACCCGCGTGTGAACGCGCCCTTTTTCAATTTTACGCGTCTTAACGCGCCCCGGTTGCATCCGCGTGTCTCGTCCCCGTATCCGGGCGCCCTTTCACTCTCGTCACGGCAAAATTTTTTACCCCGCCCCACGCACACGCGCGGGACGGGGGGTACGCCTCTTCTTTATGGGACCCCCCTGCCCATTTTCCCCCTTTGGGCCCCTGCCTATCTTCCTACCCTACCCCCCTTCTCACCTCCTGGGCACCCCGCCCATTCCCAACCCCTGGGCAACCCCCTCCTATGGACCCCGCCCATATCCCTTTCCACCCCCCTCCCATGTCCTTCTCTCTCCCCGACCCTTCCACCCTAACGGCCTCCCCTCCCCTCTCTCCCTCTCCCCCAGCTCCTTCTGCGTGCCTCCATCTCCACCCTCCCTACCTCCATCTCCACCCCCTCCCTACCTCCTTCTTCCTCCCCGCCATTTCCTTCTCTCCTCCTTCTCTCCTTCTTCCTCCCCGCCATTTCCCCTCCTCCTCTTCTCCTCCTTCTGATGCCAGGAGGCATATTCCACGGTGGATTCTGTGAGGTTTTACGGTGGATTCCGTAAACTTAGATGACCGGGGCTCATACGCAAAGAGGATTCTTTGTGCGAGAAGTTGATGGTGACGCTTGTCCTTTTCGGGCGTTTCATTAATTTAGTGTGTACATGGGTGATTCCATAGCGGGTGATTCCACAAAATGCATATTAAATTAATAAACGTTTATGAGTTTAGAGTGCGCACTCGTAATAAATTAAGGTTAGGATTTATTTCTAACCAGTTGATTTATTTATGTAGCTGAAGACTGCTAGGTATTCACTTTTGTCGGTTTAATTGTATTATTTTACTAACGATTGTGAATGCTTCAGTTGATGTGTAGAGATAGCAGCAGTGGCGGAGAAAAGCATTGGCGTCTAGCGGGTTTTCGACTCTTAGACTAGATTTTGATAGGCGCCACACCTATATTTTGTTATGTCTATTGAGACATCGATTATTTATTATTATTTTGTATGCACTTATGCGCCCGGATATGTTATTTCTATTTGGACATTGAGACTGGGCGTGCCAGACTCTATGGGCACCGTCCATTAGCTTTATTTTCCTATTTTTGTAGAAAGCAAACTCAAAAGCTAAAAGCTTGTCATATTTTTGTAAATTGGGCTATTATTGAGCATGAAGATTGGAAATATACATAAAATACATGCTTTGTGAAGCGCTCATACAAGGAATGGGGGAGATTGAACCCAATTTGTCTCTTGCCTCTTGTCGTGCATGCTTTTACATGGGTTTTTGTGCAAAAAGGTAGAGTACTTTGTTCTTGGGGACCTTCCGGGATTCACCACGTGAGCTATCTGCGACCGATCTGCGCACCAGTGGTATCAGAGCGGAGCAGAGATCAAGAGCTTCCAATCGCTACCAATCTCGGGCGAAGGCGGAGCTCCAGGAACAAACGGGCTCTACAGTCAATCTCGTCGCGAACCGTCGATACAGGCAGACTTCTGGCGATCAAGAACCCCTGTTTCCACTGTCAGATCGCGAAGGACCAAGCTCTGCAGGCGGAGGACCACGCAATCATCTCCATCAACAAGTCGTTGAAAAACAGTGAGAAAAGTCTTAATCCTCTTCACTCAAAGCTTAATTACAAAGCTTTAAAAGCTTAAAAGAAGCTTAAGCTTCTTCAAAATCTCCTCGGCGTATCAGAATATAGGCCTGAAAATCTCGCGCGGCCAAAAAACGCCCCCCCCCCCCACGAAAAAAAACGGCGGCCTGTTAGTCCTCCTTAAGCTCATAAGCTTAAGCTTAATTACTTAAGCTTAAGGCTTTCTGCAAGTTACACAGGTCCGACAAGTTCGCAAACTCCGGGTCTCGCACTTCTGAAGTTAAGTTCTGCAAGTCGACAGTAATCAAGTTCTGCAAGTTCTGCAAGTCGGCCTAAGTCCTGCAAGTCGGCCTAAGTCCAGCAAGTCAACAACTCTGCAAGTCTGCTAAGTCTGCAATTCTGCAAGTCAGACTAAATCAGAACTGACTAGTGCTTAAAACTCATAGAAGACTTGTTCGTATGCAAAAACTCTAAACTGGAAAGTTGTTCGCAACAAGCTGTTCTACCTATATACAAGTTCGTTGAAGTACTTTCAGCAAACGGAGACAGAAATATTGCAGAATTTTTGAAAATTGAAGAAGAAATATCCAAAAATACATAGCCTTGTAACCCCAAATTTGAGCTACGCTCATCCCGCTAACTGATTTTGAGTGAGAAAGGTTTGTTGAGTTTTACAGGATGACTACCCCACATATGGATGATCCTATGGCTGAAGACGACCTACCCGAGCCTACCATGGAACAAAAGCTAGATCTTATCATGCTGCAATTGGAAGAAGAGCAAAGGGCTAGGCAAGCCTTGCAAGCGCAATTGACAAAGCTACAAAGAGCATCCACCGATAAAGAAGAACCGCAAGCTGAAGATTTGATTCGCCGTACCATCGACGCCACTCTTGAAGCACAAACCATTCGCAAGGAATCCAAGATAAGTAAATGAAGTTTCAAGTTCCGCATTTTCAATGGCATAAGAGAAGGAAAGACTGTTTTATCATTCATTAGCCAGTTTGATGACTATTTCCATGAGGAAACTTATCCCGAAAAAGATAAAATCAAGTGAGTTACTAATCATCTGATAGACAGAGCATCACTTTGGTGGACTGTAGTCCGCAAGAGTATAGAATGTCCTGCTACTTGGGAAGAATTCAAGAAGAAGTTCATGCAAAATTTCCTTCCACCGCAATTTCATGAGAAGGCTATCAAGCAATGGGATTTACTTCAACAACGAGATCGTGAGCCTATTCCACAGTATACAGAGCGTTTTTGGAATGCACTCTTACAGTTACGCATGCTTGAAGACGTACCAAAGACGACACATAAGCGGAAGTATATGTCTGGACTTCTTGGACATTACTACACTGAAGTAAACATGTTCAAGCCTGCTACCCTTGAAGACGCCATCTCCTTAGCTCACGACACTGAAGATAAGTTACGCGGAAGAGATCGACGACCACAGCCATTCCAAGCCAACGGTAATTATGGATCTAAACAATTCAATTCCAATTTCAGAAGGTTTAATCCAGGTCGTTTCTCATCACCATCTTTCCGCAAGAATTGGCCTAAACCACCTGCATTACCATCCACTGTCAATTCAAATTCTAAGCCTATTCCACAAGCAAATCCAAATATACCCAGACTCCCAGCCATTGCAAATAATGTGACCAAAGCTAAGCCAATAGTATGCTATAAGTGTCACCAGCCAGGGCATCTCGCAGCAAATTGTCATTCAAAGAAGCCATCAGCACATATTAACTACCTTGGAGCTATGGACGAAGACAAGCATGAGGATATGCCGGATTTCACTGAAGAAGAAGATGATCCTACTACTACTTCCGACACTTTACCAGGTATGCCTACTTCACATTCATTGTTGCCTATGAAATGTATGGTGCATGGAAAAGAAAGAACTATATTACATGATGACGGTAGTACCCATGACTTTATTTCAGCAAAATTGGTAAAGGAATTAAAATTGCATACTGTACCTACGCATTATCGCATAAAAGGTGCATTTTTAGGTACTAGGTATAATGGCACACAAGAAGTTCAAGATTTAGAAATTCAAATTGGTCCATACATTGAAAGAAGAAATTTCTTAGTTGTCCCATTACAGTCAAGTGACATTATTCTAGGAATGCCATGGAGACACCAGCATAATCCAAACATAGATTATTCCACACACACAATGAATATTAGTTTTCAAGGAAAATCTATTACATTATTTGGTATGCATGCATCTCATATTTTTCCACTGCTTTCGCATACTCAAGCAAAACGTGCACTACGCAAGAATACTAAATCATATCTCATTTGGGTGAATGAATTGCATGCAAAGGAAAATCATATGCACCCTAGGCATAAGGAATTTCTCGCATATTTTAAGGACTGTTTTGCAGAAGACCTACCACCAGGTTTACCTCCATCACGTCCAGAAGACCATAAGATTGATCTAATACCTGGCACACAACCACCTTGCAAAGCACCATATAGGCACAATCAAATAGAGCAAAAAGAAATCCAGAGTCAAGTTGAAGAATTACTAAATAGAGGCCTAATTCGACCTAGCAGTTCTCCATTTGGTGCACTTGTGCTCTTAGTCAAGAAAAAGAATAATACTTATCGTATGTGTATTGACTACCGAGCATTAAATAAGATCACTGTAAAGAATAGGTATCCTATACCTAGAGTTGATGACCTTATGGACAAACTGCAAGGATCTTCTATATTTAGTAAAATTGACCTTAAGTCTGGATATCATCAGGTGAGGCTAGATAGATCCGACATATTTAAGACTGCATTCAGGACACAGTTTGGCCATTATGAATTCTTAGTCATGCCATTTGGATTAACTAATGCACCTGCTACTTTCAGTAGAATGATGAATCGTATTTTTCTGAAATATCAATATTGTGTGATTGTTTTCTTTGATGATATTTTAGTGTTCAGTCAAAGTGAAAAAGAGCATTATGAGCATTTATCATTAGTTTTTCAATTACTGAAAGAAAATCAATTGTTTGCAAATCCTGACAAGAGTGAATTCTTTAAGACAGAAATAGAATATCTAGGTCATATTGTATCAAAAGAAGGAATTAAAGTTGATCCTAAGAAAATTGATGCAATATTGCATTGGCCTGTTCCTAAAAATGTACATGAACTACGCTCATTCCTTGGTCTTGCTAGTTTCTATAGGAAGTTTGTACGTAATTTCTCATTACTTGCTTTACCATTAACAAAACTTCTTAAGAAAGGAATTGTTTATCAATGGACTGAAAATCAGCAGAAATCCTTTGATTTACTCAAACGTGCATTAACCAATGCCCCTGTTTTACAATTGCCTGACTTTAATAGACCATTCTTTCTAGTTGTGACCGATGCTAGCGGATCAGGAATAGGAGCCGTATTAATGCAAGACAACCATCCAATAGCATATTCTAGTTCTAAGCTGAAACCCTCTGAGCTTAAATATTCCACTTATGACAAAGAACTATTAGCAGTTGTACAAGCATTAAAACAATGGAAGCATTATTTAATGGGTTCAGAATTCATGATAAAGACCGACCAGCAAAGCATTAGACATCTACTTAGCCAACCCCAAATTTCTGACCGTCATATCAAATGGGCTTCCTTCATTCAAAGTTTCCATCCTATCATTCAATACCAACCTGGAAAAGAAAATGTAGTTGCTGATGCATTGAGTAGAAGACCTGCAATTCATAACATTTCTATCATATCTTTTGATTCTTTGATTGCTATGAAAGACACATATCACTAGGATATTACTTTTCATTCTGATTGGCAAAAATTAGTTCAAAATAATTTCATTCCTGTTGATTCATTGTCATATAATGATGGATTTATGTTCTTTGAAAAGAGACTGTGTGTTACTATTCCATTCCGATCTTTTGTTTTGAATGAAATTCATTGTCCCCCATATCAAGGTCATAGAGGTATCATTTCTACATTACGCATGTTAACTGAAGATTTTTATTGGCCGCATATGGATGCAGATGTATCTAATTTCGTTTCTGAATGTTTGATTTGTCAAAGAATAAAGAGACATCATGGTAAACAGTATGGATTATTAATGCCTTTGTCTATTCCATCTAAACCTTGGGAACATATTTCTATGGATTTCATTACTGGTTTACCAAATACTAAATCTAACCATGACATGATTTGGACAATTGTAGATAGATTTAGTAAGCAAGCATATTTCATTGCATGTAAGAAAACTTTAACAGCATCACAAGCAGCACAGTTATTTTTGAAAACTGTTTTTACTAACCATGGATTGCCAAAAGTGATTATTTCAGATCGAGATTCTAGATTTTGTAATAATTTTTGGATTACACTGTTTGCAAATCTAGGCACAAAGATTGATTTCTCATCTGCATTTCATCCAGAAACAAATGGACAAACAGAAGCCACAAATAGCACCATTTTAGACCTTTTACGTGCATACACTATCTCTAAACCTCAGACATGGGATACTCATTTACATTTATTACAGTTTGCTTACAATAATACACCGCACACATCTACAAAGAAAGCACCTTTTGAAGTTATTTATGGATATAGATTATCTACACCTGTTGCATCTTTGTCTAATAAAATACAGAGTGCTGATGATATTGCTGTTATGCATAACACTATTTTTGATGAGGTTAAGGATATGATTGCTAAAGCCCAACAATCATATACCAAACAAGCCAACAAGAAAAGACAAGCTATGAATTTCAAAGTTGATGATTATGTTTGGCTTAGAATAGAAAAGCGTAGACTGCAAAGTGTAGATAGACATCTAGTTGTCAAATTAGCTCCTAGATTCTATGGACCATTTAGAATCATTCATAAGATTAATGACAATGCATTCAAGTTAGAATTGCCATCTCATTGGAAAATTCATAATACATTTCATATTAGTTTATTGAGACCATTTAGAGGCCAATTACCTATCCACCCTGTTTATGAAAACCCACCTTTACTAGAAGAAGAGACTGAAATACTTGAACCAGAAGCCATTATAGACACTGACTACATGACCACTAGAACTGGCCGAAGGTATTCTAGATATCTAGTGAAATTTAAGAACCATCCTGTAGAGGAATCACAATGGATGCACGCTAGAGACTTAAATGCTTTCCCCACTCTGTTAGCTCCACATTGAGCTAATAGCAATTGAGGTCAATTGCTATCCCACCCCGGGGGTATGATGCCAGGAGGCATATTCCACGGTGGATTCCGTGAGGTTTTACGGTGGATTCCGTAAACTTAGATGATCGGGGCTCATACGCAAAGAGGATTCTTTGTGCGAGAAGTTGATGGGGACGCCTATCCTTTTCGGGCGTTTCATTAATTTAGTGTGTACATGGGTGATTCCATAGCGGGTGATTCCGCAAAATGCATATTAAATTAATAAACGTTTATGAGTTTAGAGTGCGCACTCGTAATAAATTAAGGTTAGGATTTATTTCTAACCAGTTGATTTATTTATGTAGCTGAAGACTGCTAGGTATTCACTTTTGTCGGTTTAATTGTATTATTTTACTAACGATTGTGAATGCTTCAGTTGATGTGTAGAGATAGCAGCAGTGGCGGAGGAAAGCATTGGAGTCTAGCGGGTTTTCGACTCTTGGACTAGATTTTGATAGGCGCCACGCCTATATTTTGTTATGTCTATTGAGACATCGATTATTTATTATTATTTTGTATGCGCTTATGCGCCCGGATATGTAATTTCTATTTGGACATTGAGATTGGGCGTGCCAGACTCTATGGGCACCGTCCATTAGCTTTATTTTCCTATTTTTGTAGAAAGCAAACTCAAAAGCTAAAAGCTTGTCATATTTTTGTAAATTGGGCTATTATTGAGCATGAAGATTGGAAATATACATAAAATACATGCTTTGTGAAGCGCTCACACAAGGCATGGGGGAGATTGAACCCAATTTGTCTCTTGCCTCTTGTCGTGCATGCTTTTACATGGGTTTTTGTGCAAAAAGGTAGAGTACTTTGTTCTTGGGGACCTTCCGGGATTCACCACGTGAGCTATCTGCGACCGATCTGCGCACCACCTTCTCTCCCTCCTTCCTCCCTTCTCCTTCCCCTCCTTCCTCTCCCTCCTACCCTCGTCCTCCCTCCCTGTCGCAGAGCCGTCGCCTCCTGCTTGCAGCCCGTCGCAGAGCGGCCGCCTTGTGGCCTGTCGAGGCCTATCGCAGAGCCGTGCCACCTCCTCGTTGCCGCCAGTCGCAGCGGCTACCTTACGGGCCTCGTGACCCACCGCCCTCCTACCCTTGCTCCGCCTGGCCGTCGGCCGCCCGATGGCCTTGCACCAGTCGTCCATCGCCGCCGCCGCCAGGCCTCCTGTCTCCTGCCAGCCGTCGCCCGCCTTGATGCTGTTCGCGCCGACATGTCAGCCGCCTCCCGCCTTCCTGCCTGCACACACCCACCCCCCATTCAAATTGTTCCCACCCACTAAACCCACCCCCCCACTAACCCCCCTTCACACCCACTAAACCCACCCCCCCACTAACCCCCCTTCCCACCCACTAAATCCACCCCCCCACTAACCCCTGTTCCTACCCCCAGCACACACACACCCTCCCCCACTCCACTAACCCCCCCTTCACACCCCATACCCACACACTCCCCACCACCCCTAACCAGGCCCTCTTTCCCCCCACCTTTGCACACACCCACCTCCGCTGTACCCCTTCCCGAACCCCTGTTCCCGCGCAACAACCTCACCAGCCAAACCCATCGTCCCCCTTCCTCAGCCGTTGTTCCCCCCACCCACGCAGCTACCTTTTTCCGTTCTTCGACACGCGCACAAGTGTGTACGCGCGCGTGGGAGCTTGTGGTTGATCGTGCGATTGTTCGTGCGCGGCTGCGGGACTTTGATCGTTGGTTACTGACATGCAGCTGCCACGCAGCCTATTGCTGGGTATTTTTCCAGATTTTTAATTCACACACCCGCAACCCTTTTAAACAAAAACATTGAAAAATACAAAAAAATCATTAAAAACCACTTTAAAATTCTGAAAATTTTACAGAAAAATCTAGGAAAATTTCCTCTTATTTTTGCAACCCATGGCCATATTTTTCTAAACTTGTAAATTTTAGCAAAAAATATTTCTACCCATTTTAAAATTCCACACTCTTTCAAAATACCCAAAAATATGATAAAAATTCATTAAAAATGCTTAAAAATTCCAAATTAATTTCTGAAACATTTCTAACATTTTCTTTCATATTTTTATTTATCTTTGGCATATTTTTCTCAGCTGTCCTAATCTTTTCTTTCACACCTAAATTCCTTGCAAATTCAAAAAAAATAAAATAAAATAAAAACAACCTTTTTCATCTACACACCTACTAAACATCTAGCAAAACCATCCAGATATTTTTGGATTGAGGAGAGCGCATTCTTTGCATTTCCATACACCCACTACTAGGTATTTTCCCTTTTATTTGTTATTTTTTTTCAGCTACCCCAAAATCCACGGTTACTATAACAACAAAAAACAACCACGGAAAAAACAAACAAACAAACAAACAAACAAACAAACCCATAATTAACATAAATGAAACTTAAACACCACCATGGCACGCACATTCGCGCTAAATACACCATATTTTTTTAATTAAAATAAACCCACCGTTCACTTAGCACGCGCTACGTGTGCTAAAGAGGCACTTTAATAATTTTTAATTAAAATGAACCAGCCGTCACAAGAGCACGCGCTGGCAAAAAAGTGCTCCACATCACCTTAATTTGTAATCAATGAACTTGCATTTAGAGACCCAGTTTGGGTATCGAAGTCCAGGATTCGAATTAAAGCACCGTTTTCACCTAATAATTGGTAATTTAAATTTTAAGAAGGAATTGTCGTTTTCTTGGTAAGGTTTATCACTTAATAAAAATTCACCCATTCTTAATAATTTATTAAAATATACCCTTCATTAAATTAATATCCCCCTCACTGCACTTAAATTTCCTTTTTTAATGAGCCGGTTTCGTGGGATGGGTATGCGCAGTCATTAGAGTTATTTCCATGGTCAAACATTGGTTTATCCACGATGTAGTCTTGATATGTGTAGGTTGTGGTAATGTTTTGGTTCCGCTTCTTTGATACGGTTAAGGGTACAGTGTGTAGTTTTTTTAAAAAAAATTTCCTGATACGGGGTTCTGGGTGTTTGTATGATGCATAGCATGAAGCTTTCGGTCGCATAAGTCTAGAGGTCATGTCGAATTTTTTTTTCTAGGCTGTGGTTTGCTTGGGGTTAGTTGGTCGAGTCACATTTTATTGTTTTGGTTATTCTCTTATCCTTGGTTTTTTGTCTATTGCTTTGCAGGCATTCTCCTTGATTGTCTGTGTTTGTGGTGTATGTGTAATTATCTGAATGGCGCCTTCTCACGCTCCTCCCCCTATCCAGTACGTCCCATTAGTTAGTAGGGATTACTCTTCCCTACTCACTTTTGAGCCTCTCACGAAGGCGGGACTCGCTGCTTTTGTGGCTACTTCCTTTCCATTGCTTCCAGAGGATTCGTCGTTATGTGATGAGTTTTTGGCCTCCTACAGCAAGAAGACAGGACTAGTCCAGGGAATTTCTATGACTTTGACACCTCGAGGCTTAGGGAAGGCTCTATCTCTTCCCTCCAAAGGTGAACCTTTTGTTACCACTTGTCAGCTTTTCTCTAATGAAGAGATTCTGAAGCTGTTGCAAAAGCAAACAAGGGAATTGCTGGATGTTAAGAAGGTGATCAACTCTTCAGGAGTTTCCTTTTCCATGATCACTGATCCCGTATGGAAGATGGTCTGTCAGTTTCTCCAGGATAGGTTTATGCGCCTGCTAAAACGCCATCCCAGTACTTATCCAAATAGCTTTTCACAGCTTCTAGGATGTTGTTGAAAGGAGTTGCTATTGATTGGAGCACTTACCTCCTCACTAAAATGGATCAACATTTCGTCAAAGTCACCAGGGGTAATGTTACCAATGTCACATATGGATCGTATTTGTCTGCCTTCTTGACCTACTCAGGTTTACAGAAGAGTATACCTCCACCTCCTCCATCAGATCCAGTTCCTCCTCCTCCACCTTCAGATGAGTCAGAACCTATTGACATAGAGGATGATGATTCTCTGCCTCCCCTGGTCATCCAGCGCAAACGCTTGAAGCGGGTAGCGGATAAAGCTTCTTCAGTTCTTCCTTCAGTGTCCATTCCTGCTACCTCTGGCAATGATCTCCTTGGGTATCTCACTTGTAATAACCTTTTCAGAGTACATCGAGAAGGTTCATTGGACATATCAGTTCCCTCACTGAACAGTCTAGTCTTGGGAGATGCAATTTCTTTCCTCTGTAAAGATATTTAGAGTTCCATTGAATTGTCAGTGACTGCCTGTGTTCAACAGCTGTACACGTCCTTTTATGAAGAACTCATGCAGTCTAAGGACCAGTTGCATAAGGCAACATCTGAGTTAGCTTCTGCTAAGGATACCCTAGCAGATTTGTTTAAGCAAATGGAACAACAAACCCACCTAGTTGCAACCCAAAGAGATGAGATCTCTTCTTTGAAGATCCAGCTACTAGAGGCTCAATCAGAGGTTACTAGCCTTTTAGAGGAGAAGGAGAGGATGTCTAGAGAAGCGCAGGAGTTCCACACTCTCTTAGATGACAAACTTTCAGCTTTACAGACTGCTAATGACACAATGAAATCCCAAGCCTCCCAAATCAAGCAGTTGAAAGATCAACTGGCAAAGTCACGGTCTGTTCCTCCAAGCCCTAATGTTCCCTTGATCCCTTCTCTTTCACAGCAGAACTTGGCTGCTCTTCAGAGACATGCTACCTTGTGCCCTCTATTCCAAGATAAAGTGGAAAGATTGCAATCCAGAATGGACTTGTTATGGTCTACCTTTGAGCAGTTTCAGGAATATGTTCCACCAGACCATTCTTTCTTTGTCCACTACCAATTACAGAAGTTGGCCTTCTACATGAAGCTTTCCACGATGGATTTACCTCTTCCAGAGGATGGATGGAGTGGGGCTTGGTCTGCTGAGTTGTTGACAGAGGTGGTGAGGATGGTGTTTGAAGATTCTGTCATGACAGATACCATGTTGATGTCATACATGTATCTACGAGGAGACTTGTTAATTCTAGATGAGGTGGATATGGCATGGTATGTGGGAGACGTGATTCTACAAGCTGTTTTGTATGTCAACCATTTGGAGTTGCGCATAGCTGACATGTTTCAGAGTTACTCGTCCAAAGTGGCTGATTGTCATGATAATTCCTGGCATCCCATGATTGATTCTGTGGTCCTGAATCAAAGACAAAACACAGCCCCTACCTATGCCAGAGTACTAATCAACTGAGGATGGATCTCTTAGCCAATCTTTCAAAACATAATCCGTTTGATTCTACCTTCTTTGATGCCTATCATAGACGATCTCTCTTAGGACCTTCTGTTCCTACCCTCCTATATTACCAACAAATGGCTCACCGATATGATCTATATCTTTCCCTTTGTCAATCTAATTCCACCACTATTTTACCCCTTCTTTTCCAACCTTCCTCTTTCCCTCACATTCCCATTTTCACATACTATTCCTTTATTCAGGATAGAGTATTTTTCCCTTCTCCACCCTGTCCTTCTCCATCCATTCATGTACCCTCCACATTTCCTATTTATCAGTTAACACCCTTCCTTAGTGATTTCCTACAAATTTCTGCCACTCCTTCTTTAAATCATTCTTCCTTTTATGATTTTGCATATCCCTTATTTCATCCACTTTTCCTTATTCCACTACCCTCTCCTAACACTTCTATATCTCAACCATCTCAGTTGGTTAGTGACTATGACAGGTTTGATAATCAGATTTCCAGAAGAAGGGGATGGAGTTTGAATGATTCCCTTACAGGACCTCAGATCAATTGGCCAGTAATTCTAGGAGAATAGACAGCTACCAGTCAAGCTTATCAGAACTATGTTCATTTTGCTCAGCAGTATTCACAGTCTGCAGATCCTTCAAAGAGATTAATTGCTCACTTTGCTTGGTACTTGGCGTATATGCATAGGCACTCTCATAATGATTCCAAGCCTATTCCAAAGTTGTGCATGAATGTCAATGTGAGCATTGATTCCCAACAGCTGAATATATTGTATTTTCATGCCCTTTGTTTGCCTAGCAGATACCTGGTCCTATTGGAAAGGATGTGCTGTCTTTAGTTTTTTCAAAATCCTCCCAAAACATTTGTAGATGAATCCTTGTCTATGGATCGTTTCTAACAACATCAATCTTTCAAGAGGGATCATCTTCATTGATACCTTTCCAATGTATGGTGGATGCTTTTTAATGAAAATCTCTCTTTTTGAAGGAGTCATTCAGATGGTTGTGTTGTGTGTAGTGTTTGTGTTGTGAGTTCATTTATGTAAAACGAACGTGGTGGTTTCCTATTGGATTGGATTTTGTGTGAGCTACATTTTGGAGAATTGTGGTGATGGGGTCGTGGTTGTAGAGTTGAAGCTGATGCAGAAGAAGAAGAAGAAAACTCTTATATCCTTTACAAGTTTGTTGTGATTTTCTAGTTTGATAAGAAGTGTTAATGTATAAAGGGTTTTCCTTTCTTTGTATTTTTATATCAGCTACAGGTTATAAGTTGGGGTCGTGGTGGATGGATTCTTTTTGAAGAGATATTGAAGATTAAAGTTGAGCTTTTACCTGAACTTGTATTCCCTTTTTCCTGGGTCGTGAGGACGCTTCCTTATTAAGTGTGGGGATATGTTGAGTGTTGAAATGACTTGTTTTTTGGCTGATTTTTGTTGTTTTTGAGAGCTGAATGGTTGATTTTATGAGATGATTGATTGGTTTGGAAGTGGTTTGAGAGTGTTTTGGATTATATTGATTGTGTTTTGGAAGTTCATGATGTTTATTAGTGGTTCTGTGATGTTCTGATTGGTTCTGTATACCTTCTGTATAGCTTCTGTTTTGTTCTGTTTTGTTCTGATTGCCTTCTATAAGGAGGGATGGAGTATTGATTGATGAAGATTGAGATCTTGTGAAAGCTTATTGAATAGTTTGTGAGAGTTTGGAATGGTTTGAGTATGAGTTAAGTGGTTTTGATGACCTTCTGTAACCTTTTGTAGGTCTTTTGTAGAGCCTCTGTTACTGTTCTGTACTGTAGCTGTTCTAGTACTGCACTGTGACTGTTTTGTATGCTTCTGTATGTGTTCTGATGGATGAGAGTGTAGCTTGGGAAAGTTTTCTAGCCTTGGAAAGAGGTGAATACAAGTGCAAAAGAACTGAAAGAAGTAAAAGAAGTAGCTGCTGAAGACTCAAGTGAAGACTAGAGTGAAGTGACAGTAGTGAGCTATGAAAGGACACTGTAGTGGCTCTGGTGACTCTTCATATCAGACATACCTCTTGGGAGGGGTATCCACAACCTAAGAAGGATTATTGGGAGTGATTTTGAGAGACTGTAGTGAGGATATGATGTATTATTGATGGAGAAAGAGAGAGTGAGTCAGAGATAGCCAATTCTACAAAAACAGAGTGATTGTATATGAGAGATTGAGAGAGAAGACTATGAAGATATTGAAGATGAATACTATGTGATGTATTTCCATTCAAAGAGGGTGTATTCCTTTGCTTTCTTTGTTCTATTGATGGATTTTGTGAAGATATTGAAGAATATGGTTGATTCTATCAAATCCGTGGGAGATCTACATGATGTTGTATGAAGATTTGTTGTGCCTGGTGTTCTTTTCTTCATTGTGATCATATGAAACATAATAAACAAGCTTGTTGATGTTACAAGATAGATTTTCTTGCAAGAGAATTCCCTTTTCCTTGGTGTTTCTCTTGGGGCTCCAGTAATGTAAGTAACGATTAGCGAGTTGTTAACGTTAAGAGTCTCTTACTCAGGCACAATCCCAGGTATAGATTCCTAGTCCGATCCCTACACCAAGTACGGCCGTGATTCAGGAGAAGAAGTTTCTTCTCAAGTAGATCAAACCGCCAGAATTTCACAGGAAAGGAAGGATTGTCCAAGCTGATGCTGAGATTTGGATCGAGTCCATGGAAGATTACTTTGAAGCAGCCAGTACTGCACCCGCCAACCAGGCAATGCTCGCCAAGCTGAAGCTCACCGGCGAAGCCAGACTTTGGTGGAAGCAATGGTGCAGAGACCAAGGGATCTCAAAAGGGTTCGTTACCTGGGAAAAGCTAAAAAGAGCTGTGTAAGGAAGATACTTACCACTTGTGTATCGCATGCAGAAGATGAATGAGTTCTATGAGCTGAAACAGTTGGGTCTGAGCATACTACTTAAAGTTTGTCTCTCTTTTGAAGTATGCGCCACAAATGGATATGACACAACAAGTGTCGAAATTTTGTGCTAGATTAAATCCACCTATAAATGCCCGCCTCAAATCAATGCGCCCAATAGACCTTCAGGATGCACTCATTTGAGCTGCGTCAATTATTCAAAAGGTGCAGACCAGGCCAAGAAATAACAAGACTTGGTCTTATAATGATCAGAATAAAGGAGTATATAGGTCCTAAGCAAAGAGAATTCAAGGTCAAAACCGAGGCTAGAGGAAGAAAGAAATGACCAACAATGCCAAAAACTTTGTTCCTACCCAAGGTAATGCCCGCAATCTCCATTGCTTCCATTGGAATGAGCCTGATCATTTCAAAAGGCAACGTCCCAAGCTTGGCGGAGGACAATGTCAAGGACCATTCCAAGGAGCCGTGGCCAAGGAGCCACCACCCGAGGTAGAGGAAGAACTGCCTGTGTTGCCAACAGGGAGATGTGCGAAGAAGAAGACCTGACCATGGAAGTAGACTTTGAGAGGGCAATAGTCTATGCCGCCCTTTACAAGAGAGGCCCGAATCACCAGTTTTTGATGATTTAGAAACCATCGAATTATTGAGGTAAAGGCTTCAAAACCTTGATTGATTGTGGCAGTATGCATTCCTTTATCTCACCAGCTTGTGTAAGAAGATTAGGAATAGCCACAATAGAAGCAATTGCCTTGCTTGTGGAATTAGCAAATGGTCATGAGGTCACTTGTACCAGGCAAACTGTTAAGGTGGAATTCTTTCTGGGAGGAAAGTCAACTTTGGTCAAATTCAGGGTCATGAACCTAGGTATCCATGAGTGTTTGCTCGGAATGGATTGGCTTAAACCTAATGATGCCCACATTCATTGTGAAAAGGGTCAAGTTTCCTTTCGGAACTCCGAAGGGGAATTGGTCACAACTCAAGGAGAGGCTGGAAAGCCAAAAATTCAATTGGCCAAAGCATCTCGGATAATAAAGGGAGTTAGAAAGGGACTACTTATCTATTTAATTAAGCTCAATAA
This sequence comes from Lygodium microphyllum, assembly GCF_053477565.2. NCBI lineage: Eukaryota > Viridiplantae > Streptophyta > Polypodiopsida > Schizaeales > Lygodiaceae > Lygodium > Lygodium microphyllum. The sequence goes on along the minus strand of NC_141157.1, from coordinate 27,369,530 downwards.
GCTAAATCAGAATTAGGAGTCTAGTGAAGAATCTTCATGGCTAAAGGAGTATACAGACGTATTTCCTAAAGAGCTGATAGAATTTTCGCCTCAAAGGGAAGTTGATCATGAAATTATGCTAGTGCCAGGAATTGCACCAATCGCAAAGAGGCTATATAGGATGTCCATCCCGGAAGCGATTGAGTTGAAGGAGCAACTCAAGCAACTATTAGATCAGGGCTACATTCATCCCAGCAGTTCGCCATGGGGAGCTCTAGTGCTGTTCGAGAAGAAGAAGGATGGAACGCTTCGTTGTGTATTGATTACAGAGGGTTGAATCAATCAACCATTAAGAACAAGTATCCTATTCCCAGAATAGATGAACTTCTTGACTATCTTCAAGGTGCAATGATCTTCTCCAAGATTGATCTCAGGTCTGAATACTATCAGATAAGGATCAAGGAAGAAGATATCCCAAAGACGGCATTCAACACAAGATATGGACACTTTGAGTTCCTAGTCATGTCATTTGGATTGACGAATGCACCTGCCACCTTCAACATGTTAATGCAAGATATCTTTAGGCCATATCTTGATGACTTCATACTCATATTCTTTAACGATACCTTAGTCTTCTCCAAACGGGAATAAGATCATGAACCCCAGCTTCCGATTGTCCTTGAGACAATGGGGGTATACAAGCTTTATGAAAAAATGAAGAAGTGTGCATTCTTCAAGAGACCAATTGAGTATCTAGGATTCATCGTATCATCAGAAGGAATCTCAGTGGATCTAACCAAAGTCAGAGATGTTCTAAAATGGCCAATACCAAAAATTGTCAAAGAAATACACAATTTTCTTGGATTGATAGGATGATACAAGGTCTTTATCAAAAACTATGCTTTGATTGCAGCACCTCTGACCCATCTACTGAAGAAGCAAACATCAATTGCATGGTCAACTGCCGAACAATCTAGTTTTGATAGATTAAAGCAAAGTTTGGTATCAGCACCTATCCTGAAACTTCCGGACCTCAGTAAGGAGTTCAAAGTAGTAACTGATGCTAGCACACTTGCCTTAGGATGTGTGCTTGTGCAAGAAGGTCATCCTGTAGCATACTCTTCAAGAAAATTGAAGAGCCATGAGAAGAATTATGCTACCCATGATCTAGAGCTATTAGCTGTCATCCATGCTCTAAAGCTTTGGAGACATTACCTGTTGGGTAACAAGTTTACCCTAGTGACGGATCATAAAAGTCTCAAGTGCATCTTTACCCAGAATGAGCTCAACATGAGGCAACGTCGGTTGATGGAAGTGTTCGAGGAGTATGATTTTGAAATCAAATATCGGCCTGGAAAGGAGAATGTAGTTGCCAATGCACTTAGTCGCAAGGCATTCCTTAATTCTCTAATCTTGGAGGATCCATCAACAGCTAGATCTCTAGCCACAAAGGTATCCATGCCAAACAATCCAATACTTGAGCTAGCTAGAGAAGAAGCATGCCATGATCCAACCTATTGGAAGATGCTAAGGGAGATCCCTATCAAGGATTAGGACCAAAAGCTACAGGCTAAATATCAAGAATTCTCTATCGATAGTGGACTTGTCTACTATAGAACAGGATTATGTATACCGGCAAGCCAGTCACTCAAGCAAAAGATACTTTGGGAAGCTTATGATTCCCCTTTCTCGGCACATCCTGGCTATGCCAAGACCCTCAATGCAGTCATGAAGAGCTACTATTGGGAGAGGCTTAAGGGTGACGTTCTCAAATATGTCACTGAGTGTTTTTCTTGTCAACATATTAAAGCCAAACATGTCAAAATGCCAGGAAAGTTGCAACCACTAGACATTCCCCAAATGAAATGGGAATTCATCAGTATGGACTTTGTCGTTGGCCTACCCCAAGTTAAGGGAGGATACAACTTCATTATGGTTGTGGTGGATATGCTCACCAGGGTTGCATATCTTATTCCTGGTAAGACAAACTATAAAGCCTCTGACATTGCAAGATTATTTATCAAGGAGATATTTAAACTGCATGGGTTGCCCAAAAGAATCATTAGTGATTGTGATTCTCTCTTCACATCACACTTCTGGAGAGCTATCTTTGAAGCCATTGGGACTCAACTCTGTTTTAGTACAGCTTATCATCCCCAAACCGATGGTCAAACGGAGTGAGTCAACCAAGTCATCGAGGATATACTAAGGGCACAGTGCTGCCGTGAACCAAAAAGGTGGATTTAATACTTGCCACTGGTTGAGTTTGCCTACAATGCTTCTTACCAACAAAGCATTCAGATGACCCCTTTTCAAGCATTGTATGGGCATGACTGTCGAAGTCCTTTAAACTTCTCAGATCCAACCCTAAGAGTTGAAGCATCAAGGCAGATGCTGGAAGATATGGATGACCAAATGAAGTCAATAAGATAAGACATCCAAGCCGCCAAGGATAGACAGAAGGCATACATGGATTTGAAACGTCAAGATAGAACCTTTAAGGAAGGAGACATGGTCTTCATTCCCGTACACCGATGTATACCAACTTCCCATCTCATAAAAGATAACATCCCTGCTCACTCCGAACTCACTTGTGACAGGGTTATAACAGTGATACCCTTTCTACTCTAAAGAGTATCCAATAAAAACACATTTTTCTGCCTTTGGATCAAGCTTCTTCCGTAGCTCATCTTGTACATGAACATATGCAACACAGCCAAATACCTTCAAGTGCGATACATCAGGCTTCTTGCTAGTAAAGCATTGTTTAGGAGTCATCCCATGAATTGCAACTATGGGAGTTTTGTTCATAATGTAAACAGTAGTATGGATAGTCTCAGACCAAAAATGTTTGGGTATATTCTTTTCAGCCATTAATTCTCGTGCAACTTCTACAATATGCCTATTTTTGCTTTTTGCAACACCATTTTGCTTTGGGGTATACCTGCAAGTCAATTTCCTCTTTATCCCATGAGTCCTCAAGAAGCCACTGAACTCATTAGAGAGGTACTCTCCCCCTCCATCTGATCTCAAGCACTTTACTTTTAAGCCTGTTTCTATTTCAACAGCTGCCTTATAAGCTTTGAAGTACTCAAACACATCACTCTTTTCCTTCATGAAGTACACCCATAACTTCCTTGAACAGTCATCAATAAATGTGACAAATTATTTGTTGCCACCAAGAGATGCATTCTATGTAGGCCCCCCAAACATCTGCATGTACTACATCAAGTATATTTTTGCTCACTTCTCTATCATGCGAGAAGGGTTGTCTCACCTGCTTACCAAACTAGCATGCTTCAAAGACTTCATGCAATTCTGCAACTCTAAAAGAAGGCAACCCTGTGACCAATCCTCTAGACTGTTAGCTATGTATAGTCTATCTATATATAGCGCCCCTGGTCCCCTCTATATATTCCTATCATGTGTTCTCAGTTGACACACTTCTGGGGTTCCACTTTTGGTGTCTCATATCTCTCTTCACTCCTCTCTTCCTTTCGTCTCTCGTCTTCCTCGCAGTTTCCAACATGGTATTAGAGCGAGGTTCTACAACATCACAAAGATAAGTTTTCTTTATTGTTTTATTTCTTTGCTCATTAGCAGACCTCTGTTTCATGACATTTTGTCAATTTCATTGATGGGTCGTGCCACTTTCGATCATGGTAAGTGTTTTCAAGCTGAGGTAAAAGTTTTTCATCTTTTGTTATAAGTTATGAAGCTTGAGTTATGTTTCCAGTACTAGCTCGATTGATGAGCTGATGCAGGTGGGAGAAGGATGTGAGAACGTGTGTGTGAGCAAGTGAGTGACATGTGGGAGAAGGATGTGAGAAGAGAGGGAAAGAGAGAGGATTATTGATGTTTGTAGGTTTGGAAAGGAGGCCTTCTCTACAAATTCTCCCCAGCCAACCATCTCTCCCTGCGTTCTTAAAGCTAGACCAACCACTCAATTCTATAGTCATACACAGAAGAGAGCAAAGAAGACTACCTCTTGTCTTCATGCACGTTCTCCAAACTAGTGCTTGGACTCTAAAGAAACTGATTCGGCTACTCCACTACTCACTTCCTCACCAAGCTAACTAGGATGCATGGCCTGCTGATGTGACTCCTAAAGGGCCTGAAGGGAAGACATCTGGAGAATCGAGGAACCATATAGTAACTCTGGCCTTTCTCAATTCCAACAATGACTAGAGATAAATCTCATTGCTCTACAACACACTGGGTTCTTAGGCATCATTACATATCCAAAAATTACATCATGCTTGTGGGCGTGCAAAAATTGCACCAAGGGAAGATCAACCTCCTTGCTGTTTGGCACACATCCTGGCCTGTCCAAAAACTGTACCATGCCTGTGGGTATGCCGACCGGCAGGCATGGCGTGCTGCATGCTAGAGGGGAGGGAAACGATAGTCCCGATAGGAGAGGAGGAGGAGGAGATAGGAACGTATTGAAGAGCAAACAAATAAAAGTTGGAGGGGTGAGAGGCAACAGGAGCGAGACTATGAGAGAAGGTTCCCGACGGTAGGCACAAGCTGTAGATAAGCCGGGCATTACACGAAAGAGAGAGAGACAGAGAGGGTGCTAGAGAAACTTGACGTGGAAGGTGGAGAGGACACAAGTCTTTCCTCTTTTATTAGTGTTTCATGGAAAAGCATGCACGCTATTCCTGGATACAATGCGAATTTATTCTCAATAGCTTTATCCAAAGCTTTACATCAGTGCATCACCAAAGTGATTATAATTATGGTTTTGTCTCTCTACGTATAGATTCGAATGGATACTCCTTGTCAGATAATGTTATTATATCCAGGTTATTGTTAATTAGCTTTAGTATCAATAGCATCAACATTACGAAAAGAACCAACAAAAGCAATGTCATGTCTTATGTTATGGATTCTTTGTCATGTCATTGTTTCATAAGTTTCATAGCTTATATTTTATATTTTTCATTCAATCAATGTTATTCAATTACTATTTCATTCAATGCTTTGGTATGTTGGTATTGCAATGCTTCATGATGCTCATCCTCATTCGTTATTCCATTGATGAGCGTCTATATTCTAGTTGATGATACATTGTTTCGTTTATATTATTTCCAGCTGATGAGGGTCTATATTCCAGTTGATGACAAATTGTTTCGTTTATATTCTTTCCTAATGAGCGTCTAAATTCCAGCTGATGACACATTATTTTGTTTATATTCTTTCCAACTGATGAGCGTCTATATTCTAGTTGATGACAAATTGTTTTATTTATATTCTCCTCATGGGGCCCCACATGTGTTATGTTGTCTATAGAGCGGCGTCACGAACCGTCTCTATAGACCTTGTGTTGTTCTAATGTCACTGTAACGTTTTTTTCTTTAAGTTTTGATGTGACAAATATACTGCTTACATCCCAAGTTTAGTTGAAGGAATTTCTTGGAGATTTGATCTTTTGCGGTGGTGTCGCTTATCCTTATTTTACATGTTGTATATTTAGGAGTGATAAAGCTCTTTTGATGCCTCTGAATAGGCTGTTGTAATTCAAGAGTGATGTAGCTCCTTCTCCATTGATGTTGTAATTCACGAGTGATGTAGCTCCTTTGACGCCTATGAATAGGCTCTTATAAGTTCAATTTTGTAATTTTATATTTTGAATATTAATATAACGTTAGGTCTATATAGAGCTGTGGGTTTTTCCCTTGAGCCTCCAAGGGTTTTTTCATCTATAGTAAGGGACCTTTATTTGAGTAGATTGTTAGCTATATATAGTCTGTCAATATATAGCTCCCCAGGTCCCCTCTATATATTCCTATCATGTGTGCTCAATTGACACACTTCTGGGGTTCCACTTCTGGTGTCTCATATCTCTCTTCTCTCCTCTCTTTCTTTTGTCTCTCATCTTCCTCGCAATTTCCAACATGGACTGCATTAATTTAAGTCTTTGCACATTTGCATGTCCAATATATTTATGCCATATTTCGATATCTGCAACTACTCTTTTTCCTTTAGCATACATAGCAATATTCATTTCAGGAATTCCAGCATCTAAAGTGAACATGCCAACTCTACTTCCTTTTACGACCAACCTGTACTTATCATTAAAGTCTTCTACAAAACAACCTTTTGCATTGAATCGGACCTGCAACCCCTACTCTACCATTTGGCCAACAGATACTAGATTCTTTGTAATTGATGGCACATGCAATACATCTGTTAGACTCTTTGTTTGGCCATCATACAAGGACAAGGGAACCTTTCCAATGTGTGAAATTGGTTGGTATGAATCATCACCCATTTGCACATAGCCTTGGTTTTGTAAGTCCTACATCTCTCCAAACAATTCAACATGACTAGTCATAGGATTAGATGTGCCTGAATTGACATACCATACATCATCATGTGTCCCCTTTCCTGTAATTGCATTCATCATATGTTGCATAATAAACATACACTCATTTTTGTCTTCATTCTGTCGTGAAGAGGATGCATAGTTTCCTTGTTGCAATTTACCATTACGAATATCATCCTTTTTTGCATAGCAATGGGCTGCAATATGGCCTGTTTTGCCACAATAATGGCAAATAATAGTAGGCTTTCCAGAACCTCTATTGTACCATCCACCTCTTCCTCTAGAGCTCCCCCTGCCTCTAAAGTTTCCTCTGCCTCTAAAAACTTGCATTTCACCAAACTGTTGATTGAACCTATTTTGCTGGTTATCGCAAGTATGTCCCATACCATGGCCTCTTGAAGAGGATCTACAACGGCCCCTTCCTGAACTTGAGTAAAATGCTTGGACTTATTCACCATTTCTTTCAGATGAATCACCATGCATATTGATCTCTTCAGTAATCATGAAAGAGATTAGCTCATCAAAAACTGGAAATGGCTTCCGTACATATACTGAAGTAACAAATGATTTCCATGCCTTCTCATTGTTAAGGCCACTCAGAGTGGATGAAACCAAATCATCATCATCCGGCATTGCATCAATCGCTGCGAAAGTATCTGCAATGCTCCTCACCTTCAACACATACTTATTGACATACATTTTTTCTTTTTTCAAGGCATTCAACTCTTGCTTTGAGTTGAATCTTTCATGTCTTTGTATTTACTAAAAACATGCTCTCAAAAATTATCCAAGCTGCATGTGAAGTTTCTGCATTCTTGAATAGTATTATCAATGACTGCAGATAGCCAGTACATCAACTTTTTGTCTTTCGCATTCCACTCTTTCCATGCTTTTAACTCATCTGTAGTAGGAGGGATACCCAGCTCTAGCTCCTTTTCTTCACCTGAGACAAAGTCATACAGGCCCTTTCCAATGATGAAGTTCGTCACACGGAACTTCCATGAAGGGTAGTTGTTCTTATCGAGCTTCTCAATAATGGGATTTCCACTGTTCTCTGCCATTATCACAAACAAGGATATAACACAACAAGCTAGTCTTTTGCAATCTTTCACAAAATATGCACAGCAATACACTAAGCAACCTTTTTCACTAATTACTCAATAGTACATGTAATCTGCAACGTGTTTGCAGATAAACCTTGTATTTGCCTCCTACAAACACCTCAAAAATTACAGATTCGCAATTTGTAACCTGCGCACCCACTTTCGGTCAATACAACCGGAATCACAATGTACCCTAAAATTGCTATCTGCAACCTTGCGGCTCTAAAACGGGACCTGAAACGGCCTCAGACACCCAAAATAATTAGGGTAAGCCTTAAGGGCTTATTTTCATAATATACAGTGATCTTCTTGCACACCAAATCTCACAGCAATCTAAGATTTTTACTCGACCCTGCTTCCAGGGCCTCCACAGGCACTATCCAAGAGAGAGAGTGGAAGAATGGGAGAGCTTGTTACCCATTGCTTGCTTGCTCAAAGCTTGCCTCTTCTCCTTCACTTAAGCCTTTGAAATCAGCCTCTCTCAGTGGCGCGGCTTTGATACCATGTCAAGAATCGCGTGGTGGGGAGACTTGCTTGAGCTGTTGTGCCAAACACACATTGTATACACAAGAGGAAGCTCACTCAAGAACACAATAAGAGAGATGGAGGCCAAAACATTATATCTTTGCCAGCTATAGGTAGGTGTAACAAACTAAATATAATAAGTGATAACTCAGTGGCCATGTGAGTATCATAATGACCACCAACATGCTAAGTGTAGATGTGCGGACTCATCTAGCCAGGCGGTCCATCATCAATGTCCACATGTGTTGTGCTCAACATCTACTTGGAAGGAACACTTAGACAAACTCCAAGCCATCTTTGAATGGTGTCAATTATATCGTCTCTTGTTGAACCTCTTAAAGTGCCAATTCTGAGTGAAGCACGGATGCATCCTAGAACACATGGTGTCAAAGAACGGCATTGCCATTGTCTTCTCGAAAGTCATGGTTATTACAAGGGAGTTCAGTGCTTCCTAGGCTGGCGATTTGTGTTGAACTATACATTCATTGCTAGACCTCTATACAAGTTGCTAATTATATTTGAGTGCACCGAGGAATGCTCATATGAGGAGTTGAAAAAGGCTCTAACCACTACACCAATTCTACAAGCCCCAAACTGGACAATCACTTTTCATGTTCCATGGCACTGATGGGTGGTAGCTTGGAAGGTGGTAGTGTTGGTGGCCTAGTGGCCTTTTGAGTTTGTATCCATGCCCTTATCAAGGATAGTGTTGAAGGGATTCATCCCTAGAATTGAAAATGATGTTGAATTGGGTCCCACCGAAAAGGTGTCTTGGAAAAGTTCTACCCTTGAAATTGAAAATGGTGCTGGGGCAGATCCATTGCTTGATGTGCTTTCTCCTTGATACGACCCAATCTTAACCTACAAGGCAAAGTTGTGCACTTCCTAAGGGGTGTGCTTGCCTCTTCATGGTGCGTGCAAGCAGTGTACATGGTGGTGGAACCGGGAGTTGGGTCGAACCTTGGGCAAGACCATAGTGTTGTCCTACACTTAAGGACCCAGTTTGTGCATCGTCATGGGTACGGTGCAGAGCTTAGGGTGACAAGTCTTGTAGTCCTACCCTTGATGTGCCCCAAGCTTGAGGTGGGGAAGGGGCTAGGTGGAAACTCTAAGTGTAGTAAATGTGGCACTTAAGATGTTTCATGGGGAGCTCAAACCTTTACTTTTCTCTTTCTTGTATCTTCTTATCCTCTAGTGCCCTCTTTATTTTCATTCCTAGTACTGGCCTCTTCTCTTTTTCTTTTTTCTTGATCTCTCTTTCTCTCTCTCTCTCTCTCTCGCTCTCTCTCTCTTGGATGACTTATTGATCATGGCTGTGATTGGGATACAAAAAGAGTTCTTATGCTGTATTCCTATCATCCTCGGATGGCCCATGAGGTGGCCTTAGGCACTTAGTCAAAAATGTGTGGCTTTGCAGATATTCTTTAATGCTAACTCTTACCTTCAGAGGTGTTGATAACAAAAAGGGATGGTTACACCTCATGAAGCGGGTATCACTCATGTCTTCCAGGGATTTCATGCAGAAGGAGGGGAGTATCGATGCCTAAGTTGATATAAAAAAAGAGCCTGGGGAAGGTGGGCTTCCTCAGCTGGCTCTTGCTTAAGCAAGAAGTTAATGAGCCTAAGGTAATTACAGGTTACTATAAATACTGGGTCTGGACATGATGAGAAATCCTAAAGGAAGTGGTTGATGGATGGGAGAATATCATCCAATCTAAAAACCAAGCATCCCTCGGGAGTCGGTACATTCACATTGTAGATTGTGGGAAAGTCCAGAGGCCCGTGCAGGTTCCTATCATGGTCGACTCCATGTCTACGAGGGTAAGGCATATAGATGGGGTCATTCCGCTCTTTAGGCAATGAGCTACAGAAAGCAGTCCAAGCATCAAAGTTGGTATCCCAAATCCTCCTCCTCCACTTTGGCTGCGGCTCATAGCCTTGGATCGTCTTGGGAACCCGATTCAACTTGTCTTGCCAATAATCTGTTGGTTCATGTTTCCATTTGGTAACCACAATGTTTCTCTCCTCTATCCATTTGTTGGTGAGGTCATTAGCCATTCTGTTGATTCTTGCCACAGTCTCCAACGATAGAAAATGATCCAAAGCTCATGGATAAGAAAAGGACAGTTCAAATGGTCATGTTTGGAATTCTCGCTGTCGCCATATAGTCAACTCTTGAGACTAGTTGACGGGATGGGGATCCTCACGTATTGACATGGGCTCTTCAAGGAGTTGTTGTGGCTGTATTCTTGCTATCCTTTGTGCTTTCTTTGCAATCTATTGCCTTCTTCTTCAGGTTGGTACCATGTGTTCAGGAATTTGTGCCCCTTCTGGCTCTTCCAGTGGCAATTCAAGCAGGGGTGGACTGGGCTCTCTATGATGTTCTTCCTCAAATTCTTGCTCAAAGTCTAGCCCATCTTCCATGGCTTGCTCTACTGTCGGTTGGTCTTCAGGTGGTGGCTGCTGCACTTGTCCTTCAAACCCTAGTTTCCTGAGATCGTCAACGGAAAATCTGACTTGCCGTCGGTAACTATGTTGTTGGAAGGGCGTGTTCTTGAAGGCCATATCTCAAGGCATGAGTTGTCAATTCTAAATTTCTCTTCATCCTTTGCATTGAGTCCTCGCCTTCAACTTGGTTGACATTCAACATTGTGCTCAAGAAGGCTTGTCTCTGTGTCTGAGCACACTTCGGTAGCCTCTGCTCTTGATTTTGCGAACATCCTTTCACATTCACTCGCCGCCATGTGTTCTGTTAGTCCACGCACTCTTTTGAAGTTGTGCTGCTCCCTGCTCATTCACTAAGTCTAGCATATGTATCTTCTTCTTATTGCAGCGGTTTAGCTACTCTTCTACTATTTTCCTTCATTGTTGCACAATGGTAAACTGTAGTTCTGCCTCTAGAATCTCTCTGACAGTTCTTCCCGGATCTGATCGCGGATTTCTAACTCTGCAAAATGCAATATTCTTTCTGTTATTGCCATAGCCATGAGAGCTTCCACATCGCTTTTCGTGTTTTCCAAGTAATATTTCAACTCATGTGTGCTTCTTCCTGTGGCGTTCTGCCTTTCTTGCTCTAGGACTTGGATCTCTCTTTCTAGTCTTCCTTGCTTCTCTATTTCATACCACAGCCGAAACGCCAAGGCATCCTCTTGCTCTTGATGTTGCTCTTTTGAGTCCTGGATTTCTTCTTGCCAGTGCTTATCCAAGCGAGCGGTCCTTCCCATTTGCTCATCATACTGCTGAATTAACATTTTCTGACTCTTTGGAAGAGCTAGTACATCCTATTCTTCCTCCTCCAATCTTCGCCTCAATTGATCCTCATTCTCTTGAGCTTCCTTGGTCTTGGCATCCAACTGCTCTTTTAGGGCCTTAAGCTCTTTTTGATGATGTGCAGCAGCTTGCTTTGGACATGTTGAGCCTCAAAGCTACCAAGGTTTCCTTTTCAACATCCAACTCTGCTAAGGCCGATTTTTTCTCTTCTCTGGCCTTGCTCAACTGAGTGAGGATTTTAGCCACATATGCATCGTAGTCTACTGCTAGTGACACTGTGAAAGAGGCCGTAGTGGTTGATGCTTCCAGATTCTACCACTTAGGGTCTCACCGTGATTCCGCATCTATTGCAGCTAGCCTCTTTGTTCCTACTTTGGGGGAAATCTCCGCCACTTTATTAGCTAGGAGTTGTATCATTGCCATTAATTGAGCTCTGTCCATAGCTCACATGGACTCTTGTATTCTGGTGCATGTAGTTCTAGTTGAGAGTGGCACAAAGAAAGAGGGGAGGGGGTGCAGTGAGGCCTTGCCCTTTCTTGCAACCACCGGGGCTGTTTCTACACTGACACTAACTCCAACCTCATGATACAAGCTCATTAGGCTCATCTCTCCCCCTCCATGGGTCTCTTCTATGGACTTGTGAGTTTCCTCTACCAAATTCGTAGCTTCCTTCCTCCTCATTTTATTAGCTTCATCTTCAACTCTTCTCTTCCTCTCCTCCTCGGCTCTTCTTGACTCTTCTCTAATCCTTTCAAATTCTTTCTCTTCTTTTCTCCTTCATTCCTCCTCCATTCTCTTGGACTCTTCTTGTGCTCTTTTGAACTCAGCTTTCTCTTCCTTGCTTAACTTTTCCTTCTTTTGTTTTTGGATCTTGGCATTCTTTGTCTTTCCTTGTGCCCTAGCTTCGGCTTGAGTGGATGGTGCTTCAAGCCCTTCTCACTAATGGTGCATTCATTGAATCTGTCTTTCTCACCGTGTAGTGGCTAGGAGGGTGTTACTATCTCTTCAATTTTCCCTGCTTCCTTGGTGGCCTCGTGAATAATCACCATCAGTGCACCACTGTATCTGAGGGTAGAAGCCTTGGTAGAGGACTTCTTGCAGGCTTATCTCGCTCTAGAGGATGGGGATTCTCCTCCAGCTATTGCTCACTCGTAGCAAGGGCCTTTGCTACTGACTTGATGGTCTTTATCATGAACCCGTTCCAATCCACTTCCTCAGGGGACCCTGCCACTATGCTTTCCAACACCAGGACACTGATCCTGTTCATCAAAGCATTGTATCTCTGTCCTGAGAAGAGGGTGTGAACCATCTTTGCTTGCATCTTTACTTCCAGGTTTGGGATGTCTACCAAAATTAATCCATCCACTATGCACTTGTCACTCTTGTTCATCCCCAGCATGGCATATACGTCTCCTCTATGATGCTTCACAGCCTTGGGGGCCAAGCCAAGGGCCTTCTCTAGCACTTCAGCGTTAAGCGGTACCTCCACCTGCTGGTGGGCAACATCCCCTCTTCTTACTCTCACTATGCCACAGTTCCTACGAGCATCAAAACTCCTCAGGAACTCTTCCCAAGCACTGCAATCCATCGCTTGTCCCACTTTCTCCACATACTTCTTGAGAGCACACTTTTCCAACAACTCCTTTACTGCTAGCTCCTCTAGGATGGCTTCATCCAGGTTTAGAGTGTGGTTGAAGGTAAACTGATTAGATCCTCGTGTGTCCACACCTATCCCGTACTTGGCTTGTTTTTCTTTCCTGAACAGAAGCTTACAACCTTTTTCTTGTCCTACCATTATGGGAACCTGACATGCAACAGTACCCATAATTAGTATTGATGGGGTAGGCAAGACTGAATTATGGCATTATGAAAGAATTGAACAATTAGAAAATCTATACGAGAATGTGAAATTTGAGAAATAATAAACTAAAAGAAAAGACATGAATTTTCCAAGTGCGCTTTGCTCTTAAATTTTTATGCGTAATTCAACTCTTCAATATGTTTTTCCTTTGTGTTATGTTTCTGATCACCTTACCCCCTCCCCCTTGTGGAAAGATGAAAATCCTTCCTAGGATTGAATAGGACGAGGCAAGGGTGTTAAAGCATAGTGTGGTGTGTTTCATTTGACAACAACCATTGGTAGAAATTTGTATTTGGGCATGATGGTCAAGTTCATGCGGTCTAATGGATGCTTGTGTGATATATGTTAGGACATTGTGTAGCACACCATGAGATTTGCGGCGGCTAGCAACATGACGTAGCTCTTATTTTGGAAGGTCCTGGTCGATGTAAGGATGGGCCAATAAATGGTCATCAAGCAATTTGTTACGCAGGATGGCCACAACCCTAAAAGAAGTAGGAGCTACGTACATGGGGTCATATTCCGTAGTGTTGATTGCGCATCTCTACTCAATATTCGTCATAATTTGGCAACCTTTTCGCTCCCATTGGAGGTGTGAGGTCTACCATTGCTGTAAGAATGAAGAGGTAGAGTTTGCAAGACTCAAGAGCTCTTCAAGCTATTGGATTGGTGCAGAGCCGGTAGGCTTTTGGTATGAGGTCAACATCCTGTCGATGATTGCTTGCTCCTTTGAGACATCACCCTTGCGATATGCTTAGCTGCAACCTTGGGGAATTTGATAGTCATGAGCTTGTACTCTTCCCAAGTGCATGGTAAAGCACGCACTTCAAAAGAATGTGGCTCATCAAGAAGGCAAAGGTCTAGCCACTCATAGCTTCGAGCGAAGGTCATGAATGTGCTATCAAGCATTTTAATGCAAGTAACCAAGTCATTACCTGAATTGGCAGCAAGGTCCTTTGCCATAGCAAAAAATGAACGTCACTCATATGAAGGCCTAAGACTTGCTGGTGTGGCTACCGAGGAACAGAACTAGATGGATGCATTAGCAATGATGTTCCACTAGATTGCTCCTTAGGATGAGCATCCGCTTGGAAGGTTAGTTGTGTGTCATGTGGCTTGGAAGATGTGCAACCTTCATTGTGAGCTACGCTTTGTGCATGCAAGAGTCCGTCACATTAGTAGATGATTGCGGGACATCTAGCTACTGTGTAAGTTGATTGGTTTGTGAGATCTCGAGAGACATAGTGGGTTCAGGCTACACGGGACTGATTGGTCGAGTCTCTAGAGACTTTGCTCTGGCATCAGTAGTGGCTGGTTTAGAGCCAGCGGTTTGCAGCTTTGGCCAATAGATGGGCTTAGGTTTTTGGGCTTCAGCCTTTGTGGTTGTCAAATATTTGATAGCTTGGGTCTTAGGTATGGCTGATTGTTTAGTTAAACACACTGCTTGAAGCAGGTGTGGCCGCAAGCTGTGTAAGAGGTTTGTTCTTAAGGACTGATTTCTTGGGCACCCAGATCCAACTCTTGCCCTCATAGTATCCTTGAGCATGTAATAGGATTATGGGGACCCATCGCGGTTTAAAGGTACATTTACGGCTTTGGCATCTAGGCTTCTTTCTAGGCTTTGCATGAGAGTTCTTAGGTCTGCGGGGTCGCGTTTGCTTATTGTGGAATGCCTTGATGTTTTGCTACCCACCATTGAAATGTAGGTTGCTTAACCTTAGGAGTAGGTTTGGTGGGATGGCATTTTGTGGGCTGAGTGGGGTGTGACACATCACAACCCCCTCCTTAGCCTTAGGCATGGTCTTCTGCATTGGCATTCTTCAGTCCACTCAAATACAATTAGTAGCTTGTACAATGGTCTTGTGATTAGTGCATAATTCAGTACAAAGTGCCAATAGTACCCTGTGTGACCTAAGAAGCATTTAATACCCTTATAATTGTTGGATGGTGGCAAATCAACAATAGCTCTGATTTTCGAGAAAGCAGTGGTGGAAATGCCCTTCTTGGACACCACGTGCCCTAGGATGCATCCGTGTTTCACCCAAAATTGGCACTTTAGGGGGTTCAACGAGAGATGATAAAGTCGACACCGCTCAAAGACCTCCTGTAGTTTCTCTAAGGGTTCCGCCCAACTAGAGTGTACGCATAGATCATCCACAAACACCTCCAGGTCACGTCTGAGCATGTCTTTGAAGATCATGCACATCAGGTATTGGAAGGTTGAGAGCACATTCATTAGCCCAAAGCGTATAACAATGTAGGCAAATACCCCCTACTTTGTAGTGAAGGCAGTCTTGTGTCTGTCGTCGAGGTGTACTTGCACTTGATTGTAGCCCGAGAAGCCATCCAAAAGACTATAGGCTTCTTTACCTACCACCTTCTAAAGCATGTGCTCAGTATATGGAAATGGGTAGTTATCTCTCTTCGTAGCGGCATTGACTTTCTTGTGGTTGACGCACACTCGAATCTTTTTGTATTTTTTCATAACGATCACTATTGGTGATACCCAGTCCATATGCTCTATTTTGTAGATGAATCCTACTCTCATGAGTTTATCAATCTCCTCTTTCACTGCATGGACATGCTTTGGATTCATGGGGTAAGGGCATTGTTTTACAGGGATAGCATCACGGACCATAGGGATGTTGTGGGTCACAACCTTGGGGTTGACTCCCTTAAGTTCATCCAGAGACTAGGTAAACACCTCCACATACTCTCGTAGGTCATAACCTTGGGGTCGACTCCCTTAAGTTCATCTAGAGACTAGGTAAACACGTCCACATACTCATGTAGGAGAGCAGCAAGGCCAGCCTCCTCATCCTTGGTCATGTCATCCGCTATGAATACAGGTCAAGGCTTCTCACCTTCCCCTGCCAGGTTGACTTCCTTGACCTTGGCGGGTCTTTGAATAGGCTCACTGGTCTGCCACTGCTTCTTTGCTCCTAGCAAGACCACCACTATGTCACCCTTCTTGAACTTAGTAAAATGTTTTGGGTAGGTCCTACGATTTCTTATGCGGTTTTGTGTCTTACTCTTTTGTTCGTTTCTTTCTTTCCTCCTTTAGCTGATTGCGTCTTAGGTGGTCTAGCAAGTCCCCCATGGTGTGTTTGGTTTTGGATGGCATGGGTATTTCAGGGTCACTCTCCGTACTAACTCTTGACTCTGAGTTAAATTCACAGCCCTCATTGGAGGAAGGATTCTCCCCGGGTGGTCGTAGTTCAATAGGTGTGTCTATCCTAAACATAGGTACCACTGGTGGTTGGGCGATTCCAGCCTACACATAGTCCACTGCCCCTATGTGTTCCAACCAAGAGCGATCGCAATCCAATCTCCTAACTCCTCTCTTAATCTTATATGCATTCCTTTCTCGGGGCCAGTAGTCTGCTCTTATCTGCTCTATCACCCTTTCATTAGTATCATACTCCACGGTATCCATTTCCTTCTTGCTCTCCTCACTAATGGAGGAACAATCCTCATATTCATTGTCAGAACCATGACTCCCCGACTGCTTGGTCACCTCGGTCGTCCTTTCTAGCCTCTTTCTCATCCGTGAATAGAGCCCAATTGTATAACAAGTTCAGGCCGTGAAATTTAGTCCACTTCCACTTGTGCTCACCCAGGAGGTCTCTAAGGGGCAAGATATTAGTGGAAGGATTGCCCTCCAATCTGCCTATCAAATACTCTAGGGTCTCCTGGAGTTCTAGCTTATTATTTGGGACATGGAAAATGATAGGTTTGGGCCAACCACACGCACTCCTTGCCATCATGCAGAGTGGCACTGAGTGTTCCTCATCCGGCGTACACATGGATTGTGCAACTTGCTTATACTCCATGTTTGAGAATGGGAGATCGGTGGTTGCAAGGGCATGCATCTAATCTCACTCATCCTTAGGGCAAGGGATATACTTGGTCAGTGGCCCATATGATGTGGTTGGTTGCATGTCACCCCTCAATGTGACTGAGATGGCATCTAGATCAACAAGTCTTGTCTTCCATGTATCCATCTCCACCCTTATTAATTCCTTCCGATTCCCTATGAAGATTAGACCATTGCCTTAGTCCTTGATGACTTGTGCGTTCCTCATCCACGGTCAGCCTAGTAGGATGTCGTAGTCCGCTCCCATCATAACAATGAAGTGTACAGAGAATTGGACACTTGCAATCTTCATTGGCCAATTCATTAAAACTCCAAACGGCCTTATCTTCATTCCATTTGCTAGTGTGACATTGAACCTAGTAGTCTCGACAAGAGGGTTTCCCTAGGCTTGCAAGACTATGTGGCTCAAGACACTTACCCCTAGGCTTGCAAGACTATGTGGCTCAAGACACTAACCCCTACGCCCGTGTCTATGATTCCTTTCTACGTCATGTCTCCTAGGGCCAAGATGGGTAGCACAACGTGCATCTCGGTGCCCTCCCAAAAATCATTTACATGTAGAGATTTAGGCAATGGGTGCAGCATCAAGCTCGATATCTGTGTGACTGCATCATGATCATTATAGGTCAGTAGCAATCTACTCAATTCGTTCCTCCACCCAGTGCTTCAGTTCCAGCCAAAGCGTCGAATGCTGCCTAAGTAGGTCTCTTAGGCTCAGGGTTACTAGGGTGGTTACTAATGTCATGAGGACGTTACTCATCATTTTTCTCTCCTCCATTCCCACACCTCTAGGCCATTGGCCTTTGCTGTTTTGCTGGCTCAAGGTTCCTAAGCTTCTCTTGGGTGGTGCTGCCCATGCCATAAGCACATCTCTTGACCTTGATAAAGAGGGTGAGACTGGGCTGCTCACACTAGAGAAGTCCTCAGTTTCATCTTCTACGATGGCCTCAGTATCCTTTAGGTTCTCTTGGGCTTTCTTTACCCACTCCTTGACCTTTTCAATCATTGGTGCTTCAGGCGGGGGTACTCCCCTACCTTAGCACTCCCTTTTGCTATTGTTTTCCAAGTGGTGGTTTCAGTCTCAACATCAATTACCTTCTTGCCACTTACTAGCATTGTCTCTCTCTCAGTTTTGAGAGTGATCTTAGCATCTGTTTTCTTATTTCTCCGCCTATAACTCTTCTTTCCTATTGAGGCAACATCTAGGTTGCTAGGCGTAGACAGTGATATCCCAGCCTGCCGCGTTTGTTCAAGTCTCATGACATGCAGCGGGATGGGTGTATCCTCGCTGTCGAATGTCTCAATGCCAAACAACCCCAAAGGTATTGATGGTACATTGCCTGAGCTTGAGGATGGATTTTGTCTAGGGCATTCCCTAAAGAGATGGGTGATGCCACACTCGGCACACTTGAGATCAGCTCTCTCCCTATTATCTTGCTCTTTTTCTGGGCATCGTGTCGATACGTGACCAGGGTGACCACAAATCCAGCACGTCACTAGGTCTTCGGTTGGTCCTGAAAAACCTCTGCCTCTTCCCCTTTCTAACGCCATCACCGGCATTGGTCGATAGTCCATGATGACCGGATTACCCTCTTCATCATACGAGATGTAAGGGTTCACATATGACTCCTCATCATTGGGCTCTTCCACATAGTGGATGGGAGCGTCACTCGGTGGATGTTTCACGAAGGGTCCACGTGGTCTGGGTATGCCCATAGGATTGATCTCTAATCTAGGAACGGCCGGTTTTGCATCATTAGGTGCTAGAAGGGCCAATGGGGCTCCTCTTCCAAAGAAGCTAGGTGGCCTATTCCCGTAGTATGGTGAGTTGTAGTGCTGTGCATAGGGAATCCTTCTTGGCAATCAACAATGCATTGCATATCATGGCCAAACCTTCCACAATTTGCACAAGGCTTGGATCTTGGATCCTGGCACTCGGTAGGGATGTGGTTTTCTCCACAGTGCACACACTGGACATGTGATCTAGTGGGTCTCTTTACCAACTCCTGCAAATGTGCTAGCTTCATCATCATAACTTCTACTAGCACATGAATATGATAATTCAGGAGCAAGTTTGTAGTATGCTTAGCCAAGTAGGCTTACCATAGCCTTTTTTACTACTATGGTACACTTGATAAATAAATCCCCATATACTGCTCTTGACTATCAGGTTGCCGAGGAGGTATGGTCCAAAAGCCCTCCCTCGTATGCTCATTTTCATGTCTTTGATTGTGAGGCTGTCTACCATGTATCCAAGGACAAGTGCAATAAGCTGGATCCTAACTCTAGGAAATACACCTTTCTTGATTATAGTGATATAGGTGAGATGGCTATCGCCTATGGGATTTGCAGGCTCGAAGGGTTATCTGTAGCCATGATATTGTTTTCCATGAGGAGAAAATACATAAGTAGCTTGAGTATGTCGTTGAGGTACATAGGGTGATATTATAGGAGGAGTCTCATGTTATTGTGTAGCCAGTTAGACAACTTGTCTATATGCATTTTAATTAGCATCCTTTTTTCCTTAGATTATATTCATTGTGCTTTACCTATATCCGTGTATTGATTATGTCTAACACCGTTTCCTATCTATGCAGGTTATCTCTTAAAGTATTGTATGCTATTCTATGCTAATTAAAACGATGGAAATTAAAACACTCCAATTCAATGAGACTCAAGGAGAAGGCCACAGATTCTCCAAGACAATGGCATAGGGAGTGATGGCTACAAAACTTATTCAAAAGACTTTATACATTTTCTTTTGGTTTTTCTCATTTTCTTATTTGAAATATCACTTTTACTAACAACCTCATTTCTAACAATGCTATTCTATTTACTTTTTAGCACTATCAAAAACTGTGATACCACAGGTTTGAAAACTCAATATATAGAGAGATATGGTCTCATTACACTTATGGATAGATTGTATGCGCGTGGTGAACCAGTAAGTCAATTCTCTTTCTTATCTTTAGTCATTAGTTTTTTTGTGATGCATTATGTAAAGTGGACTAATGTTTGGTTTTTCATTTTGTAGAGTTTGCTCGACACTTCTTTGCATTGAGAACGAGCTTTCAAATGGCGAGGATGTGTAGCATGCTCTTGGATTCATGGAGTGTACATCATTTTCGTTTTTGGTCCTATGATCCATAGAGACCACTTCCATGTAACATTCCTTAGATATTTTTATCATGCTTTGTATAAAATCGCACTTTGCAATATGTACATATAGATTTCCATGTTTGTTTTGACTCTGCTCTCCATGGTTCCATGTAAATTTATGAGTCATCATCACCAGTCTTGTACTTATTACATGAGTAATCAATCTTGTGGTTTTAAGTAGTTTTTAATCCTATCTTGATGAGGATTTCATATTCAATATATAATAACTTTACAAAATATTATTTAGCATCTCGTTCTATGAATGATAGCACAACTTGCTGCCTTTCCATCATTTTTTTCTTTGTAACTATTGCTATTTATGTTGCTAATTTATTGCATGTGTCACTATCTCAATTGATATGTACGTTGCAAAACGTCCTTATTTACATCACCATCTACATTGCTATTAACGATGAATTTGTAGAGACGCCTATATTGACGCTTCTAGCAACAAACTTTCAAAAATTTTATGAATATTTGCATCACTTTGAACATCGATATGTGGCTTGTATCTTGTAGTGAATCCCTTCTTACTTCCATCCTTCTTCTTCTCCTCCTTCACAAGTTTCCCCCTTCGGCTTTACGATTGTGCCCTCTCTCTTCATGGATGGTGTGGCAGTGACCCCTCTCTCTCTCTCTCTCTCTCAACCTCCCTTTCTTTGAGCTTTCTCCTCTCTTTTGCTCTCTTACTCTCGCTCATTTACAAATCTATAAAATGCCATGCTCGGGTTCTAGTGTTAATTGTTTTCCCCAAGCATCGTCGCCATTTGTATGACTAACACAAATAGTGACGCTAACAGTAACATCACCTAATTGCATCAGAAATGGCCGTTAGTATGACAATACTATCTAATCACATCGAATGTGATTGCCACTATGCTTCCATTTCCTTATATAACTAGTTCTAGCACATTGAAGGAAAACACTCGGTTTTTTGAGACCACCCATCCATAGGAAAGGGATCTTGTGTTCTCACTTTGCTAGGGGATTTGTTTTAGCTATCTAATTATCCTAATATATTTACATTTGACATGTAGAGACACCTTTCTTAATTAAACATTACATTGGTTCCTTCATATAGATTATGTTCATGTATACAATGACAATATCAAACAATCCTTTGAAAGAAGTTGCAAAACAATCCTTCATATAGATTATTGTACTAAATTTGAATTGGTCATGATACTGAATTCTTGAGTTTGTTTTAAGTAAAAACTAGCTTATTCTCCCACCTTTGACCCATAATTTCTTTGGTTTTCTTTTGATCACTCTCTCTCGATGCGTTTCCTTCATCTGGCTGGTCCTATCTCCATACTTTGATTTCTCGAGATAGTGTCTCCATAACTTATAAGACATTCAATGGAATCTTTCAAATTAATGCTTTTGATGACAAGAACATCAACACAACTGTAAATATTGAAGTGCTCAATAGTCTTTGAGAAAGTTTGAAGTTGTACTGATATACGTTTGACCAATTTCATTGTCAACTACATAATGCGTTAAAGTCTGAGCCTTGAGAAGAAATTAGAATGGTTCTAAGCACTAAACTTGATCAGTGATCACGCGCTGACTTTGAAATACACGATCTCTCTTTCCCCTACTTGTACGCGAGAAGTTAGAAATGTCTAATGCCATATAGACCGCCTCAGATGTCTCGTGGCATCCGCCATATTGTAGGCCACACTATTTTGATTAGGGCGGACGCGGACCGTATGACTATTAACTTAACTGGTCAATCGAATCTATATCATAACAGCTCGCCATCCATGGAAGCGATTAAACCTAAACTGACCTTCAATGCAGCCTGAGACGATTTCACGGATTTCTCTGCAGGTCAACATGTTTGGCTAGGTCAGCTGCAGACACGGCGTAAATATGGCAGAAAAAGGAAAACTAAAAAGAGCGTAGGATATTTGGCGCCCCGAATCAGAGTTTATTATTTTGTCCCCATCACTTTGATTCAATAGTTATGTGATCTGATAGGACTCAGTAGACCGATTCATAGCAACTTGCAAGGGCAGTAAGCGAGGGATGAGTATGATCAGGATTCACGACTGTATAAAAGGGCGACCCTACTACATTCACAATTCAAAACAACCTAGTCTCGCCACATCTAGCAACCGTTCAGTCAATATCGTTCTTGTACCAAAGTAGATCCTCCGCCGCGGGCGAAGCTGCGCCGAATTGCAATTGTTGTAAATCAGTTGCTGCTACAACAACTGATATACTCCCCCCCCCCCAAAACACACATACATATGATCATGATTACCTGTGGAAAGAGATCAGACCTTGTCCAGAACCTAATCTTTTTAACCGCGCTAATTACTACAGTAGCACTATCCCTGAATCAGCTAGTCGCCTTGAATGCTTGTGCGAAGTCCGTTGTCAACGAGGATGGAACCTTGACACATTATTTGCACTTCAAGGTGAGAATGGATCGATTATGGCCTTTCTCTATGTATAGCTGTAACAGTACATGAGGATACACACAGAGAGAGTAGCTGCGCCATCAAGCGGCCCTCGAGGAACAGTATCACTGATTGAGCTGTTAATGAAGTGGCACGTCAATCCACTATCTTCCATAAGTTAACCAACTGAAACGTGCTTCTGTTCTTGACTAATGGGAAATATGGCTGCAGATAAAGTACGCCAATGTAACTCGGCTATGCCATACGAAGCAACTGGTGAGCGTGAATGGGCGGTTTCCGGGGCCCAATCTGTATGTCCGGACAGGAGACCGCGTTATAGTGAGGGTGTCCAACAAGTTGGACGGCGTCAACATCACAATTCACTGGTAACTGTCGATCATCAGCTTCAGGAATCAGCAGTACGAGCTTTATGTTTCACAGTTAAGAGTAAGACAAGAGTAAGGGGATTCTGATGAACCCCAAGTTCTGGTTGTACGTGCATAGTCATTGGACCTCAGCTCATATGCAGTGGTTCCAGTCGTTTCCACACTATATGTAGGTCTCATAATAAAAGGTGTGCATAATTGGCTTCGCCAGCGTCCGGGGTCCAGCTACTTGTACAGGTTAAGGTTCATTCCGTAATGGTCAAGTCTCATAATTCTTCTTCACCTCTCCACCATTAATACGACTGTGTATATGTTGCAGGCATGGCGTGCGCCAGTTGTTCTCGAATTGGGCAGACGGGCCTGCCTTTATCACCCAGTGTCCTTTGCAACCTAAGACCCACTACAGCTACAATTTCACCGTGGTGAAGGAGTCAGGCACCCTCTTTTGGCATGCCCACATCAACTGGCTTCGCGCCACTGTGTATGGGGCCTTCATCATCCGACCCCGAAACGGCATTCCTTATCCTTTCCCGAAGCAGCCCGTCGCCGAGTTCCCGATCTTGCTAGGTACGATCACTTCGAGTATAACTCCTGCCAACTGCTGTTAAATGAGGTCTAGCACATTAGAAGTGATGAAAAGAACTGTCATGAGACATTCCTTCAGCTACGTGAAGGATGCACGACTATGAGTCCTAGAGTACAGAGATGAAAACTAGCGTAGCTACATGTCAACAACAACGTAACACTCATCTGAACTGGGATTTTCTACAAATTGGGTGAAGAGAAAGGAGCTCTAGTATAGTCATCGAGACGCACCAGCTGTGCACCCTCCTGCAGCACACGCATGTGCATGATGGACATGCACATACGCATGTTACACTTTCAATCCTTTCATAGGACTGATCACTTAAGGGTGTTCCTAAAATGCTGTTGTTGTTTTGTGCAGGAGACTGGTGGAACACGGATGTAGAGTTGATAGAGAAGGAGGCATTAGCTAGCGGAGCTGGGTTCAACATATCCGATGCGCTTACAATCAATGGACAACCAGGATTTCTATATAATTGCTCGGAACGAGGTAGGGATAATTTTACTTCAGAAGCACACTTTGGATTTGAACCTCTGGAATTGGTGTCGATTAGACGTACGCCTTCTGGCTCTAGTAGATACAAAAGGGGACAGGTTAATAGGCTAGCTCTACTAGATACGAAAATGACAGGTTAATATCTCGACCAGCGTTGGTAAATTCACCAAGGACTTATAAGTTTAACACCAGAAATAAGTACAAGGCCTCGTGAAGGTTGTTAGTTAATTTCTTGTGATATGGTGTATGTCATTGATAATTGCAATCCGACGAATGCTACATGACATTCCCCTTTTAATAGATACGACCACCTTCGTGGTAGAGAAGGGTAAGACATATCTCCTGAGGGTGATCAATGCGGCCATGAACGATCACATGTTCTTCTCGATAGATGGGCATAGGCTGACGGTGGTGGAGATGGATTGCTCGTACACGAAACCCTACGAGACGGAGGTGATAGCGATATCACCGGGGCAGACGGCAGACATGCTGGTGACGGCGGACCAAAAGGAGGCAGATTACGCGATGGCAGCTGCCGTCTACTCGCCCGCGCCAGCGTTCGTGATGTTCCCGACGACACCTGCGACGGGCGTGCTATGCTACAAGAGGCCGAGCTCGTCATACACCACAAAGAGATTAAGCCTGGCCCAGCTGGCCTTGCCGGCATTACCCGCGGCCAATGACTCGGCCTACGCGTTGGCCTACGTGGGCGCCTTGCGGAGCCTAAATAGCAAGGAGCACCCGGCCGAGGACGTACCCCGATCTGTGGATCGGAACTTCTTATTCACGGTGGGTCTTGCCCTCGAGGAGTGCCCCGTCAACCAGACTTGCCATGGGCCCCCCGGTGAGGGTGGCCGTCCGGGCCTCGCTAGTGCCTCCGTCAACAATGTCACCTTCGTGCCCCCGCGCAATATCTCCATTCTCCAAGTAACCTAAAATGTTTTAGATTTGCTAATCCCCCCGTACCAAACTTAATTTGAAGCAAGTTTAGTAGGTATACGACGATATGCCTATCGTTCCAGTCCTAATATACAGCATCGTATCCCGTGACAGGCCTACTACCAAAGAGCGCACTACAACGACTCCACCGTCGCGCTGCCAAGGAAGTGGAGGAAGTCCTTGGCGACAGCAAGGACGGCCTACGAAGATGACTTCCCGAGCGTGCCCATGTTCCAGTACGACTACACGGGCGTGGACCCAGCCAACCAGCACGCGCTGCGGGGCACCAAGGTGGTGCAATTGGAGTTGGGGACGAACGTCCAGCTGGTGCTGCAGAACACCGCCACCGGCTTCTTCGAGAGCCACCCTTTCCACCTCCACGGCTACAACTTCTACGTGGTGGGCATGGGGCTAGGAAACTTCAACTCCTCATCGGACCCCTCCTCCTTCAACCTCATCGATCCTCCCGCCATGAACACCATTGCTGTCCCGCCGGCCGGATGGGTCGCTCTCCGTTTCTACACCGACAACCCAGGTATGCCTCCGCTCCGTCTATCTCTCAATGACAATATAACAAATAATTGTTTCTCCAGAGACTAGGACTGTCTGATCTTTTTGTTTATCCCCTTATTGGGAAACACTCCTCAGTTGCAATATGTACTCGCTGCAGGGGCTTGGCTCATGCATTGCCACTTCGAGATGCACACATCCTGGGGCATGATGATGGTATGGATTGTCAAGGAAGGGAGCGCCCCCCACCAGAAACTGCCACCACCTCCCAAGGACTATCCCAAATGCGGCTTGTAATTATGCCACTTGCGCAAACACTTGCACCAGTATGTACTGTTGAAGGGAATATAAAACGGTCAAAAGTCACATGCTTGAGAGGCACGGAATGATGGTCGGTTTGTGCGAGCAAGGGGGAACTGGAGGGGAGTAAATTGATCGAAAGCGAGCGTCACATGGGAGGGGCAAAATAGGTACAATATGGGATGGGCAAAAAGGTCAGGCCTGCAAGCTGTGCATGGGATGGAAGCCAGCCAGCTGTGTAGAATGAATTAATTTACCAATAATGTTTGTTAGCCTTTTCTTAAATTTTTTTAATAAAAATAATAATAATTGAGGACTGGGGTGTTGAATATTCGGGTGTTCGGCGGGCAGTGTGAATGTTGATGACGCAAAGAAGCTGGGATTTTGATTAAAACGAGGGGTTGACAAAATGCTGTCGTTTGGGTGGTGGCAAGATGGATCATGGAAATGCTTTGACCCACATGGCACACACAATGAGAGAAGGGCCGCGCGGGGGGGGGGGACTCGGGAGGGACCGAGGTATCGAAAAGAGTATGGCAGCTACCTCCAGATGGCAGCTATCTCAAAGCACAATGTGTCATCCATGAGCATAGGCTTGTATGGATGGCGTCAAGGAAGGCCGGATTCCCCACATACACCAACAGCTTCCCACCTTCTGAGCTATTCTACCTCCGTGAAACTGGTCGTGCCACTCATGCAAACTCATTTCTAGCCCTAATATTCACTTCATTCTTTCAATCTTTTACATCGACTACACTAATTTCGGCTTACTACTAATATAGAAATAAAACTTAAGATAAATACAAAGACAAAATCACGTGCATGTGCAAAGAGAGAGAGAGAGAGAGAGAGAGAGAGAGAGAGAGAGAGCCCGCGCTATGGAAGCCCAAATTGTTGTGCGTGGAGTACTCGGAGAAGACAAGAAAGCCATTTGCTTCCAAGTCAAAGGTTTGGAGTTTCTTTTCTTTACTATCATTTTTCTTACTAATATGTAATTGTGTTCTTATGTGCTGTTTTATCACTCGTGTGACGCTTGAAAGAAAAAGTGGGTGCCATGTAAGCCACAATGTCAAACCTTTTCAAGAGCATTATTTATGTCACATATACAAACTCTCTTTCAATCAACAAAAATCTCATTGGGGTGAACTTCATTTATACAATATAGTTTTAAACATTGTTTATCCATCATTTTTTATCAATTGAAATTTGTCCATTGTGCAATGTTTGTGAGATTTGTATCATATTTGACACTCATGCCAAACATTTGTGAATATTGGAAGTCATTGTTTTCTACGGGTGCTTCTATTTAATAAAACGTATACCTTTTTCTTTTGTTTTCCATTGTGAAGTGGCATCATCATAAGAACAATTGGCAAGTGATTTAATAAGGAGGCATTGAGTAAAGAAAGGTAGAAAAGGAGCTTGGGATAATTGTCCCACAAGAGTTGTTCTTCAATTATCATCACAAGAGCTATGGTTTACATGCCTTGTGTTTTCTATTTGGATGAGTGATTGTGTATATGGATTTGTATTGGATCTCATGATTAAATAGGTAGTACAAGAGAATTGAAGCAAAGACATAGGAATGTGACATGCTTTTATGACCATGCTTACAACTCGTGGAACATCCCATTTAGCATTATGGTATTCCTTGAGGTCCTGGAATTCAATCAAATGCAGATATAGACATGACGACCTATGAGCATAATTAAATTCATGTACAAAGGATCACTTAGAAAGTGTGCAGAAATGTGCAATTAAATGCACCTAAAAACCCTTTTAAGAGATGCACTTTTGTCAAATCAAAGAGACAAACATGGTGAGAAGGGAGCTAACAAAGCTTTATATGATGGACAAGGCACAAGATAAGACTAGGAGCTCCCATTTGAGGGATGCCATGGTTGAGCACTTTTTTGGAGAAAGAATATTTGATTCCTCACCTAGTATTCTTCTCTACACACGTAAAGACGATTTCATTTTGTTATTCTTTCCCTTCCCCTCTTCATCTACTTCATTGTACTCTTATTTTTCTTCCTTTTGTCCCTCTTTTTTGGTCAAAGTAGAGATAAGGCAAGATCCTCATACAGAGATAAATTTCTCTCTCATTTTCTATTAACCTCTCAAAGTTTAGATCTATTTTTGTTGTGTATTCATGCTGTGCTTTTTGTAACTCTACTTTTGATTAAGACAAGCTTGAAAAAGCTCTCTACACAAATTGTGTGGATGAAGAAGCATGTATGTGTGTCTATATAAACATATGAAAAGGTGCAAACATGTAATAGTGAAGCACATTTTTACACACGTCCCCAAAAGGCTCTACCAATTTGAGCACTTATTTGTAGAAATAGCTCTTTATGTTGTGCAAAGTAACAATGTGTCATTGAGTGTATAGTAGTATGGGTAAGTTGGAGGGGTTTTGAGAAATTCATTTTTAATCGTGTCCTCAAATGCACCCTATTGGTTTGATTATCTATTCGAACTAAAAGCATTTTCTACAAACCCTTTCAAACAACATATATTTATATTTCAACATGACCAAACAAAGAAATATGTATATAAACACATAAAGGGGAACAACGAGGGAAGGAAAAGGAAAGAGAATAACAACAAACAAGGCTTTTCAAAATTAGTATTTATTTTTGCTTTTTGAATATGGGGCAATCTATAGTTTTATATGATATTATTTATTGTTTCCACCCATAAACTTTAGTCCTCTTTATGTTACTTGAGAAATTCACATGGTTCATGGTTCATTTGTTTAGACATCTGTAGGATATTTTACACATGCTGTTGGAGACTTTAGAAAAGGGGCTTTTGGGCTGAAATTGGAGATGAATAATGGCATGAAATTAAGCACAACTTTGGGAGAACAAGGGAGTTTGCTGACTAAAAATCTGAAGAAAAAGGGATATATCTCATGATTTTTGTTCACAATGTGGAGCAGCTCATGGCACAATAACATCAAGAGAGAGTAAAGCTCGAAGAGAGAGAGAGAGAGAGAGAGAGAGAGAGAGAGAGAGAGAGAGAGAGTTGTTGAATGTCTTTTATGGCTTGATCTATAGCAAACCAATGCTATAATATAGGGCATCATGCTAAATATTTCACCCCATAGCTTTGAGAGTTAGAGCTCTCTTAGTTAGAATGCATTCTCTTATATGTAGCAATCTTGATGAGACATAGTATGGATAGATTTAAAAATTTATGGTAAAGATGTTGATGCAATAGTTTAGTTTGGGATGATATACGTGTCTTCTAAAAGCTATAGCATGAAGATTTTGGATTTATGCAAGCTACTTTGTCTTGAATGAAATTTATGCATATATATCATTTTTACTCTTAGGTGAATGGGTCTATGATTTGAATTATAGGCTGATGGACTTGACAACATCTACAAAAATGCAACATATGACAACAATTAGTGATGATTGATACATACAGGGCATTGCTGAGTCATTGTCTTCGGCTTAGCTATTATGTCAGTGAAATTAACTTGAGGTTTCATCTCAAACTTGTCTAAATTGGATTCATGTATGTTGTATAAGCTTTGAATCATAAACTCCCCTACAAGTCGGTTTCCAATGTTTATTGTGTCTCTATTATAGAATGCATTCTTTCATTCAAAGATTTCTAGTCTCTCTTCTCTATAACTCTTCTTATCAAATTCACTTTGGAAGTTACTATATGTATATCCTCTACATCACGTGCGTTCAATGACTATTTATAAATATCCTTATCTGTAATTTTTCTTAAATAAAACTTTACCCTATTCTATTCAATCTATAAATGTAATATTCCCGTTTGAATAAAAATATTACTAGACCAACCTTCCACGCACCGTAAACTCGTGCAAAGATTATCACCAGTGCTAGCAATTGATCTATAACCGTACACGAGAAATGAAGTACTTTGCATTGGGAAACCGGGACCAAGGTTAAAAATCGCATCATCTGCGGGGGGAAACATCCTCTTGGGAGGAGGTTAAGAGGATAATGATAAAATTAATTTTAAATTTTTTACTATTCCTTCTCCCCCAATCGATGCACGTCTGGAGAAGAGGGAGTGTCGGGGGATGGGCCAATAGGGCTGCATGAGGACGTGGGGGAAGAGAGCCATGCAACGGGCCACGTGGGGGGGAGGTCTCTTCTCCCCCCTGGGCTATAAATACCCCCCTTTGGGGGGGGGGGTAAGGGAAAGGTTGAAAGGAAGTAAAGGAAGGGAGAAGCTGCAAAACTTGTACGTGGAGGAGGAAGGAGTTGTTGTAGTCCATGGAGTCGCTGTGCTGGAGGGAGCCACCAACTTAGAACGCCACCAGATCCGCCAAAGCAGCGAACACCGCCATCTCCTGACAAGGGAATCTCCCCACTCAACATCAGTACCATCTTCCCCCCCTTTTTCCCATGACATTATCATCTCTCCCCCCCTTTTTCAACGTGACCCTACACACACCCTAGAAGCGTCTCAGAAGCTTCGAAGGGGGCTTCTCTAAGCCCCCCTTCCCATTGGATCCACCACAAGCCCATTTCCTAGCCCTGTTTTAAAGCCCCCTCCCCACTAGATTTCCCACCAATCATCTTTTTTCCCCCTAGGCTTCGAAGAGGAAGCCTATAAGGCCTTCCTACCAAATCTCCCACAAGCCCTCAATGCCTCGGGTCTTGTAGAGAAGAAGAGGGTTACCATAAACCCCCTTTCCACAGGATCTTTACCCCGGGATTTTTATGAGAGGAAGGAGAAGTTCATAGGCCTCCCATACCCGCAAGGCCCCCATAAAACCAATCCTAGCCCAGAATTTCAAAGAGAAGAATAACTCTCAAGCCTTTGTTTTCACAAGGCTTTCACAAGAACCCTCTCACGAACCCCCTCTTTTTCCGAAAAGAAAGAAGGCCCAAGCTTCGAACCTTAAGGCCTTCCAAAGCCAAATTCTGCAAGTTGATACTTCTGTCAAGGAGCCGTACCTCAAAGGGAATTGTGCATACGAGGGAGACGGACAAAGATCATAAGGCTGAGAACCAAGGTGAGTAGTTCGAATCCACGAAGACAAACCAAAGGTTGAAATCACGATGGCCCTTAAAAAATCACAAGGCGCACCTACAGGAGGATCATCTCCTAATATTCATATGGATATTTCACCGAGTCCATAATTCCAGGTTTTCTTTCTATTTGTGATTTACGTAGAAGTATTGCAATTATGCATGGTTAATTTTTGGAACTAGAATGCACTTATGCTTGTCAAATCCACCTAGTTAGATGTGATTGAAATACATTGGCTATTTTAAATTTACTAGAAGTAACTCACGATTGAAGATTGGTCATTTGTACTTTCAAAGGAATAAACGAAAAAGAACATAAGGTGTCTAAGCATTTTTAGCAAGTAATTGCCTTTGGGCATTGCAAAATAACGAATCTAGAACAACTAATGACTATCATTACAAAGTCGAAATTATTGTAGTACACCTTTGATTATGCATGGAAAGATTAAATTGCATGTCACATTTTTAGACAAATCTTCTTCGTAATGATTCATTAAAAAGTTGTTATCAACCATAGGAAATTGCAAGGCATGGAGATGATTCCAAGGGTTGCATGTAGTAGGTTAACTCTAGCTTAAATTGACATAAACCTCATTTAACTGCACAGTAGTTAGGAAAGGTTGCATAATGCACATTCATCGTACGAATAATTTCATTCAGAGATGTAGTTAGGGAAAGGTTGCATGGTTCATTTTAACATAAAACCTTAAAAGCTTAGTGGCATGAATCGTGAATCCATGTCCTAGTAGGATCAATGGAAGTTATGCAAATTTTAACATGTGCTTTGGTCTTAACAAGAAAAGTTAGGGGTTATGAATCTAGTCGTATGTAGAGGTAATGAATAGTGTGCTTACATGAATTGTGACATAATGCAACTAGTTTTTCCCCTCTTTGATCAAGACAACATCTTTAGAAATAGTCCATCCTTGTTGTAAGACAAGTAAATTGGATTACCTAAAATACCTAAACCGCAAAGGATTCACATAGGATGGTTAAATTGATACAATATACCCCAAGTTCTTACTAGGTTTTAGCATGCTAGAGACTTGACCTAGTCACACTTGTTGCGAAGTCGAAACTCTCATACCCTAAAGTCCTACCCACATTCACGGAATGTAGGGACAATTGGACGCGCTTGCAAGAAACGATCTAGGGTTTCTACCCTAAGGATCACTTATTCAAAAGATAAAACTCGGACCGAGTTGGAACCACTAGGACCAGGCCTAGTGTAATCGGGAATGGGTTGGATATCAAGATACCCTAAATCCTACTTCTTATCTAATCATGATTCCGTGACCAGAAGATATCGTTCGATGGGTGAACTGATCCCATGGAAAAGATGCGGCACTTATGCAATAAGTTGCAACGTCGCATGACCTTGTGGTTTGATCACAAGAGAATGGCCAATTCCTCGGAATGAGATTGGCAGATTCTTGCGCAAGTTTAACTTGCAAGAGGATGAGTAGGCATCCTATTATATCACCTTCCTTGGGAAAAGTTGCCAAGATAAGGGAATTAGGTATTTGCTTGGAAGCAAAGGACCAATCAATAATTTGGCTGAGCGACACAGTCGCCATGATTTACTGTTAATAAAACCTAAGGTATTGGTTAAGTTCGGTTAATAGGGTATGGCCTTAACCCAAGGACAAAAGGGAGAACAAACAAACCTTTGTGGATCTTGCCAAGTTGAAATTTCATCCCGGATCGAATGCTGATTGCATTCGCAGAGAAGGATTCACTCAGCATTTGGCCAAATAATGACCACTGGATATGATTGTGCTTGTAATAGCTTAGAGAGCACTGTTTGCTTTGTTTGCTCAAGGAACTAAAGAATGAAAAGATATCTAATGCTTCAAGTTGACAGCCTGAAGGGAGAGGCAACCTCAGTTACCCCCGACTGTTTGCTTGACCCTAACCAAGGGGGTTGTTAGTCGTGCCAGGAAGGTGAACCGAACCTACCATGTGAGGTCTCTCTGTTGAGTGCTACTTGGAGCAGGAGGACGCTTGGGTGCCAGGGGGGCTCTGGCCGTAAATCCCTCGCTTCTGGGCCCTGCACAAGAGGCCAACATGACTCGGGATTGGATCTCGAGGCCCGCATACTAGTCTCGGGGCGGAATCTTGGATTAGTAGTTCCTATGGATTTTTGGATAGGATTATGGATAAGCCTACGGGCTAGACTTTATGAATGTATTCTAAAGATAAATATGATAACCCGTTGAAAAGGAACTTGTTTGACACTGCTTTTCTATGTCAAGTGCTAAGATTACGTGAAGGAACCGGTGTCTAATGGGCTAATTAAGGAAGCTGCTTGATGCATGTCCAACTAAATGTGGTAGGTAATTAGACAACTAAAGCAACCTTGAGGAAAGTGCGGTGCATGTGGCCATGGGTACGTCCTACGGATGGGTGGTCCCGGACCTAGAGTCTAGGTTATAATAATCTTGGTTTATACTATTTTAGGGGAACAAAATGGGACCATGCCTTATGGCAGAGAGGTGGAGCCTTGCATCCCTCTCATCACCATTTAGGAAATGACCATTAGGGAAAACCCTAATTCAGGTCAGTTCTAAGTGGGAACGGCCAGAATACTTCACATACGTTGAAGACGCGAAAAGTCCTAGATTGCAAATCTCGTAACATTCCATGGGAGTGCCGGGCGGAGCTTTCTAGACCTCCTTTCCGATGGACTGCTAAGACGTGTCCTGAAGGGAATAGGTGGACACATTACAATAAATAACCCCTTTATATTACACCCTTCTGTATATGTACAAAATGGAAAAAAATGGTATTAAAAAAATACCTTATTTTGAACCCACGTGATGCACACATATATTCATGAGTAACTTACCCGAGTAAATTCCTATGACTAAGGTATTTCAATTAAATCCCCAAGGACATTTGGTGAACCCCATATAAATGGTCATTTGAAAAGTTACATAATGGGTATTGGTAGGGGATTTTATGTAGGTTCATTTGATGAACTAGGACTACTATTATAGACCTTTAATATTTATTTTAGTAGGTGCAAGAATCTATAATGCATGAATCTATTGTCACTAAAGCTTTGAAAGCTATTAAAAGCTACTTGAAATTTTTTGATGATTGGAATGGTCATATCTAAAGATGTATGCTAAAAAAATGGCTTTCTTTGTGATAGATGAGATTAATTGAAGTTAGTATTTTTTTATAAATCACAATATATGAATTGGAAACACAGATCATTGATGGCATATGAAAGATGCAAACTAGGGTGAGTTCAAGAGAGCATTAAAAGAATAAATTTTATTGAGGACACATGCTTGGTTGTGACATGACTTTCATGCAGTGGATTACTAAGCATAATAATGTTTTTTAGCCAAAAAGTTATTGTGTGAGTTTGAGCACGAGTATAATCAATTGGATACTACTAAGCAATAGAGTCTAGAGTCTCAAAAGATAGTGAATTTTTCTTGGATAAAACACAACCCTTTTCTATTCAATTTGTAAGTAACCCCTTTATATGACACCCTTCTGTATGTAAAAAAATGTATAAAATTGGTGTTTTAAAAATCCCTTATTTTGAACTCACCTTATGTATACATATGTTCATGAGTGACCCCCCTAAGGGGCCATATTGCATATTGTGATTATGTCTATAGCCTCTAGTAAGGTCATAAAGTGTGTAATGAGACGACCAATGTCTATGGCTACACCTTCTATTAAATATGATATTATAAATGAGATGGTTAAAAGGGACATGTGATCTACAAGGTTGCAAAGCTTGATAAAAAGGGTAGGGTTGGAATCCCCTAACGCTTCAATTAGAGAAGGATTTGTTTGGCATTGCCTTTGGTATAATAATCCTTTACATGAATGAATCGATTGTGATATATATCTATCCATGTAATCGACTTACTGATCATGGTCAAAGGTTGATGTAATGATCCAAATCCTATATGAAAACATGGGATGGCCAATTGATGTTGATCATGGATGGAGGATATGGATAGCAAACAACTCTGAAGGGGATCTTTATGCAACTTTCTCAAATGTGAGAGTTATCATTGGTGACATGCACGATGATCAATATTTCTTTGTACAAGTTACTTATACTTATTCGATTATGGGATGATTCCATCAGCTTAGATACGAGTCACAAGTACAAATGGAAAAAGAGTTGTTCCAATTCTTAACTAGCTGAATAATGCTAGAAATAGAGACATGCTAAGGGACTATCTATAGCCACCAAATGTGAAATGGTTTAGGACATTGGGTAAAGAAGAACTATAATGGTGCTATATGAAGAAAACTCTTGTCTCCTATTGTTGGTATAGATGCTTTTTTAGCATGGTCTACTAAGTTTACAATAGCAAGTCCCATATGTTTTTAAAGAATGGAGTCCATGAACTAGGCTAAAAGACTATATATACGCAAGGTTAAAACAGCATGGATTATTGGTAATAGATAAGAGATTTTGTGATATAATTAATATACTATTTTTTATGAACATAGTGGTTGAAATTCTAGCAATGCTAGAATCTAAAAATATTACAAAAAACAATATGACGTAAATCTGTGCATTGGATGTATTTCATCTGATAGAGAAGTTTGTTGAGTAGGAATGATTTTGTATAAATAAAATAGTTGAATCTATGGTAGACAAGAAGTACAAAACTTTGGATAAGAAAGTCAAACCAATTGTTCCAATGCCACTACCACAAAATAGTTAAGAAAGGTATGATTTAGTACCTAGAAAGTCAAGTTTAAGGGTTCCAAAGGTCATTACTCACAAATTTATTGTTGAATTGATTAAAGAGCTAAAGAATTGATTGTTATAAATTTTACTTGCAAAGAGAAAATGCTTTGAGGAGATAATATCTGAGCGTGGTGAAGCTATGTATTTTCTAAGTATATTTTAGAAATGCAACCTTTCTAACCACAATGCCAACACTCCTACTATCACCAAAATTCTATTGCCTATATAGAATCTACTACTTGGCCTCTTTGGCTCCCCCTTCCTCAAGATTATCCTCTATTTTGTTATGCATCATAACTTTGAACACAACCACCACCTTGGCCTCTATCATGGCCTTTATCTTTGATAGTAGAGTAAACTATCTATTCAAGCTTGTTCTTTCTTTGAGAAGAAGAGGAATCCATGCCAAGAAATTATTCTATACAAGAGCATGGGTATTAGATTCCTACAAATAGTCTATCATGATATTTGTGACATCAAAAGACAATCAATATATGACTTTACTATGTGTGTGTTCCCAATATTTCTTAGTCTTTACTTGTTCTATAAGAGTATTTTGTACAAGAACTTCAAGTGCTACTACGATGTCTCCTTGAATATAATTCCAAACATCCTTGCTCTTCAAGAAATTTGTAGTCTTGAACTTCCATGTAGGATAATTGTTTATCTTAAGCTTCTCACTAACAATCTGGTTGAAGTTCTTAGATATTTTGATAAAATGATAGCTTACAAAAAACTACAGTCTACAAGCAAGCTAGTACCAAGAACACCACACTTAAATACATCATCTCTTTTATTGATTACACAACAATAAGTGCAATCTACAATTCTTACGCATATACTTTTTGTGTTTGGAACACATCAAACACTTGAAATCTTATAGATTCGAAATGTGTAATCTATGAATTTGTGGCTGAAATGACCTTACATGCTAAAAATCATAATGTAAATTATCTACAGTATATATATTATTCTTCCTACTCACCAACTTTTACAACAATCAGAGACTGCAGCCCTACGAACCTCAGGAACCTCCTATGGCTATAACCTAAGGCAAATCAAGTAAGACGAAAGAGCTTCTTACTCGTTGCTTGCTTTCATGCTCCAACACTCTCATATTAGCCTTTAATTAAGCCTCATGTAGCCATGGGACACCTTTGATAACATGAAAACACAAAAGAGAGGAGAGATTTGAAGAATCCAAGAGCGCATATAAAACAACAATGGAGACTTGAGAATAGAGAGAGTACGAGCATCTCCATAAAACCGTCGCTATTTGTGTCACAATTTGTGTCCCTTTTGTGATGCAAATATCGACACATATAATGATGGTTTGCGATACGTATTCTGATGCCAATAGTGATGCATGCAGTAAATTTGTGATGTTAAATAATAGCGATAATTATAGAGACAAAAGAATTGGCAGGCCGCCAGCAAGCTGTCATACCACATATAGCAATATGTATTGTATTTATATTATACAAATGGATTACGTGTGAAGAGCACAATGGTCATCAAGATGAGTGCAAAATGTACTTGAATCCACAAGACTGATACATAGAATAAGTACAAGATCTCTTATGAAAACTCATGGAATTATAGCAAGGTACAATGGATGATAACAACATAGTACATAGAAGATGCATGCATAAATCACAGGACTAAAAAAGAAGAGGATATGTACTTCACGAATCCAAGCGTGAGTTATAGATCCTTGCCATCTGAAAGCTCATCCCGACCCAAAGGATCATTGAACGGACTCTACAGAATGAATGACTATACGTCAGTCCACCATACATAATGCATTTCAATAAAAATAGTAACTACAAACAAGAAAGATGATTGACAGATTGGATTGCCGCATGTATACAGTCTATTAATCAATACAGTTAGATCATGTCTCTCTGTATATCGAGCCTCTAGGCCGGTGGGGTCACGATCTGTAATAATGGAGTATTGCAAAGAAAAAATAATACAACTATTAGAAATACGATTGTTATAAGTACAAGTGATATTGCAAATAAGAAAGCGAGAAGAACAAAATGAAAACTTACAAAGTCCTCCAGATAAATCCTCTGGTTGCCACTCCTAAGATGATGGATCACCTTTGCCTCCAATCATGCCCTTGCTACCTCTCGTTGCTGTCACCAACATTCTAGAGAATTTGTAGTCTCCTCCTTGAGTCTCCACCAGTCATCTGCCTCTAGCCACTCGAGCTTTGAGGCACCACTCTTGAGTGCCTTGTGTATGTGTGATCATCTATGTGATATGTATGCACGCATACCCTCCATCATCCACCCAGTGGAAAACCTCTCTATTGTGATAAGTACTGGAAACTTCTCGCGCAATGATGCTACTATATAGTCCTTGCTGCCCTCAAGTATATTCTTCCAATGATCCAAGACGTTGTGCCAAAAAACCTGTTGGCACAACTCTCTCATGTGAGACATCACTCTCCTTTCCTCATCATTCATGATCATAGCTTGTATCTTGTCATCTACAAGGTATCCATACCCCTCTAGGGTATGTCTAAGTTGTTTTCTCTCTCATCTACAACCATGCTCCTAGGCATAACCTAGAGACCCTTATACATCTTGTGTATCCATAGGGGTGGTATCATTTGGAGTAGTACCCATAGGGGTCCCACCTTGCGGATGGTTGAGTAAAAGTTCGAGTATCTAGAGTAGATGTCCCCAAAGGTGTGATATATCCTAGAGGTGACACGTCTCCACCAGAACAACAAGATGGAGATACTGTATCTGTGCCTCCACAACACCCACATGAGCCACTCTCTCTTGAACGTGTACAAGAGCGAGGAGTAGCACCTATATCTTGAGCTAACTGTGGGCTCACAACATCCATATCTCCCTAGCACCACCCACAAAAAATCCCTTCATATGGGCCCATTCTAGAGCATCGACCTTGTCTATTAAGAATCAAAGTATCAAAGTGTGCCAAAGTAGATCTAACTGAATGGCCTAATGGTGTTTGAGATAGCTCTTGGTCGGCCATATCTCTGAATTAGACCATCTAATCTAGAGACATACATGTCAATAGCTTCGACCTCCACTCCTTGCAATATCGACTCCTCCACCTGCATACTCTCCTCATCTATACCAAGAACATTTCTTACATTATAGACTCTTGCACTCTGAGGAGTTGAAGACACAACATACCACCATTGAGGTTTTCGAGGGTTTGGATAGAAAATCACATACAAGAAGAAGAAGAAAAAGAATAAGAAGAATTAGTGTCCTTTCTTTCTAGAAAGCCATGTCCAATGTTGTAGTTAACAAGGACTACAGGCCACAGCCTGTAAGCAGTTGAGTGAAGACCAAATGGATTCACACCATCCATAGTAAGATCGAGCTGAAGATTCCTTGGCTCTCGTGCAAAGCCTAGAAAGGTGGAGTCAATGTGGCTCCATGCATATGAATCTATTAATATTCATTGGACTCCATCTGTGGATCTATTCTACACATGTAACATTGTCAAGTGGATAGTGTACCCCTTTAGAGGCTACAATTGCGAGACCAAGGGGTTGTTTAGGTGTGTAGTAGAGGCTCAACTAGTGCCGTAGAGCCAATGTTCAGTCCATTTTTTAGGTTCTGACAGGTGGTGCATTTGCAGAGAGCTAGAGGGGTGTATTTATGCATTGTATGAAACTGTAACAGAGATTACTAGAGACACTACATTGACCTTTTAGAGCTTAGCACTCTTACTATTACTTCATTAATATTTTCTTCAAGTCTTCATTAGATACATCCTCAATTCTCTAAGTTATAAATAATTTACATTCTTCTCTTTCTAAGATTAAAAACTTTTCCCAAGATAAACATCTACTTCACAAAATACTCACAGAAGCATATAGAAGACAATAAAAGGGTAAATAAAAGCTTAACAAACCACTACAGAACATCAACAGAAAGCATAAATACTATATAGCTTCAACCAAAACCAATCCAAGCCATAAAAAACCATTCAACACATACTCAACTACACTCAAATCGTACAATTCACAATCTCCACCTTCCAAACAAAAAGAAAACAAACCAAAATAGAGGCAAGATAGGCCTATATGAACCAAATTAATGTACCAAAAAATCTAAAATAATATCACAACTCATCCAAAAATCAATATGAGCTTCTCAAATACATTAAACCCATCCCAAAACACCTCAAACACCATTGAAACAATCAATTCCACCACAAATTCCATCATTTAGTATCCAAAATCTAGCAAAATACAACAAAAATCCTAATCATTTCAATGCTTAAGAGTCACACAACATGCCCTTAAATGATACCATTTTTAATCCAAAATTGACACTTAAGTTGACTTAGGGATAATAAATTTTTCCTACACCATTTAAAGATATTTGAAAACTTTTCTAGGTGTTTCTCCCATGAAAATTTGATGCAAATATAATCAATAAACACTTTAGGGGATTTTCAAAACATATATTTAAAAATGGTATACATTAAACACTCAAAGATTATCAGTGCATTCATTAACCCAAAAGGCATAACAATGTATGGAGAGTCCCCATTCATTGGAAAATATAGTTTTGTGCCTATCATGAGGGTGTGTTTACATTTGATTATAGCCTAAATATCCATCAAGAAAGATGTAAGGCTTCATGGCTACCACATGCTCAATCATGTATTTCATATACAAGAACAAGTAGTGGTCCTTTTTCATGGCTTCCTTCACTTTCTTGCACTCAATACACACTTAGATTTTGTTGTTCTTCTTGGGTACGGCTGTGATGGGAGATACCCAATATGTATGCTCAATTTAAAAAATGAACCTTGTCTTGAGAAGTTTTTCCAACTCTTCTCATGTGCGATATCCATCTCTCAGTCTCATTTGACATGGCTTCTATTTTGTGGTTTTGATATTTTAGATCGAACTCCCTTAAGATGTAACTCCACACAAACATGTCACAAAACTCCTTAAGAAGTCACATGCGATTTTTCCTCATTTGCTATTGCTAGGTTGTTGGCAATGTATGCTGGTTTAGGAAGATCTTCTTCCTCAACAAGACTCACTTCATTGACCTTTGCAAGTCAATCCATCCGCTTGATTTGCCTTTAGGTTTGGATTCCATTAGAATGACCAAATGATCCCCATTTTCAAAATAAATAAATGTCTTAAGAAGATCTTATAGCTTTTTCTAATCGTCGGCTTTCTCCACCTCAAATGCATTAGTAATTTTATGTTGAATTTTTTGGCTAGAGTTGGCTGTCAAATTTGCATGTTGGAGTCTATACACTCATTTGACTTTGAACTTGGCTAATCTAATTCATTAATTCAATTCTTGTTTTTGTATGGTTTTGAAATCTTGAGAACATTAGGATATAGGGTAATGTTTGAAAATTGAAATCCTATTTCCTCATGATTGAGAACC
The DNA here is from genome assembly GCF_053477565.2 of Lygodium microphyllum. Lineage (NCBI taxonomy): Eukaryota > Viridiplantae > Streptophyta > Polypodiopsida > Schizaeales > Lygodiaceae > Lygodium > Lygodium microphyllum. The sequence continues at coordinate 27,328,628 of NC_141157.1, read as the reverse complement.
TCCAAATATTTCAACTATTCTAATTCGAACTTCACTCTCACAACTTTGGTATTTACAAGTATTCCATCCATATTTTTGGACCGACTCCCAAGATTTTCTTAATGAATTTGCCATACCAATCATATTCTTTGGACTTATTGTCCTTGTCATCTTCATTTCTATCATCTATGAAACTTTCTTTAGACTCACTCATGTACTCATCTTATGGCTCATCTACCTTCATCAAGTACATGATATACTTAGCATGATAACCAAACAATACTTGGTGCAATCTTGTCCATTTTCACTCATGTTGTTGAAGTAACTCTTCAAACATTAACAAGTTTTCCTCATCATTATCCTTAAAACACCTACATCACTAAATGAGAATATTTCTTAACTCCTAGTATTTAGCAAGGATATTGAATCCTAGTACATTAGGTCCAAAGGTCTAGTATTCATCATGAGGATAGGTACCATCAATTCATGGATGCAAGACTAGACTAAGTGTCCAAAAAGCTTGACCATGAGAGATTAACTTAGTGACCCATTTTCTTTTCTTATTCTTCTTCTTTGGTGAATGATAGATCAAGTGTGGGTAAGATGTGCATGTAGTCTATTTCATCATCTAGATAGGCGTTATGTTTTTTAGGGAGTTTGTTATGGTAGTGCAATTTGTATCTCCTCTCAACACATTTGATATGGCATCGAGGTCAATGGACATGGATTTCTAGCTTTCCATTTTCACATTTATTGCATCCCATCAATTTTCCAAGAAGACTAGTCTATCAAATAAGTCAGGTGTTTGGTATCTAAGGGTGACCTATAAGAAAATCATCATCAGCTCCCTTTATTGTCATGAAATTCACAATGAAGTTGATTCCTACAATTTTGATCAACTCATCCTTCAATGCACCAAGTAATCAAACTGTATAACCCTGAGTTCTATTCTAAAATTAAAATACTTGTTTTTGATGTGTGGGTCTCTCCAAGCCTCTTGCACCAACTAATTGACTATGCTAACTTCAATACCTATGTCTATGATCTCTCTTCTTGATCAGTAATCTACAGTCTTCATGTGAAGATTGTTGTGATGCTCGGCTCCCTCCCAAAATGTATTGACTACAAAAGCTCTCAAAGAAGGTTTATTTACTTCCATACTCATATTATTTGTGATGACTACATGAAGCAATGATCCTTGCAACTTTGCCTCTCTCTCTATTCAACATTTAAACACTCTTTAGAGGTCATGGGTACTACGCATTGACTGCCCAAGTAATATTGCCATGATGGTCAATGCCGAGGTGACAAAAAGGTAGGGTTCCACATTGTCAAGATGAAACAAGTGGCTTAGCTCTGTGCTAATTCTTTTGGAAATTATGATCATTTGGCTCATTCTAGCCTCATATCATTGATCAAAGGCTAGTTTTTCTATTTTAAATTCTTGATTTGGGCAAGATGGTGGCATGATGCTTGATAACCATACGCCACTCTCATGGAGAATGTAGAATTTAGTGCTTGCTCCACCTTTTGATCTTCTTGCAGTTTCTTTTTAACTTTGTCAATTTTCTCCAACTATTTCTTAGCATTAGGATATTCCTTTGTCTTAGAGACTTACAACTTCTCTACATGAGCAGTGCTGACACTCTCAACATTAGCCATGAATTTTTTTGTTCGCTCTATCATAATCCCTTTTGCTTTATAACAAGATCATTTCTTCTACTCTCTTCCTCCTCCTCATGGTATTTCTCTTTCTAGTCACACATCCATTGGTGATAGATGCCCCTAGAATATTGACATGTGCTTTCTTTCTTTAATCCCTCATAGTGGCATTTAAATATATGGGTATTGTGCACTCCTTGTTAATCATTTCTACTCCAACGAGTGTGAAGGACATATATGAAACAATAACCTCACTATTGTTCACCTTTCTCCTAGGATAATAAAGGTACATATGGGTTATCTCACATTCAGCCTTGGGAGGCTCTATTTTTTGGGAGCATCTTAGGACACATGTCTTGGCTACCCACAGTCCACCATCATTTGATGGAATCTATATATTAGGTTGGCACCCTACTTCTTCCTTTTGCTATCATTGTGACTATAATGGGTTGGTAGTTCATGAGAACTACATTACCCTTCTCATCATAGGTGACATAAGGATTTAAACATTTCTTTTTCTCGATCAACTCCTCAATATTGTATGTGGAACTATCCCTTGGAGGGTGAGTGACTATTGGAATTCATGGTTGAGGTATCCCATATGGGTTAATTTTCACTCTTCGAGTTGCCAAATTATCCTCTTTAGGAGTTGACAAGGCTAATTGCTATGGCCCAAGGTAATATTGCACCCTATTATGCTATTGGTATGGGCTTCTATTGAATGGCTATGCATAGGATAAGTACCTAGGAACTCCACAATAAGCCATGTCATATCCAATATGTCCAAAGTATATACAAACATGTGGATATCTAGATTATTCAAAAGTCTCTTTAGTAATGCATACATTGAATCTTTGGTAAGTTAGGCCATGATTTCTTTAAGATATCAATTAGCTATGAGAAGGTCCAATGCTACACTCATCTCGATGTTAGATTTTGATGATGTAGCATTGGCTCATGCTTTGTTCTTCTTATCTCAATTCCTTTCTCTATGTAGATCACATATACACATGGCCTTGTCTGGAACAACATTCAAGTCAAATCTATCAAGTATCTAGTTACTATCCATGGCCTCATACATGCTTTTGTCCTATGTCCCCTTCAAGACAAATGCCTTTGGGATAGCCTTGGGGTTTGACCTCTCAACAAGAGAGATTCATTTATAGAAGCTTCAAACCTTGGAGACATATCTATGGATGCTTTATTCCTCCTATTACTACAAGTTCATAAGTAGTATGATGAGGTTATCCCCATATCTTTCTTGGGTAACATTAGGAGAAATATGGACTCTCTTTTTTGCCCCTTAAGGGGTTTCTCTCACCTCTCTCTCTCTCTAAAAAGAGATTCCAAAATAATATTAGAATAAGAGATCTATAATCAAGCAAATCTGGTATTTGTATTTTCAATAGATTTCACCTATTATTTTATTCTCAAACTGTAGGATAAGATCACATTTTCTCAAAATCCTCATAACTAAAAAAATACAATTCTATTTTCTGTAAAAACAGAGCCAATCATTAATATAGGACTCTTTAATTCCCTCATGATTTTTCAACATGAAAATATATTAGAATCATTCTCATTCATGCTTCTTAAAAGGGCCGAAGCTAAAAAATGATATAAAGTGATGTACACATCATATTTTAAGATTATTTTTTACCCATAAACACCTTTTTGACTTGAGATTTTCCTTGTAAATTTTTATCATTTTTGGTCAAGTATATGTCTATTTCTGGGCATTTCTTCATTCCCTCTCAAAGCTTTAGTTTGGTCCAAAATTTTGTGTACTCTTCTCATTCCCTCCAGAATATGGTTTCTTTCATATGAATTCTTCTGAAGCAACACTCAATTCTATCTAGAATACTCTCTACCCTGCTACAAGCAATCTCAGGAGTGGTTTTGATAGCATTTGCTAAAATCAAATAACCTCTATCTACAACACTCTCTACCCTGCTACAAGCAATCTCCCTGTTCAGACTGTGCTATAAGATATCTTCCTCTTCAACACTCTATACTATAAGCAATCAAGTGATAATGAAGGTATCTTTATTTTTCTAATCTCAATATCATATTGGGGAATATGGGAATTTTCCATAAGTCTAGGACACGTGGTCAAATCTTTGGATTTGTCATAACTTGAACAGTAAAACTCCAAATGAAGTGCCCTATAGCTCAATAGATTCCATTTTTCAAGTGCTTTCCAATGATAGCTCACATCATTTGGATTTGAGAAACTTATGGGCATGTTGTCTGAGTGCCACCTTTTTAGTATTCAAAAAATGGAAATTGGGAGATTCCCAGACTCACTAATGTTCTGTTTGTCTGTGATGTTATTATTCTTCATAGTTGTTGTTTAATCCTTAAGTGTCAATTCACACACACACACAGAAGGGGGGCAAGAGAGAGGACTCGGTGAGATGAACTAAGAAAATAAGTGAGAGTGATAGAGAGTAAATTAGGGTAGAAGATAAGATGATGTTATTGTTCTCCACTAGCCAAGCTTCTGTATAAATGTGTTTAAATATAATTGATCAATTCTTCTTGAGAGAGAGAGAGAGAGAGAGAGAGAGAGAGAGAGAGAGAGAGAGAATATTTTGGATGGGATAAAAGATAATATTGGATGCTAATTCACATAAGACTCTCAACTTAGAACAATACAATTATGATGTAACAACCCCCCCTTTTTCCGTGTCCCATATAGGACACCCCCCCTAAATTAAAATTATTGCAAATTTTTTTACTTCCCCTTGTCAACTCGCCAACTGCCGGGAGGGAGGGGGAAGAAGATGATGATGGTGATGATGATGAGGAGGAGAGAAACATGTGTGCCACCTCCCTTGCCCCCCCCCCAAAAAAAAGTAACAACAGCCTACATGGTAGCAGGAAATTCTAGAGTCCCTCAAGTGGAGGATGGGGAGAAAGCCACCTGTCCTCCTCCCCCTTATAAAGCTCTCCCCCCCCTCCCCATTGAGAGGGATTCCCACGCCCTGTCTCTTGTTTGGAGCAAGCTCCCATAATAGTTAGTGCGCGCATCTATTGAAGAAGGCCCAAGCTAATCAATGGCTCCAAAGCGAGGGAAGGTTCAAGTGAATGCTAATCCCACATCAAATGAAGGAGTTACGAGTCAAGGAATTGCAACACTTAGTAACCAAGTGCATTCAAGTAATTCTACTCTAGTAGAGATCATCTTAAAGGAACAATAAACACAAATAGATTACGTTAAGTAGAAAAAAATTATTCATGCTAAAATTCATGATAATAAGCCACCAATTATGTTGCATTAAAAAAATCATGTTGGAGATTGTATTTATGTTCACCTTAGCAAAATAAAAATAAAAATTATGGATTTTATTACATTAAAGACATATTACGAAGTATAACAATTTGCATAATAAACTTCATATTGGTGCACACTGAAATTAGTTAATTTTGTATTAGTTTTTGTTCTTAAAGCATTAATTTTATGTGCTAGCATTGGCATGCATGAGAGATAAAAGGAATTGATAGATGTTTGCACTCAAGTGCGTAGAAAAATGATACAGACTATCAAGGATTGACATTTTACATCAAAGATATCATGAAGGAGATTTGCATCCAGGAAGTTTTGTCTTATGATTGCAAGGCAAGATCTTAAGAATCTTAGTTAATAAAGAAATATTTGCATCCATTTCTGCAAGAAATAAATGCATCGAATTCTTACTTCATTATAAGTACAAAAAGTTAAGTTCTTATTCGCTCGCGTAAGTAGTGTACTCAATCCACTTCACTTTGCAGAGAGGAAGAAATTGAAGGAGATAAATGTGTTTTTTTTTCAAAATTGTGTTTATACCCCATGATTACAATGTGCATGAATTAGGTTACTTGCATTCACTAAAGCATTAAAAAAATGTATCCTCAATAATGAAAACTTGAAAGACATACAAGCTCTGATATTTTTGAGATAATGAAGTGGATAATTAGACTATTTAAAATTTTCTAAGTAAGAAGGTCAACTCACTTAGGTTATCCCAAGGATTCGTAATCAATAGGTAAACCTTAGAGCGATATTTGTGACCCAACTATCAAGACAATGGAAACACTATCTAAGGAGTGACCCATAAGACTACTAATTTCTCTTTCCACACTCATTGGCAAGAGTCTAATTGCCCATAAACATGTGACTATTTATGCCAAACTAGGGTTTGCTATTGTGGGAAAATAAAACCCCATGATGTTGGTGGTCATCCAAACTACATAATAGTTATTTTTATCGTACATTAGGTAGTTAACAATGATTTCTACAAGGAAATAAAAGAAGTGAGAAAATGAGAATAGGAGGGACTGTAAATGAGCATAGAGTGATCTAGGATGACTTAATTTTACTTACACGAAAACTCTAGTCCTAGAGGATTGGGTAGGGTTTTGTGGGGATAATAATGGGGATGGTAGTGGTTACTAGAGGCAAGTTGTAATTCCTATTGCAAGGATAATCAAGGGATGAAGTCTGGATTACTCATCCACGGGTAAGAGGACTTGTACCTAGATTACCTTGGTCACGCGAGAGATATGGATGATAACATCAAAGATTTGATGCAAATGCATTATGGCCAATCTCACCAAGACAAGAAAAATCCCAATGATTGAATGCTAAGCGTTGAAAAAGGAACTCCACCTTAGCAGGTATTCTAAGCACAATCCCCCACAATATTGTTTGTGCTTATAAACTTCAAGAGCAAAAAATGTATCAGGTTAAATTCTTGGCGGCCATGCCAAGCCACCCCCAAATCGCTACCAACCCTATCTAAGGGGGTTTTGAATAACCATGATGGGAATGTGGACCAAACCCATCACAAGAGGTCTCTCTGTGGATTAATCTGATCATAGGAGGATGCTTGGATGCCATGGGGGGGGTTTTCTGGCTGGAAATTCTCTGCCTCCAGGTCGTACTCAAATGAGGGTAATATGACGCATCCTTACGGATTGTGGGAATTGTCCTATGGATAGGATTTGTATCTCAGTTGAAATTTTAATACAAAGATTACTTTTCAAGAAATTTGTCTGAATTGTTTTTGTGTCAGTGCATAAAATTACGTACAGGAACATGTGACTAGTGGATTAATTAAGGAAGCTACTTGAATGTGTAACCACTAATGTGCCCTTAGGTAAGTAGAAAACTAAAGTTATAAAGGGAAGCGGGTGGGTAAAATCCCCGATAGGCAGGGTGGTCCCAGAGAACTAGCAAGCTTCTTAACATTCAAACCATGATGACGTATTAACCATAGTTAATGTAGGATAGAACACTGGCTCATATCATTTTAGGGGACCAGAATGGGACTTTACGCTACAATTAGAGAGGTTGAGTGAAGCATCCCTCTCATTTCCCATTCTCTTTGAACCAAGTGTGATACGAGCCTGCTTCGGTTCAGATGCTCTGTGAAAAGGAGATCGTGTGAAGGCTGATGCTAGAAGGTTGTAGAATAACTTAACCATTACAAACCCAATAACATTTAGGTCAATCCTAATAGGGTTGGCTGATATGTTTCGTTGCGGAGTAGACTCAGAAGTTCCTAATCAACAAAATCTATGACATTCTGTGGAAGTTCCAGGCAGGCAACGTCTTTTAAATCAGACTCTTGATGGACTACTAAAATGTGTTAAGGACCAGACATGTTATAGTTGGTATCATAGCAAACCAACGAATAAAACAATCAAGATAAGAATAAATCAAGAAGAATGAAGTGTTGTTTTCATTAGAAAACATTTTTTCTTTACTCACTTTTTGATTGTTGTTGCTTCCAAACCTATGAGGCATGGAGCAGGTTCCTCATATTTCATATCATGTTCAGGACTTCTATGAATTCTTCAAGTTATCGTAGAAGAATCGACATGATGGGGAACTTGGATCACCTCTACAACCCTTCACCATTGTATGGAGAAAGGCATTGGACTTGGAGTGTAGGTTAGTGCTACATAGGTGCCAACTGGCTTGCCTATCTTCAAAACAATCTGAAGAGGCTAAAATGGTTAGAGAACTTGAAGATTATCAAGTTATTCATATTCCAGGAGGCCCATGGGAACTCAATCCTACACATCGAACACCAGCAGGTAGAATAGACTCGCTACATCTATGAGGAGGTGGTCAAAATCTTGATACTAGATAGAGTTAAAGTAATGGGGCTAAATGAACGTCATGGCTATCAAAAATGGGGATCTCTTGAACTTCCCATGGCTTACCTCTTCTTGAGAATCCATTCCCCAAACCCATATTACTATTCTCTCCCCGTGGTAGTTGAATTCAATAAGTAATTATTAACCTAGCATTGATGTATCTCTTGAAAGAAAAATCATCCCAACCTATCTCTATCTAGCCCCGAATAATTGTACTTCAGGCTTATGCTTCTTTATGGATAAATGAGAATTTTATGATTATCTGTCTTGTTGCATAGTATTGATGAAAATAGTCTGCACATTGAGATAAGTTGTGAAGATATGTGTAAATGCAATCTTAATGCGAAAGTTTCCATGGAAGCCAGGTACAAACCCAAATGCAAAATCAAAATCTTGTTCTTGCACTAAGCTCGACAGATGCACAAAAGAAGAAGTTTCTTCTCAAACAAATCAAACCACCGAAATTTGAAGGGAAAGGGAAGACTTTTGAAGTTGATGCCAAAGTATGGATTGAATCCATGGAGGTTTACTTCAATGCACCAAGATTAATATTTGCAAACCAGACTATGATTTCCAAGCTCAAACTCACCACTGAAGCTAGGCTCTGGTAAAAGTAGTGGTGTAAAGATTAAGCAATTACAGAAAGCTCAATAACTTGGATAAAGTTAAAATAAGGAGTGCAAGGAAGGTACATGCCACCTACATATAGAACTCAGAAGATGAATGAGTTCTTTAAGTTAAAGGAGTTGGGCTTGTCTCTAGAGGCGTACTACTCAAAATTTGGCTTCTTGTTAAAATACGCCCCAACAATGAGTATTTCCCAACAACTCTCTAAGTTCTGTGATGGGCTGAATCCTCTAGATAACACTCAATTGGAGTCAATGTGTCTTTCAAATTTACAAGATGCATTGATAAGAGCGGGTCCCATTTCCCAAGAAATCCAGCCAAAATCTAGGAATAATAGACCTTGGTCTCACAAATACCACAATCTAGGGATATTGAAGGCTCAATTTAAAAGGCTATAAGGACAAAGTCAATGCCAATGAAAGAAGCTGAAAGAAAATGTAGTTAGTGACTTTGTCCCCACTCAAAGAAATGACCAAAATTGCAATGTTTTTACTACAAGCAACCTGGGCACTTCAAAAAAGAATGTCCCAAACTTGGTGAAGATCGGTGTCAAAGAAAGTTAAGTGGGGGCAAGCCAGGGCTACCCATGGCCGTAGTCATGTAACAATCAAAAGGGCAAAAACTTCTTTGAGGTGCCACTCTTGAGTGCCTTGTGTGCATGTAATCGTCTATGTAATATGTATGCATGCATGCCCTCCATCATCCACCTAGTGGAAAATCTCTCTATTGTGATAAGTATTGGAAACTCCTCGTGCAAGGATGCTACTATATAGTCCTTGCTCCCCTTGAGTATGTTCTTCCAATGATCCAAGACGTTGTGCCAAAAAGCTTGTTTGCACAACTCTCTCATGTGAGACATCACTCTCCTCTCCTCATCATTCATGATCATAGCTTGTATATTGTCATCTACGAGGTATCCATACCCCTCTAGGGTATTTCTAAGATGTGTCCTCTCTCATCTACAACCATGCTCCTAGGCATAACCTAGAGACCCATGTACATCTAGTGTATCCATAGGGGTGGTATCTCTCAAAGTAGTACCCATACGGATGCCACCTTCTAGATGGTTGAGCAAAAGTTCGAGTCACTAGAGTAGATGTTCCCAAAGGTGTGACAAATCCTACAAGTAGCACGCCTCCACCAAAACAACGAGATGGAGATAATGTATCTGTGCCTCCACAACACCCACATGAGCCACTCTCTCTTGAACGTTTATGAGAGCGAGGAGTAGCACCTATATATTGTACTGACTGTGGGCTCACAACATCTACATCTCCCTAGCACCACCCACAACAAACCCCTCCATCTGGGCCTATTCTAGAGCATCGACCTTATCTATTAGGAATAGAAGCATCATAGTGTGCCGAAGTAGATCTAACGGAATGGCATGCTGATGTTTGAGATATCTCTTGGTCTGCCATATCTTTGAATCAGACCATCTAATCTAGAGACATACATGTGAATATCTTCGACCTCCACTCCTTGCAATATCGACTCCTCCACCTACATACTCTCATCATCTATGCTAGGGACATTGCTTACATTATAGACTCTTGCACTCTGAGGAGTTGAAGACACAACATACCATCATCGAGATTTTTGGGGGTTTGGATAGAAAATTACATGTTCAAAATCGCATACAAGAAGAAGAAGAAAAAGAATAAGAAGAATAAGTGTCCTTTCTTTGTAGAAAGCCATGGCCGATGTTGTAGTTAACAAGGACTACAAGCCACACCATGTAAGAAGTCGAGCGGAGACCAAATGGATTCACACCATCCATAGTAAGATCGAGCTCTATGAAACGTTCTTTAGACTCACTCATGTACTCATCTTATGGCTCATCTACCTTCATCAAGTACATGACATACTTAGCATGATAACCAAACAATACTTGGTGCAATCTCATCCATTTTTACTCATGTTGTTGAAGAAACTCTTCAAATATTAACAAGTTGTCCTCATCATTATCCTTCAAACATCTACATCACTAAATGAGAATATTTCTTAACTCCTAGTATTTAGCAAGGATATCGAATCCTAGTACATTAGGTCCAAAGGTCTAGTATTCATCATGAGGATAGATACCATCAATTCATGGATGCTAGGCTAGACTAAGTGTCCAAAAATCTTGTCCATGAGAGATTGACTTAGTGACCCATTTTCTTTTCTTATGCTTATTCTTTGGTGAATGGTAGATCAAGTCTGCGTAAGATGTGCATGTAGTCTATTTCATCGTCTAGATAGCAATATGTTTTTTAGGGAGTTTGTTGTGGTAGCGCAATTTGTATCTCCTCTCAACACATTTGATATGGCATCGAGGTCAATGGACATGGATTTCTAGCTTTCCATTTTCACATTTATTGCATTCCATCAATTTTCAAAGAATACTAGTCTATTAAATAAGTTAGATGTTTGGTATCTAAGGGTAACCTTTAAGAAAATCATCATCATCTTCCTTTATTATGATGAAATTCACAATGAAGTTGATTCCTACAATTTTGATCAACTCATCCTCTAATACACCAAGCAATCAAATTGTATAACCCTGATTTCTATTCTAAAATTAAAATACGTGTTTTTTATGTGTGGGTCTCTCCAAGCCTCTTGCACCAGCTAATTGACTATGCTAACTCCAATCCCTATGTCTATGATCTCTTCTTGATCAGTAATCTACAATCTCCATGTGAAGATTGTTGTGATGCTTGGCTCCCTCCCAAAATATATTGACTGCAATAGCTCTCAAAGAAGGTTTATTTACTTCCATACTCATATAATTTGTGATGATTACATGAAGCAATGGTCCTTGCAACTTTGCCTCTCCCTCTATTCAACATTTAAACACTCTTAAGAGGTCATGGGTACTATGCATTGACTACCCAAGTAATATTGTCATGATGGTCAAGGCCAAGGTGACAAAAAGGTAGGTTCCACATTGTCAAGATGAAACAAGTAACTTAACTCTGTGCTAATTCTTTTGGAAATAATGATCGTTTGGCTCATTTTAGCCTCATATCATTGATAAAAGGCTAGCTTTTCTATTTTAGATTCTTGACTTGGGCAAGATGGTGGCATGATGCTTGATAACCCTATGCCACTCTCATGGAGAATGTAGAATTTGGTGCTTGCTCCACCTTTTGATCTTCTTGCACTTGCTTTTTAACTTTATCAATTGTCTCCAAATATTTCTTAGCATTAGGATATTCCTTTGTTTTAGAGACTTACACCTTCTCCACATGAGCAGTGCTGCACTCTCAACATTAGTCATGAACTTTTTCATTGGTTCTATCATAATCCCTTTTGCTTTATAACAAGATCATTTCTTCTACTCTCTTCTTTCTCCTCATGGTATTTCTCTTTCTAGTCACACATCCATTGGTGACAGATGCCCCTAGAATATTGACATGTGCTTTATTTCTTTAATCCCTCATAGTGGCATTTAAAGATATAGGTATTGTGCACTCCTTGTTAACCATTTCTACTCCAACGAGTGTGAAGGACATATATGAAGCAATAAACTTACTATTTTTTACTTTTCTCCTAGGATAATCAAGGTACATGTGCATTATCTCACATTCATCCTTGGGAGGCTCTATTTTTTGGGAGCATCTCAAGGGGGCACATGTCTTGGCTACCCACAATCCACCAGAATTTGATGGAATCTATATATTAGGTTGGCACCCTACTTCTTCCTCTTCCTATCATCGTGACAATAATGGGTTGGTAGTCCAGCAAAACTGCATTGCCCTTCTCATCATAGGTGACATAAGGATTTAAACATTTCTTTTTCTCAATCAACTCCTCAATATTGTAGGTGGAACTATCCCTTGAAGGGTGAGTGACTATTGGAATTCATGGTTGAGGTATTCCATATGGGTTAATTTTCACTCTTTGAGTTGCCAAATTATCCTCTTTAGGAGTTGACAAGGCTAATTTCTATGGCCCAAGGTAATATTGCACCCTATTATGCTATTGGTATGGGCTTCTATTGAATGGCAATGCATAGGATAAGCACCTAGGAACTCCACAATAAGCCATGTCATATCCAATATGTCCAAAGTATATACAAACATGTGGATATCTAGAATATTCAAAAGTCTCTTTAGTAATGCATACATTGAATCTTTGGTAAGTTAGGCCATGATTTGTTTAAGATGTTAATTAGCCTTGCCAATAGACATTGATGTTGCTTAAAAGCTATGAGAAGGTCCAATGCTACACTCATCTCGATGCTAGATTTTGATGATGTAGCATTGGTTCATGCTTTGTTCTTCTTATCTCAATTCCTTTCTCTATGTAGATCACATATACACATGGCCTTGTCTGAAACAACATTCAAGTCAAATCTATCAAGTATCTAGTTACTATCCATGGCCTCATACATGTTTTTGTCCTATATCCCCTTCAAGAGAAATGCCTTTGGGATAGCCTTGGGGTTTGACCTCTCAACAAGAGAGATTCATTTATAGAAGCTTTAAACCTTGGGGATGCCTCTATGGATGCTTTATTCCTCCTATTACTACAAGTTCATAAGTTGTATGATGAGGTTATCCCCATATCTTTCTTGGGTAACATTAGGAGAAATATGGACTCTCTTTTTTGCTCCTTAAGGGGTTTCTCTCACCTCTCTCTCTCTCTAAAAAGAGATTCCAAAATAATATTAGAATAAGAGATCTTTTACAATTAAGCAAATCTCGTATTTGTATTTTCAATAGATTTCACCTATTATTTTATTCTCAAACTGTAGGATAAGGTCACCTTTTCTCAAAATCCTCATAACTAAAAAAATACAATTCTATTTTTTGTGAAAATGGAGCCAATCATTAATATACGACTCTTTAATTCCCTCATGACTTTTCAACATAAAAATATATTAGAATCATTCTCATTCTTGCTTCTTAAAAGGGCGGAAGCTAAAAAATGATATAAAATGACGTACACATCATATTTTAATATTATTTTTTAGCCAAAGACACCTTTTTGACTTGAGAGTTTCCTTGTAAATTTTTATTATTTTTGGTCAAGTATATGTCTATTTTTGGGCATTTCTTCATTCCCTCTCAAAACTCTCGTTTAGTCCAAAATTTTGTGTCCTCTTCTCCTTCCCTCCAGAATATGGTTTCTTGCATACGAATTCTTCTGAAGCAACACTCTGTTCTATCTACAATACTCTCTACGCTGCTACAAGCAATCTCAGGAGTGGTTTTGATAGCATTTGCTGAAATCAGATAACCTCTATCTACAATACTCTCTACCCTGCCTACAAGCAGTCTCCCTCTTCAGACTGTGCTATAAGATATCTTCCTCTTCAACACTCTATACTATAAGCAATCAAGTGATAATGGAGGTATATTTATTTTTTTAATCTTAATATTATATTGGGGAATATGGAAATTTTCCACAAGTTTAGGACATGTGGTCAAATCTTTGAATTTGTCATAACTTGAACACTATAACTCCAAATCAAGTGCTCTATAGCTCAATAGATTCCATTTTTTCAAATGTTTTCCAATGATATGTCACATCATATGAATTTGAGAAACTTATGGGCATATTATCGAGTGCCACCTTTTTAATAATCAAAAAATGGGAATTGGGAGATTTCCAAGGTCACTAATATTGTGTTTCTTTGTGATGTTATTATTCTTCATATTTGTTGTTTAATCCTTAAGTGTCAATTCAAGAGAGAGAGAGAGAGAGAGAGAGAGAGAGAGAGAGAGAGAGAGAGGGAGGGAGGGAGAAGGGGGGCAAGAGAGAGGACTCGGTGAGATGAACTAAGAAAATAAGTGATAGAGTGACAATGAGTAAATTAGGGTAGAAGATAAGATGATGTTATTGTTCTCCACTAGCCAAGCTTCTGTATAAATGTGTTTAAATATCTTTGATCAATTCTTCTTGAGGGCGAGAGAGAGAGAGAGAGAGAGAGAGAGAGAGAGAGAGAGTGAGAGAGAGAATATTTTGGATAGAATAGAAGATAAGATTGGATGTTGATTAGAGGTATATTAAAAGCTAAGATTACATGAAGATTAGGGGTTGATTAGAATCTATCATGATTGAAATCAAGGGAAAGAGAAAAGATCCAAATAGGTAAAAAAGAACACAAATATAGTGAATGAAAGGGGTTTAATTCTGTGATTTGAGCCAGTCTAGAATTAGCTGCATGCTACTCGATTGATGCTGACCTGCAACTCCCAGATATTTAGATGTTCTTGCTATTGATTAGAAAATTGGCATCAACTTCTTAGCTTACTATTAATCAAAGGGGTGTAATTGTGTAATGTTAAAATTGACATATATTTTTCTTTATAAGATACAACTGCAAGACGTACCAAGAGAAAGAGAGATATACACTTTTAATTGGAGTATGAATATGCACCAATATTCAAAAGAACTATAGAAAGAGATGATGTAATAAGATATCGGATGATGCAACAAGAAAGAAATGCACAAAAAAAAAAAGTGGACCTTTGGGTTGATGGGTGCATTTATCCACCCAATCTAGTCACTCAAAGGCCACCACAAATTAAAGGACTTACATAATTCATAAAGTTCATTTGTGAAGGCAATGAAGGATTGTATGGATACACATGCAGCCTTGAGCAGGGCCACACAAGGTAGCAACTAAGCAAGGATAAGAAAGAGAGGAGAAGGAAGCAAGGAGAGGGAGATTAAGAGAGGAGGAAGAAAAATGAAGGAGAAGGAAGAACAAGAAGAGGGGAGGGGAGAGAGGGTGAGGAGGGGCAGGAGGTGTAGGAAAGGGGAGAGAAGAGAGAAGAGGGAGGAGGAAGGGTAGGGGGAGAGAGAGGGAGGGGGAGGAGAGGGAAGAAGATCAAGAAGAGAAGAAAAAGAAGAAACAAGTGAGAGGAGGGGGGTGGTTACACCCTAGGAGGGTGGAGCATGTTTGATTTTCTTTTTAAAATGGTTCGAATTTTCTTTTAAAAACTAGGTGAATGATTTATAAAAAAACCTATCGAGTAAAAAGAATTTACATTGCTAAGAAAAAAATGGCAGATAGAAATATGAACTAGTGGGTGTGACACATCAAACACAATGACCTGTATCCTAAGATAAAAAATGGTTGTGCACACGTACACAAGGGATTTGAAGCTTCAAAAAATCAAAGGAAATTTATTTCTAATAAGTTTGTCCATCATATGAAGGCATGAAAAATAGAAAAACTGGGTAGGACAAGAGGGAAAACAAGATGGACAACTTGAAAAATATGTATAGTATCAAAAAGTAGTGTTCACATGAAAAAATATAAAAAACAACATAAAAAAATGTAATAGAAAATTAATAGAGAAAAATCTTTATGTGAAAGAATGGAGAGTGATGAAAAGGAAAACTATCCAAGGTGACAATCCACATAGGAATCTCAACTTAGAACACAATTATGATGTAATAACCCCCCCTTTTTCCATGCCCCATATAGGACACCCCCCCTAAATTAAAATTATTGCAAATTTTTTTACTTCCCCTTGTCAACATCGCCAACTGGTGGGAGGGAGGGGTAGTAGAAGAAGAAGACGATGGTGATGATGATGAGGAGGAGAGGAACATGTGTGCCACCTCCCTTGGCCACTCCCCCCCCCCCCCCAAAAAAAAAAAGTAACGGCATCCTGCATGGTGGCAGGCAATTCTAGAGTCCCCCAAGTGGAGGGTGGGGAGAAGGCTACTCCTACTCCTCCTCCCTATAAAGCTCTTCCCTGCCCCCCCTCCCCCCCCATTGAGAGGGATTCCCACGCCTTGTCTCTTGTAAGGAGCAAGCCCCCATAATAGTACGTGTACGCTTTTTTTGAAGAAGGCCCGCGCTAATCAATGGCTCCAAAGCGAGGGAAGGTTCAAGCGAATGCTAATCCCACATCAAATGATGGAGTTACGGGTCAAGGAATCACAACACTTAGTAACCAAGTGCATTCAAGTAATTTTACTCTAGTAGAGATCATCTTAAAGGAACAATAAATGCATATGGATTATGTTAAGTAGAAAAAAATTATTCATGCTAAAACTCATGATAATAAGCCACCAATCATGTTGCATTTAAAAAATCATGTTGGAAATTGTATTTATGTTCACCTTAGCAAAAGTAAAAAAAAAATTATGGATTTTATTACACTAAAGGCATATTACGGAATGTAACAATTTGCATAATAAACTTCATATTGGTGCACATAGAAATTAGGTAATTTTGTATTAGTTTTTGTTCTTAGAGCATTAAATTTTATGCGTTAGCATTGGCATGCATGAGAGATAAAAGAAATTGATAGATGTTTGCACTCAAGTGCGTAGAAAAATGATACGAAATTTCAAAGATTGACATTTTATATCGGAGATATCATGAAGGAGACTTGCATCTAGGAAGTTGTGTCTTATGATTTCAAGCGAGGATCCTAAGAATCTTAGTTAATATAGAACTATTTGTATCCATTTCTGCAATAAATAAATGCATCAAATTCTTACATCATTATAAGTACAAAAATTTAAGTTCTTCTTCACTCACATAAGTAGTGTACTCAATTTCCACTTCACTTGTTGCAAAGAGGAAAAATTTGAAGGAGATAAAAGTGTTTTTTTTTTTTCAAAATTGTGTTTACACCCCATGATTACAATGTGCATGAATCGGGTTACTTGTGTTCACTGAAGCACTAAAAAAATGTATCCTCAATAATGAGAACTTGAAAGACATACAAGCTGTGATTTGCTTGAGATAATGAAGTGGATAATTAGACTATTTAAAATTGTCTAAGTAAGAAGGTCAACTCACTTAGGTTATCGCAGGGATTCGTGATCAATAGTAAACCTTAGAGCGATATTTGTGACCTAACTATCAAGACAATGGAAACACTATCTAAGGATGACCCATAAGACTACTGATTTTCTTTTCCACACTTGTTGGCGAGAGCCTAATCTCCCATAAACATGCGACTATTTATAGCAAAATAGGGTTTGCTATTGTGGAAAAATAAAACCCCATGATGTTGGTGGTCATTCAAACTACAGAATAGTTATTCTTATTGTAGATTAGGTAGTTGACAATGATTTCTACAAGGAAATCGAAGAAGTGAGATAATGAGAATAGGAGGGACCCTAAATGAGCCTAGAGTGATCTAGGATGACTTAATTCAACTTACATGGAAACTCTAGTCCTAGAGGATTGGGTAGGGTTTTGTGGGGATAATAATGGGGATGGTAGTACCTATACTAAAGGCAAGTTGCAATTCCTATTGCAAGGATAATGAAGGGATGAAGCTTGGTTTACTCGTCCATGTGTAAGAGAACTTGTACCTAGAATACCTTGGTCACGTGAGAGATATGGATGATAACATTGAAGATTTGATGCAAATTCATCATGGCCAATCTCATCAAGGCAAGAAAAATCCAACGATTGAATGCTAACAGTTGAAAAAGGAACTCCACCTTAGCAAGTGTTTTGAGCACCATCCCACAATATTGTTTGTGCTTATAAACTTCAGGAGCACAAAATGTATCAGGTTAAATTCCTAGAGGCCGTGCTGCCGAGCATCCCCCAACTGGCCGCCAACCCTATCTAAGGGGGTTCTAAATAACCATGATGGGAATGTGTACCAAACCCATCACAAGAGGTCTTTCCATGGATTAGTCTGATCGTAGGAGGATGCTTGGATGCCATGGGGGGTCTGACTATAAATTCCCTACCTCCGGGTCATACTCAAATGGTCTACGTGACCCGAGATGCATTCTCGAGGCCTTATTACTAGTGCAAGGGTGGATTCTTAGAGGGTAATATGACGCATCCTTATAGATTGCAAGAATTGTCCTATGGACGGGATTTGTATGTTAGTTTAAATTTTAATATAAAGTTTACTTTTCAAAAAAATTGTCTGAAATGTTTTTGTATCGGTGCATAAAATTACGTAAAGGAACATGTGACTAATGGATTAATTAAGAAATCTGCTTGAATGTGTAACCACTATTGTGCCCTTAGGTAAATAGAAAACTAAAGCTATCAAGGAAAGTAGGTGGGTGAAATTCCCGATTGGCAGGGTGGTCCCAGAGAACTAGCAAGCTTCGTAACATTCAAACCTCTAATATTTCTGGCCATGTGAAGTCTCAGGGAAAATAATAAGGTTGCATTGAGGTTTGGGACAAGATAGTCTAAACTAATACACTCTCCACTGAGCCTAAATGAGACACAGCTTTACAAAACCGCGTATTTCTCATAGGAACCTCCTCTTGGGAGGAGGATAAGGGGTAAATATGGGATTTAATGCAAAAAAAAAAAACCTTTTCCCTCAGCTGAAGCATGGTTGAGGGAAGGGGATGGTACTAAAATGGGTTAGTGTGGAGGTGGAGGGGAGGGATCACATGCAGGATCCACATGGAGAGGGAGGCCCTACCCCCCCTCTTCCCATAAATACTCCTCTTCTGATGACGATGAAAAGAGGAGGAGCGTGATAATCAGTCCATGAGGGAGACGACTGCAACAAGTTGCTGTGCCGTGGAGGGAAGGGCGAGGAGATAAGAGGCTACGCCTTCTACGCACGTCACGGGCCCCGTTAGCTGCTGCACGGCCCTTGAGGCGGCTGACTAGAAGCTTTCCCCCCTCCTCGTTCGATAACGCTGCCATAGTTGCCAGACGTTGCCTCAGCCCTCCAAACGCTGCTGTCCCCTGCGGTCTGCAGCAATAATAGCCGTGGGCTGACGTACTACGCCGCCACCCAGGTGGACGTCGCAGCCTACCTTTTCCCCCGTCCTGTTGAACGGGCCCTGGGCCACAATATTAACTACCCCCCCTCCGACTACCTGCCATGCATTGAAACAGCCTCGAACTACCACGATCGTAACCACACACCCCTTTTTCTTTTCGTGGTGCCCCGTGAGGAACAGTAAGTGAAGGAGGAAGAATAGAGAGGAATAAGGTGGGAGAAGATAAAGAGGAGAAGGAGAAGAAGAGAAGGAGTAGGAAAGAAGTAGAGGGTGGGGAAAAAGATAACCAAGAGAAGGAGTGAAGTGACTGAGGAAGAGTAGAGAGGAATAAGGTGGGAAAAAGATAAAGAAGAGGAGTGAAGTGAAGGAGGAAGAGTACAGAGGAATAAGGGGGAAGAAGATAAAGAGGAGAAGGAGAGGAGTGAAGGAGGAAGAGTAGAGTGAAATAGGGTGGGAGAAGATAAAGAAGAGAAAGAGAGGAGTGAAGGAGGAAGAGTAGAGTGAAAGAGGAAATAGGGTGGGAGAAGATAAAGGAGGTAAGAGAGAAGGAATAGAAGGAGGTAGAAGAATAAAAAGAGAATAAAAGAAGAGGGGGGGAAGGAGGAAGAGTAGGAAAGAAGAAGGAAAAAGGTAGAGGAAGTGCAAGAAAAGAGAATAATTCCCTTTCTATACCTTTTGCCCCAAGCCAAAGTTCTCCAAAGGTTCATGTGGCTGCAAAGCCACATTCACCCATAATCTCTTTGCCAAGTATATACCCTATAGGTTCCTCTTAGGTTTTATAAGTCTTTCCTCTCTCCGAAGAAGCTAGGAACCTAAAAGTCTTGTTATTCCTTCTCGTGATCAAACATTTAAACGGTACCTTGCCTCGAAAGAGAGACGGTGGAAATCCAGAAGAAAGAGTAAAACCTACCTTCACGTTTGAACTACGATGCTGCCTAAGAAAGTCCAAGGAGTAGCTTTAAATCGGTTTTAAGTCAATCACGCAGAGAGAAATTGTTAGGGATAGGATATATTTTTTCGAGTTATTTACAATGAAGGAGCTTAGTTTAATTGAAAAAAATCATAATGTATAGAACATAGTTTCCTTCCAATAGCATCATGCATTATAACGAATTACGAGTAAGATTATCTACTTATTATAGTAGTATATTTTAGTTAAATCATGAAAGTATAAAAATTGTATCTTGCACCATTAGTCCTATTCCTTTTTGCAACGAATCATTGTAAATGATTAAATTCATGAAAGGTTTCTTTCATTGCTCAAATTATTAGAAAGTTATCATTGCTAATTGCATATCTTAGCAAGAAAATTATTGTTATTTGGCATGAGTTTCGTCTGCAAGGAAAAAAGGGAGATTAAATTGAATTGTGTCGATAAAAAAATCAATTGTCACAAGGATAACAAAACCGTGACGAGGTAATCAATATTACCTTCCAAACGATAACCAAACCAATCTAAACTTAGAAATACCATGCTGCAAAAAAATATGCCTTGGAAATGATTTAAAGGATAAATAAACATTTATACCTTAAGCACTTGACTACTTTCCTTATTGTAGGGTCAAGAAATTAGTAAAGATAAAGGACTAGGGTTTGTCCGTGAGGTTTTTAAAAAGAAACCCTAGGTTCGACATTCGTCAGCTTAAAGAAACTTAAACGGATTATTTCAATGCAGGACTTGCATAGCAAGTACGAAGTCATGTAGTCTTGTGACTGATTCACAAGGAGAAAGGGTAAATACCCTCAACAAGGATGGCAGATCCCTACGCAAGTTATCTTGCAAAAGGACGTATTTTTGGATATCCTTCTAAATAAGGAAAGTTATAAACTGACAACACCTAAAACATGCCATTTATTGCACCAATTTTTTGGCAAAACTGTATACAATTGACACCTGATTACTAAATTTTTACATGAATTCAATGCAGATGCGGTGTTCGTTGTTGCTGTATTTGGAGACCGTGTCCTTGCAGTCTGGCCAGGAAATGTCGTTACAAAATTCAATCTTTTGGCCTGTCTACAACCATAAGAAACTCTTATATCTCATTTGCCAGAAATAGGGTATTAAGACCAAGGCTTAGGGACTGTAGGACATTGCAGAAATGAAGTCCTTTGAGCTTATGCAATCCATATTCTTAGAGTCACTAGAAATCGTGTTATTCATGGCAGATTATGTAGTTTTAGGTTATGGTTTAGGTCATGGAGGGCAGTTATAACGACTTACAATGCCAACATCGAATGATTACAAACACAGTTTATTTCAACTGAAGATGAATGCCACTGCATCAATGCAATCAAGGAGTAGTGCATAAGAAAATGCAATAGAGAGCTGAAAGTTCCAATTAGCTATAATGAATCCAATGCCAACATGAAATCATTACAAACACAGGATCTTATACCCGATGAGAAGGCAGCAAAGGTGAATCACTTCAAGCCTATAATGGGATTTCTCCATTTTGTACTTGTGCGAGATCCACTTCAAAGACCTTCCCTTGATGCAGTTATCTTGCAATTGGAACAACTACAATTGAAATTGGGACTTTGCCTTAGGGGTGGTGTGTGTTGAAGGAAGGAAGGGAAGATGGAGGTGGTGAGACGCTTTCAGAAGGATTTTACAAAGTGGAATGCATTAAGAAGAAGCGAGTGCATAAGGGTCAAGTGTAATATCTAGTTAAATGGGAAGGAACCTTAATAGGTAAAAACCTTAATGGAAGGAACTTAAAAGAAAAAGAAAGAGAAAAAGGAAAAAAACAAAATGAATGTCATGGGAGAGAAGGACCGTTACGGAGACGTCGTGAAGGGGAAAGGCGCCATCTTGAAAAAAAAAGGAGGGGGGTCGTGAGCAAGAGGGAGATGCGTCGATTGATGGAGAGGATGAAGGAGATGCTGCAAGGGATGGCGAGTTGCCTAGTTGTCCAAAATTTTTCACAGGAGAATGGGGTCATGAAGATGAAGAGGACGTCGCCATGACAGAGAGAGAGAGATCAGCTGTGCCGGCTCGCATGTTTCTAGACAGGAGCACACACACTTCAGTGCACCTTTGACGCTGAGAGAGAGAGAAAAACAGCGAGCGACGGAGTGAGCCAGTCATGTCTTGCATTTTGCCCTTTGCGTAGCAGAAAGGAGGAAGAAGAAGACGCCGAAGCAGCAGAAGCCGGAATCGAAAAGCAGGCCAGAATGGATATTTCAAATGGATGCAGATTTACTGCTTGAATACGCGGTCCAGCTTGCTGAAGGCGTAAGTAGCCAACACCGCCGCCGTTCCAAACACGACTATGCGCACCATCGCCGCTGCACGCGCAGACACACGCACACAGAGAGAGAGAGGGTTTCCGCTTTAATAACTCGTCGATTCTTCTGTCATCTCGAGGAAGAGAGAAGACAGAGGAAGTCATCACCATCACCATCCTTCTGCTCTCATCAAGCAGAGCAGCGAGCGAGAGAGAGAGAGAGAGAGAGAGAGAGCAATGATATGATGATTATTACATTAATACTTCTGATGATAGACCCATCAAATTCAAGCACCATTGCAAATGTGGTCATAATTAGCAGCTTCATCTTCTTCCTGATCATAACCTCGCTCTTTCATTATCACTATCCCTCTCTTTCCTCCAACAAAGCATCATTTGTGGAATTCTAGATTGAAGATACGGCGGCTCATTCCAACAGAATGCGCTTGAATTCGATGAAGGCCAATTTACAAACGGAAGTCATTCGTGATGAGGAGTAGTCGTAGAGAGATTGGAAGCATAATTGGACTAATCTTTTGCCTGCAAAATATCACTTATTCAGGATCCCACATGTCCTCAATCGGATCGTTCTTCAGTCGTTGGAAGAGACATAGAAGAATTTAATCTTTTAAGCTTTTAAATATTCAAGCCTTTATTTAAATATTACTTAAGGTTCGGGTCACATAGAGCAAGAGTTTGTGGATCAATTTGGAAAAGTGAGAGATCAAGAAGAGAAGAAGAAAACCCAAGGAGTTTGCTATTTGAGATGACTCAATGGACTAAATTTCCTGGCTGGACTATTGGACACGCGCTTCCAAAGACATAATTATGATTTACATGTTTCCAAATCATCACCATGTCCTTTTCTTGACGCTAAACTGGAGCTTCAATATACTTATCCAATCTGAAGTGATAAGATCTCTCAAGAGACGAGAAATGTTGAGCTTGCGATGCACAATGGCTGGATAGTGGCCGAACTGCAAGAGGACACGGTCTCCAAGGACGTGACGACGACCCGCGGTTTTACAAGTAAGTGTCTAACTGGTTTATTTAAAATAAATGATATGGCATGATAATTTCTTTAGTTTAATATTTTTAAAATATGTCTTTTAACCTGTTTTTTAATGCTCCATGGTTGTTTGCATTTATCTGAACTGGTTTTTATTTATTAAAAATCAAAAATAGTCGAAAACACTAAAAAATGACTCAAAATTATCTTAAATAAAATTTTATAAAATTACTGATTCAAAATTTATAAGTTCTGATATTTTTCCTATAAATATTATGAGTCAGGGAATTTACTGAATTTCTATCAAGATTTTTAAAGATGTTTTGTTATATTTAAAAATTAGAAAAGAGTTATATTTAGGGAAAAGGCATAGTTTTCCTTTATGTAAAATGTGTTATTTATTGATATAAACTATGGATTCTTAGTGAAGTATTGGAAACAAAATCTTTGATTGGTTAGTGCATTTTGGTTGTAAGGGTTAAAGAAAGGAAATAATGATTTAATAATATTTTACTTAAGAAATGCTTGTATAAAGATATAGTGTTTGGGTTTTGAAAGGAGGGATTATACACGGTGTGGACATTTAGGAAACATGGGAAATTACAAATAAAAAGTTTGACAACACTTTATAATGATTTATAATGTTAGGTTGTAGATATAAAATTTAGTTTAAATTAAAACCAAAGTAAAATCAAAACAATTTGATGATTGGATGGCATGAGAAAAAGTCTCAGCACCTATATTAAATTTTTACATGCTATTCATTCTACAATCAATTTCTTAAATATACGGAGTGGAGGGCTACTAGGATAATTTAAAGAGAACTAAGGGGATTTAAAATGAACGTTTTATGTGAACCATAAGAGTGTGAAAAGAATTTGTTTTATCATGCTGATACTGGTTATAGAAGAAAGAAGGAAAGGACGTTATATTTGCAAAATGAATTAAATAAGCAACGACGAAATTAATATACGGAGTGGGGAATGTCTACCAAGGGAGATTAAAATTTAGGGGTTTATGGTACTTCAGAAAATTTGATTTGAATGTTTGTTTAAAATTAAACAAATAAAAATAATTAATTTTAATCAGGAGGAGAAACATAAAAAGGAATTTTAAATGGAGATATATAAATAGATCTAAGAGATCTATATTCTTGAAACAACCTTTCCAAAGTAAAACATTTAAAACATTTCCTGGATAAACCGCCACTAGCATGGCAGGAGTACATTATGAGGAGCTGCCTCTGAGAGATGAGGAGAAACCATAGTTATCTTAGGTTTAGCAAATTAGTGCCCAGTATAATTTACTGAAGTTTAGAATCTTTGTAGTTGGACTACTACAAACAACGTTGTAGATATTAGGGAAGGCTAAGTCGAGTCAAATTAAAACAATTAGTGAAATAATCACTTGTTTAGTGCAACAACTCTTAGGAGTTGGCTTGTTAACCTGGGTAAAAGTGGCTTGGTCTTTGGCCAGTCATTTTTGGTGCGTTTGCCGGGAGACAAGTGCGCTTGAACGAGTGATAAATCTTCCGAGGGTATTTTAGATCCTAAGTGTTATTTATGAGTGAATACGCAATCTCTTTTCTAAGGGACTATTTTCCTAATTTGCCCCAGGAGTGTCAAAGAAAAGTGCTAGACTGGGCGAGAGATACGGAGTTAGTAGAGGGAGGCACATACTTTGGGCCACAATTAACTGTGGACGTTGAACAATTATCCTCTTGGAGCTGGGGTTATAACGACTGTGCACAAACCATAGTTCTACTAGCGACACACTTTGGGTTAATAGACGCGGTAGAGATAAATACAATCAGTGTATCGTACCACTTTGATTGGTATTACCGCACAGCTTATCGGACGTTTAGAAGAGTAGTGTGGGATGATGTGTTGCCTTGGATACGTGTATCCAGAGGTTTAAGAATTTCTTTCGACACGAAAGACGTTAGAGAGGTTGCTGAAATTCTAGGTTTAATCCCCGAGCAAGAAGAAAAGTTACCTTTTGGGGAGATAGACCCAGAGCTGCCGACTATTTTGAACCTTCTAAGTGCGCATACAAGCGACAACCTAATTTTATAGCTTCAAATAGAACGAGCGTAATTTTGGAGTATGACAGTAACAGCTAGTTTTGTACTCGTGGATGAATTCAGAAGAGAGACGGAAGCAGCAAAACGAAGCTAGGGATCAGCGAGTTAGAGAACGAGCAGTGCGACAAGAGGCTTGGCTATTAGAAAGGCTAGAGAGGGTCAACGCATTGCTGAATTTGGGAGTAGACGCTGTGTCTAACTCAACGGTAGAACCTCTTCAGCCTAACTTATCAACTGGTAGAACACCATTGAAAGAAAGTGAAGCAGCTTCATATCAATGGGATCAAGTTGTCTCCAGTACTAGCAGTGTCACTGGGGAAAGAGGTAGGCAAAATAGTGAAACTAGGGAGAGTGAAGCTAATGCTACAGTTGGGAGTATTGAACTGCTCTTTGACTGGGATTTAGAGTCAAATTTTGGATTGCGTCAATTATTTAAGGAACCTCAGGAACCTTCGTGGTTTGATACTATCAACGATTTAGGGTTAGGGCTACTATTTAGAGAAACAATGGCTCGCAACCCAGTTAGATTAGCTGATTTCACGCAATTCGGGGGGCTATGGGACGAAGATCCCGATGCCCATTCGCAAAGATTTGAGGTGACTTGCGTCGCCAATGAGATAATAGATGACGACCAAAAGCTTCATATCTTCCCTGCAACATTAAAAGATGAAGCAGCGAAATGGTATGGGAATTTAGATGCTCAACATAAAGGGACCTATGATGCCTTATCAAGAGCTTTTCTAGAAAAATTTAGACGACAAGGTTTTCAAGATAGATTGGCTCTGCAATTGGATTATCTGTCCCAAGGAGCAACTGAAAGTGTTGAACATTATATTGAGCGCATGGAGACGATCATTCGTAAGATGAATCCTGCTCCTGACGATCCCACGCAAAAACGTAAGTTTATTGATGGACTTAATCCTGAAGTTCATCAGCATGTTAGTTTACAACGACCAGCTACGTTGGCAGATGCTAAAACACATGCTAGATGGTGGGAAGAAGTGCAGCTTAGTCAACAACGACGGAGAGATCTATTCAAAGAATCTCGGACAGAATACCCAAGCACTTCAGGTGGGGTACCTAAGAACGTGTCTTATGTGACCGTTCCTTTAAATCCCTCGGTAACCGCAAGCTCAAACATGTCGAGTGTACCTCTGAATCCGTACACTTCAATTCCAGCCTATATGATGCAGACAGGAATGCCTTCTATGCCGCAATCTCAATCTCCTCTGGATGAAGCAAAAGTAGCAGATATTATTGCGAAATCTCTAGGAAAATTAAAGGAGGAAATTATGACTGCAGTACAAGCACCTTTGAAGGAAATTTATTCGATAACGACACAAGGATCTAGTGCTCAACAATCGTCGGGAAATTCGACTTCAAACCCACCTCGATCTAATATCTGGTGTGGTAAGTGTCATGGTTACGGCCATGTGGCTACAGAGTGTCCGACGCCTTCAAGGTTAATGCCCGATCATCCACCGTTTTGCTCTTTTTGCCATAAGACTGGTCATTTAGATACAAATTGTTGGCATAAATTAGGTCAAGAGCAACAACAAGCTCGTTCAATGCAAACGAATTACAATTACATGGATCGTAATAATAGGACTTATGAGATTGGACCACCCAATCAACCTTTTAGGCCACGAGGATTGCCCACCCAGGGTAGACCCCCAGTGCCTCGAAACAATTACAACAGTGATAGCAATCGAGGGAGAAATTCTCCTTTTAGAAGAAATAATGGAAATTTTCGTAATTCAATGGGACAAGGTGGTCAACAAAGACCTAGGGGACCAGTAATTTGTTATCGATGCCAACAAGAAGGTCACATAGCCACATATTGTCCAAATGCGCGTAAAAATCAAGACTATACTCCTCTTTGTAGGAGGTGCAGTGGTGAAGGACACTATGAAGAGAATTGTCCTAAGCGAGAGGATAATAAAATGTCTGACAAAGGGAAACAAACCTCTAACGAACCTTCAACGTCTGCTGCAAATTTAGTTGAAGTAGAAACAATAAGGAAAGATATTGGAGTTAAATCAAAATTTATACCTCGTAAGGTGACCTTTAGGGCTGATCCTATGATTGGTGTTATTACTCGGGCACAAAAGCAACAACAGAAGGAGCAAGGTTTAGAGGAAGAGAGTTCACAATTAAACGGAGCAGTGAAGGATAAGTCTAAGGACATAGATCCTAATATAGAACTACCTGAATCGGATTCTCCGCAGCATTCTTCTGACCATCCATTATTACCTGTGCCTTTAGTAAATCCTAAGATTCAAGTGGGAGTAGCTCCTTTTCCCGAAAGATTGGTTCCTCCTAAGGAAGGGAGTAAAGATTATGTAGAATCCGTAAATAAGACCTATGATCTTTGGGCTGCATTAGAAGAAATATCATTGACTATTAACCTTCGGCAATTGCTAGAAATAGCGCCTGTTTGTCGGAAACAACTTTACCATAAATTAGTTCGGCGTCGAAGGAAGAGGATTGAAATAAACGCTTCTAAAGACCGTGAAAATTCTTCCAAAGGAAAAACAACTAAGGATGTAAAAATAGTAGATTTATTTGTGGACCCAGGAGCTCCAGTTATCGATACTACTATTAATGGCCACTTGCTACATGAAGTGCAGTTAGATGGTGGCTCAGCAGTTAATTTGATGACAGAACAAGCTATGCAAGAATTAGGGTTGAAGGATCTAGAACCTACTCATATTGTTTTACGTGTGGCTGATCAAAGGAAAGTAACTCCTTTGGGGTTACTGCGAAATGTGAAATCTGTAGTAGCCGGATTAGAATTTCATGTGAACTATTTGATCGTTCGTTCGCAAACAAATATTTCATCATATTCTGTTCTGTTGGGAAGACCTTGGTTATACCAAGCAAGATGCATTCAGGACTGGTATAAAGGTTCAATTGTGATTGGTCCTAGAGATGATAGGGTTAAGATACAAGTTATTTCAAAAGGATTTTTGAAAGATTCAGGAGATGAAGCAGTTAGTGAAATGGATGAGAAATCCAACAGTGAGTTTTATGATTCAGAAATGGAGGGGACTGATCATGAAGGGCCTTATGCCTGGTTATTTAAAACACCACACCCAGCAGGAGCAGAGAAAGTAGAGGTCAATATAGTACATCAGCCTCACAAGGTAGAACAGATGGGTATTGGTGAATATGCTGTAGCGTTTTCATCTGACAATGATTCGGATAGCGATATTACTCAGTGGTTATCCACATCCGAAGATACAACCCTCGACTGCTTAATGCTTTCAGCAGAAGAAGCGAAGTATCCTGATGATTCGCTTGAAACATGTTTTCAATTATCTACGGATCAAGAAGGAAATGATCAAGAAGATGTATTTTTTGCTTACAACAGGTCGGAAGTGATTTCTATGGATGAATTAGAGGAGGAAGAAATGCCTGAGTTAATGATATCTGATGTGGCTGACATTTCAATAACCTCTTCAGAAGGTATGGGAGAAGATGGTGTTACTGATAATCATAATAGTATGCTTGAGAGTAGGATTGTAGAAGCTCTTCCTTATGGGGAAAATGCTTTACCCTTTGGATTTGGACAATTGCCAGATAGAGCTAAAAGGATTTATTACTACCAGCTAGAAGCAAAGGAAAGAGAGAGGAGAAGTAGGCATAGGTGCAAACCCTTACAAAGACCACTATCTCGTGAGGATGAGGATGATTCAGCTTCGGCTTTTAACAGGTTTTCACAGACTTCTCGTGAACATCATGATAATTACGCTAGGATTATTAGAGAATTGGAAGAGGCATTGGAAGTAGAGCGTGAGGCAGCGTTGACTGCTGTAAATGAAGCAATGAAGAAGATTACTGAGTTGCAAAAGGAAAAGGCAGAGTTTCAGTTTAGAGAAAGGCGATATCTAGATGAAATCTCGCTTTTAGAATTTTATTTAGAAGAAGAGAAATCTAAATTCAGTAGGGGTGAGTTACAGATGGACCAAGCGTTATCTATGGATACAAATTATTGGGAAGAACATGAAGACACTGATAGGTTTTTGGAAAAAAATAAATCTAAGAATATTTTTGAACCAGAGACTCAAGAGAAAAACCCTACAAATGTTCCCTGGTTGTGTCATTCTTTTAGGCGTTCGACTGGAATTGCACAGAAGATTTATCGCCGTTCAAGGGGACCCATAATTGGTTATCAACGAGTCCAATCTGAACCTACTAAGGTTAAATTGCACAATATGCAAGCGGTGGTGTTGCCTCATCCAAAAGAAAGAGTAATGGATTTTACTATTTATGGGGATGGGCAAGAGCCACAACTTAGATGGTTTGAACCTGCAGCACCTAGGAATTTTGTGGAACTGAAGCAAGTTATACATTATTTGGGCTGTCGAATTCAGGGCGAGGAGGATGAGAATCTACATTCATTAATTCTCAAGCTTAAAGATAATCAATGGTTTTGGAGTTTAGATGATCAGGAATGTCTAGAAAAGAATAACGACATTTTACGTCGATATCGTCGTAGGTTACATGCTCAATATCCATGTACTTCAGAGCAGATACCTAGCGTAATTGACTCTGTAAGAACCTCATTTACCATGAAATCTCGTAAAAATGTAAATGTCAATAATGGCGATTTAGATAAATACGGGAAGAGATATACTGAAAAATCCTTTCCTGAGTTAGTAAATGTCTATGGAGTAGAAGTTGATGGTGCTACGCAGGATAACCCGGCTATTATTCCTTATAGGGCTTTACCCTTAGTAAATTCTGTGAATGTGGGAGAAGAAGCACCAGAATCAAGTACTAAGAATAACCTGCTTGGAAACGTATTGATGCAGATATCCGAAGATGTGCCCAAAATTAAGCCACGAAGAATAGACTCTCTATTTATTGAAGGGCCTGAAGTTGAAGTAATTAAGCTTAAAATGGCAGAAGGAAAATATTTAAATTTAGGAGACCAATTGGAATCGCCACACCGTGAAAGATTCGAAGAAGTCTTACGATTGCATGTTGACGCTTTTGCTTGGTCATATAGGGACCTTAAGGGTATCAAAGCTGAATTATGTCAGCATTATATTGATCTAGAACCAGGCACAAAACCTGTATGTCAACGTCAACGACGTACAAACCCTGTGTATGCAGAGTTAGTGAAAGCTGAAATTACTAAGCTTTTAGATGCTGGATTTATTTATCCTGTTGCATATAGTGAATGGGTATCTCCTATTGTGGTAGTACCTAAGAAGAATAGTAAGAAGATTCGCATTTGTGTCGATTATAGAAAGCTGAATAGCAAAACACGTAAAGATCATTTTCCTTTGCCATTTACTGATCAGGTACTTGATAAGGTTGCTGGTCATGAGCTGTATTCTTTCATGGATGGATTTAGCGGTTACAACCAAGTACTAATTCATCCTGAAGATCAATCCAAAACTACATTTACTACTGAATGGGGTACATTTGCTTATAGAGTAATGCCTTTTGGTTTGTGCAATGCACCCGCAACATTTCAGAGAGTTATGATTGCAGCTTATCAAGATTTTCTACGTCAATGGATGGAAGTTTTCTTAGATGACTTCTGTGTCTATGGTACAGCAAAAGAAATGCCTGAGTTACTAACGCAAGTATTTGAACGTAGTGATGAAGTAGGTATATCCTTGAATCCTGATAAATGTGTTTTTGGAGTACCAAAAGGAACCTTATTGGGGCATATCGTTTCTAAAGAAGGTATTGCAATGGATCCAGCTAAAATTATTAAGATTTCTGCACTTCCACCTCCAACAAATCTTAAGCAATTGCGTGGATTTTTAGGACATCTAAATTATTATCGGAGATTTATTTCCGATTTTGCAAAGGTGGCATCACCTTTGACAAATCTACTACGAAAGGATACTCCTTTTATTTGGGATGGTGTTTGCCAGAAAGCATTTGAATTTCTTAAACATAAGTTAATTGAAGGACCAGTACTCGCACCCCCAGATTGGACAAAAGAATTCCATATTCATGCCGATGCATCTATGTATGCTGTAGGAGCTGTTTTGTGCCAAGCAGATGATAATAAGGTGGATCATCCAATTTATTATGCGAGTCGAAATTTAAGTGATGCAGAAAGGAATTATACCACCACTGAGAAAGAATGCCTATCAATGGTATTTGCGGTGGAGAAATTTCGTCATTATTTATTAGGGAATAAGTTTACTATATATGTTGATCATGAGGCGTTAAAGTATTTGCTTAATAAAGCAGAACTTTCAGGACGTGTGATTCGTTGGATGTTGTTATTCCAAGAGTTTGATTTTCAAATAGTTACTCGTCCTGGTAGAGCTCATGTTCTAGCAGATCATCTATCACGATTATTAACATCAGACAAGGAGGAAGGTGTGGAAGATGATTTGCCGGATGCATCACTTTTTACTGTGGAGACACAAGTTCCATGGTATGCTGATATTGCGAATTTTCTTAGTACTGCTCGATATCCACCTGGTGCGGACAAGCGCAGGAAACGTCAGATATTAATGCAATCACGCTCCTATGGATTATTAGGGGGTTACCTTTATAAATTTTTTCCACGCGAAGGTATCTATCGACGTTGTGTAAGGGAAGATGAAGTACCAGTGGTTCTTAAGGCATTGCATGATGAGCCGTGTGGTGGCCATTTTGCCGGTGAATTGACTGCAAGAAAAGTTCTATTAGCTGGTTATTGGTGGCCTACTCTATTTAAAGATACTTATTATTATTGTCGCAAATGCGATGTATGTCAAAGGACTGGTCGTCCTTCTAAGAGTTTTGCTACGCCTTTGACACCTATATTAGCATTAGCACCTTTTGAGAAATGGGGAATTGATTTTGTAGGCCCAATCGATCCGCCTACTAGATATCGATCGAATTGTTATATCTTAGTCTGTACTGACTATATTACAAAGTGGGTGGAAGCGAAAGCGCTTAAAACGGATAAAGCCATTGATGTGGCTAAGTTTATGTATGAGAATATTATTACGCGTTTTGGTTGCCCACTGGAATTAGTAAGTGACCGAGGTTCCCATTTCTTGAATGGTCTTATCAGTGAGTTAATGGAAATCTATAAAATTAAACATCGCAAATCAACACCTTATTATCCCAGAGCTAACGGTCAGGTTGAAGTAACCAATCGCATTATATGTGGGATTTTAACTAAAACGGTTGCTTCCCACAGGCGAGATTGGGATGAGCGTTTATATGAAGCGTTATGGGCCTATAGAACTACTTATAAGGTGACAGTGCAAAATACACCTTTCAATTTAGTTTATGGCACTAATGCTATATTCCCTATTGAGCAAGAGTTGCCTACTTTACGAGTAGCTCTATCATTACGACTAGGTGAGGTTGAATCTTTGAAACAACGGATTTTACAATTGGTAAAGTTGGATGAGGAAAGATTATTAGCTCTACAAAGTCTAGAAGCAATGCAAAAACGTCGTAAAGCATGGCACGACCAGAATATTAAAGTACGGGAGTTTAAAGAAGGCGATTTAGTTTTACTTTATGACAGTCGTTATTATAAATTTCCTGGGAAACTTAAAATTCGTTGGTTGGGACCTTTTAAGGTGATTAATGTTTATGATAATGGTTCTCTTGATGTGCAGGATATTAATGCTGAAAATGAGATATTTAGGGTTAATGGCCTGCGCCTTAAACATTTTGTGACTTAGGTTAGCTAGGTATAGTTAGGTTAGTAGTTAAAATAATATTTTGTCTAATCCACTCTTGGATGTCTTTTCTTTCTTGGGGGGTTTTTTAAACGGGATGCAGGTATGGCCTTTTTGTGGATGGATGCGCTTTACCCTCGTATTGATGCCGATAGTACTGATCCTGTTCATGCTGGACCTTACGATATTCCGCGTTTTCAGACGCATGACAGGTTTTTATATGCACCGAGAGGGGAGGCCTGTTGTGGTTCTTCCTTTGTGATTATTTTTTGTTTACAGTAGCATCCACCTTTTGGTTGTAGGTCTTGTCAGCGGCATTTATTTGTGCGTGCTCAGCTCTTGTGTTGGCAGTGTCGCACATACTTTCGACGCTATGGTACCACTGCCATGCAGGAAATGATTGGTTATACCTACCAGCGTCATGATTATAATAGTGTTTTTTCTCCTGAGCGCGGCGCTGGTCAGTCTAGGGTAGGTAGAGAGCAAGCAGAATTTGCGAGATATCGTTCCACTGTCTACCGCCTTACTCCATCTTACCATGATTTACAGACTAGTGTTCCCTGCCCATGTTGGGATTATATTTGTTGGTACATGGATGCGACCGAGGGGCATTCCTTAGATGCTTTACCAGTGGCCCCTATGCCCTACTATGATGATGCAGCTTCGGCTTCGCTCCATGATGTGATGGAGGTTCTTAGCGATGCACCTGATAGCGGATCTGTGACTTCTGATATGTCTACGCTAGAGGCTATTCTTGAGCATCCTATAGATGATAGTTTAGTTAATAGGTTTGACTTAGATGGAGGTGATGATTTCGGATTAGGATTATTGTTTTCACTAGAAGATCTCAGAGACTTTGAAGATTTTAGTCTAGATACTTTGTTTTCTTAGTCTTTTATGTTTTTTCTTTTATTCTACATTTTGAAAAAACCAAACAAACAAAAATATATATCGTTTAAAAAAAAAACATACAATGCTTTGAGTTATTGATATCCTGTAGGTTTTCATGCACTTTAGTTTTATTTTCCACGTAGTTAGGTAGTTAGTTGCACGCACGGTTAGGATATTCCTTTCAGTGCTGGAGTTTGGGATATTTAAGCTAGTAAGAAGGACAGTTCTATATGTAAGAATGGTTATCAAGTGGAGAAATATACTGTGGGAGCGTTACGACAGTCTAGTTGATCGAGATTGTGACATGAATATTTGACAATTCTTTGGTACAGGGAGAAGTTTTATTATTTATCTAACCCTTTAACATTGTACTGGCTAGTGTATGTTTCATGTGCAGATTTGACTATGATTTTGCGTTATACACTGTTGTATGTTTCTGATTGATTCTTGGAGTTGCAATATCCACGAACATATAAGGTTGTTTCATACCTAAACTTTTTATTTCATATTCATTTTGAAAAATACATGAATAAAAAATTGATGGAATGAAATTAGAGATGTCGAAGAAAAAAGAAGAAAAAACACTTAAGTAAATTACAAAGGAATTATAAATAAATATTTTAAACAAATATGAATGATATATATACACAATTCTCTATATGAAGTCCACTCACATGGGATGGGACTTAGCATTAGGGAGTGAAAAAAAAAAAAGGGGGTGACATGTGTGCATAACATAGTGAATTTCATTGTATGGGTGTCCGATTAGGAATCCTATAGAGTTTTCCCCTATCTTTTGGTCGCTTTTCTAGCGATAAGTGGGATAGCTGAATAACAAGGTTCTCTCCACGAAATTTTGACTAGGAGTAGCGTGAAAGAAAGATGCTGAGCTGGTGAGTATTCATTGCTTATCATTTGCCTAGGCAGAGTGACTAGTATTATGCGTTAGATTAGATTCCTCGAGCAAAGTTGTTGAGCTGAAATGTTTGACCGTTCAATTAAGTGATGTCTTCTTAGCTTCTTAGTTGATCCTTTAAAAAAAAATAACAACAAAACAATCCTTAAAATCCAAATATTAAAAGTTTGGAAGAGTCTATATATTTATTCTTTGAAAGAAAGAAAGAAAGAAGAAAAACAAACAAGAAAGGAAAAAAAAAAAAACACCCTGAGACTGCAGGGTTTGAAAGAAAAAAACAACAACCAAAAGAAGATAACCATCGCCTCTGAGGTCCTGGTAGGCTGTAGGGATTTCCTTGACGGGTGCCCTGTGTCCGATGCCTTGTATCTCTTTGGGGTGGGACCTTTTGGGAAAGAGAATCAATGTATATACTCTTTTGACATTTTAAAAAAAAAAACCATTAAAACATAAACTTTAAAGAAGAGCCTTGGAAACTTAGAAGTTATGAACCATTGGCTGGTTGTTCTAGTAGAACATGGAGGGTTAGCAGCTAAACCCTAGGAGTCCTATTTAGTGTTGTAGTATTAGTTTGCCTTGTTTGGGTTCTTTGTTAAGCAACGACCTTATCAGTGATGCTATTTCAGAAGCAATATTTTTAGTAGGATAGTAGTGTGGCAATTTATTGCCTAGAGGGATTATTGTTGTTTAGCGGCTCTAGACAGTTTCCTAGTTGGTATATTCTATGCAATGGATGAAGCTCTGTTATGCATTTCAGTGTAGAGAGTGAGTAAGGGAGAATGTTAGTTTGCACAAGTTTTTACATCTTTTCATTGAAACATTTATATTGTTTGCACTTTAATATGACACAAATAAGTATTTTTTCTACATTTCCAGTGTCTACTAGTTGTCCATGTGTGGTTATACAGGTGATGTAGCTGTGCTCGCGAGGACGCTTCGCAATTAAGTGGAGGAGAGTATATTTTTCTTTCCAAGTTGCGTAGCAATGCTCGTGGTAGCAATGTTGGTGATGCTGGATGTTCGTGATGTAGCTGTGCTCGCGAGGACGCTTCGCAATTAAGTGGAGGAGAGTATATTTTTCTTTCAAAGTTGCGTAGCAGTGTTCGTGGTAGCAATGTTCGTGATGCTGAATGTTCGTGATGTAGCTGTGCTTGCGAGGACGCTTCGCATTTAAGTGGGGGAGACTGACAACACCTAAAACATGCCATTTATTGCACCAATTTTTTGGCAAAACTGTATACAATTGACACCTGATTACTAAATTTTTACATGAATTCAATGCAGATGCGGTGTTCGTTGTTGCTGTATTTGGAGACCGTGTCCTTGCAGTCTGGCCAGGAAATGTCGTTACAAAATTCAATCTTTTGGCCTGTCTACAACCATAAGAAACTCTTATATCTCATTTGCCAGAAATAGGGTATTAAGACCAAGGCTTAGGGACTGTAGGACATTGCAGAAATGAAGTCCTTTGAGCTTATGCAATCCATATTCTTAGAGTCACTAGAAATCGTGTTATTCATGGCAGATTATGTAGTTTTAGGTTATGGTTTAGGTCATGGAGGGCAGTTATAACGACTTACAATGCCAACATCGAATGATTACAAACACAGTTTATTTCAACTGAAGATGAATGCCACTGCATCAATGCAATCAAGGAGTAGTGCATAAGAAAATGCAATAGAGAGCTGAAAGTTCCAATTAGCTATAATGAATCCAATGCCAACATGAAATCATTACAAACACAGGATCTTATACCCGATGAGAAGGCAGCAAAGGTGAATCACTTCAAGCCTATAATGGGATTTCTCCATTTTGTACTTGTGCGAGATCCACTTCAAAGACCTTCCCTTGATGCAGTTATCTTGCAATTGGAACAACTACAATTGAAATTGGGACTTTGCCTTAGGGGTGGTGTGTGTTGAAGGAAGGAAGGGAAGATGGAGGTGGTGAGACGCTTTCAGAAGGATTTTACAAAGTGGAATGCATTAAGAAGAAGCGAGTGCATAAGGGTCAAGTGTAATATCTAGTTAAATGGGAAGGAACCTTAATAGGTAAAAACCTTAATGGAAGGAACTTAAAAGAAAAAGAAAGAGAAAAAGGAAAAAAACAAAATGAATGTCATGGGAGAGAAGGACCGTTACGGAGACGTCGTGAAGGGGAAAGGCGCCATCTTGAAAAAAAAAGGAGGGGGGTCGTGAGCAAGAGGGAGATGCGTCGATTGATGGAGAGGATGAAGGAGATGCTGCAAGGGATGGCGAGTTGCCTAGTTGTCCAAAATTTTTCACAGGAGAATGGGGTCATGAAGATGAAGAGGACGTCGCCATGACAGAGAGAGAGAGATCAGCTGTGCCGGCTCGCATGTTTCTAGACAGGAGCACACACACTTCAGTGCACCTTTGACGCTGAGAGAGAGAGAAAAACAGCGAGCGACGGAGTGAGCCAGTCATGTCTTGCATTTTGCCCTTTGCGTAGCAGAAAGGAGGAAGAAGAAGACGCCGAAGCAGCAGAAGCCGGAATCGAAAAGCAGGCCAGAATGGATATTTCAAATGGATGCAGATTTACTGCTTGAATACGCGGTCCAGCTTGCTGAAGGCGTAAGTAGCCAACACCGCCGCCGTTCCAAACACGACTATGCGCACCATCGCCGCTGCACGCGCAGACACACGCACACAGAGAGAGAGAGGGTTTCCGCTTTAATAACTCGTCGATTCTTCTGTCATCTCGAGGAAGAGAGAAGACAGAGGAAGTCATCACCATCACCATCCTTCTGCTCTCATCAAGCAGAGCAGCGAGCGAGAGAGAGAGAGAGAGAGAGAGAGAGCAATGATATGATGATTATTACATTAATACTTCTGATGATAGACCCATCAAATTCAAGCACCATTGCAAATGTGGTCATAATTAGCAGCTTCATCTTCTTCCTGATCATAACCTCGCTCTTTCATTATCACTATCCCTCTCTTTCCTCCAACAAAGCATCATTTGTGGAATTCTAGATTGAAGATACGGCGGCTCATTCCAACAGAATGCGCTTGAATTCGATGAAGGCCAATTTACAAACGGAAGTCATTCGTGATGAGGAGTAGTCGTAGAGAGATTGGAAGCATAATTGGACTAATCTTTTGCCTGCAAAATATCACTTATTCAGGATCCCACATGTCCTCAATCGGATCGTTCTTCAGTCGTTGGAAGAGACATAGAAGAATTTAATCTTTTAAGCTTTTAAATATTCAAGCCTTTATTTAAATATTACTTAAGGTTCGGGTCACATAGAGCAAGAGTTTGTGGATCAATTTGGAAAAGTGAGAGATCAAGAAGAGAAGAAGAAAACCCAAGGAGTTTGCTATTTGAGATGACTCAATGGACTAAATTTCCTGGCTGGACTATTGGACACGCGCTTCCAAAGACATAATTATGATTTACATGTTTCCAAATCATCACCATGTCCTTTTCTTGACGCTAAACTGGAGCTTCAATATACTTATCCAATCTGAAGTGATAAGATCTCTCAAGAGACGAGAAATGTTGAGCTTGCGATGCACAATGGCTGGATAGTGGCCGAACTGCAAGAGGACACGGTCTCCAAGGACGTGACGACGACCCGCGGTTTTACAAGTAAGTGTCTAACTGGTTTATTTAAAATAAATGATATGGCATGATAATTTCTTTAGTTTAATATTTTTAAAATATGTCTTTTAACCTGTTTTTTTATGCTCCATGGTTGTTTGCATTTATCTGAACTGGTTTTTATTTATTAAAAATCAAAAATAGTCGAAAACACTAAAAAATGACTCAAAATTATCTTAAATAAAATTTTATAAAATTACTGATTCAAAATTTATAAGTTCTGATATTTTTCCTATAAATCTTATGAGTCAGGGAATTTACTGAATTTCTATCAAGATTTTTAAAGATGTTTTGTTATATTTAAAAATTAGAAAAGAGTTATATTTAGGGAAAAGGCATAGTTTTCCTTTATGTAAAATGTGTTATTTATTGATATAAACTATGGATTCTTAGTGAAGTATTGGAAACAAAATCTTTGATTGGTTAGTGCATTTTGGTTGTAAGGGTTAAAGAAAGGAAATAATGATTTAATAATATTTTACTTAAGAAATGCTTGTATAAAGATATAGTGTTTGGGTTTTGAAAGGAGGGATTATACACGGTGTGGACATTTAGGAAACATGGGAAATTACAAATAAAAAGTTTGACAACACTTTATAATGATTTATAATGTTAGGTTGCAGATATAAAATTTAGTTTAAATTAAAACCAAAGTAAAATCAAAACAATTTGATGATTGGATGGCATGAGAAAAAGTCTCAGCACCTATATTAAATTTTTACATGCTATTCATTCTACAATCAATTTCTTAAATATACGGAGTGGAGGGCTACTAGGATAATTTAAAGAGAACTAAGGGGATTTAAAATGAACGTTTTATGTGAACCATAAGAGTGTGAAAAGAATTTGTTTTATCATGCTGATACTGGTTATAGAAGAAAGAAGGAAAGGACGTTATATTTGCAAAATGAATTAAATAAGCAACGACGAAATTAATATACGGAGTGGGGAATGTCTACCAAGGGAGATTAAAATTTAGGGGTTTATGGTACTTCAGAAAATTTGATTTGAATGTTTGTTTAAAATTAAACAAATAAAAATAATTAATTTTAATCAGGAGGAGAAACATAAAAAGGAATTTTAAATGGAGATATATAAATAGATCTAAGAGATCTATATTCTTGAAACAACCTTTCCAAAGTAAAACATTTAAAACATTTCCTGGATAAACCGCCACTAGCATGGCAGGAGTACATTATGAGGAGCTGCCTCTGAGAGATGAGGAGAAACCATAGTTATCTTAGGTTTAGCAAATTAGTGCCCAGTATAATTTACTGAAGTTTAGAATCTTTGTAGTTGGACTACTACAAACAACGTTGTAGATATTAGGGAAGGCTAAGTCGAGTCAAATTAAAACAATTAGTGAAATAATCACTTGTTTAGTGCAACAACTCTTAGGAGTTGGCTTGTTAACCTGGGTAAAAGTGGCTTGGTCTTTGGCCAGTCATAAACCGGAAACTAAAGTATCTAAGGAACTTTAGGGTTGACCAAGTTGGGTTAATCAGGTACGCCTTACACCGGAATATAAAGGATCACGCCAATTTACAAGACACCTTGGGAATGAGTGCTAATACACTCAAAAGGAAAGAACACTTCCTTAGCAGTTTGCCAAACAACACGGTTGATTAATGGAAATGTTTGTGCTTGCTAGAGATTTTAGAGCACTGTTTAAATTATGAATTACAAATTAAATGAATACCTATACTTCAGGTTAAAGGCCTGAAGGGAGAGGCAGTTTCAGTGACCCCCGACTGCCTGCCTAACCCTAACCAAGGGGGTTGTTGACTGCGCCGGGAATATGGACCGAACCCACCGCGAGAGGTCTCTCCGTTGAGCTCTACTTGGAGTAGGAGGATGCTTGGGTGCCAGGGGGGATCTGGTCGTAAATCCCTCGCCTTCTGGGTCCTGCACAAGAGGGTAACGTTACTCGGGATTGGATCTCGAGCCCCGCATACTAGTCTACGGGCAGAAGCTTGGAATAGTGATCACTGTGGATTACTGGATAGCCTTCGGGCAGATTATGGACAAGCCTACGGGTGGAACTCCTTGTATTTCAAAGATTAAAAATGATGATATGTTAATAAAGAACTTGTTTGATATTGTTTTTCTATGTCACATGATAAGATTACATGAAGGAACCAATGGTTAATGAATTCATAAAAGAAGCTGGTTGTTACATGTCAAACTAATGTGTTAGATAATTACATAACTAAAACAAACCGAGGAAAGTGTGGAGGATGGGTCATAGGTCCGTCCTGTGGTTAGGTGGTCCCGGTTAGCCAGGAACTTCTCTCAAAGAACAGCGGAATGATCGTCAAAGAAAATGAATAACGAAAGCGATGACCTAGAGTTATGTCTTAACTGATTTACGCTGTTTTAGGGGAACAGAATGGGACTATGCCTTATGGCAGAGAGGTTGAGCTCTGCATCCCTCTCAGTTCCCATTCTCCTTGAACCAAGTGCAGCGTGAATCTGCTTCGGACCTGGCTTTTCTATGTAAAGTAGTTCGCTTGGGTCCGGCGCTAGTTGCTGTTAGTTAATGACCAGTCAGGAAAACCCTAATTCCGATCGATCCTAAGTGGGAACGGCCAGGATACTTCCACTATGTGGCAGACGTGGAAAGACCTAGATCGCAAATCCCGTAACATTCCATGGGAGTGCTGGGCGGAGCTTTCTAGACATCCCTTCCAATGGATTGCTAAGACGTGTCCTAGATGATATGAAGAGGACACGTTACAGTTGGTATCAGAGCCGACCAATAACGGGAATTGCTTTTATAAAATCTCAATAAAATGAAGTAAAGAAATTGTTGTTGTCCAAACATTTTCTTACCTTCAATGCTGTCTTGCAGAATTACGAAGCGTGGAACAAGTTTTTGGTATTTCAAGTCATGTTTATGACTGCAATGCATTCTCCGCTTTATAGACAAAGAATTGGGATGATGAACATCCTGGAGCAGATTTATAATCCATCACCTTTGTACATAGAATGAAGATGGAAGGGTCTTCAGGAATCTACTATATAGCCACCCACCGGTTTGCTTATCTACAGACCAACCTAAAAAGGATCAAGTGGTTGGAAGACTTGAAAGTCGTGAGGCTGTTCGTTTTTGTGGAAGCTCACGTAAATTCGACTTTACATATTCGTGGTCGGAGGGTTGAGATGAACTCATATGTATATGAGGAAGTAACCCGTGTAATCCCCATCGATAGGATTAAAGTGTTCGGCCGCCATGAGAAGTATGGATTCCAACGGAAAGGGTATCCTGAACTTCCAATGACTTATCGATTCCTAAAGATCCATGACCCAAAACCCTACTATTACTCAGTTCCTATAGATAAATGCAATACAACGTTGTTCTCCCCAAACTAAATGTAACAATTGACTTATCATCACACGGAATGTTGTATTCGAAAGGGCTATGCCCATGTAAATATAAATAAAGACTTATTTTTATCAATGTCTGGCTTTGCATAAGAGTTGATAAAAAGTTAAGTAGCTACATTGTTTACGAGATAGCTAAATTAAAGATAAGCTAAATGTCGATTATCTTATAATAACGTTAAGAAAACCTTTATTCAGGCACAACCCCAGGTATAGGTTCCAAATTCACCTCCTATATCAAGTACTGATGTGATCTAGGAGAAGAAGTTCCTCCTCAAGCAGATAAAGCCACCCGAGTTTGACAAGAGAGGCAGATTCGTCCAGGCTGATGCTGAAATTTGGATTGAATCCATGGAGGATTACTTCGAAGTAGCCGGTACTGCACCTACCAATCAGGCTATGCTCGCCAAGTTAAAACTCACCGGTGAAGCCAGACTTTGGTGGAAGAAAAGGTGCAGGGATCAAGGGATTTCAGAGGGATCCCTTACCTGGGAGAAGCTGAAGAAAGCTGTGCAGGGAAGAAACTTACCACCTGCATATCGCACGTAGAAAATGAATGAGTTCTACGAGCTAAAACAGCTAGGACTCACTCTTGACGCATACTACTCTAAATTCGTCTCACTTTTAAAGTATGCGCCACAAATGGATATGACGCAGCAGGTGTCCAAATTTTGTGCGGGCTTAAATCCACCAGTAAATACCCGTCTCGAATCTATGTGTCCATTAGATCTTCAAGATGCACTCATTCGAGCGACGCCTATAATTCAGGAGGTGCAAGCTAGACCAAGGGGTAACAAAACTTGGTCTTATAGTGACCCGAACAGAGGAGCATTCAGACCTCAAATGAAGAGAGTTCAAGGTCATAATCAGGGACAAAGAAAGAAAGCAAGGACAAA
This sequence comes from Lygodium microphyllum, assembly GCF_053477565.2. NCBI lineage: Eukaryota > Viridiplantae > Streptophyta > Polypodiopsida > Schizaeales > Lygodiaceae > Lygodium > Lygodium microphyllum. Next base: position 27,285,833 of record NC_141157.1, on the reverse strand, counting down.
TAACGTCAAAAACTTTGTCCCTACTCAAAGTAATGGCTGAAACCTCCGTTGTTTCCACTGCAACAAACCCGGTCACTTCAAGAGGCAATGTCCCAAGCTCAGCGGAGGACATCGCCAAACTCCTTTCCAAGGAGCAGGCCGCGGTCAAGGAGCCACCACCCGTGGAAGAGGAAGAACCGCCTGCATTTCCAATAGGCAAAGATGCAAAGAAGAAGAAGAGGAAGATCCAACCATGGAAGCTGAATTCGAAAGAGCGACAGTCCATGCTGCCTTACACAAGAAAGGGCCGAATCGCCAGTTCTCGGTGATTCTGACACCGTCAGACTATCAAGGTAAAAGTTTCAAAACCTTGATTGATTGTGGCAATACACATTCCTTTATCTCACCAGCATGTGCAAAAAGATTAGGAATAGCCACAGTAGAAGCACCTACCCTGCTTGTGGAATTGGCAAATGGTCGTGAGGTAACTTGTACCAAGCAAACTACTAAGGTGGAATTCTTTCTGGGAGGAAAGAAGACTTCAGTAAAATTTAGAGTCATGAATTTAGGTATCCATGAGTGTCTACTCGGAATGGATCCAACGACGCCCCCATTCACTGTGGAAAGGGTCAAGTTTCTTTTCGAAACTCTGAAAGGGAATTTGTCACAACTCAAGGTGAGGCAGGAGTGCCAAGAATCAAATTGGCCAAAGTATCTTGGATCATAAAAGGAGTCAGAAAAGGATTACCCGTTTACTTGATCAAACTCAACAAGTTAGATCAAAAGCAAGAGTCTCATGAAGGACCTTCTTGGCTAAAGGAATACGCTAATGTATTCCCTGAAGAATTGACCGAACTTCCGCCTCAAAGAGAAGTAGATCATGAGATTAGATTAGTACCTGGAGCTGCACCAATTGCAAAGAGACCTTATAGAATGTCTATACCAGAAGCAATAGAGTTGAAGGAACAACTCAAGCAACTATTAGATCAGGGCTACATCTGGCCTAGCAATTCACCGTGGGGAGCTCCAGTACTATTCCAGAAAAAGAAAGATGGGACACTTCGACTATGTATTGATTACCGAGGGTTGAATCAATCAACAGTCAAGAACAAGTATCCTATTCCTAGAATAGATGAGCTTCTTGATCATCTTCAGGGTGCAAAGATCTTCTCCAAGATTGATCTTAGGTCAGGTTACTATCAGATAAGGATCAAGGAAGAAGATATTCCAAAGAGGGCCTTCAATACAAGATATGGGCACTTTGAGTTCCTGGTTATATCATTCGGGCTTACGAATGCACCCACTACCTTCAATAGATTAATGCAGGACATTTTTAGGCCATATCTTGATGATTTCGTGCTTGTCTTATTTGATGACACTTTAGTCTATTCCAAACAGGAAGAAGATCATGAACCCCAACTTCGGAGTCCTTGAGACAATGAGGTCACATAAGCTATATGCAAAAATGAAGAAGTGTGCATTCTTCAAGCGTCAGATTGAATATCTGGGATTCACAGCATCATCAGAAGGAATATCAGTAGACTCAGCCAAGGTCAGAGATGTGCTTGAATGGCCAACACCAGTATCTGTCAAAGAAATATGCAGCTTTCTTGGATTGACAGGATGGTATAGGGTCTTCATAAAAAACTATGCTTTGATTGCAGCACCTCTGACGGATTTACTAAAGAAGCAGACTTCCATTACATGGTCAACTCCCGAGCAGAATAGCTTCAACAAATTAAAGCAAAGTTTGGTATCAGCACCTATTCTAAAACTTCCAGACCTCAATAAAGAGTTCGAGGTAGTAATAGATGCTAGCATTCTTGCCTTGGGGTGCGTACTTATGCAGGAAGGTCATCCAGTAGCATACTCTTCAAGGAAATTGAAGAGCCATGAAAAGAATTATGCTACGCATGATCTGGAATTACTAGCTGTCATTCATGCTCTAAAACTTTGGAGACACTACCTGTTGGGTAACAAGTTTACTCTAGTAACCAACCATAAGAGCCTCAAATGGATCTTTACCCAGAACGAGCTCAACATGAGGCAACGTCGATGGATTGAAGTGTTGGAGGAATATGATTTTGAAATCAAGTACCAACCAGGGAAGGAGAATGTAGTTGCCGATGCACTTAGTCGCAAGGCATTTCTAAATTCCCTAATCTTGCAGAACCCATCAACGGCCAGATCTCTGGCTACAAAAGTATCTATGCCAAACAACCCTATACTTGAACTAGCTAGAGAGGAAGCATGCCATGATTTGGCCTACCAAACAATGCTAAAGGAAATATCTACCAAGGAGCAGAATCAAAAGTTGCAAGCTAAGTATCAGGAATTTTCCATTGATAATGGACTTGTCTACTACAGAACAAGCCTGTGTATACCAACAAGCCAGTCACTTAAGCAGAAGATAATATGGGAAGCTCATGATTCCCCTTTCGCAGGACATCCTGGCTATGCTAAGACTCTTAATGCAGTTAGGAAGAGCTACCATTGGGAGAGGCTCAAAGGTGACGTTCTCAAATATGTCACTGAGTGTTTGTCTTGCCAACGTATCAAAGCCGAACATGTCATGATGCCAGGGAAACTGCAACCGCTTGACATTCCCCAAATGAAATGGGAATTCATCAGTATGGATTTTGTTGTGGGCTTACCCCAAGTCCAAGGAGGATACAATTCCATTATGGTTGTGGTTGACATGCTTACCAAGGTTGCACACCTGATTCCAGTAAAGACAAACTATAAAGCCTCCGACATTGCAAGATTGTTTATCAAGGAGATATTCAAGCTACATGGGTTACCTAAAAGAATCATTAGTGATCAAGATTCTCTCTTCACATCACACTTTTGGAGAGCTATCTTTGAAGCTATTGGGACTCAACTCTATTTTAGCACCGCCTACCATCCTCAAACGAATGGCCAAACGGAACGAGTAAATCAAGTCATTGAGGATATGATTAGGGCATACTGCTCTCGAGAACCCAAGAGGTGGATTCAATACTCGCCTTTGGTAGAGTTTGCCTACAATGCTTCTTACCAACAAAGCATTCAAATGACCCCTTTCCAAGCATTGTATGGTCATGATTGTCGAAGTCCCCTAAAATTTTATGATCCAACCCTAAGGGTTGAAGCATCAAGACATATGTTGGAAGACATGGATGATCAAATAAAGTCAATAAGACAAGACATACAAGCGGCCAAGGATAGACAAAAGGCATACGCAGATTTGAAGCATAAAGAAAGAGTCTTTGAAGAAGGAGACATGGTCTTCATTCGCGTATGCCCTAAAAAGAGTTCTCTATCCCTAGGAGATTGCAAGAAGCTAAGTCCAAGGTATTGTAGGCCGTACAAAGTCCTCAAATGCCTAGGACCCAATGCTTATAGATTACAACTCCCTGAGAACCTAAAGGTTCACAGTGTATTCCATATCAGCCTGCTAAAAAAATATGTACCCAACCCTAACCATGTACTTTATGACCAACAAATTGTAATGCCTAGTCAAGGAGTCCTTGAACTAAGGCCGGATAGGATCTTAGATGTTAGGGAGAGACAGTTAAGATCCAGAACCTTGAAAGAATATCTCGTCCAGTGGAAGGATTATCCCGAGGAGGATGCCACTTGGGTAGATGAAGGCACCCTCAACCATCAATATCCCCAATTTGTCTCGAGATGAGGACATCTCGATTCCTCTAAGGGGGAGAGAATGTAATATTTCCGGCCATGTGAAGTCTCGGGGAAAATAATAAGGTTGCATTGAGGTTTGGGATGAGATAGTCTAAACTAATACACTCTCCACTGAGCCTAAATGAGACACAGCTTTACGAAACCACGTATTTCTCATAGGAACCTCCTCTTGGGAGGAGGATAAGGGGTAAATATGGGATTTAATGCAAAAAAAAAAATTACCTTTTCCCTCAGCCAAAGCGTGGCTGAGGGAAGGGGATGGTACTAAAATGGGTTAGTGTGGAGGTGGAGGGGAGGGATCACATGCAGGATCCACGTGGAGAGGGAGGCCCTACCCCCCCTCTTCCCATAAATACTCCTCTTTTGATGACGACGAAAAGAGGAGGAGGGTGATAATTAGTCCGCGAGGGAGACGACTGCGACAAGTTGCTGTGCCGTGGAGGGAAGGGCAAGGAGATAAGAGACTATGCCTTCTACGCACGTCACGGGCCCCGTTAGCTACTGCAGGGCCCTTGAGGCTGCCGACTAGAAGCTTTCCCCCCTCCTCATTCGATAACGCTGCCAAACGTTGCCAAACGTTGCCTGGGCCTTCCGAACGGTGCTGTCCCCTGCAGTCTGTGGCAATAATAGCCGTGGGCTGACGTACTGTGCCGCCACCCAGGTGGACGTCCCAGCCTACCTTTTCCCCCGTCCTGTTGAACGGGCCCTGGGCCACGATATTAACTACCCCCCTCCGACTACCTGCCATGCAGTGAAACAACCTCGGACTACCACGATCGTAACCACAAACCCCTTTTTCTTTTCGTGGGGCCCCGTGAGGAAGAGTAAGTGAAGGAGGAAGAGTAGAGAGGAATAAGGTGGGAGAAGATAAAGAGGAGAAGGATAGGAAGAGAAGGAGTAGGAAAGAAGTAGAGGGTGGGGAAAAAGATAAAGAAGAGAAGGAGTGAAGTGAAGAAGCAAGAGTAGAGAGGAATAAGGTGGGAAAAAGATAAAGAAGAGAAGGAGTGAAGTGAAGGAGGAAGAGTAGAGAGGAATAAGGTGGGAGAAGATAAAAAGGAGAAGGATAGGAAGAGAAGGAGTAGGAAAGAAGTAGAGGGTGGGGAAAAAGATATAGAAGAGAAGGAGTGAAGTGAAGGAGCAAGAGTAGAGAGGAATAAGGTGGGAAAAAGATAAAGAAGAGAAGGAGTGAAGTGAAGGAGGAAGAGTAGAGAGGAATAAGGGGGAAGAAGATAAAGAGGAGAAGGAGAGGAGTGAAGGAGGAAGAGTAGAGTGAAATAGGGTGGGAGAAGATAAAGAAGAGAAAGAGAGGAGTGAAGGAGGAAGAGTAGAGTGAAAGAGGAAATAGGGTGGGAGAAGATAAAGGAGGTAAGAGAGAAGGAATAGAAGGAGGTAGAAGAGTAAAAAGAGAATAAAAGAAGAGGGGGGGAAGGAGGAAGAGTAGGAAAGAAGAAGGAAAAAGGTAGAGGAAGTGCAAGAAAAGAGAATAATTCCCTTTCTATACCTTTTGCCCCAAGCCAAAGTTCTCCAAAGGTTCATGTGGCTGCAAAGCCACATTCACCCATAATCTCTTTGCCAAGTATATACCCTATAGGTTCTTCTTAGGTTTTATAAGTCTTTCCTCTCTCCGAAGAAGCTAGGAATCTAAAAGTCTTGTTATTCCTTCTCTTGATCAACCATTTAAATGGCACCTTGCCTCGAAAGAGAGACGGTGGAAATCCAGAAGAAAGAGTAAAAGCTACCTTCACGTTCGAACTACGATGCCGCCTAAGAAAGTCCAAGGAGTAGTTGCGGGAGGTTCATCTCCCGGTATCCATGTGGATATCTCACCCCAAAACCACGTTTTTCTTTCTTGGCTTTAAATCGGTTTTAAGTCAATCACGCAGAGAGAAATTGTTAGGGATAGGATATATTTTTTCGAGTTATTTACAATGAAGGAGTTTAGTTTAATTGAAAAAAATCATAATGTATAGAACATAGTTTCCTTCCAATAGCATCATGCATTATAACGAATTACGAGTAAGATTATCTACTTATTATAGTAGTATATTTCAGTTAAATCCTGAAGGTATAAAAATTGTATCTTGCACCATTAGTCCTATTCCTTTTTGCAACGAATCATTGTAAATGATTAAATTCATGAAAGGTTTCTTTCATTGCTCAAATTACTAGGAAGTTATCATTGCTAATTGCATATCTTAGCAAGAAAATGATTGTTATTTGGCATGAGTTTCGTCTGCAAGGAAAAAAGGAAGATTAAATTGAATTGTACCGACTGAAAAATCAATTGTCACAAGGATAACAAAACCGTGACGAGGTAATCAATATTACCTTCCAAACGATAACCAAACCAATCCAAACTTAGAAATACCATGCTGCAAAAAAATATGCCTTGGAAATGATTTAAAGAACAAATAAACATTTATACCTTAAGCACTTGACTACTTTTCTTATTGTAGGGTCAAGAAATTAGTAAAGATAAAGGACTAGGATTTGTCCCTGAGGTTTTTAAAAAGAAACCCTAGGTTCGACATACGTCAGCTTAAAGAAACTTAAAGGGATTATTTCAACGCAGGACTTGTGCAGCAAGTACGAAGTCATGTAGTCTTGTGACTGATTCACAAGGAGAAAGGGTAAATACCCTCAACAAGGATGGTAGATCCCTACGCAAGTTATCTTGCAAAAGTACGTATTTTTGGATATCCTTCTAAATAAGGAAAGTTATAAACCGAAAACTAAAGTATCTAAGGAACTTTAGGGTTGACCAAGTTGGGTTAATATGTTACGCCCTACACCGGAATATAAAGGATCTCGCCAATTTACAAGACACCTTGGAAATGAGTGCTGATACACTCAAAAGGAAAGAACACTTCCTTAGCAGTTTGCCAAACAACACGGTTGATTAATGGAAATGTTTGTGCTTGCTAGAGATTTTAGAGCACTGTTTGAATTATGAATTACAAATTAAATGAATACCTATACTTTAGGTTAAAGGCCTGAAGGGAGAGGCAGTTACAATTACTCTCGACTGCCTGCCTAACCCTAACCAAGGGGGTTGTTGACCGCGCCGGGAACGTGGACCAAACCCTCGCAAGAGGTCTCTTCGTTGAGCTCTACTTGGAGTAGGAGGACGCTTGGGTGCCAGGGGGGCTCTGGTCGTAAATCCCTCGCCTTCCGGGTCCTGCACAAGAGGCTAACATGACTCGGGATTGGATCTCGAGCCCCGCATACTAGTCTATGGGCAGAAGCTTGGAATAGTGATCACTGTGGATTACTGGATAGCCTTCGGGCAGATTATGGACAAGCCTACGGGCGGAACTCCCTTTATTTCAAAGATAAAAAATGATGATATGTTAATAAAGAACTTTTTTGATATTGTTTTTCTATGTCACGTGATAAGATTACGTGAAGGAACCAATGTTTAACTGATTGATTAAAGAAGCTGGTTGTTACATGTCAAACTAATGTGTTAGATAATTACATAACTAAAACAAACCGAGGAAAGTGCGGAGGATGGGCCATAGGTTTGTCCTGCGGTTGGGTGGTCCCGGTTAGCCGGGAACTTTTCTCAAAGAATAGCGGAATGATCGTCAAAGAAAACGAATAATGAAAGCGATGACCTAGAGTTATGTCTTAATTGATTTACGCTGTTTTAGGGGAATGGAATGTGACTATGCCTTATGGCAAAGAGGTTGAGCTCTGCATCCCTCTCGTTTCCCATTCTCCTTGAACCAAGTGCAGCGTGAATCCGCTTCGGATCTGGCGTTTCTGCGTAAAGTAGTTCGCTTGGGTCCGACACTAGTTGCTGTTAGTTAATGACCACTCAGGAAAACCCTAATTCTGGTCGATCCTAAGTGGGAACGGCTAGGATACTTCCGCTATGTGGCAGATGCGAAAAGACCTAGATCGCAAATCCCGTAACATTCCATGGGAGTGCCGGGCAGAGCTTTCTAGACATCCCTTCCGATGGACTGCTGAGACGTGTCCTGGATGATACAAAGAGGACACATTACAAAACCATGATGATGTATTAAGCATAGTTAATGTAGGATAGAACATTGGCTCATATCATTTTAGGGGACCGGAATGGGACTTTACCCTACAGGTAGAGAGGTTGAGCAATGCATCCCTCTCATTTCCCATTCTCTTTGAACCAAGTGTGATGAGAGTGCGATACGAGCCCGCTTCGGTTTAGATGCTCTGTGCAAAGGAGATTGTGTGAAGACCGACGCTAGAAGGTTGTAGAATAACTTGACTATTACAAACCCAATAAGATTTAGGTCAATCCTAATAGGGTTGGCTGATACCTTTCATTGCGAAGTAGACTCGAAAGTCGTTAATCAACAAATCCTATGGCATTCTGTGGAAGTGCCATGCAGTGTCTTTTAGATCAAACTCCGATGGACTATTAAAATGTGTCAAGGACGGGACTTGTTACAGTTGCTATCATAGCAAACCAACGAATATAGCAATCAAGATAAGCATAAATCAAGAAGAGTAAAGTGATGTTTTCATTAGAAAACATTTTTTCTTTACTCACTTCTGGATTGATGTTGCTTCCAGACCTATGAGACATGGAGCAAGTTCCTCATATTTTATATCATGTTCATGACTTCTATGAATTCTTCAAGCTATCGCAGAAGATTTGACATGATGGGGAACTTGGATCGCCTCTACGAAAGTCATTGGACTTGGAGTGTAGGTTAGTGCTTCATAGATGCCAATTGGCTTGCCTATCTTCAAAACAATCTGAAGAGGCTAAAATGGTTAGAGGACTTGAAGATTATCAAGTTATTCATATTGTAGGAGGCACAAGTGAACTTGATCCTACACATTAGACACCGGCAAGTAGAACATACTGGCTACATCTATAAGGAGGTGGTAAAAATCTTGCTAGTAGATAAAGTTAAAGTAATGGGGCTAAACAAACATCATGGCTATCAAAAACCGGGATTTCTTGAACTTCCCATGACTTACCACTTCTTGAGAATCCATTCCCCAAACCCATATTACTATTCTCTCCCCATGTAGCGGAATCCAATAAGGAATTATTAACCTGGTAATGATGTATCTCTTGAAAGAAAAATCATCCCAACCTATCTCTATCTAGCCTCAAATAATTATACTTTAGTCTTATGCCTCTTTATGGATAAATGAGAATTTTATGATTATCTATCTTGTTGCATAGTATTGATGAAAATAGTCTACACATTGAGATAAGTTGTGATGAGATGTGTAAATGCAATCTTAATGCGAAAGTTTCAACTGAAACCAAATACAACCCCAAATGTAGAATCAGAATCTTATTCCTGCACTAAGCTCGACAGAGGCACAAGAGAAGAAGTTTCTTCTCAAACAAATCAAACCACCAGAATTTGAAGGGAAAGGGAAGACTATTGAAGCTGATGCGAAGGGAAGACTATTGAAGCTGATGCCAAAGTATGGATTGAATCCATGGAGGATTACTTCAATGTAGCAAGAACAATATCTACAAACCAAGCTATGATTTCCAAGCTCAAACTCACCGGTGAAGCTAGGCTCTAGTGGGTGTAGTGGTGTAAAGATTAAGCAATAAGGAAAAGCTCAATAACTTGGATTAAGTTAAAAGAAGGAGTGCAAGGAAGGTACATGCCACCTATGAGTTGGGCTCGTCTCTAGAGGCGTACTACTCAAAATTTGTCTCCTTGTTAAAATACGCCCCAACATAGAGTATTTCCCAACAAGTCTCTAAGTTCTATGATGGGCTAATCCTCCAATTAACACTCGATTGAAGTCAATGCGTCTTTTGAATTTACAAGATGCATTGATAAGAGCAAGACCCATTTCCCAAGAATTCTAGCCAAAATCCAAGAATAATAGACCTTGGCCTTACAAAGACCATAATCTAGGGATGTTGAAGGCTCAATTCAAAAGGGTATAAGGACAGAGTCAAGGCCAATGAAAGAAGCTAAAGGCAAATGCAGTTAGTGACTTTGTCCCCACTCAAAGAAATGACCAGAATCTGCAATGTTTTTACTACAAGGAACTTGGGCACTTAAAAAAAGAATGTCCCAAACTTGGTGAAGATTGGTGTCAAGGAAAATTAAGTGGGAGAAAGCTAGGGCTACCCATGGCCATAGTCATGCAATAGTTGAAAGGGAAAAAAATTCCAATATCACCATTAAGGAAATCAATGAAGGAGAAGATCCATCCATGGAAGCTGAGATTGAGAGGGCATTAGTTCATGCCGCTCTCTATAAAAAGGAGTCGAGTAGCCAGTTTTCAATGATCCAAACTCCATCAAATCACCAAGGTAAGAAATTGAGAACTCTGATTGACTGTGGCAGTACTCATTCTTTCATTGCACTAGCTTGTGCAAGGAGGTTAGGAATAGCCACTGTAGCTAGACCTATCTTACTTGTCGAATTAGCAAACGGGTGAGAAATTACTTGCACTAGACAAACTACTAAGGTGGAATTTCTAGTCGAAAAAGAACCCACATCTATTAAGTTCAGGGTAATGAATCTAGGGGTCCATGAGTGCCTACTAAGGTTGGATTGGCTGGTTCCCAACAATGCTCACATCCATTATAGGAAGGACCAAGTCTCCTTCCGGAATCCTAAAGGTGAGTTAGTTACAACTCAAGGAGAAGTTGGTAAACCAAAGATCCAGTTAGCTAGGGCAACTCCAATAGCTCAAGAGTTAAGGAAAGGATTACCCATCTATCTAATCAAGCTAAATAAGTCAAAACATGTAGAGTACTCCAATGAAGAACCATCATGATCAACAGAGTATGCAGACGTATTCCCGAAAGAATTGACAAAATTACCACCACCTAGGGAAGTGGATCATGAGATTAAGTTTACGCTAGGTGTTGCATGAGTTGCCAAAAGGCCCTACAAGATGTCTATTCCTGAAGCTATCGAGTTAAAAGAACAACTCAAATAGCTATTGGACCAAGGGTGCATATGCCCTAGCAGTTCTCCTTGGGGGGCTCCAATCTTGTTCCAAAAGAAGAAGGATATTGGCACACTTCGCCTTTGCATCAATTATAGAGGCCTAAATCAAGTAACCATCAAGAATAAATATTGTATCTTAAAGAAAGACGAGTTACTTGATTGATTGCAGGGAGAAAAAATCTTCTCCGAAATTGATTTGAGGTTAGGATACTACCAGATTTGTGTCGAGGATGAGGACATTCCTAAGATTAAATTCAATACCAAATACGGTCATTTTGAATTCATAGTAATGTCCTTTGGATTGACTAATGCCCTTGCCACATTTAATAGGCTAATGCAGGACATTTTTAGACCATGTCTTGATGATTTTATACTTGTCTTCTTTGATGGCACCTTGGTTTATTCCAAGGAAGACGTCAAGGATCATGAATCCCAAGTTCGCATTGTCCTTGAGACCATGACACACAAGCTCTATACTAAGAAGAACAAGTGTGCCTTCCTCAATAGATGGATTGAATATCTTGGATTTACTGTGTTAGAAGAAGGAATCTCTATAGATCCTACAAAGGTTAAGGATGTCCAAAAGTGGCCTCCACCAATCACTCTCAAAGAAGTGTGTAGTTTTCTTGGACTAACAGGCTGGTGCAGGATCTTCATTAAGGACTATGCCTTAATTGTAGCACCCCTCACAAATCTACTAAAAAAGCAGATTGCCATAGTGTGGATACCCACCGAACAATCAAGTTTTGATCAACTCAAGCATAGCTTAGTGACACCACCAATTCTGAAACTTCCTGACTTGAGCAAGGAATTTGAAGTTGTCACAGATGCTAGCTTACTTGCACTCGGCTATGTACTAATGTAGGAAGGTCATTCTATAGGATATTCTTTGAGGAAGCTAAAAACCCATGAAAAGAAATATGCTACTCATGACCTGCAATTGTTAGCAGTTATTCATGCTCTCAAACTTTGGCGACACTATTTGCTTGGCAACAAGTTGTCTTTGGTCATGAACCAGAAGAGCCTCAAATGGATCTTCAGTTAGGCTCACCTCAATATGAGGCAACATCATTGGATTGAGGTTTCGCAAGAATATGACTTTTAGATCAGGTACAGACATGGTAAGGAGAATGTAGTCGTTGACTCCTTAAGTCACAAGGAATTCCTTCATTCTCTTATTATGGAGGAACCTTCAATGGAAGAATCATTAGCAAATATGGTGTCAATGCCTAGTAACCCTATCCTTGAATTAGCTAAGGAGAAAGCTAGCCATGACTAAGAATATCTGAAGGTGATAAAGGAGATTTTGAAAAAAGACCAAAACCCCAAATTTAAGATCAAGTATCAAGAATTATTTGTCAATGGGGGACTTGTCTATTTTAGGACAAGATTATGCATTCCCTCAAACAAGAATCTCAAATAGAGAATACTCTAGGAAGCACATGACTCCCCCTTTTCAGGTCATCCCGGATATATTAAGACCCTCAACACGGTTAGCAGGAGCTATTATTGGGAAAGGCTTAAGGGAGATGTACTCAAATATGTTAAGGAATGTTTGCCTTGCCATCACATTAAGGTAGAGCATGACAAGATTCCTGGGAAGTTGCAACCTCTTGACATTCCTCAAATGAAGTGGGAATTTATCAGCATGGACTTTATTGTTGGGTTACCTTCAATTCAAGGAGGATACAATTCAATTATGGTTATAGCAGATATGCTAACCAAGGTTGTACATCTCTTTCCAGTCAAGAAAAACTATAAAGCTTCACATATTGCCAAATTATTCATTAAGGAGATATTCAGACTCCATGGGTTGTCCAAAAGGATCATTAGTGACCGTGACTCCCTCTTCACATCTCACTTCTGGAGAGGGATATTTGAGGCCATTGGGACTTAACTTTGTTTCAGTATAGTCGATCACCCTCAAAGTGATGGCCAAACAAAGAGAGTCAACCAAGTCATTGAAGTTATTCTTAGAGCATATTGTTGTCACGCACCCAAGAAATGGATCCAATATCTATCATTGGTAAAGTTCGCCTATAATGCTTCTTACCAGCAAAGCCTTCAAATGACACCTTTTGAACCATTATATGGGCATGACTACCATAGTCCATTGAAATTTTCAATTCCACCTTAAGGGTATAAGCTTCCAAGGAAATGCTAGAGAAAAGGGTTGAGCAGGTCAAGGCCATTAGACAATACATAAGAGCCACCATTGATAGACTGAAGGAGTACCTCATCTAGTGGAAGGAGTATCCTGAAAAAGATGGCACATGGATTGATGCGAGTACTCTCTACCAACCATACCCCCAATTCCTTTAAAGATGAGGACTATTTTACACTACAACTCATCAATATGCTTTTGTTGAGATTCCACAGTCACTTGTGCATGTTTTTATTCACCCTCACAAACACTAATCTTCATGGCTAAAGTAAGCATCTCTGACAAAGTATCATCCTTCTCTTTATTAATCGACACCTTATTTGCATCTAAGCTTGAAAATTTAACTTCCAAATCTCTAATAGTAGCTTTTCGAGAATCCATTAAAGCAGTAGCTCCTTGCAATTGCTTGTGGGTGTCACTTAGGGTAGACCTTTCTAAAGCCAAATCTTCTAGTGCCTCTTGCTCAATTGACAAGGTCAAGGAATCCACTTTGTCCCCTACAAAGAGATAGAAACTCTTGTGTAAACAGATTAGAGATAGGAATTCCAGGCTATTTCCATTGTAGCTTAGATATTTGACATGAGCTAGAAAAACAAGGTGTCAGTAATCAATGTGTGGAGAGATGAAGGAATTTGTGAATCCAATGTATCTTCTCTTTGTACCACAAAAAAATTAGGACATGCAAGGAGTTGAGGAAGATAGCTACCATACACCTCAGGTATTTGAATATGTACCACAAGTGATGGAAGATGTGTATGATTAGAAGGATCTTTTTTGCAGTGCTTCTTACAAATAATCTTGAGACAGCTCAAGGAAGGTACTATATGTATATCCTCTATATCGTGTCCGTTCAAGGCCTATTTATAAATATCCTTATCTGTGAGTTTTTCTTGAATAAAACATAAACCTTTTCTATTCAATCTATAAATAATCTCTTTGTATTGCATCCTTCTGTATGTAAAAAATATATAAAAATGGTGTTCTAAAAATACCTTATTTTGAACCCACATGATGCATACATATATTCATGATAAACTTACTCGATCTTGATAGGGGGTGATCTATTGAATCTCAATTGGGTTGCATAGGAGGAGAAGGAACAAAAGGAGAAGAGTGCCACAGAAGTGGAACAAGATTGGGCACATGGATCCCACCTGGGGAGGTGCTACTTGAATGATCTTTTGTAGGAAAACCCCATAGAAAATAGTACTAGTTGACCATTCTTTACACATTGAAAGTGCTAATCCATTTTAGCCAACATAAAGGTTGTCCAATTAACCTTAACCCCCTCAAGGATTTTGACAAATGCACTGAATGTCTTCCCAGAAAAACACTTGGATATAGGCTTGTCCAATATAAATCCTTCATGGAGAAATTAGAAAATTTACTTCCACAAAGGAGAGGAAATATGTGCCACTAATACTTGTTGAGAGTGAAAAAAGACTAAAAATTTGAGTGATCTTTGTTGTTTTTGAGGTCTGAATAGTTGATTTTTGATGAATTTAGAGTGATGTATGGTTGATAATGGAAGTGTTTGAGAGTATTTTGGATGATATTGATTATTTTTTGGAAGTTCATGATGATTCTTAGTGGAAATATGAGTCTCTGTGATGTTTTAATAAGTTTTGTTGAGGTTTTGATTGGTTCTAATACCTTCTGTTTAGCTTCTGTTTTGTTCTGATTTTCTTCTGTATGAAGCATGGATTGATACTTGATGAAGGTTGAAATCTTTTCAAATCTTATTGAATATTTTTTTATAGTTTTTAATGGTTTTAGTATGAGTTATGAGGACTTTATGTTCTCTAATGACCTTCTGTAACCCTCTGTAAATCTTCTGTACAGCCTCTATCTCTGTTCTGTCTCTGCTCTGTTCCTGTTCTATTCTGTTACGTAGATCTTCTGCAAGTGTTTGGTAGAATGTATATGTGACTTTGGAAAAGTTTTCTAACTTTTGGAAAGGATGAATCTAAGCTCAAAAGAGCTAAAACAAATAGAAGAAGTAAGTGCTGAAGACTAAAGAGAAGACTGGAGTGACAGAGACAGAAGTGAGCTATGAAGAGACATTGTAGTGGCTCTGGTGTCTCTTCGACACAGACATACCTCTTGGGAGGTGCATCCACGACCTAAGAAGGATTATTAAGAGTCATTCTTGAGTATTGTAGTGAGGAGATGATGTATAATTGATAGAGAGAGAACTGAGAGAAACTCAGTTCTATGCCTAAAAATTATGTATCTTTCTATAAGAGATTGAGAGAGAAAACTATGAAGACATTGAATATGAATACTATGTGATTGATTTCCATTCAAAAATGGTGTACTCTTTTATGTTTCTTGTTCTATTTATGGATTCTATGAAGATGTTGAAGATTATGGTTGATTCTATTAAATCCATGGAAGATATCTATTATGATGCTGCATGAAGAATTGTTGTCTTCTTTGTTTTGTTCATCAAAAGAATGAAATAAAAACTTTTTGATGTTACAAGATAGATTTTCTTGCACTAGAAACCCTTTTTCCTTGGTGCCTTTCTTGGGGCTCCATATTTTTGGTGCGCAGCTTGGGAACCTTGCCATCAACAAGCATCAGAAGAGGCTGAAAATGAAGGAAATGGTAGTGCCAAGAAGAGGAGAATTCAATGGATTTTTGCAAAGTTCCTTCTTCCATTAAAGAGTTGGAGATTCTTATTGCCAAAGCCACTTTCCACAAGAAGTTCATCCCACAATGGCGAAAACATATTACCATCATGATGCAAGCTCTATGTGGTGGATTATTTCCTCTTCATGTTGAAGCAACAAAGACGTGCATCTTGGTGGCAAATTGTTTGGAAACAAACTAAAGAGCAGAAACAAAGAGAATTACCATCCATGGAAGATTTGGCATTCATTGAGAAGTTTCCAAACATCATTAAGTAGGAGATCATGAAGAAGCTTCAGGAATCGTGGTCAGTGGAAGTTAACGAAAACAAGAAAGAAAAGAGTTGGAATTTGTTCGTGGATGCTCAACAGCAAGATACGTGGAATGCCTGGTGCACTGAAAATCTTCTATTTGTCCAATTAGCAACCCACTGGAAGTTGATCGATAGAGTGTTCTTTACAACATACACTATTGAAACCATCAGAAGCTAGCATTATTATGATGATGGCACAACAATGATCCTAAGAAGAATGAGTTTTGATACTTTCAGAATGGAATATCTTCCCCTTTGTAGTGGTTTGAAAGCCGAATTCAGAGATGTTGAAAAGAAGGAAGTAGAAGAGATATTGGCCAGAGAATCCCCCAGAGACTGAAGTCCCTCTCTCATTCTATTCTGTTGAGTATTGAACAAGTGGTTGGAGCCAACCCCTTGATGAATGATGCAATCAAGAGGCAAGCATGAGAAGAGAGAAGGCAAGAATCAAGGCTGAGAATGAGCTCGCAGTAGAAGCCTCCTTTGACGCCCTAAAAGCACTCTTTACAGAAGTCCCCATGGCGACTCAAGGTTCCCTTCCTAGTTAGATTCGTCCTAGAAATATTGATGATAGGCCAGCAAATGTAGTCCCATTGCCAATTTTTAAGGGAGAGTACAATGAAGACCTTGATCTTCATGTAGCAGACTTTATGGTAGCATGTGTGGCTAACAATGCGAGAACCCCTGAGCATTGGTTAGCAATCTTCCCCACCACTTTCAAAGGCGCTGCGTTTCAATGGTATGAGAGACAAGTAACCTAAAATTTTGGCACATGGAACTTGGCCTTCCTCACTAAATTTAGGCGTGAAGGTTTTGAAGAGCGGATGAAGAGGATTTTATGAACCTAAGTCAGTCCTTTGGAGAAAGAGTAGAATCTTATGTCTCATGAATGGAATCCATCCTAAAGAGATGAACTAACTATCATTTGGACGAAGGTATCTAGAAATGAGTGTTTATCAGAGGCCTAAAACCAAAAGTTCGCAAGTTTGTGGAATTGAAAAGACCAGTCAATCTACAAGCTACAGTGGAAGGTGCAAGATTGTATGAAGAAGTTGGAAGCAAGGTTGTCAATGACTCTAGGAAGAAGAGTCTCATCTCTTCCCATGCCAGGAATGGTATACCCACCAAATGCAGTCCTAGGGTTAGTTTCCTACCCCTATCCCTAGATGCAAAGAGTGCGGCAGTATAGTGCACCTAATCCACTGTGGTCACCACAGACGACAATGTCTAAAATGATGGTTCAACCACAACAACAGTGGCCTCAAACAGTTCCTCCAATGGCGACTCAACAACAGTGGAATCCTACTAATTGGAATCAACAGCCCCAAGTCTCAATAGGAGCTCTAAATCAGAACTAGAATAGAGGACCCTTTGGATCAACGCAACTAGTGTATGCAGTAATTACAAAAGCTTCCCAAAAATCTACTACAAGTACTTCAGGAGGTGAAAATTTGAAGGACTACTTATCCAACTCACTCCCAAGTTCAAGAAACTCACTCCCAAGTATCAAGAAAGAGCTTATGGATGTGATTACAGAGCAGCTACAAACGTTGAAGGTGAATACCGCCAATATATCCACTCCTATGGGAGCTCGGAGAGATGTGATGCATTCTAATACATGGTGCGGAAAGTGTCATCAAGTGAGACATTTAGCCACTGGATGTACCTAAAAACCAACCATTCCTGGAGCCCTTTGTTCCTACTATTTGAGAAAGAACCAAGATATTTGCTCTCTGAAAGAGATGCACAAACGAAGGCCGAAAGATGAAAATGCAAGATTCAACTCGCTAGAATCCAAAATGACAACATAGGATATTGGACCAAAGCTTAGGGAGTTTGGTCCTAATTTTGGTCCAAGGACGTTTCCGTCTCAAAGTTACAGAGAACGACAGTGGAATGTTATAGGTGTGGAGAAAAGGGTCATATCTCCCCAAATTGTCAAAACTCTAGAAGATCTCTGGATTACAAGCCCTTATGTAGTCGATGCAAAGGAGAAGGCCACACTAAAAAGGATTGTGCAAGTCCAGCCCCTGTCAAGGCCAATGCCACTAATAGCCAACAAAAGGCACAAGAGCCTGCCTCCAATTTGGTAGAGTTGGAAGTTGTCGTTATCACGTGTGACAAGAAGGAACCTATTTTCCAGGAAGAGAACAACTCCCCTGCCAAGAGTGTAAAGTTCAACCTGCCAACAGAGATGCAGAGCAGTACATGACAGAACAGTGCAGTATAGAGCACTGTAGTGCCACAAAAAGTCACAGAGACAGTCTCAGAAATAGGACCAGAGGTCTAGGAGATAGATGATGCAGAAGCATCTCTAGAAACAGAGAAAGTGCGGATGCTGCCATGGCTAGAAGAAAAATGAAAGATGAAAATGGGTGTAGCCCCATTCCCCAACAGGCTGGAGAAGCCCATGGATCCTATCAAAGAATATGACTTGGTAAAAGACCTAGACACTTTTAAACCAAACTTAACCTTCCGACAGTTGGTGATGCTGTCTCACAACTGCCAAAAGAAATTCAAAAGCATCTTGAAAAGAAGATGTGGACTAAGGATTACTCCTTCAATAGCGATCAAGACCATTAAGGCCCCGGAGCTTGTAAAGGAAGTAGATGTGGCTAATGCCTTCCTAGATCTTGGAACCCGAGAGATTAGTGTATGGATAGAAGGATAATTTATTTCACATGCATTGATTGATGGGGGCTCATTAGTAAACATAATGACGGATGTGACAATGAAGGACTTAGGGTTGCAAGGAATTCAACCTACACAATGGCTTATCAGTTTAGTAGACCAAAGCAGAATTAAACCACTGGGCATCCTCCCATACGTAAAAACAACCCTTGCAGGAAGGTTAAACCAACTTCTTATGGGACCTCATACCCTCTACTGTTGGGAAGACGTTGGCTTTTTGAAGCGAGAGCTAGGATGGACTGGTTCAAAGAAACCCTAACCCTAGGTAGAGGACCCAACAAAGTGGTGTTGAAATTGTATGGATTGCAAAAAGGAAATGGATCCACATCCATCGAAGTCATAACTAACTCCTCCAACAAAGTAGTAGATGGTACATCAGGAGACGAAGAGGTTGTTAAACAAATCTTTCCCAAGAAAACAGAGGCACAATCCCTAACAGTGGGCATTATAAGCCACCTACCAAAGGAAGCTAAGTCTTTTTCCATGGGAGAATACCTCCTACCTCAACTAGAATTGACCTCTAAAATCACCTCTGACAGAGTGAGATAGAAGCATGGATGTACTATTCTCCCTATTACATGTTAGTCACACAGAGATAGTAACAGAGACAGAGCCACAGACAAAGGCAGAAGTAGAAGCAGACATAGAGGTGGAACATCTGTTCTTCTCCTACATAGCCTCCATAGGAAGAGGATGGACATGATGAGGAAGAAAACGAAGCAAGTTATGAAAGTGCAGATGAAGAAATTTCTCTAATAGCAGATGATCTTGTTGATGTCCCTACAGAGATCTCAGAGACCGAAGATCTCAGGGTGTTGGATGGAATGACCATGGTTCCATTTGGGTTGACCAATGGACCACAAAGTATGCAGAATCTGCATAAGGAATGGATCAAAGGCATAAAAATTAAGTTCACCAGTGGCTCTTGTCACCCTGACCATTCATTTTGGAGAAAAGATGATGATGATGCCCCTTGTCAACAGAAGCCAGAACCATCAAAGCCACGGATTCTAGAAGGTCCATGATATGTGACATTCCTGGATGCATACTCTAAAGATGAATCCCTAAGTCTAGAAGAAATCACCACTCACATAGAAGCAAACAAAGCTCTGATACCCTTCTAGCAATTTCAACAGACAAATGAGTCATCTGTTCAGAAGGAGGACACTCGTTCTAGTGGAGCATCAAACGATGATACTACTCTCTTGAAAGAGTCAGAGACCTCAGACCTCTATCCAGAAGCAATCCGTGGGACATTTATCCGTGAAGTGAAAGGTGAAAGACAAGTGATCTTCCTGGATATTGATGGTACTAAACGTCACATGAAAGTGGATCACAATCTTCCAAAAGAAGAACTAGTGGTCTTGGGAGATCTCCTAATTATTCTACTCTGGTGAAGGCTTAATTATTGAAACTTCTTGAAGTTGAGTTCATTTATCCCGTGGCTAACAGTGAATGGGTTTCGCCCATTGTGGTTGTACCCAAGAAGAACGGGAAACTTCGAATATGTGTGGACTTTCGAAAGCTAAACTTGAAGACGAAGAAGGATCATTTCCCTATCCCTTTTATAGATCAACTATTGGACACAGTGGCAGGCCATGAGCTGTATTCCCTCTTGGATGGATTGAGTGGATATAACCAAGTCCAAATTGGAGAGGAGGACCAATCCAAAACAGCCTTCACCACAGAATGGGGGACCTATGCCTATAGAGTGATGCCATTTGGGCTCTATAATGCTTCTGTCACCTTCCAACAACGAGTAATGATGGCTGCCTTCCAGAATCATTTGCATGATTTCATTGAGGTGTACCTAGATGACTTTTGTGTGTATAGCTTAATATGAGAGCATTGGGGACACCTAGAGCAATGTTTTGACAAATGCCGAGAGTGTAATATTTTTGCTCAAAAATATTATTGAACTTGACTCCCTACATGCCGCGTAAAACGTCTGCAAGGTTATCTCCCACACCGTAACTATTGGCAGCTTAATCCATACCCTGCACGCGCAAAAATGAGGCCTCTGCATTAAGCAATTGAGACCGGGGTTTAAGACTGCAAAACCCACAGGGAAACACCCTTTTTGAAGGGAAAAAATGCATAATTATAAGGTTAAGTCAATTTTTTTTAATAATTACCCCTTCCCCCAACTGATGCATGGCTGGAGGAGAGGGAGTGGGAGAGGAAGTAGGTGTGGTGTAGGGAGCATGAAGGGGGAGGGCCATGCATAGGCCACGTGGTGGCTACCACCTCCCCCCCTTGGCATGTATAAACACCACTTAGGCATTGGGGGAAGGAAGATAAGAAGGAAAGCAGGCTATCGTGCTGGAGGATCGAAGCGAGAGGAACATTCAAAGATGGGAACGGACGCCGCCACCTGCAATGCCTGCTACTGCTGCCAAAATCAACCCCCTGCCATCGTCGTCTGTAACGTGTCCACTAGTATCATCCAGGACACGTCTTAGCAGTCCATAAGAAAGGATGTCTAGAAAGCTCCACCCCGCATTCCCATGGAATGTCACGGGGTTTGTGATCTAGGGCTTTCCGCGTCTGCCACGTAGTGGAAGTATTCTGGCCGTTCCCACTTAGGATCGACTTGAATTAGGGTTTTCCTGATTGGTCATTTCCTAATAGAAACTAGTGTTAGACCCAAGCAAACTGCTTTACACAGAAACGCCAGGTCCGAAGCGGATTCATGCTACACTTGGTTCAAGGAGAATGGGAAACGAGAGGGATGCAAAGCTCAACCTCTCTGCCATAAGGCATAGTCCCATTCCATTCCCCTAAAACAACGTAAATCGGGTTAAAGCATAACTCTAGGTTGATGGGACCTAAAATGGGCCGGCACTAGCTCATGCACTAGCCGGACCTCTATCATGTGCTCAACAACCCCACGGCCTCGTGGCCAGGAGCATGGATGACACATACATCATCTTCCTAAACATATTGCATTTGTATCACGTCTCATAGTCCGACTCTAACCCAATTAACACTCCTCAGAGGGAGTCCAAGCACATTGCCAAATAGCACGAAGTACAAACATAGGAGGTCCTCCCACGGGTGACTATCGCTACCTCACTGCGACTCTCCTACACCTTGGGGATTGGCCCCTCGATGCGTCGCTCAACATAGAACACAATATCACACATATTTTCACTCAAGGTACCAATTATTTCATTCTAGGTTGTACCATTTTCCTCACTTTCTTTCCCCTAGGACCCAACGCCTAGCCTGCAGCTTGGGACAACCTGTCTCTCACTCAACGTTGGTCACGATCTAGAGAATACAGGTGCTATGCATCCAAGAGGTATTGTCTGATACCTTTTATCATTTTATGCTTCATGCAAATTGTGAATGTCCATGTGCTCAAACAAAGAAAAATCAGCATTGTGCACATGTGTAAAACATTTCTTTCAATGATTTTGACTATCGCTCGTATGCGGCGTTGCATGAACCTGGCACCGAGAAGACCTCGTGCTACTAGGTTCTTAATTTTTTTAATTATCGACCAACCTAAATGGTATGCATAAAAACCAGCAAGCTTTTCATCATTTCATTCAGCATTTAAACACCTTTTATACACTCTACCTCCTCACCCGTTTAGGTTGTGCATTATTGACCAGTTTAGGGTTCATTTTCCACATTTTTATTGTATAAAAAGCCAAAAAAACTCACTAGAATATAAAGGTAGGGCTGAATTGAGGCTAAACCTCATACTTCAGACCCCCCATACATCCACGAACATGGTTCTTATTTTTCCTTAATTTTCGGCACTCAAAATCCATTTTTCCCTTACTTTTTCCCATTTTCCCTATTTTTCTTGTATTTTTTACAATATTAAATGAATGAAAATACAAAATGAGTTGTGGGCTGTGGCCCTTAGGTTTATTTGCAGCAAAACCACAAATTTAGTTGGTGTGTCTTATTATATTTTCCATTTATATATCAAAAACACTCAATTTTTCCCTATTTTGCGTGTTTTACGGGTTTTATACCATTAATTTCAGTCACAACACTTAAGATTTTCTTATTTTCTGAGCATAAACTGATCAAACTCATAGCAAACAACATCATAATGCATAATCATCCCATGGGAACAAATATTCATGAAGCAAATTGGATAAAACATCAATTTCCTTTGTAAAAATGAGATTACCGTTCTTTGCGGGTTGCGGGTTTTTATTGGCCATGTCTCGGGACTGATTTCCAGTAGCCATTAATGCCCATGACAGTCCACAATCAGCAATCCTCATTCCTCTTGAACCACGGAGCAATCCGGTCTTCATTGGACAAGCATCCGTCATCCATTCTTCTTCTTCTTCTTCACCACATGAATCTGCCCTTAGAGGACGGAGAGGGAGGAGAGAGAAAGACTAAAATCAGAGTTCTTCATAGAGACCACCATTGGAGGAGTGAAGCATGGCGATATGACTAGCATCCAAAGGGGATTGAAGGGCAATGATCAATTGAGGGGGTTGTATTCAGGCTTGAAGATCCACCCCCAAGATTGGGGCGAAAAAATCGGCACCATACTGCGTGCTCTCCCCACGTTTTTTTCCTTCATGAAATGCCACGATTTGGTTTGGCATAAAATGTTGCATGTCCCCCCCCCAAAGGTCACTTACATTTGGCTACTCTAATGTCCACCTTTTCGTATCTTGACCGGTTTCTTGGCTCCTTCCCCGTCCGGACTCCGAATTGAGCTTTGAAAAATCCTGGGCGTCCGGCTCGACATCTTGCATTGGCCGGTAACTCTTGTTAACCCACACGATAGTCTAAAAATTTATGAAAAATCATCAAGTGTTGCTCCAGCGCCTTTAAAGCACTTTGACGCTTAAAATCGTCCTAGATCGAGCCGAGGCCTTCGACGTTGAATATTTTTCCCTTGATATTCGTAATTTTTAGCTATTTTTAAGCACTTCTCGGCATCAAAAATTCACTCTCATAGGTCAACACTTTTGTTGTTCGTGTCCTTTGATGATCATCCTGCTATTCCTTGTGATTTGAGAAAATTTCCCGACCACCCATCCATAGGATGGACCTATGACCCATCCTCTGCACTTTCCTCAGGTTGTTTTAGTTATTTAATTACCTACCGCATTAATTGGACAGGTAACAGCCAGCTTCTTTAATTAACCCGTTAGGCACTGGTTCCTTTACATAATCTTATCACTTGACATAGAAAAACAATATCAAACAAGTTCCTTATTAACAAGTCATCTTATTTATCTTTGAAATACAATGAGTTCAGCCCGTAGGCTTATCCACAAATCACCCAAAGGCTATCCACCAATCCTCAGGGATCACTATTCCAAGTTTCCGCCCGTAGACTAGTATGCGGGCCTCGAGATCCAATCTTGAGTCACGTTAGCCTCTTGTGCAGGACCTGGAAGGCGAGGGATTTACGGCCAGAGCCCCCTGGCACCCAAGCGTCCTCCTGCTCTAAGTAGCGCTCAATGGAGAGACCTCTCGTGGCGGGTTCGGTCCACATTCCCGGCGCCATCAACAACCCCCTTGGTTAGGGTCAGGCAGGTAGTCGCGGGTAACTGAAGCTGCCTCTCCCTTCAGGCCTTCAACCTGAAGTATAGATATTCATTTATCTTTTAATTCATTGGTCAAACAAAGCCAAACAATGCTCTAAAATCTGTAGCAAGAAGAAACATTTCCATTGATCGTTTTTGTTGTTGGCAAACTACTAAGTAATGAATCCTTCCTTTCGAATGCATCCCGCACTCGATTCGGGATGACTTGCAACTTGGCAAAATCCCTCTATATTCTGGGTTAGGGCGTACACTATTAACCCAGCTTGGTCAAACCTTAAAGTTCATTGGGTACTTCAGTTTCTGGTCTTTAATTTCCAATTAATCTTCATTACTCAAGAAGGATACCAAAGTATTCATCCTCTTGCAAGATAACTTGCATAAGGATCCGCCGTCCTCGTTGCGAGAATTTGACCTTTTTTTTGTGATCCAATCACAAGACCATATGACTCCGTACTTGCTATACAAGTGTTGCATTGTTCTATGTGACAATGGAGTCATGAAACAATCTGTTTCAGGTTCTTTTAGACTGACGTTGTTAGACCTAGGGTTTCCAAGTTTCATCTTTGTAAGATTTTCAAGGACAAATCCTAGTTCCTTTTACGATTACAATTCACTGTCCCTACATTCAGGGAATGTGGGCAAGTATTTAAGGTATAGGCGTTTCTTGGAATTTAACTTATTCCCAATGAATATTTCGCAGCATAGGTATTTTTAAGTTTACATCAATTTGGTTAACTCTAGAAGATAATTTCGAGATTACTTCCACATGATTTGTTATCTATGTGTAAATTGATTTTTCAATCCCAAACTTTATCGATTTGAGGTTAGGTTAATTCCAAATAATCTTCCTATACTTTTGCGAACAACATTCATGCTAAACAAGTAACCTTTTTCTTGATAATTTATGTTGTTGATAAACGATATTTTCCTAGATTTTATGCATCGTAAGAATCATTTCATGCTTGCACCTTCCATGATGATTCATTGCAAAGAGGATATGGATTAATAATACGAGATGCAGTTTATACTTCTAGGTTTAATCGAAGTATGCTATTTCAATGGGTAATAATCTAGCTTATAATTTATTTCAATGCATAAAGCTATTTGGTAGGAATGTGTTTATACTTTCTTTAATTGGCATGTTCCATTAAAAGTATTGATGACTAAGTTCCTTTGATGTGAACAACTAGGACGAAAAATATATCCTATTTCTAACATTTAACCTTGTAAGATTGAATTACAACAATATCGAATAATAATTTAGAAAGGAAAACCTGGGTTTGGGGTGAGATATCCACGTGGATGCCCGGAGATGATCCTCCCGCGGCTACGCCTTGGAGTTTCTTAGGAGGCATCGCAATTGTAGTCCTTCAGACGTGGAAGTAGCTCTACACTCCTTTTTGAAATTCCACCGTCACTCCCTTGCACTTCAATACTCTTCTTTTTTTTTTTCGAGTAGGGGAAAAACCAAAGTCCCAAGGGTAGTTTGAAAGCGCAAGGAACTTCTAAGGGGTTTAACCACAAGGAGGGGGGTAGTAAGACCTTTTCAAAGCCTTAGTACTTTTTGGGGGGGAAAAGGGTCTTGTAAAGCCCAAAAAAAAGGGTTATAAGTGGTTAAAGCACGGGGGGGGGGGGGGGGGGGGGGGGGGGGATGATGCCGAAACCAAACGTAAGGGCTAAAGGAAAATTAAGAACACTAGGAGGGGGGTTCCAAAATACCATGGAAAGAGGTTATAGGGGTTAAAAACCGGGGGGGGGGGGGGGGTGAAAGGGAGCTTAAGGGGTTTTAAAACCTGAGGGGGGGGGTTTTGAAAGGCAACAACAAGGGGGTGAAAGGGGGCTTAAGGGGTTTTAAAACCCCGGGGGGTGAAAGGGGGCTTAACTAGCCCCCCCCTTAGAAGCTTCCACAGCTTCTTACGTGGCAAGGGGGGAAGATTCAGCGCTTTGTTGGCGACAGTGGACTGGCGGCACTTCTGTGAGGTAGCAAGGCCTGCGGCTGGAGGCGACGGTGCTAGGAGGTCTGGCAGCGGGTATCGCACCCACATGAGTTTAGGGGAGAGGCTCACTCTCTCCCTCTTTGCAACTATGGCATATGGCGTTTCTTCCCCAAAGCCTCTGGCCCTCTGTCCGTAATTGCAGCGTTCAGCCGTCCCTCCTTCCTTTCTCTTCAAAAGTGGGGGTTTTTTTTTATAAGGAGAGGGAAGGAAATCCTCCCTCTCCTTGTGTCTCCTTGCATAGCCATGAGGCCGAGCAAGCTCTAGCAAGGAGCTTGGTGGCCTACTAATTCCCTCTCTGTCCTCCAGCATGACCGTTCGACGGTGAATTTAAAAATTTTTTCCATACATTTTTCAACGTTTGACATATTACATCATCAACAATCTTTTCCTCCTCCCAATCATTGTGACCACGTCAACCCTGTTCAAAAGAATCAGAAGCTTCTTAGAAGCTTCTAAAGGATAAGGCCCTTAGGCCTTGTTCTTATGTGCCCTCCCCAATTTTAAAACCGGGTTCGTAAAGCCCCAATTCTTGTGCAAGGAGAAAGCAGGCAGGCTTGGAGACCATTTTGCCAAAGCGGAGGAAATTCGGAGATCGAATAAGGGACTGTGGAGTTCAAGTCATCAACGATGGCTCCCAAGAAGTCGCAAGGCGCACCCACGGGAGGTTCTTTCCCAAACTTACACGTGGACATCACCACGGATCCACAAGCCTAGGTTTTTCAAATTTAATCCCACATATAAGAAATTCTTTGAACATGCTTAACTCCATTGGGAGAATGCATTTTACGCTTATCATTAATTCATGTAGTAGTGATAAAAGTACATTTGAGAAAGTATCTCTATAAACGATGGATAAGGACTGGTGCATATCATGCAATTGGATCGTTTGCATCTCCAAAGTTATGAATGTAAATCTCTTACTTGCCCTATGAACTTAGTTGCAAATTTCCTTATCGTGCATTTTCAAAGTTGAAGTCTAAAACACATATTGCCTAGGGTTAAAGAGGAAATTGTTAAGTGCATTGGCCGCGAAGGAAAAGAGTATCTTGCATTTAGTCAATAACTTTCTTGTTATGACTCACATGGAAAAGATTGTTAATGTCCGTTGCACGGCATAAAGATGAAACAATGGACATTGCACGTTGCATGCAAAGATGTTTGTTGAACGGATTAAAGGTTGCATGTCACATGAACTTCATTTATGATGTTGTATCTAAGGGTCGCATGTTACATATTCATAAATTTCATTTCATCGAGTTGCATTTAGAAAAGATCGCATGGCTTATCAAAGCATGAAATTCTAAATTTGACAAAAGGGTTGTAGGCATGATTCTTTGATGTAATAGGTTTCATGCAAGTTATCATTCGTCGTGACTTTAGTAAGGAAAGTAAAGGGTTACTGCATACCCTATAGAATATAGATGTAACAAATCGTATACTTGCATGAAATGTGGTATTTATGAAACCTAAGGTGTTGATTAAGTTGGGTTAACAGGGTATGACCCTAACCCAAGGACAAAAGGGTAAACAAACAAACCCTTGGGGGATCTTGCCAAGTTGCAATTGATCCTAGATTGAATGTTGGATACATTCGGAGAGAAAGATTCACTCCTTAGCAATTGGCCAAATAAACGACCTCTGGATTGATTGTGCTTGTAGCAGTTTAGGAACACTGTTTACATTGTTTGCTCAAGGAACTAAAGATAGAAAGATAATTAATGCTTCAGGTTGAAGGCCTGAAGGGAGAGGCAGCATCAATTACCCCCGACTGTTTGCCTAACCCTAACCAAGGGGGTTATTAGCCGTGCAGGGAACGTGGACCGAACCTGCCACGAGAGGTCTCTTCAGTGGGCACTACTTGGAGCAGGAGGATGCTTGGGTGCCACGGAGGGCTCTGGCCGTAAATCCCTTGCCTTCCAAGCCCTGCACAAGAGGCCAATGTGACTCGAGATTAGATCTCAAGGCCCGCATACTAGTCTATGGGTAGAATCTTGGATTAGTAATCCATGTGGATTGGTGGATAGCCTTCGGCGGATTATGGATTAGCCTACGGGCTGGATTTTATGGATGTATTCCAAAGATAACTAAGATAACCCGTTGAAAAGGAACTTGTTTGGCATTGTTTTTCTATGTCAAGTGCTAAGATTATGTGAAGGAACTAGTATCTAACTACCTAATTAAGGAAGCTGCTTGATGCGTGTCCAACTAAATGTGGTAGGTAATTAGACAACTAAAGAAACCCTGAGGAAAGTGCGGTGGATGTGGCCATGAATCCGTCCTACAGATGGGTGGTCCCGGTTGGACGGGAACTTTTCTCAAACGAGATCGACAGCAAATAATTTTTTTCTTGAAGAAGCTAAACAGCAAGGAACGTTGACCTAGAGTCTAGGTTACTAAAACTTCGATTTATGTTGTTTTAGGGACACGGAGTGGGTCTATGCCTTATGGTCAGAGAGGTCGAGATTTGCCTCCCTCTCGTTTCCCATTCTCCTTGAACCAAGTGCAGCATGAATCTGCTTCGATCGTGACGTTTCTACGTAAAGTAGTTAGCCTGGGTTCGACACTAACTGCCATTCTAGGAGTTTGACCACTAGGAAAACCCTGATTTAGGTCGGTCCTAAGTGGGAACAGTCGGAATACTTCCACTACATGGCAGACATGAAAAGACCTAGATCACAAACCTTGTAGCATTCCATGGAAGTGCCGGGCAGAGCTTTGTAGACCCTCTTTCTGATGAGCTGCTAGGACGTGTCCTGTAAACGAATAGGTGGATACATTACAGTTGGTATCAGAGCGACCCAATGAAGGATCTATCTTCATAAGAAAACTTAATAAGACGAAGTAAAGCAAATGTTGTTGTTAAAAACATTTCCTTACTTATCATTGCTATCTTGCAGAGTCATGAAGCTCGGAACAGATTCTTGGTGTTCCAGGTCATGTTTATGACTGCGATGCATGCCTCGGTGAAGGATCGATATAATGAACATCCTAGACCGCATTTACAATCCATCGCCTCTGTACGTGGAACGGAGATGGACGGGTGATTCAAGAATCTATTACATAGCTGCCTACTGATTTGCGTACCTTTGAACCAACCTAAAGAGAATCAAGTGGTTGGAGGACCCGAAGATTGTGAAGCTGTTCATCTTTGTTGAGGCTCACATGAACGCAACTTTATATGTCAGAGGTTAGAAGGTCAAGCTAAACACGTATGTATACGAGGAAGTGACCCACATAATCCCCGCCAACAAGGTCAAGGTGTTGGGATGCTATGAGAAGAATGGGTACCAAAGGAAAGGATACCCCAATCTTCCTATGACTTACCAATTCCTGAAGATCCATGACCCAAATCCATACTATTACCTAGTTCCTGTAGCTGAATGTAACACAACCATATTCTCCCCAAATTAATATATCAGCTTACTCTACCATCCCAAGAAATATTTTACTCTGAAAGGGCTATGCCCATATGAATGAAATAAGACTTCTTCTTATCAATGATTGTCTTGACTATGAGTATTGATAAAAAGCTAAGTGATTGGGTCTCTTGGCTGAAAGTTGAATTAGGTATGAAATGTAATGTAAGTAACGATTAGCGAGTTGTTAACGTTAAGAATCTCTTACTCAGGCACAATCCCAGGTACAGATTCCTAGTCCGACTCCTACACCAAGTACAGTCGTGATTCAGGAGAAGAAGTTTCTTCTCAAGCAGATCAAGTCGCCAAAATTTGACAGGAAAGGAAGGACTGTCCAAGCTGATGCTAAGATTTGGATCAAGTCCATGGAAGATTACTTTGAAGTGGCCAGTACTACACTCGCCAACCAGGCACGCCAAGCTGAAGCTCATCGGCGAAGCCAGACTTTGGTGGAAGCAATGGTGTAGAGACCAAGGGATCTGGAAAGGGTCCGTTACCTAGGAAAAGCTAAAAAAAGCTGTGCAAGGAAGATACTTACCACCTGCGTATCACACACAGAAAATCAATGAGTTCTATGAGCTGAAAGAGCTGGGTCTGACTCTTGATGCACACTACTCAAAGTTTGTCTCTCTTTTGAAGTATGCGCCACAAATGGATATGACACAATAAGTGTCAAAATTTTTTGCCAGATTAAACCCACCTGTAAATACCTGCCTCGAATCAATGTGCCCAACAGACCTCACGACACACTCATTCGAGCTGCGCCCATAATTCAGAAGGTGTAGACCAAGCCAAGAAATAACAAGACTTGGTCTTATAATGATCAGAACAAAGGAGTATATAGGTTCCAAGCAAAGAGAGTTCAAGGTGAAAACCGGGGACAAAGGAAGAAAGCAAGGACCAACAATGCCAATAACTTTGTTCCTACCCAAGGTAATGACCACAATCTCCATTGCTTCCATTGCAACGAGCCCGATCATTTCAAAAGGCAATGTCCCAAACTTGGCGGAGGATAACGTCAAGGATCATTCCAAGGAACTGCCCGTGGCCAAGGAGCTGCCACCCGGGGTAGAGGAAGAACTACCTGTGTTGCCAACAGGGAGATGTGCGAAGAAGAAGACCCGACCATGGAAGCAGACTTTGAGAGGGCAACAGTCCATGCCACCCTTCACAAGAGAGGCCTGAATCGCCAGTTTTCAGTGATTTAGACACCATCGAATTATCGAGGTAAAGACTTCAAAACCTTGATTGATTGTGGCAGTACGCATTCCTTTATCTCACTAGCTTGTGAAAGAAGATTAGGAATAGCCACAATAGAAGCACCTACCTTGCTTGTGGAATTAGCAAATGGTCGTGAGGTCCCTTGTACCAGGCAAACTACTAAGGTGGAATTCTTTCTGGGAGGAAAGTCGACTTCGGTCAAATTCAGGGTCATGAACCTAGGTATCCATGAGTGTTTGCTTGGAATGCATTGGCTTAAACCTAATGATGCCCACATTCATTATGGAAAGGGTCAAGTTTCCTTTCGGAACTCCAAAGGGGAATTGGTCACAACTCAAGGAGAGGCTGGAAAGCCAAAAATTCAATTGGCCAAAGCATCTCGAATAATAAAGGGAGTTAGGAAGGGACTACCTATCTATTTGATTAAACTCAATAAGCTAAATCAGAATCAGGAGTCTAGTGAAGCACCTTCATGGCTACAGGAGTACGCGGACATATTCCCTAAAGAGCTGACAGAACTTCCGTCTCAAAGGGAAGTTGATCATGAAATTAAGCTAGTGCCAAGAACTGTACCAATCGCAAAGAGGCCATATAGGATGTCCATCCCATAAGCGATTGAGTTGAAGGAGCAACTCAAGCAACTGTTAGATCAGGGCTACATCCGTCCTAGCAGTTTACCATGGGGAGCTCCAATGTTGTTCCAGAAGAAGAAGGATGGAACGATTCGGCTGTGTATTGATTACAGAGGGTTGAATCAATCAACCATTAAGAACAAGTACCCTATTCCTAGAATAGATGAACTTCTTGATCATCTTCAAGGTGCGAAGATCTTCTCCAAGATGGATACTATCAGATAAGGATCAAGGAAGAAGATATCCCAAAGACAACATTCAACACAAGATATGGACACTTTGAGTTCCTAATCATGTCATTCGAACTGACAAATGCACCTGCCACCTTCAACAGGTTAATGCAGGATATCTTTAGGTCATATCTTGATGAATTCATACTCGTCTTCTTCGACGATACCTTAGTCTACTCCAAACAGGAAGAAGATCATGAACCCCAGCTTCGGATTGTCCTTGAGACAATGAGGGCACACAAGCTTTATGCCAAAATGAAGAAGTGTGCATTCTTCAAGTGACAAATTGAGTATCTAGGATTCATCATATCAGCAGAAAGAATCTCAGTGGATCTGGCCAAAGTCAGAGATGTTCTAAAGTGGCCAATACCAAAAACTGTCAAAGAAATACACAATTTTCTTGGATTGATAGGATGGTAGAGGGTCTTTATCAAGAACTATGCTTTGAGTGCAGCACCTCTGACCGATCTACTAAAGAAGCAAACATTGATTGCATGGTCAACTCTAGCTTTGATAGATTAAAGAAAAGTTTGGTATCAGCACCTATCCTGAAACTTCCGGACCTCAGTGAGTTCGAAGTAGTAACTGATGCTAGCACACTTGCCTTAGGATGTGTGCTTGTGCAAGAAGGTCATCCTGGAGCATACTCTTCAAGAAAATTGAAGAGCCATGAGAAAAATTATGCTATCCATGATCTAGAGTTGTTAGCTATCATCCATGCTCTAAGGCTTTGGAGACATTACCTGCTGGGTAACAAGTTTACCCTAGTGACGGATCATAAAAGTCTCAAGTGGATCTTTACCCAGAATGAGCTCAATATGAGGCAACATCGGTGGATGGAAGTGTCAGAGGAGTATGATTTTGAAATCAAATACCTGCCTAGAAAGGAGAATGTAGTTGCCGATGCACTCAGTCGCAAGGCATTCCTTAATTCTCTAATCTTGTAGGATCCATCAACAACTAGATCTCTAGCAACAAAGGTATCCATGCCAAACAATCCAATATTTGAGCTAGCTAGAGAAGAAGCATGCCATGATCCAACCTATTAGAAGATGCTAAGGGAGATCCCTATCAAGGATAATGACCAAAAGATACATGCTAAGTATCAAGAATTCTCTATCAATAGTGGACTTGTTTACTATAGAATGAGATTATGTATACCGGCAAGCCAGTCACTCAAGTAAAAGATACTTTGGGAAGCTCATGATTCCCCTTTCTTAGGACATCCTGGCTATTCCAAGACTCTCAATGCAATCAGGAAGAGCTACTATTTGCAGAGGCTTAAGGGTGACGTTCTCAAATATGTCACTGAGTGTTTGTCTTGTCAACATATTAAAGCCGAACATGTCAAAATGCCAGGAAAGTTGCAACCACTGGACATTCCCCAAATGAAATGGGAATTCATCAGTATGGACTTTGTTGTTGGCCTACCCCACGTTCAGGGAGGATACAACTCCATTATGGTTGTGGTGGATATGCTCACCAAGGTTGCACATCTTATTCCTATTAAGACAAACTATAAAGCCTATGACATTGTAAGATTATTTATCAAGGAGATATTCAAACTGCATGGGTTGCCCAGAAGAATCATTAGTGATCGTGATTCTCTCTTCACATCACACTTCTGGAGAGCTATCTTCGAAGCCATTGGGACTCAACTCTGTTTTAGTACATCTGACCATCCCCAAACCGATGGTCAAACAGAGTGAGTCAACCAAGTCATCGAGGATATAATAAGGACACACTACTACCGTGAACCAAAAAGGTAGATTCAATACTTACCATTGGTTGAGTTTGCGTACAATGCCTCTTACCAACAAAACATTCAAATGACCCCTTTTCAAGCATTGTATGGGCATGACTGTCGAAGTCCTTTAAACTTCTTAGACCCAACCCTAAGAGTTGAAGCTTCAAGGCAGATGCTGGAAGATATGGATGACCAAATGAAGTCAATAAGACAAGACATCCAAGCCGCCAAGGATTGATAGAAGGCATACACAGATTTGAAACGTCAAGATAGAACCTTCGAGGAAGGAGACATGGTCTTCATTCGCGTATGCCGATGTATACCAACTTCCCATCTCATCAAAGATAACATCCTTGCTTACTCCGATCTCACCTGTGATAGGGTTATAATAGCGATACCCTTTCTACTCTAAACAGTATCCAATAAAAACACATTTTTCTGCCTTTGGATCAAGCTTCTTCCAGAAGCTTCTTCCAGATCTCATCTGGCACATGAATGTATGCAACACAGCCAAATACCTTCAAGTGCGATACATCAGGCTTCTTGCCAGTAAAGCATTCTTCAGGAGTCATCCTATGAACTGCAACTGTGGGAGTTCTATTCATAATGTAAACAATAGTATGGATAGTCTCAGACCAAAAATGTTTGGGCATATTCTTTTCAGCCATTAGTGCATGTGCAACTTCTGCAATATGCATTTTTTTTCTTTCTACAACACCATTTTGCTGTGGGGTGTACGTGCAAGTAAATTTCATCTTTATCCCATGAGTCCTCAAGAAGCCAATGAACTCATTAGAGAGGTACTCTCCCCCTCCACCTGATCTCAAGCACTTTACTTTTAAGCCTGTTTCTGTTTTAACAGGTACCTTAAAAGCTTTGAAGTGCTCAAACACATCACTCTTTTCCTTCATGAAGTATACCCATAACTTCCTTGAACAATCATCAATAAATGTGACAAAGTATTTGCTGCCACCAAGAGATGCATTCTATGTAGGCCCCCCAAACATCTGCATGTACTACATCAAATATATTTTTTCTCTATCATGCGAGAAGGGTTGTCTCGCCTGCTTACCAAACTAACATGATTCACAGACTTCATGCAATTTTGCAACTCTAAAAGAAGGCAAACCTGTAACGAATCCTCTGGACTGTTAGCTATATATAGTTTGTCTATATATAGTGCCCCAGGTCCCCTCTATATATTCCTATCATGTGTGCTCACTTGACACACTTCTGGGGTTCCACTTTTGGTGTCTCATATCTCTCTTCACTCCTCTCTTCCTTTCGTCTCTCGTCTTCCTTGCAGTTTCCAACATGGTATCACAGCGAGGTTCTACAACATCACAAAGATAAGTTTTCTTTATTGTTTTATTTCTTTGCTCATTAGAAGACCTCTATTTCATGACATTTTGTCAATTTCGTTGATGGGTCGTGCCACTTTTGATCATGGTAATTGTTTTCAAGCTGAGGTAATAGTTTTTCATCTTTTGTTATAAGTTATGAAGCTTGAGTTATGTTGCCAGTACTGGCTCGATTGATGAGCTGATGCAGGTGGGAGAAGGATGTGAGAACGCGCGTGTGAGAAAGTGAGTGACATGTGGGAGAAGGATGTGAGAAGAGAAGAGAGGGGAAGAGAAGGATGTGGGAGAAGGATGTTTGTAGGTTTGGAAAGGAGGCCCTCTCTACAGATTCTCCCCAGCCAACCATCTCTGCCTGAATTCTCAGAGCTAGACCAGCCACTCAATTCTGCAGTCATACATAGAAGAGAGCAAAGCAGACTACCTCTTGTCTTCATGCACGTTCTCCAAACCAGTGCTTGGACTCTCAAGAAACTAATTCAGCTACTCCACTACTCACTTCCTTACCAAGCTAACTAGGATGAATGGCTTGCTGTTGTGACTCCTAAAGGGCCTGAAGGAAAGACATCTAGAGAATCCGAAACCATACAGTAACTCTGGCCTTTATGAATTCCAACAATGAATAGAGATCAATCTCATTGCTCTATAGCACACTGGGTTCTTGGGCATCGTTACATATCCAAAAATTACATCATGCCTGTGGGCTGCAAAAATTGCACCAAGGAAAGCAGGACCAAGCTGCTGGCTTTTTGACACACATTGTGGCCTGTACAAAAATTGCATGAGGGGGGTGGAGATCAACCTCCTTGCTGTTTGGCACACATCTTGACCTGTCCAGAAACTGTACCATGCCTGTGGGCATGCCGACCGGCAAGCATGGCATGCTGCATGCTAGAGGGGAGGGGAACGACAGGCTTGATAGGAGAGGAGGAGGAGGAGATAGGAATGCATTGAAGAGCAAATAAATAAAAGCTAGAGGGGCGAGAGGCAACGGGAGTGAGACCCATCAGAGAAGGTACCCGACGGTGGGCACAAGTTGCAGATAAGCCGGGCATTACGCAAGAGAGAGAGACACAAAGAGGGTGCTGGATAAACTAGACATGGGAGGTGGAGAGGACACGATTCTTTCCTCTCTAATTAGTGTTTCATGGAAAAGAATGCACGCTATTCCTGGATACAATGCAAATTTATTCTCAAAAGCTTTATCCAAAGCTTTACATCAGTGCATCACCAAAGTGATTATAATTATGGTTTTGTCTTTCTATGTATAAACTACCTAGATTCGAAAGGATACTCCTTGTTAGGTGATAATGTGATTATATCCAGATTATTGTTAATTAGCTTCAGTATCAATAGCATCGACATTACAAAAAGAACCAACAAAAGCAATGTCATGTCTTATGTTATGGATTCTTTGTCATGTCATTGTTTCATAAGTTTCATAGCTTATATTTTATATTTTTCATTCAATCAATGTTATTCAATTACTATTTCATTCAATGCTTTCGTATGTTGGTATTGCAATGCTTCATGATGCTCGTCCTCGTTCGTTATTCCATTGATGAGCGTCTATATTCTAGCTGATGATACATTGTTTCGTTTATATTCTTTCCAACTAATGAGGGTCTATATTCCAGCTGATGACAAATTGTTTCATTTATATTCTTTCATAATGAGCATCTAAATTCCAGCTGATGACACATTATTTTGTTTATATTCTTTCCAGTTGATGAGTGTCGATGACAAATTGTTTTATTTATATTCTGTTCATGGGGCCCCACATGTGTTATGTTGTCTATAGGGTGGCGTCGCGAACCGTCTCTATAGACCTTGTGTTGTTCTAATGTCACTGTAACGTTTTTTCTTTAAGTTTTGATGTGACAGATATACTACTTACATCCCAAGTTCAGTTGAAGGGATTTCTTGGAGATTTTATCTTTTGCAGTGATTTCGCTTATCCTTATTTTACATGTTGTATATTTAGGATTGATAAAGCTCTTTTGATGCCTCTAAATAAGTTGTAATTCAAGAGTGATGTAGCTCATTCTCTGTTGATGTTGTAATTCACGAGTGATGTAGCTCCTTTGACACCTATGAATAGGCTCTTGTAAGTTCAATTTTGTAATTTTATATTTGAATATTAATATAACAGTAGGCCTATATAGAGCTGTGGGTTTTTCCCTTGAGCCCCCAAGGGATTTTGCATCCATAGTAAGGGACCTATATTTGAGCAGATTGTTAGCTATATATAGTCTGTCTATATATAACGCCCCATGTCCCCTCTATATATTCCTATCATGTGTGCTCAGTTGACACACTTTTGGGGTTCCACTTCTGGTGTCTCATATCTCTCTTCTCTCCTCTCTTCCTTTTGTCTCTCGTCTTCCTTGCAGTTTCCAACATGAACTGCATTAATTTTAGTCTTTGCACATTTGCATGTCCAATACGTTTATGCCATATTTCCATATCTGCATCTACTCCTTTTCTTTAGCATACATAGTAATATCCATTGCAGGAATTCTAGCATCTAAAGTGAACATTCGGACAACTCTACTTCCTTTAATGACCAACCTGCACTTATCATTAAAGTCTTCTACAAAACAACCTTTTGCATTGAATCGGACCTGCAACCCGTACTCTACCATTTGGCCAACAAATACTAGATTCTTTGTAATTGATGGCACATGCAATACATCTATCAAAATCTTTGTTTGGCCATCATACAAGGAAAAGGGAACCTTTCCAATGTGTGAAATTGACTGGCATGAATCATCACCCATTTGCACATAACCTTGGTTCTGTAAGTCCTACATCTCTCCAAACAATTCAACATGACTAGTCATATGATTAGATGAACCTAAATCAACATACCATACATCATCATGTGTCCTCTTTCCTGTAACTGCATTCATCATATGTTGCATAACAAACATACACTCATTTTTGTCTTCATTCTATCGTGAAGACAATGCATAGTTTCCTTGCTGCAATTTACCACTGCGAATATCATCCTTCTTTGCATAGCAATGAGCTGCAATATGGCATTTCTTGCCACAATAATGGCAAATAATAGCAGAATTTCCAGAACCTCTATTCTGCCATCCACCTCTTCCTCTAGAGCTCCCCCTGCCTCTAAAGTTTCCTCTACCTCCAGAAACTTGCATTTCACCAAACTATTGATTGAACCTATTTTGCTGGTTATCGCCAGCACGTCCCATACCATGGCCTCTCGAAGAGGATCTACAACGTCCCCTTCCTGAACTTGAGTAAAATGCTTGGATATATTCACCATTTCTTTCAGATGAATCACCCTGCATATTGATCTCTTCAGTAATCATGAGAGAGATTAGCTCATCAAAAATCTGGAAATGGCTTCCATACATATACTAAAGTAACAAATTATTTCCATGCCTTCTCATTGTTAAGGCCACTCAGAGTGGATGAAACCAAATCATCATCATCCGGCATCGCATCAATCACTGCTAAAGCATCTGCAATGCTCCTCACCTTCACACATACTTATTGACAGACATTTTTCCTTTTTTCAAGGCATTCAACTCTTGCTTGAGTTGAATCTTTTGTGTCTTTGTATTTACCGAAAACATGCTCTCAAAAATTGTCCAAGCTGCATGTGAAGTTTCTGCATTCTTGAATAGTATTATCAATGACTGCAAATAGCCAGTACATCAACTTTTTGTCTTTCGCATTCCACTCTTTCCATGCTTTTAACTCATCTGTAGTCGAAGTGATACCCAGCTCTGGCTCCTTTTCTTCACCTGAGACAAACTCATACAAGCCCTTTCCAATGATGAAGTTCGTCACACGGAACTTCCATGAAGGGTAGTTGTTCTTATTGAGCTTCTCAATAATGGGATTTCCACTATTCTCTGCCATTATCACAAACAAGGATATAACACAACAAGCTAGTCTTCTGCAAACTTTCACAACACGTGCACAATAATACACTAAGCAACCTTTTTCACTATTACTCAATAGTACATGTAATCTGCAACATGTTTGCAGATAAACCTTATATTTGCTTCCTGCAAACACCTCAAAAATTACAGATTTGCAATCTGTAACGTGCGCACCCACTTTCGAACAATACAACCGGAATCACAATGTACCCTGAAATTGCTATCTGCAACCTTGCGGCTCTAAAACGGGACGTGAAACGGCCTCAGACGCCCAAAATAATTGGGGTAAGCCTTAAAGGGCTTATTTGCAAAATATACAGTGATTGTCTTGCACATGAAATCTCACAGCAATCTAAGATTTTTGCTCGACCCTACTTCCGGTGCCTCCAGGCCACTATCCAGGAGAAGAGTGGAAGAATGGGAGAGCTTCTTACCCATTACTTGCTTGCTCAAACCTTGCCTCTTCTCCTTCACTTCAGCCTTTGAAATCAACCTCTCTCAGTGGCGTAGCTTTGATACCATATCAAGAATCACATGGTGGGGGGACTTGCTTAAGCTGCTGCGCCAAACACACACTGTATACATAAGAGGAAGCTCACTCAAGAACACAAGAAGAGAGATGGAGGCCAAAACGTTTTCTTGCTGGTTTCTTCTTCTTCTTGCACACACTATACAATGTACACAAAGTACAGATAAGATACATCATAAAGGAAAGTGGCCTTATAAGTCAAACAATGCATAACGGACTACACTTATCCACTAGTGTTATATCTTTCTAGCTATAGGTAGGTGTAATAAACTAAATATAATAAGTGATAACTCAGTGGCCATGTGAGTATCATAATGACCACCAACATGCTAAGTGTAGATGTGCGGACTCATCTAGCCAGGCGGTCCATCATCAATGTCCGCACGTGTTGAGCTTGCCATCTCAACATGTACTTGGAAGGAACACTTAGACAAACTCCAAGCGATCTTTAAATGGTGTCGATTATATCGTCTCTTGTTGGACCCCTTAAAGTGCCAGTTTTGAGTGAATCACGGATGCATTCTAGAACACATGGTGTCAAAGAATGGCATTGCCACTGACTTCTCGAAAGTCAGGGTTATTACAAGGGAGTTCAGTGCTTCCTAGGCCATATAAAGTATTACTAGCAATTTGTGTTGAACTATACATTCATTGCTAGACCTCTATACAAGTTGCTAATTATATTTGAGTGCACCGAGGAATGCACATATGAGGAGTTGAAAAAGTCTCTAACCACTACACCAATTCTACAAGCCCCAAACTGGACAAACACTTTTCATGTTCACATTGATGCTTCTAAATTCACTGTAGGAGCTATGTTGTGCCAGCCGGGGTAACACAACTTGGACTATCTTGTGAGCTTTGCTAGTAGATAACTCATAGATACAGAAATGAATTACTTGACAATGGAGAGAGAGCATTTAGCCATGGTGTTTGCTGTAAAGAAATTTTAGCATTATCTTTTGGCTACACCCTTTACCTTCTTTGTTGGCCATCAAGCCTTGCTTAACCTTGTTAATAAACAGTGCGCTACTACAGGAGGATGCATAGCTTGGTGGTTACATATGCTTTTAGAATTTGACTTCTCCTTGGTTTTAGGTAAAGGAAAGTAGCTTTATTTTTGCTAGCTATATGTCTTGTATCCCCACAAGAGAAGCCACTAGACAAGGCATTGCAAACAAACCACCTGATGCCCATGTATTCAGCCTATCCAGTGAAAGAGATTTGTTTAGAGTTGATTTGATGCCCTATTACGTAGATGACATAGTCCAAGTACTTAATCAACACGAACTCCTTGAATGACCAATAGAAAAAGCCCAACTTAGGTGACTCATTCTCAAAGTCCAACCTTATTAGTTGATAGCAGCAAGCCAACTCTATTAGGGAAAGATGGATTGCTGCGTAGATATTTGTGTGAGCATGAAATGCACGATGCACTTACAGAGGCATATGACAGAATAACAAGAGGGAATTTCAACGGAGACACAACAATCTGCAAGGTGCTACAGTATTAGCTACGGTGGCCTACTCTTTTTTGAGTTTCAACACAATTCGTAAAGCACTATGATGAGTGCCAAAGGACCAAGGTGCTAGTTTGCAAGGAAAAAATGGACTCCAGTCCAATCATTGTAAAAGGAAACCATTTGCGAAATTGGGAATTGACTTCATTGAGCCAATCAATCTCGCTTCACAATTATCACAAGCGAAATACATCGTTGTTGCCATTGACCATCTCATGAAGTTGACAGAAGCATGAGCTATGAGAAAGAATGATGCTAGGACCACTGCCAAGTTCCTTTGGGAGTAGGTAATCTCAAGATTTGGCTATCCCATCAAACTCATTGTAGTGACCAAGGCACACACTTCATCAATGAAGTAATCCCTCATCTTCTATCCATCTTTCTAATCATCCAACAAAAATCCTCACTGTACTATCCTCAAGCTAATGGCTAGGTTGATTCTACAAATAAAATTATAGTAAATGTCCTGACCAAGATAATCTTTTCTTTCTGCAACAACTAGGATAACAAAATCATGGCAAGCTTGTGAGCCTACCACACACAGCTTGTAAAATGGCTATGGGACAAACCCCCTTCAGGTTGACCTACAGGACTGAAGCAATTCTACCAGTAGAGTTCTTCCTTCCTAGCCTGAAAATTGCTCATCAAGAGAGATGGGATGGAAAGGAGGCATGGACAAAGAACCTAGTTAAGCTAGAACACCAATCGAAAACTTGACTTCTAGCCACCCATATGCTAATATGCAAGAAGGAAAGACACAAAAGCTAGTTTGACAAGCACATCAAGTACTACAATTTCAAACAGGGAGAATTGGTACTACTATACTCAATCAAGGACATAAGTAGAAGATGAATTTAGAGGGCTAGGGCATTTTAGAGTTTGCACCATCAGTCAAACTGGCAATGTAGAACTCGAAACCCTAGAGGGTGAGGACATAGTCTTCTTCAATGGCAACCACATAAAGTACTACCCTCCCATGCACCCACTACATGAGCTGCCAATATTAGAATCCCCTGTCAATGTGCAAGTGGTCACTATCATAGAGATTGACGATGAGGATGAGGAAGCAATAGAACCAGTCTACCTAAGCATAACAATGAGTGCCAGACACACACCTTCAATGCATTGATCAATGAGGGAGTGGACTTTATTGTCTTAACTCACAATCATTGGACTCACATTGGTAGACTGCAGTTGTAGTCCACCAACGTCAGACTTAGCCCATATCAAGGGGGGGGGGGGGGGACTGATCATATGCACTCTTGGAAAAGTGTAAGGTTGCAATCTCTATCGAGTATGAAAGAATATCAATGATCTTCTTTGAGTTGCCAAACACCAAAGATGAAAGTACTGAATCACTGTTAGAAGACACATTTAAAAATCAAGCTCATTGTAATGTCAACTATGAGTCCCATCATATTCACCTCGCCATAGGCAATGTACGTATAGTCACTTTTTTTAGCAAGGGTTGCATGACCCCTTCAATGTCCGCAAAGCCATCTGTAGAAAAACCCACCATCAAGTCTAAGGAGGAGGGTCGTGACTTGCTACCACCTAGCAAACCTAGAGACCTGTGAATCGC
Source organism: Lygodium microphyllum (assembly GCF_053477565.2). Classification (NCBI taxonomy): domain Eukaryota; kingdom Viridiplantae; phylum Streptophyta; class Polypodiopsida; order Schizaeales; family Lygodiaceae; genus Lygodium; species Lygodium microphyllum. Next base: position 27,243,744 of record NC_141157.1, on the reverse strand, counting down.
TAACACCAAAACTAAGACCCCTGAACCAAGGCTTCAATGGATACCTAAACATCAAGGCCCACCACCTAAGAGTACACATCCATGGCCTCGCAAGGCTAAGGATCCACACTCAAAATCTAAGAGGCCAAGATGAAACTATAGACATCGATGTATGGTCAAGCCGCTATGGGTTCCCGAGACCTTATTGCAAGTGAAAAACTACTACGTGGGTAACACCTAGATTTGGGTACCTAAAGCCAAAACAACCAAAGGCCCTACTCAAACTTGGCCCTCAAGCTAGAACACATGAAACATCAAGACAAATAAGGCACTCAGGCCCCAAGAGACTCGGGATGCTAAATCCATATAACCTCTAAAGTATAGGCATACAGAATCTAAAACAATCTATAGGCCAAAACCATAGCCCGCTACTAACAAATTGTCTCAACCTAGGCCTACTAGTGCTTCTCAAGCCTCAGAAGCCCCATTACCAGCCCAGTCTATTGAACAAGAGGCCAAGCCACAACCTCAGAAGCAACTAGAGCCCCAACAATCAGCTGATGAACTCTCTAGTTCAATCAAATCCCAACCACCTACAGGCCTTAGATCCTCTTATGAGTGGAGTTAAATTCTAACCTTGGCCGCAGACTTCGCCAAGAACATGGAGGATGACTTGGTTTCTTGCCTTAGACGCTTAGATGCCACCTTCTTGTCACTTGCTAAAAGCTATGACCACTTCGACTTAGACCTTTTGGAAGAGCCTTTAACAATGAAGACAAATATATGGAAATGGATTTGAAAACAAATGATATTAATGCATAAGAAAGAAATGTAGATAGAACAAGGGAAATAGGTGGAAGACTAGGAGTAGGGGAAAAGACATGATCAACAATATAAAAACAATGTTTAAAAGTAGGTATGTGGGATTCAAGGGATGGATAAAATAGTAATGATGAAATAATTTGAGTTGAGTTTGAATTAAAGAAAGTTAATACTCATAATGGTAAGAAAATTACTAATAGATTATCAAAGAAGGAACAACAAACCTAGAGAAGAACAATGAAAAAATGCCTCAAAGAAACTAGAATCAAACAGGTGATGTTGGGAAAGATGAGAGAAAATATCCATCCATTGGAGGATGCTAAGAAAGTTAACTAAAAGAAATAGTCCAATCTCCCCTAATGTATATAAAGGACATAATTTCATGTGTAAAAGAATCTTCAATTGTTTTGACAACCTCAATAAGAAACGAAGATGACCAAAGCATAAGTCCATCCATTCTCTAGGGGAGCAAGATCCATAGTAAACAAGTTAATATAAAATGATGGCATTTATTGTTAATAGTGGAGCTAGAAAGAGTGATCAAGGGAAAGAAAATCCACAAACTGCTTAAAAGTACCAAGAATAATATTTATGTGCGCCTACAATATTTCAACCTTTGCTTGAAAGAGGAGACATAAATAAGTGTTAAGTTGAAGAGTAGCAAAGTCCATAGAAGAAGGGGAGCCACCAAAACACTAGGATTTTTTAAAAGGAACTAAATGAGATAAAGCTAAATGTTGTCATAATTTTTGAATCTTCATAGTTTGATTACCAATAGTGGCTTTGGAAGATTGTCACCCAGCCTTTTAAGCAGTCATTTGAGACTTTAAAGTTTAAATCTCTTGAGCAAGGATATCACATCTAGCAATCACATATGCTAATTGAGTCTTTCTTGTAGCAAATTTGTTGTAAAGAACCTAAGTTTAGCTTCTAAGGTTCCAACAATTTACTTAACTCTTTCATTTGGCAACTAACACATTCACAATCTCCTAAGTGGAATTGAGTCAAAGCATTATTTAGATCAATAGAAAGTTCATCATTCAAATGTTGCATTTCATCATAAATGTAAGAGTATAACTACTATGAAGACACATTGTCACTATCATCATAATAGAATATTAAATATCCCTACATAGAAATGGAATAGAATATCCTGCCAAGGCGATGGAGGGTGGGAGGTCTCACGTGGTTTGTATTCTTATGCTACACTAAAAACCAATTTGGATAGTTAATAAAGGTAAGAAGACAACTGCTTGATATGTCAAGTACAAAATCATGAGAAACTATAGTAGGTGCTAAATGAAAGGGTAATTATAAACGTTTCATGCATGAAATCACTAAAAGTGGTGGAAAATCAATATCAACATCCACTATAATAGGATCAAAAAGCTCAAGAGCTATTGTAGAAGGAGTAGCGATTGGGACAAGTAGACCTTCCCAAGGAGTTGAGAAAGTAAGAAAGACATATAAATATGAACCGCAAGTGACATTAATAATACTCCCTTCATTCACTTTTATAAAATGCTAGTCCATTTTGGAGTAAATATATGCACTCTAATCACTCACATGGACTTTTAACATGCATGAGATTGTGAATAGTTCAATGGATAAATAGTTTCTACATATATTGAGAGGCATGAACCTTGAATGATATGTACGAGATAGTGAATACTTCATTGGATAAATAGTTTCTATAGATATTGAGAGGCATCCTGAAAGAAGTGATACCATTGTTTCCAAAGGAGATCTGAAATCATTGAAACTGAGATGCTAGAAGTAGTGATGATATTTTTATGATCAAAGATTCATAAGTGTATCTCTATAAAATTCTCATGCTAATTTTAGAAGGAATTAATTCATGAGCTATCTAAATAGCCTCACCACCAAATGGTAAAGACAAGGCCTTCCCTAGATCTTTAGGAGCTAGCATCACAATGATATCATGAAGAAGACAAGCATGTTTACTATAGTTTCACAAAAAATCATCACAAAGAGGAAGATCATGAGTGATTGTCCCCAACTTCTTTTTTGCAAAATCCTCCTTGTGACATTTTCAATTCAAAGGCCACAAACTATATCTTAAATAACAACAAATGAATGTCTTATAGACATGTCTTCCATTAGCATTGTCATACCTCCTTTCCTAAAACTAGTACCAAGTAGTAATCCATCTCTTTTTAGGCACGTTATATGCTGTCACACCAAATCCATTAACAAACAACCCTTCTCATCCTTATTTTACTGATTCCTCTATCATGTCATCCTTATTTGGAGATATAGTGACAGTTGATTGTTTGCTCACTTACTCTATCTTACTTGGAACTAGAGCAATTATTATAGTAATGATATTGTCTCTTCATCTATGTCTTTTAATGATGCAATCAAGTTTTTGTCCCTACTTTGTACTTTGATCTTCCAAAAGCTCCTCAATACTTAACTATAGTGAAGAATCCATTGCATTAAGAAACAATCTAATTTTCTCCATCTCAAGAGTTAATTGTTATGTTCTCAACAATTACATATATCTACACTCAAGTTTTGGCAACGATTCTAACATTCAAAACCCCTTATTGGGTGTAGTAACCTAATGCAAGAAAGGCCTTTCTGTCACCTATCCCACATCTTCCATGAATAACTCATCCTTGATCTCTTTTTTAAGATTATCCTAGGTTGATCCATGATCTACTAGAATATCTCTTACTACACATGACCAAATCCTTGAGACTAAAGTCCAATAAGTTCCAATTTTTGTCGATAAACTCTCAACATTTATATATATCTCATCCTTCAAATCTCTTTATCTTATATATAATATTGACTAGCATACATTTGTCAATAGTTCCTTTTGTTGCTACACCTCATGTGTTTGTATAATCTGCCTTAGTTCTTCTCATCATATATATAAAGCTTGCATTTGAATAAGTGTCTCGCATGATGCTAAATTCTCACCTTTGCTTTTTCACATTGGTTTCACAAAAAATATATCAAGGGATTGCATGCACTACAAGATATAGGCCATATACCAATGTCTAAAGAGATGAAAATATTCATTAAGAATTTTACCCCCATTATTGCTAAAGGTGTCAGTATATATAAATCTCTACATATCTATCACTATTAGTATCACTATTTTCATTGCTATTTAGCAATGCTTTGTGATGTATGTCTTGACCTTAATAACGATGCATGTAGTACATTAGCGACACTAATAGTGATAGTTACATAGAAAGAAAAAAAAGTGGTAAGGTAGCCTACCACCTTCCAACACCATGTGTTGAAAAATGTTCCATAAATAAATTATACATTGAGTATACAATAGCATTCGAGACACTTGCATCATGACATGCTGAAAAAAAGAGAGTCATTGATTCAATATTCAAATAATTACAATACATATGATGACAAGTCATAAAAATACATGGAATGATAGAGGGGAGAGTTCAAAACAAATAGGAAAATGTATCTATAGATATCACAAAATACAAGTCCATACAAGAATGAGAAATATATACAAGGAATGCTACATAAAATGAGCTTGCATGCATGGATCATACAGTCAAAAAAGAAAAGAATGTGCACTCCATAAATCCAAGTGATTACTCAACTCATTGGGATGCAATGGAGTGTTGAATGAACTCTACACTATAAACAATCAGATATTAATCCACAATACATAATGTATCATAAAAAATCAATTAGTAAAAACAAGAAAGAGGCATGACTAACTGGGCCGTCACATGCATACAATCTATCGACGGTGAGTGTAGTGAAACCATGTCTCTCCTTTGCATATTGAGTCTTCAAACATGTAGGATCATGGTTTGTGATGGAGTACTACAAAGAAAAAAAAGTAGCATTGTTAGAAATAAGGTTATTAGTACAAGCGGTATTCCAAATAAGAAAGTGACAATAACCAAAAGAAAATTTACAAAATCCTTTAAATAAGTTCTATGGCTGCCACTCCCTAGATGATGAACGTCCCCTACCTCCAATTGTCCCCTCGCTTCGTCCCTTTGTTGGCACCGTGGTTCCTGGAGAGTTTGTGGCCTTCTTCTTGAGTCTCCACCAGTCCTCTATATCCAACCCCTTGAGCTTTGAAACTCCACTCTTCATTTCCTTACATGCATTTGATAATCTATGTGACATGTATACATGTATACAATCCATCATCCATCTTATGGAAAACCTCTCTACCACCATAGGTACCAAAAAGTACTCGCGTAAGGACCCTACTACATTGTTCTTACTCTCCTCTAGTATATTTCGTCAATGGTCCAACACATTGTGCCTCAATTCTTATTGGCACAACTCTCTCATGTGTGCCATCACCATCCTCCCCTCATCATTCATGATCATGGAATCTAGTTTCTCATCTACGAGATATTTGTACCCTATTGGGATACATCCTAGGTACGCCCTCGTTTATATACAACCATACTCTTGCATATAAATAAGAGACCCATGTCCATCTAGTATACCTACAAGGGTGGTATCTCTCAAAGTGATACCCATAGGGATGCCACCTACTAACAGACAACTGAGAAAAATGTGGAGTCACGGGAGTAGATGTCCCTACATGTGTAAAAATTCTTACAGATGATAAGTGTCTTCTAGGAAAAGGAGATGGAAGCACTGCATCAGTATCTCCATAATACCAACTTGAAGCCACACTCTCTAGAATCAATATAAGAGCGAGGAGTAGCAATGGACTCTGGGGTTACAACATCTACATCTCCACAATAGCCTGCACAACCACCCTTTTTGCTAGTCAGTGACCTATCCTTGAGCCTCCCTATGAGGCTAGTCTAGAGCATTGACTCTATCTACTAAAGGTTGAAGAATTTGAGTAGTGTAGTGAGGTAGACTATGCAAAATGGCTAAACAATGATTAAGACAAATCCTAGTCTGCTATATCTCTAAAGTGGACCATTGGATCTAGAGATGTAGGCATGATGATCTCCTATAGCTCCTTATCTTTCATTCCTCAACTCATTCTGCTATCTGTATATCATGAAAGATAACCTACACAATTAAAAAATGATGTTAGCATAATCAATATAAGGATTTAGGTAAAGCATGATAACATAACTTTACAAAAAATGATACTATGAAAATGCATATACTAAAGTATCCTTAAAAGCAAATTATCAATGAATTAAGTAAGGAAATGTAAATATGCTTGGCCCTATGGATCCATGTCAAGCTCTTGGCATAGCTTGATATGTATTGGAAGGTCTGGACAGAAGGAGGAGTCCACTTCATTCTCAAAAAATTCTTGGTCTCTTGTCTCTTCATCTATATTACTCATGTTTGTCTCCTCCACAAGCTCTAAGCCCTCCTTACCCTCCACCCCCCACAACATCAACCTCTCTATATACATAGTCTTCTCATCCACATTGGGGACATTGCTTTTCATCATACACTCGAGTGCTTTGATGTGTTGATGGCACAACATACCACCAACAAGGTTATAGGGAATTTGGATAGTAGATGACATATTCAATATCACATATAAGTATGTTGCAAAGAGTAAATCAACATTTGTGACTGTTTTGTATCGCGAGATATTTAATAAGAAAGGTCATATACATGTTCACAATGATCTGGAAAGACAAATGTGTCATGTAGATCATTCTATCTTTTCTCAAAAACTACCTTCATAAATCCAAATGGACCTCGCTCAATGGTTGTCCTAGCTCCTTCAAATACCACTTTAAACCACTGCACGTAAAATTTGATGATGCAAAAGCTATGATAATCCACAGAGCTAACAGTTTGCAAGTTTTAAAAATACTCTATCTCATCTACTATAGTATTTGGATCCATGGCCCATCGTTGACTCTCATTCTCGAACTTTGTCATGACATCATACTCTATTGTAATGTTTTTTTTTTAATGTGCTCAACTCGAAAAGGTCACCCACATGACCACACCACATTATAGATTTTGTATTGTACATCGAAATGGCTAGGTTAGTTGTTATATATAAAATCTAGATATGACAATAAAGAAAGCATGCAGTCACCTTTAAACTATATCACCTTGAGAATTTCCACTCCTCCCTAGAGACTTTAGCCCTTTGCATAAAGTTTTGGTCAAAGCTTTATGCAATCACCTCATAGGCATGAACTACAGCATCTCCTCCATGCCCTCAGAATATCAAATTAGTTTATGGCATGTGTTATGCCAAAATTCTGATTACACTCCCTCCCATTATTTTCTGGCTTGCTCATATCTACTAACTACTTCTCCATGGATATATGATGCAACATACAAAAAAATTTCACTTTCTTCTCCATGGAACCATCATCCTTTTTTCTACCCCATTTCCAACCACCATATCTCCTATCAGTCTATCATTATCCTTTAATGTCCATAGGATACTATTGCTTGAATCCATCGTCGGTAATCAATCCAAAATATGCACTAATACCTTTGACACTAGCTAACCATCAGCCATGATGCCCTCTAGATGAGCTCATTGTCGCACAAAGCTCTTCAAGATTTTCATAAAGCACTGTAGGAAGAGCATCCATCGGGTATGGATGGGTCATGTAATCTCCACTAGCATGTGAGTTTGTATCGTGAGTGTACTCATGAGCAACTACTTTTCAAAGAGACAAATAGTCTCCACTGCTCCCCACCTTGTGGATTCAATAGATGATTTCTTGATCTCCTTCTGTGAGATCCATTGCACTAAACTCAACAATTATAAATCATCAAAACGTCTTTCTAGAGTGAGACACCCTACAATTGCAATTGGTAGTACAACTGTTAGAAATTCAAAGCATTATAAACCTAAAATCAAGACAAAATAGTGAAATACTTATTATACTTGCTATCAAGGTCAAGACAAACTAGGTATATCTTATGCCAATCATGGAATTTTAGTGCTATTAGTTTGTTATCTTTAGAAAAAGTAGACTTGAGGGAGCATATTATACCCATCTAGATGCAGATGGACTTGATAATTTGCTTCACCATGTGTTTTCTTTGGTGGATAGGACCTAAGGAGCACAAAACAGTTGCATAAGCGACCACCATTAGTGCTTGATTGTAGCCAAAGTGCCTCCATCTTTCCTACCTCCAAAAAAATATGTGCCCCTATAGTGTCTCTCTTTCATATGATATGGTCCCACAATAAGTTGCCCATATTCTAAAAAATGTGTATGGAATTCAACAAATGGTTTATCTATAAAGTGGGTCCAATATGGCAACTCAAAGAAAACTAAGAATAGTTGCATTTCACTTGGAAGTGACTCCTCATGGATCATTTTCAACTCCTACTAACTTTGGGCATTTATTCATGTTGGAGGTCATCCAAGAAAACCTGCCCTCAATTCATGGCCCTTCAACAAGAAAGCAATATGTCTTTGATATACCATCTTTTTCATGGTCTTTGACCTTGAGAATCTAACTATGGTCTACACAATTGATATGCATGATAGCTTTAGGTAACCAAACTTGTCAAAATATCATTTTCTAGTCAATACAAAAACAAACGAGCCATGTTAGATCATATCGGCAACAAGAATGTAAACTCATTTACCTAATCACTCCCCAAATCCCAAAATGTCGTGCATGGTCGACATAAGAAATAGCTCGTATATTAGAGGAATGAAAATCAACATGCTTGCCCATGTCTTCCACAATCACTCCCTTCTCCCAAAAAATCTTGAGCTCATCAACTAATGGAGGGAGATAGAAATCCATGTTTTTGACTTTCTAGTGTCTAGGAATGAGCAAGCTAAGGATTAGGTGTCCCCTCTTCATAGAAAACTATGGTGGGATGTTTTAATTTACAAGTAATATAGGCCATACACTATAACAAGTTGAGTGGAGATTGAATGGATTCACACCATCTGTAGCAAGAATGAGCTGAAGACTTCTTAGCTCTAGTGTAAAGGTTGAAAAGATGGAGTCAATGTGACTCCATAGATGCAAATTTTCTAGTATTCGTTGGATTCCATCTATGGATCTATTTTTCAAATACCACATTGTTAAGCTTTCCATGCCTAATATGCAAAATATGTGATGTATATGCAGTATACATAGAAAGTGTTTAAAAATCTTTTGCAAGACAACTTTTACTCTTGTAAGTCATGTTAATATCTATGGAGCACCCACTTTGGACATGTCTCCATAGTGTCATTGTCTCCTCAAAGCAACACACAATCATTGATATATGTATGAATGCTATTGTAGTCCATGTTAAGCTTTTGTAACACTAGTTGTGTACCATCACAAGACTCAAGCATCACGTTTCCAAGTGGAAGTATGTGATATTTTAGCAACATTAAAAAAAACCAAGCATATTTGAAGAGCATAAAAACCATTTTTGTAATGGAATCAAAGACAAAGGAGCATAGTATATACCTAAACAACTCAATGAAACTCGCATCGTTCCATTCGTACTATGCATGTATACTTAGGAGTGCAAGTTGTGTATTTAAGCGAGATATCCGACACCCATCATATGATGGTATGGATGCCTCCTCTCTCAGTGGATCAAATGACTCGGCATCCATGGGTAGAAATGCATCAATCATTGCCTCCATCTCAGGCTTTAAGATTGGAGAAAGGTCCGAAAGGTCCACGATCTCCTCTAGTATTGAGGGTGTATTTTGCGGTATACCCTACAATTGGTGTATCGGCTCAGGCATTCCATCCATTGCATGCTGACAAACTCTTTTGACAGGCCACAAGATGCATTCATTGGGATAAAGCATCACCTCTCTGTGTAAATTTCTAGGGCATGTCTAATATTTTTGTATGTGATATTTAATTACTTTAAAAATTTAAAGCATGATTAGTACACACTTTTCTTACCATTAGCTCAGAGTCCAATATTTCTTGGTCAATGATTTTGGATTAAAACTCACTAAAGCATCACACCTAGTCTATTGATAAGTAATCCTTTCACTGTTTTTTTAACTTGTACTAAGTGCAAGGCATAGGACATGCTGATTGAGATACACCTCACAATCTTGAATTCTAAGGCCATCATCATTGTATATTTTTTCTAAGTTAGAGCTGACAATATGCTTTTATTTTCTCATAGTTTCTCTTCTATCATCTCTCTCTCTCTCTCTCTATTCTTATTTTTCCCTCCATCTCTCTATTTGTGTCCCTCTCCTCTCTATTTCTTTCCCATCCATGTCTCTACAAATAAAAGTAAACAGAGAAAGAAAATAATAAACTTTAAAAGGAAAGAAATGGAAAGCAATGTCTCCCTCCCTCTCTTTATCTTGCTCTTTCTCCCATCACTCTATCCCTCCCCCTCCCTCCCTCTCTCTCTCTCTCTCTCTTTATCAGTCTCTCTATTTTCTTTTTTCCTCCATCACTCTCTTTCTATCTCCTTCCATATCTCTATAACACTCTTCCCTCCCCTCTCTCTCTCTCTCTCTCTCTCTCTCTCTCTCTCTCTCTCTCTCTCTCTCTCTCTCTCTCTCTCTCTCTCTCTCTCTCTCTCTCTCTCTCTCTCTCTCTCTCTCTCATTTCCCTCTCTTTCTCTATCTTTTTTTATCTCTCCCCCCTCTCTCTCCCTCCCTCCATCTCTCTATTTCCTTTTTCCTTTCCCTCTCTTTACTTTTCATGAAGGTCCCTCCATCTCTTCCTTTCTCTCTCCCTCTCCCTCTCTCTAATTTTTATGAAGCTCCCTATCTCTTCCTTCCTTCTCACTCCCCCTCTCTAATTTTATCTCTTCTCCTTCTCTACTCCCTCCCTCTATCTCTCTATTTCTCTATGTTTCTTTTCTCCCCCTCTCTATTTTTATCTCTCCTTTCTCTACATTTCTCTCCCAGCCCCTTTTTCTCTCTTTCCCTTTCTTTGTTTCCCTTTAAGAGCAAAATTTTAGAACTTGAAGAACGCCAGAAATGTGCTAAATGTTTTCAATTTGAAGTAAAAATTAAAGCTCGATGAAAGAGACCAATACATATTAAAAATTTTAAGCACTCATGGAAGATGGACCTTTCAATAGTCTCAAAATTTTAATAATTTTTTAGGTGTTGAAAAATGAGGTGTACAAGTCTCATACTCTACGAGATCTCAAGATGGGCAGGAAAAATTTTATGGATCAAAGATTATATGCTAGACGTGGGATCTGAAAATGAACTTGTAATCATTTCCTACATAGGGAAACCAAGGAATTCCCTAGTTGAAAATACACATATGTAGGGAAAGTAAATGATGGGAAAAATGGAACATTTCCTAGTTAGAGAAATTAGAGAATCACATAGGAAATTTCTTGCATAGGGGAATTTTCCTATGTAGGAAATTTCATAAATAGGGAATTTTCCTATGTAGGAAATTCCATACATAGGAAATTTTCCTATGAAGGAATTTTCAAACAGAGGGAATTCTCTCTATGTTGAAATTTTCTCTAACTAGGAAATGTTCCATTTTTCCTATCATTTACTTTTCCTAGTGATGTGTATTCTTAACTAGGAAATTGATAGGGAATTTCTTTTTTTCTTCCTATATAGGAAATGATAAAAAGATCCTTGAGTATAGCTATAAGGGCTAGCATTGGCAACAGAAGCTGGAGCAATCTATCTATAGCTATTATAGGAAATTCCATGGATCAAGAGAGAAATCTATCTATAGTTGTTATAGTAGACCTACTATAATACTCTTAATGCCTCAAGACCTATATTTTTTCACTAATAAGACAAATCTAAAGCTTCATTTACTAAAAGAAATTATAATTTTTCACCACTTAAAGCATGAGAAACTTAACAATACTCAAAAAATATAAGCCTAGTGAACACTAAAAAGGCCTCTGATTTTGAAATGTTGCAATCATACTAAAGCTTCAAACATTAGCATACATAGGAAGGTTTACTAGTAGCAACATGCGAAACCTACTTGTAACAAATAACTTTTAAAATTGTAGACCTACAAGCAAGTGCTAAATGATGTATTGATTCAAGTGAGCTGAGAGAAAAAGCATAATAATTTGATTATTAGTACTAACAAACAAGACCAATATCACTATCTAAACCATGATATAATATACATAAGAGGATTCATCACTAGCAACATGATACATGTATGTGTAGCCAAACTTTTAATATTGTAGACATCAAGCAAGTACTAAATGATGTATTTATTCCATCAAGAAAAAAAAAGCATAATAATTTGATGATTTGTATTGACTAAGAGGAACAATATCACCATCTAAAGCAGGATATGCATAGCTTATGATAGATAGAATCTGAGATGGACTAGACCTATTAGACAAACTATCAACAACTATACTTATCCTCACAACTATATATTGAGATGCTCATGCCTTGAGATGAATATGGGGCATCCCACTCATGATAAACATGCAACCTCCAATTTTGATTTGTAATTATTGAAAGCTAGGACCAATTTAGAATTTCAATCACATTGATATGCATGGTATATCTTCTCCATGATGTCATCAAAATATCTCTATTAATTTCTTTGATGCTTTTTTATGCTTCTTTAGTAATTTTTTATTCTACCAACATAATGAGATTGTGACTAATAACCAACACTTATAAGATATCAAAATGCTTTAGGACTGATGTAAACACATGTATATTCCACAAAAATACCAAGCATAATCTCTTCAAGTATTTTGCCATTTCTAGCAAGCTTACATAATCAACAACAAACATGTATAAAATAGCATACATGGAAAATACATGAAAGATTTTAGCCAAAAAGAAGCTTGATCAATTTTTGAGAATTGCAACATTTAAAAACTCACTTGGTAGTTCCTCTCTATTCCCTAGAAACCTGCTCTTTTTCAACTAGAGTTGCTAGAGATGTAGTGGGATCCATGTGTAAAGCCTCAAGGGTTCATCCACCTGTAAGCTTGCAATAGTAGTTTACACAATTTTACAAAGTTCATATTCAATGTAAGAAATTGTGTCATGCAATGCAACCTCTACATCATGTCCATGAGACTTCCAAAAGCAACAAAATCTCTTATGAATGACTACTTCCATAAGCTCAGACATTAGAAAAAGGTTTGGTATTATTGCTAACTTGCAAGAAGAACAACATTTTGACAATTGGGTCATGAGCCTAAGCCGAACGTACCTTAAAACCATCCAAACTCCTACCTTAGGGGGCCAGGTGAGCCAACAAAAGCACTTGTAGTAATAGAAAGAGTGAGGCCAAATTATGATTATTGCATGTCTTAAAGGTCCAATGCTTCGACTCTTTAGTTGAGTCAACTTGGGAAGGAGGTGATGGTGGTAAAGTGATCATTGTGGTAAAGTGTGGCTTCTCTATAGTGCAGTCAAATTCAGTGATATATTCAATCTTTGTGCTTGATTCTCTTGTTCTTGATGACTTGTGAGAGCCCTCAAAATCTTGACTCATTTCAAGAGAACCTTGTTGACTATGTCTCATTGATCTTGGAGACTGGGGATAAGATCTAGACCTTCCACCATTGTGCAATACCCAAGAATATCAAGATCCAACCACATGAACCCATTCCACAAGAAAAGCATCCTAGAAACAATGCAAAAGCAATCAAATAAGCACCTCCTTGATCTTGAGTAAGCTTCATATGTTGGACTTCCTCTTGGCTCCCTACATCAATAACCACCTTGAATTAGTGAAAAGAAACTCTATTCCAATGTGAATATCCCAAGTGTCATGTTTCAATGTAGCCACCCACTAACACAAAATACAAAATATTGCAAGATCTACCAGCAAACCTATATGGATCATGGTATGAAAATTTTGCCTCCCATCTAAGAATATAGCTTCTTTTTCTCTCTCTCTTTCTTGTTGAGAAGCTTTGTGCCTCTCCTTAAGGTTCAACTTTCTCTTTATATAGCAAAAGTTTCTTATGTGTATACTTGGCAACATGTAAGAACAAATGTTCTTTTGCAAGTTTTTGTTAGATACGAATCTTATTCTAGAAAACTTGGCCCAAATAGAGGACACAGATGCACACACACACGTGTGTGCTTTTAGTGAAACCATCATTTCCTTACAATTATGTAAAAATAGAAAACTTGCCAATATGAGAGATTCACTCAAAAATTGTAGTGTGCTATCTCATGAATGTACAATCAAAAAAGTCTTAATGACAGTTTTTTCTAGGAAAAATAAAAAACAATTATCAACACATCCTCAACATAAATCACTCACATGGCAATAATCTCATGCACACAAGCATTCAAACTTCCTTTAAAGAAGACACTACAAGGAATTGGGCAATTAGCGACGCCGATAAGCGATGACGGATATCGGCATCGCTATTGGCGTCGCATTTGCGACGCAAATAGTGACGCCAATAGCGACGCCGCAGGGAAAAAAACACGGCTGAAACCCGAGCGCCATTTTCATTTGTTTTGCTTCGACTTTTGAGAGCGAGAGCGAGGGAGAGAGCGAAGGCTTTGTGAGAGAAGAAGAGGAAGAAGTCTTGCTGCCGCCGCCGCCGCCGCTACCGTTGTTCGCGAAGGAGAGGAGGAGCCCTCATTGCAAAGAGAAGCCGCCCCACGCTCGCCATATCTCATTGGTGAGTCTCCCTCTCTCTTTCTTTTGCTTGTTGAAGGTTTGAATCATTCTCTTTTGCTTGTTTAGGAGAGGAAATGAAAGAGAAGAAGAGAGAGAGGGAGAGAGAGGGAGAGAAAGAGAGGGAGACGGAGAGGGAGAGAAAGAGAAAGGGAGGGAGAGTGCATTCTCTCTCTCTCTCTCTTTCCCTTTTGCTTGTTTAATGTTTAAATCACTTTCTTTTTTACTTGTTTAGGAGAGAAAACAAGAGAGTAAGAGAGAAAGAGAGGGAGAGGGAGAGGGAGAGGGAGAGGGAGAGGGAGAGGGAGAGAAAGAGAAAGAGAAAGAGAAAGAGAGGGAGAGGGAGAGGGAGAGGGAGAGGGAGGGGGAGGAAATGAGAGAGAGAGAGAAAGAGAAAGAGAGGGAGAAGGAGGGAGAGTGTATTCTCTCTCTCTCTCTCTCCCTTTTGCTTGTTTAATGTTTAAATCACTTTCTTTTTTGCTTGTTTAGGAGAGGAAACGAGAGAGTAAGAGAGAAAGAGAGGGAGAGGGAGAGGGAGAGGGAGAGGGAGAGAAAGAGAAAGAGAGGGAGAAGGAGGGAGAGTGCATTCTCTCTCTCTCTCTCCCTTTTGCTTGTTTAATGTTTAAATCACTTTATTTTTTGCTTGTTTAGGAGAGGAAATGAGACAGAAAGAGAGTGAGAGGGAGAGGGAGGGGAAGGAAATGAGAGAGGGATAGAAAGAGAAAGAGAGGGAGAGTGCATTGTATCTCTCCCTCTCCCTTTGCTTGGAGCATGTTTAAATCACTTTATTTTTTGCTTGTTTAGGAAATGAGAGAGAAAGAGAGATAGAGAGGGAGAGGGAGAAAAAGAGAAAGAGAGGGAGAGGGAGAGGGAGAGGGAGGGGAAGGAAATGAGAGAGGGAGAGAAAGAGAACGAGAGGGAGAGGGAGAGGGTGAGAGAGAGAGTGTGCATTCACTCTCTCACGACGGGTTTGGTTGTTTGTTGTTTGAATCACTTTCTTTTTTGCTTGTTTAGGAGAGAAAGAGAGGGAGAAGGAGAGAGAGTGCATTCTCTCTCTCCCTCTCCCTTTTGCTTGTTTAATGTTTAAATCACTTTATTTTTTGCTTGTTTAGGAGAGGAAATGAGAGAGAAAGAGAGCAAGAGGGAGAGGGAGGGGAAGGAAATGAGAGAGGGATAGAAAGAGAAAGAGAGGGAGAGTGCATTGTATCTCTCCCTCTCCCTTTTGCTTGGAGGATGTTTAAATCACTTTATTTTTTGCTTGTTTGGGAAATGAGAGAGAAAGAGAGATAGAGAGGGAGAGGGAGAGGGAGGGGAAGGAAATGAGAGAGGGAGAGAAAGAGAACGAGAGGGAGAGGGAGAGGGTGAGAGAAAGAGAGAAAGAGAGGGAGAGGGAGAGAGAGGGAGAGAAAGAGAAGGAGAGGGAGGGGAAGGAAATTTAAGATAATAGACTTATTGATAATGGTATGCAATGTGCTTTGCCATGGGCCACGTACATTGGTAACTCTTTAAGATGGCTTAAAAATGGTCAATTCCTTCATAATGTCCAAGTAGGGGATCTAATTGTGATAGCATAATTCATTGTTTTTGTATTAACTTTATAGGCATGCCAAATTAGAAATCATGCC
The DNA here is from genome assembly GCF_053477565.2 of Lygodium microphyllum. Classification (NCBI taxonomy): domain Eukaryota; kingdom Viridiplantae; phylum Streptophyta; class Polypodiopsida; order Schizaeales; family Lygodiaceae; genus Lygodium; species Lygodium microphyllum. The sequence continues at coordinate 27,227,812 of NC_141157.1, read as the reverse complement.
AACTAGTCAGCGGAAGGACTAAAAGAAAATGATACCCTAGCTAATGGTCATTAAGGTACTTCATCAAAATGAACCCAAAAGTATTGTTATAGAATAAGAAACCCTTAAATTGAGTATAGGATAATTTCTCTCAGGTCTTATGACTATGAGTAGAATTGATTGAAATAAATTTTATTACTATAATTATTAAATTTCATAGATGGTGCGCATTAATTTTAAAATGGATTACTTATACTCAAAGCCGAGATATAACAAATAATTATCTACCGGGACAAACAAATCCTTGAGCATGATACAAGGCCGAGATATAACATCAGAAAATCTCTCAACTACTATATACAATGCAAGATTTATGGTCAACTTGCAACTTGACGTACATCTCCATAAAGCTATCCATTTAAGCCTCGTTTGTTGTAATGTAGATAAGATGGAAAATGAAAAAGGTCTTATTGTTCAAGACCGCGAGACGTATCTTAATCAGCGTGTCCCATGTCCTTGCTCTCAATGCAAGTTGTCAATTAGACGAAAACACCGATTGTCTATAGAACACGTACGACGATTTGGCGAGTTTCAATCTGAGATCATTGATCAGGCGATTGCGGATTTTCAGCAAACGGTAATTTGAAGTTAATATTAATCATGCATTGTACTCTCAAGCTAATTGAAAACCATACACAATAAGATTGGGTCTTGTTGGCAAATTTTCTATCCAGGGGGGTGATGTCTCGACCCAAGGGGGAGTGCACCCTTTGCGGCCAATTAGAAGAGTTCGTGGACGTGCGATGGATGGATTGCAAGAGCCAATCGACCACTCGCAAGGCCCATCTATACTATCAATGCCAGAGGAGACAGACAATCTTTCCAACCTGCCTACAATCTTGGAGCCTGAGATGGAGGCAATGATCGATGCATTGATTCCCATGGATGTTGAGACATCTGACCCGCTTAGAGAGGAAGCATCCATACCATTATATGATGGGTGCCGAGTATCTCGGTTGAAGACATTGCTTGCACTCTTAAGTGTGCAAGCAAAATACGGTTGGAACAATACGAGTGTGACTGAGTTATTCAGGTACCTTGCACACAGGCTTCATTGATTTTTTTATTGACAGTATTATTGCAAACATTTGTGTTTTTTCAAGGTGTTTTATGATTTTTTTCAGGTTATTGAAATATCATATATTGCCACCTGCAAATACCATGCTTGAGTCTCGTGATGATGCACGACATGTTTTACGGAAGCTTGGCATGGACTACAATAATATATATGCATGTATCAACGACTGCATATTGTTTCGAGATGAATACGAGACTATGGAGACATGTCCAAAGTGTGGTGCTCACAGGTATCGACAGGACTTGCAAGGGCAAACCATCCCTCAAAAAGTTCTCATACACTTTCCGCTCATCCCCCGCATAAACCACATGTTTCGCACGTCTGCCATGGCAAGCTTGACAACGTGGCATGTGCAGAATAGGTCCACGGATGGAGTTCAATGAATATCAGCGGATTAGTGCGCATGGAGCCACATTGACTCTACCTTCCCAGGCTTTGTGCGAGAGCCAAGGAATCTTCGGTTAGGTCTCGCCATGGATGGTGTGAGCCCATTCGGTCTGCGCTCGACTTCTTACAGTGTGTGACCTATAGTGCTTGTCAACTACAACATCCCTCCATGGCTTTCTACGAAGAAAGGACATCTCATCCTTAGCTTGCTCGTCCTGGGCCGCTACAAAGTAAAAAATATGGACGTGTATCTTCATCCATTAGTCGATGAGCTTAAGATTTTGTGGGAGGAGGGGGTCACGGTGCAAGATATGAGCAGGCGCAATAGTCGACGGTCAGCCAACATTCAAGCCATTCTCATGTGGACGATGCATGACTTTCCGGGATTGGGAGAGTGCTCAGGTGAGCAGACCTTTGTTCTCACTGGTAATATCTATATTTTATTTCATTCAATCAAGTATTCACTAGGTCGTGGATCGCCTTACAGGTCTAGTTACCTCAGGTTATCATGCATGTCCATTGTGTGGGCCACAGCTAGACTCCCGAAGGTCACGAACCATGAAGAAGATGGTATATCAAGGACATGCCGCTTTCTTGCCGGAGGATCATGAACTCAGGGAAGGTTTTCTTGGACGACCTCCAGTACGCATGAACGCTGCAAGCTGGTATGAGCTGAAAATGGTAAACCCGGAATCACATCCAAATGGAATGCGACGGTTCTCAATTTTCTACGAGTTGCCATATTGGACCCACTTACAAGTCAACCACTTGTTGGATCCCATGCATATTTTCAAAAATGTGGGCAGCTTGCTATGGGACCACATCACAGGAAAGAGAGACACTATAGGGTCACGAATGGATTTAAAGGAGGTAGGTAAGATGGAGGCGCTTTGGCCGCAGTCGAGTGCTGAAGGGGGAGTGCAGCTTCCTCGCGCTCCCTGGATTTTGTCTACCAAAGAAGAGCGCATTGTGAAGCAAGTAATCAAGTCTACCCGCACTCCGACGGGTATGATGCGTTCTCTCAGGTCCGCATTTTCTAAAGATGACCAAATGTCTGGGCTAAAATCCCATGATTGGCATAAGATATGTCAGGTTTGTGAACAGAATGGATTTTAATTAGCGTGGACATTTTGAAATTTGAAAAGTGACCATATTTCATAATGCTTTCTCATTTGTGGCAGTTTGTCCTACCGATCGTGATCGGGGGATGCCTTACTCCAGAAATTCACGAGGCCATTTACAAGTTGTCGAGTTTGGTGCAATGGATCTCACAGAAAGAGATTAAGACATCCTCTATTGAACCCGCAAGGCGGGGAGCAGTTGAGACGGTCTGTCTTTTTGAGAAATACCTGCCTACTAGCATGCTCACGATACAAGTTCACCTTCTTGTGCATCTTGTGGACGAAGTGGAGATTGCTGGACCTGTCCATACGCGATGGATGTTCTTCCTGGAGCGCTTCATGAAAACCCTGAAAGGCTTTGTATGACAACGAGCTCATCCAAAAGGTAGCATGGCAGAAGGTTGGTTGGTGTCAAAGGCATTAGTGCATATCTCACAATGGCTACCAACGGTGGAACCAGACAATGAAATGCTATGGATGCTGAAGGACGATGATAGGCTGACTAGAGATGTGGTGGTTGGAAATGGGGTAGAAAAAAGAATGGATGCCTCAATGGAAGAGAAGGTGAATCGCTTTTGTATGTTGCACCATGTCTCCATGGAGACGTGTCTCGCCAAGTACCAGATTGCAAGGCAAGATCGAGAGAAAGCGCGAGCTGAATTCCGACGCAGTACGCATCAACGACCGATTCGATATCTCGAAGGCATGGAGGAGATACCACGGTTTATGTCAACACGATGGTTGCATGGAGCCTTGACCGCAGCATCCAGCGAAGGGACAGAGGTCTCAATGGAGGAGTGGGAGTTCTCGAGGGGATGTAGTCCAAAGGTAATGAGGGGTTTAGAATGTGTCGTATCTAAATTTGCTTGCTATATCTAATTTGAGTGTTTCAATGTGCAGTACAAAATATATAGTGCAGCGTGGTCGCGCGGACGGCATTTTCGGGTGGAGCTTATTGACAAAATGCGCTCCACAATGGACTGTGGTGTCATGGCAAGGTTTGAGCAAGAGAGCCGGTGACGAGCAACGGATCCGAACACGGTTGTGGATGAGATGGAGTATTTTGGGAACTTGCAAAGTATTATTACGGTGGATTACTGTAGCTTCTCCATGATACTATTCGATGTGCAGTGATTCAAAGTGGTACTTGGAGGAGCTGGAGCAACAGTTCGATGATGTCCATTTGGATTTCTTGAAATAGATTCCGAAAAAAATGGACGGATTTACATGACACCTTTGTGTTGCCGGCCCATTGTGAACATGTACAAATAGTCATTTGCTTGCTAATTGTAATACGACATGGTTTATGTCACAATGGTTTGAACTCGCTTTGTAAGTGTTTGTGAACAGGTAATCTTCTATCCAAACCCCCGACAACCTCGATGGTGGTATGTTATACCTTCAACTCCTCGAGGTGTAAGAGTATATGATCAAAGCGATGTTCCAGGCATAGATGAAGAAAATATGCAAATAGAGGGATCGATATTACAAGGGGTGGAGGCCACTGCAAGCTTGGAGCCCACATCGGCTAACAATGATGGAAATACAGAAGTCGTAGAATTTTTTGAGAACGAGGCAAACTCATTCTTTTGTGGTGACATGTCTATCGACCTTCCAGTGTATGCAGAGTTGTGTCAGGAGATTAACATGGAACCATAGAAGGTAGATAAGATATGCATTTTAAGAGGGATTTTTCAAAAATGATTTATATTAATGTGCTTTGTATAGTTTAAAATGATTATTCTAACATCATTTTTGATCTGTGCAGGTATCGACATTTTCAGGATGAGTCGAGGGATGAGCGATGAGGAGTTTCACGACATGATGGCACGCATGTCTCCAGATCAGCTCGCGAGATTCAAAGAGATGGCAGATTAGGAGATGTCTCGTTCTTTGTCAGGGCGCTCTGCTAGATCAGCTTCAGCACGATCAGATGCTTCAGCTTCGAGCAGACGATCTCGACAGTCGCGACTTGGGCCAGAGGGAGGGACTGCAACTGCAGGAGGATCAGGGGGTGCTGCTGTGGAGACACGGACGTGGTGTCTCCGTCTCGTCGTTCAGCTGGAGCTGCGTCACCTCCAGGATTTGTCACACCTGTGGGGACGTCCACTCCAGTTACTCCGGATTTTGCGTAGCCGTCGGCAGATGGCACGCCTTTTGGTGGCACTCCTTTTGGTGGAACCCCTTTGAGTGGCACTCCGGGAGAGGGTACCCCCGTCGGTACACCGGATGTACAGGGGTCTCCTGGATATGCCTAGGAGCGTGGACGGAGATGGGAGAGGGCCCATCTTAGGTAGACTCCTAGGGGCTATGGATACCTAGTGGATAGTAGGTCAGGAGCCATCATCATGAATGATGAGGAGAGGAGGGTGATGGCTCGCATGAGGGAGTTGTGCCAACAACTTTTTCGGCACAACGTCCTGGATCATTGGAGGAACATACCGGAGGGGAGCAAGGACTACATAGTAGCATCCTTGCACGAGGAGTGCCCGGTGCCAGCCATAGTAGATAGATTCTCTATGGGCTGGATGATGGATTGCATGCGTGCATACATGTCACATAGACGATCCGATGCACGCAAGGCAATCAAGAGTGGGGGTCCAAAGCCCGAGTGGTTAGATGCAGATGATTGGCACTGACTGAGGGAGGAGGCTATGCATCATCTTGGGAGTGGCGGCCACAGGACATATTTGGAGGACTTTGTAAGTTTCTCTTTTGTTTTGCTTATTTGTTTTTTTGAGATATTCTTTGTACTGACAATAATGTTTCTAACAATTAGCATTTTGTTTTCTTTGCAGCACTCCATTACAAATCGCGATCCGCAAGGCCTTAAGACTCGATATGCAGAGAGGCACGGTCTCAGGGCATTGATCGACCGATTGTATAGACGCGGCGGCCCTGTAAGTCACTCATCTTTCTTGTCCATAGTTACCATGAGATATTTGAATGCATTATTGTATGATGGATTGATATGTTGTTTCTTTTTCTGCAAAATCCGTTTCATGCTCCTTTGTAGTGGGACGAGCTTTCGGGGGACGAGGATTTGTAGCTCGCCCTTGGATCCTTAGAGCTCACACACCTTTAGTTTTTAGTCGCCTGATCTATGTAGACATTTTCTATGTATTAGTGATATCGTTTCATGATTGTATCAATCGCATTTTTTGCGATCATGTATTTATTTCATGTATCACTTTTATGATTTCAGTATACTTGCACTTGTGGATCGCCTCAAGAACATATTCAAGCATTCGAAGTTGTAGTAAGGCACTGTAGAAATGCTCACTGTATCGTGGAATGGATTCATGATCTCTTTGTTGCAGAAGATCCCACTGTTTGATTACTTTTTCATGGAATTGAGGTGGAAGAAAATTTCGCAAAGTTTTCTTTTGAAAGGCGTCCTTAGTAGTAGGACAATCAATACTCTTGCGAACAAAAATCCACCATTACGATGCTCTCTTTGTCTACTAGATGATTAGTCACTACAACAGAAACGAGGCATAGACGCACAATGTCGGGCGCGTCTATCAGAGCGTCTATAAGTGCGTGTAAACGTGCGTGTAAATAGATGCAAATTTTGCGTCTATATATCCGCGCAAATAGACGCTAATATAGACGCGCCAGCAGATGCACAATTATTTAACCACCTAAAATTAGCCTTTCGTTTGCAAACGCTTTGTATGCAGCAGTGCAGAAACTATTTTGTATGGCTCTCATACAGCACACAGTGCTATATCCGCCACAAAAAAAAAATTTCTCTGTTACCGTCGCTATTTGCATCGCAAATTTACTGCTCGCGTCGCTATGAGCATCGCAAATTCTCTGCAACCGTCGCTATGTGTGTCGCTATATGCGTCGCATTTGTGATGCATATAGCGACGCACATAGCGACGCAAATAGCGACGATTCTATGGCGTTGTCAATTACGACACTTTTTGCGATGACAAGAGCAAATTTTGTTGTTTGTATTTTCATCGCTTTAAACGTCGCTATAAGGTCTATATCTTGTAGTGAGACAAATGTGATGTATATAAACACACAACATCCAAAACCTTATGCAATGGAAGAAAAACAAATAAGAAAATTGATAAATGATTGATCTTACTCTCACCATGGTAGCATCACCTTTAACAACCTCTTTTTCTACTTTTTCTCTTCTTTTTTTGCCTTTCTCTCCATATATAGGAGCCAATTGAACTTTTTGACTCCATAATGTTTGGCAAACAACTGTCTCTATTTCTTCATCTTCACTGTCCTCAATTCTACTTTCCTCTTCATCTTCATCCTCTTCAAACCCATCACTTTTAGAGAGTGCATAGTCTTTTTGACTCTTGCCATCATATGCAAAGCCCACCTATGCATATGTACCTATACCTAGTTGGATAGTGTGTGAAACCCGTTGCCTACAAAAAGTATAATCCCTCTCTTAATTGAAGCATTCATCCTTACCAAGAAAAACATGTTATACTTAATAAAATAAAGCAAACATGTAAATGGAGGCATCTCACCTATCTCATACAAAAGGTGATACATCCATTGCCTCCAATTCGTGTTCAACATCCTCCAAACCTTGTTCATATTTGATTGAACAAAAAAACATACAACATAAATATAAACACGTGTAGACCAAAACTTGACCTTATCAAATTTCAAAAACATAAATGTACTTGCAATAAAGGACGTGACTATATCATTGTTATTATTAAGATATAAGAGATTATAGACATCCATGCCATTTGTGTTTAATCAAATCTCAATAACGTTCAAGATTCACAAGTTCCTCTAGTTATTCCTCCTCTATTTTTTCTCTTGGGGCACGATATCTCCCATCATTCTCAAAAATGAAATCAAAGATAGCTCTACCATAAAATCTTTCACATAGCAAAAAAAGTAGCTATATGTACAATAAACATATTCAAACCTATTGATAAGATTTTTTTGTTTACCATTCCATGGAATCCTGTAAGAAAAAGACAAAATGTTCAAAGTTTGCACCTCATCATTTTTGAGTCTCTCAAAATACAAACAACAATGCAACATCATACTTTCTACCAAACTCTACTGTCCATTGAAATGATAGGAACTTTAGTCACACTTAAGAGGTTGACAAATAGGCTGATGGGACCTGAAATGGGCCAGCACTGGCTATGGCACTAGCCAAACCTCATGCTCATGACACACAAACACCCTCACGGCCTCGCGGACCAGGAGCGTCAATCTAATGCTGAAGGACAAACTGCCCTAAAGCTTAATTTATGCGTTTATAGTTTATAGTCCAACGTTTCCCTTAAACTCCTCAAAGGGAGATCCCAAAGTACTTAGGCATAAAGCCTCGTCACACACATATAGGAGGCACTCCATGACTAATAGTCGAAGCCTCACTGCAGCTCTCCTACATCGCAGGGATTGGCCCTTTGATGCGTTACTAAACATATAACACAAACGAGCACAAACTCCTCTCTCTTATATTTCTCGTATTTCCAGGAGGTATACCATGCTTCCTCACTTCACAGTCCCTTAGGAAACCGACCCTCTACCCTACGGCAAGGGATAACCTCATACTCTCAATCGTGGGTCAAAGTCCTAAGAAGACAATTGCAATGCAGTCCAAGAGATTTTCCTTCGATAGCATGAACCATGCATAGTGCATAATGTGAATGGTTTAGTGCACAAACAATAGAAAATCAGCATTGTGTATCGTGCGAAACCAATCTTTTCATGATTTCCATGCTAACGTTTATGTATTGAAACGAGGAGAGACACCGAGCCTTACGCTCATGCTGCCTTTTCCTTTATTTTAAAACACGTCCATTAGCCATGATGCAACACATAAATCAAATTTAAGATTGTACTTTAACGCTCAAACTCCCCTCTCACCCTACCGTTTAATGTTTTGCAATCGTTGATAGGTGTAAGAGTCGTTTTATTTGTATTTCTTTGTAGAGAAAGCAATAAATACGGACAAAACATAGAAATGAGGGTAAACCGAGGCTAACCTCGTGCTCTACCTTCATTATACATTGCACAAATACTTATGTGATTTTCTAGAATTTTCCTTTTATCGTTTCCTAATTTTCTCCCATTTAAAACCCATTTTTCATCATTTTTTAGTATTTTTCCTCTGCTATCTTCAATAAAAAATGACTAAAAATTGAGTTTGATTATGGGCTATGACCCTTAGGTTCTTTGACAGCAAAATTTGAGGTTTTATTGATGTTATATCTCATGTTTTCCCTTTATTTTGCAAAAAACCCCTATTTTGCCTCTTAAACGCGTGTTTTACGGGTTTTATACCATTAATTTCATAACACTTATGATTTTCTGATTTTTTAGCATAAACTGATCAAACTCATAGCAAACAACAACATAATGCATAATCAGCCCATGGGAACAATATTTCATCAACCAAATAGCATAAAAACTCATTTTTTCTTCATAAAAATTGAATTACCGCTTAGGCTTTGTGTCTCGGGATCTCGGTTTTGCTATGGGACTACGTGTCAACCCTCATTCAATGTTCAACATCACTCCGCATTGCCGTCTCCAGCCCCTCTTCATCCACAGAGCAATCTGATCCTTGCCGGGACGAGCATCCGCCATTCCTTCTTCTTCCTGCGTGCACCACCCCTTAGAGGAGAGAGAGGGAGGAGAGAGAAAGACTTATTTCCTCTCTCTCTCTACAGTCAGTCATTTCATGCACGAGAGGAGGCGATACGAGGCCGAGAATCAATGTGGTTTGTTGCTGCCTTCATTGCCATGGCTTCTTTGTAGCCACCATATCTCTTTTTTTTTGGGGGGGGTCAGTTTGCGTCACGCTGATCAGCGCGACGCCATGCCCCCCTACCTCATTAAAAAATTAAGAGGGGGGGTCCCAAAAGGCACCCCCTTTGGCCCCCCCTCCTTGGCCACCCCTTCGATTCTAGCCCTTTTCCCGGCCTTTCTCGCGTCCGATGTCCAAATCGCATTCCGAAAAATCCTGCGCATCCGCCTCGGCATTCTGGACTGGTCAACAGCTTCTTTGACTCGCATAGGCACATGAAAAAATTACTAAAAATCCGCAAGTGTCGCACGGGTGTCTTTAGAGCACTTGACGCTTAAAATCGTCCTAGGTCAAGCCGCCGCCTTCGACATTGAATATTTTTCCCTTAATATTCGTAATTTTTAGCTATTTTTAAGCACTTCTCGACAACAAAACTCCGCTCTCATTGGCGATCATGGGATAGGGTGACTCAGCCCGTCGAATCCCACAATAGATCTACATAAAACAACCAAAGGAAGCATCAAGCTGATACAAAATTATGCGAATGTTCAAACTGGACATGACTAGTACACTTGGAATTTTATGAACAAACATAAGGATTTACTTGATGGATTGTCTATTACTTGCAAATGTTCACGATGAAGACCATGTTCACGTCCCCTTCAAGGAGGATATATTTGTTGTTAAAGAGGATTCTAAATTCTCTCATATTTCCCAAAAGAGAATCAAATGCTAAGAGACATTGTGGGCTCATAATGAAATTATAGGTTGCCTTTGTAGCTAATTAGTTATTGATACTTGAATCTCATAGAAAACGGACCGATTAATCCAAATCATGTCAAAGTTAAACACATGTTGCCCACCTCACTACAAGGATATACACATATAGCGATGCTAAGTAGCGAAGTTTTTTTTCGGCGTCGATATTAGCATCGCTATCTGCGTCGCTATCAGCATTGCTATTTAGCGACACAAATAGCAACGTAAATAGCGATGACTTACTGCGGTAACATTTCGCGAAAACCTGAACGTTTCTTTCAAACGAGCGCGCGAAGGCGGAGAGAAAGAGAAAGGGAGGTGAGCAAGAGAGGGAGGTAAGCAAGGAAGCAAGCTGCGAGCCGCATGCGAGGAGAGGAGCATCGCCCGCACGAAGAGGTCGTGGAAGAAGTAGAGAGCACGACGATATGCCTTGTTTTGGTTTCTTTACAATCTTTGTTTTGCTTTGCAATGTAGGTTAGAAAGTGTTGGTTTCTCTTCGATCTTTGTGTAGCTTTGTGTTTCTTTGCAATGTAGGTTAGGAAGTGTTGAAAGAGAGAGAAATGGAAGCCAGTGTTTTCAAAATTTTTCTTGTGTTGGTTTTTATTCTTTGCAATGTAGATACGAAAATGTATGTGTATAAGCATAGTTTAGAGCCGACCTCAAAGATAGATAAGTTTAGAGCCAAAATCAAAGAGATAGGTACAAAAATTTTTAAAAAAAGACCTGAAATATATATAGTGGAGTGGTCCCAATATACAATATAGAATCGTTATTAAATTATCATTCCATTACATCACAGTCAAGATGTCTAACACTCACAACCAACTTGGTGGTGATCGTGAGGCTTGGCTCAATCAACATGTCCCCTGTCCATGCACGCAATGCAAATTGGCCATTCGTCGGAAACATCGTTTTTCCATAGAGCACGTGCAACGGTATGGAGAGTTTCGAGTTGACATAATCGACCAAGCAATCTTGAATTACGAGATTGCGGTAAGTTCTCTCTCATTACTATATGACATGTAATTGATTTAAGTATAACAGTTTGGGATTATCTTAGAAGTTAGCTCCTTAACGTCCTTTACAGGGTCAGGGCCATGTCGATACATTGTAGTCCGTAGATCTCTTGCATCCAGTAAGACGGGTTTGTCCGCACTCTATACAAATGCCGTCCGAGATAACTAACTGTCTCATAGAAGGTGATAACTCTCAACCCCCTTCTATGGGTGAGAATGCTAGAGACATGGACAATCCTCCTGCTTTTTTGGAGCCCGAGTTAGAGGACATGATCGAATCATTGCTTCCGACGGACTCGGAATCCCAAGATCCTTTAATTGTGGAGGTTGCCATTCCATTGTATGATGGGAGTTGGATATCCCATTTGAAGACACTTCTTGCATTGTTGAGCATACAAACAAACTATGGATGGAGTGATGCAAGTGTGAGCTATTCAGGTATATTATGATGTGTATGATTCTTTATTGAAAGCCATTAAAATGTGCTATGTAGTACTCTAATAACATGCTTCATTGCAATCTGTAGAACATTGAAATCTTACATTTTGCCTACCCAAAACACGATGCCTGAGTCTCGTGATGATGCAAGACGAGTGTTGCAAAAGCTAGGCATGGATTATAATTGCATTCATGCTTGCCCCAATGATTGTGTTCTCTTCCGGGGAGAGTTTGAATTGTTGGCCACATGTCCCAAGTGCGGTGCGGACAAGTATCGAAATGACTTGCAAGGATAGACTGTTCCGCAGAAGGTTTTGAGGCACTTTCCGCTGATACCGCGTGTTCGTCACATTTTTCGGACCAAGATTTTTGCAAATTTGACTACATGGCATGCAAAAAATCAATCCATTGATGGTGTACAGTGTACACCAGCTGACTCAAAAGCATGGCATCACATTGACGAGAGACTTTCCCTAACTTTGCAAAGGAGGCGAGGAATCTATGATTCGGTCTTGCCATGGATGGGATAAATCCTTTTGGTTTATGTTCCACCTCCTATAGTGTATGGCCCGTAGTCCTTGTTAACTACAATATACCACCATGGCTTTCCACCAAGAAAGGACACCTTTTGCTCAGCTTGCTTGTGCTTGGATGATACAAAGTCAAGAATATGGATGTCTACCTCTCTCCACTGATTGATGAGCTAAAGGAGTTGTGGGAGGGAATTGTAGTGGAGGACATGAGCAAACATATTGGTAGGCAATCTGCAACTATAAGGGCAATTCTTATGTGGACCATGCATGACTTTCCAGGTTATGGAGAATGCTCTAGTAAGGCGTGTTTTCTTATTTTGCTAGTTTTTTTTGAGCGATTTTTGTGTTATGGCATGCCTCATTGTACATGTGTGTTCTACAGGGCTAGTCACGTCAGGTTACCATGCATGTCCTCTGTGTGGACCAAGGTTGGATTCTCGTATGTCAAAATCTATGAAGAAGATGGTATTTGAGGGACATCGGGCTTTTTTGCCATAGGGTCATGTCATGAGAGAAGGATTTCTTGGTCGCCCTCCTGTGAGAATGAACGCACTGAGCTAGTTTGATTACAGGATGGTGAACCAAGACTAGCTTCCCAGTGGAATGCGACACTTCTCAATATTCTATGAGCTAACTTATTGGAAAAAACTAAAAATTAACCACCTTTTAGATCCCATGCACATTTTTAAGAATGTGGATAGCTTGCTATGGGACCGCCTCACTGGGCAGCGAGACACACTAGGAGCAAGGATGGATTTGAAAGCAGTGGGAAAGATGAAACCATATTGGCCTGTAAGTGACGTCGACGGTGAGTGCAATTGCCGCGCGCTCCTTGGGTTTTTTCTGGCAATGAAGTGCGATGAGTAAAGGAAAAGATCAAGTCCTTTCACACGCTGTCTGGCCTAATGCATTCTCTCAAGACAACATTCACAAAGGATGACCAACTGACATGACTCAAATCCCATGATTGGCATAAGATGTGTTGGGTATGTACGGTATGAGACTGCGTATGGCATGATTCTGCATATTAGATTTCAAAATTTCTGTTTGTTTATACACAATATTAATTACATGGTTTTCATAGTTCGTATTGCCAATCGCAATCGCGGGTCTCTGATATCGGAGGTACGGACAGCCATTTACAAATTGTCCAAGTTGGTTCAGTTTGTCTCCCAAAAAGAGATTCACACATCATCGATTGAATCCGCAAAATGCATGGCAGTAGAGACTGCTTGTCTTTTGGAGAAGTATCTTCCCACTAGCATGCTCACGATGCAAACCCATCTTCTAGTGCATATTGTAGATGAATTGCAGGTTGTAGGTCCAGTGCATAATCGATGGATGTTTTTCCTTGAACAGTTCATGAAGACCTTAAAGATATTTGTGTGACAACGAGCTCGTCCTGAGGGTAGCATGGGTGAAGGTTGGTTAGTGTCAGAGGCCTTGGTGTACATTTCTGAGTGGTTGTCAACTGTGGACCAAGACAAAGGCTTGATATGGTCACTTAAGGAGGATGATCGTCTGAATGGAGATGTCCTAGTGGGAAATGGAATAGAGAACAAGATGGACGCATCCACGGAGTCCAAGGTGAACCGATTTTGTATGCCACATAGCGCTACAATGGAGAAGTGGCTGCAACAGTATGAGGATGCTCGAGCTGAGCGAGAGTCTGCAAGATCTGTATATGGCAATGGCCCATTGGATATCCGAAGGGCTTAGTGGAGATGCCTCTACTCATGTCAACTAGATGGCTACATGAGGCCCTAACCAAAGCATCTCAAGATGGAGAAACAGTTACTGAAGAAGAGTGGGACTTCTCATGTGGATGCAATCCCAAGAAATTACAATCTATATTGCAAATCACAACTAATATACTTGTTCTTCTCCCAGTATAAGGTCCATAGTGCAGCATGGTCACGTGGACGACATTTGAGAGTAGAGCACATCGACAAGTTACGCTCGACAATGGACTATGGAGTGATGGCAATGTTTAAGCAGGAAAGCCGATGATGTGCCACAAATCCAAACCATGTAGTTGCAGAGATGGAGTATTTCAGATGTTTACAGAGTATCCTTGCAGGGGACTATTGAAGTTTCTCCGTGACCATATTTGATGTGCAATGGTTCAAGGTTACTCTCGAAGGAGCAAGTGCAACTGTTCGGCGAGGGCCAAGTGGCTTTGTTGAGATTGACTCAATGAAGAAGTGGACCCATTTCAGTGACACATTTGTTTTGCCAAATCACTGTGAGCAGGTAAGAGTCCCTAATACTTGACACGCTTTAGCAATCTCAAAGTGGACTTTTATACTAATCGTAATATGGATCAGGTTGTCTTTTTCCCTAATCCGCAATAACCTCAATGGTGGTATGTCATTCCCATGACATCTAGGAGTATCCCCGTGTTTGCCAAAACCCCCATACCGATCGTAGAAGAGACACCTTTAAGAGCGGCAATGACAGAAGGCATACAAGAAACTAGGATGAACCACCTGGAGGACCAAGACATCTCACCTATGGAGATAGAGGAGATAAAGGATGGGTTTTTTGAAAATGAAGTAGAGTCCTCATTTTGTGGAGAATTTTGTATAGATATCCCATTGTATACTGAGCTATGTCAAGATGAGATTATGGAACCCTAAACAAAAGTGACTCAATCAAAACGTTCCTCCCACTACAACAATGCCAATTTTTGCAAATCGGTTAGGACAGTTTGTATGTTTTTGGAGTATGGTGTTTTGTATTATCTAATTTTTATTATTATTTTAAAATGAAGTCTTGCTAATTAAGTCTTAGTTTTATTATGTCTTGCAATTCATTATCTAATATTATTATTTTTCCTTGTATGTGCAGGTTTAGGATTTGGGCACGGACGGCAAGATGAGTCACGATTTTACAGATGATGACGTTGACGCGATGCTAGCACGTTTCTCACCGGAGCAGCTAGCATGGGTCAGAGATAGAGCCGATGCACAGCTTTCCCGTTCCACCTCAGCATGATTGGCAGACTCTAAACAGTCTAATGCTTCGGTCTCCAGTAGACGCAATCGCAGGTCTCACTTTGCTTCAAACTCACGTAGTCAAGGAGGAGGTAGCTCCTATTGTGGGGATACAGATGCAGTCTCTCCCACTCGCACTACCACCAGGGAGTCGATACCGTCTTTCACTGGCGGTGGTGGGTAGACATCTACTGCTCCCACTCCTTCACGCACCCCACCGATCACTCCCAGGGCTGACAAGAAGTACACGAAACCCACTTTTCCAGGTATGTATTTTCACATCCTTTTTCGCATTAGCACTTATCAATTCAAGTTGTGTTTGACACATTTGTATTAATGTCATGAAAGTACCCATTTGCAAAATCTTGGAGGTTACTCGTATCTCATAGATAAGGCCTTTGGCCATTTATACATGAATGATGATGGAAAAGCTGTCATCTCTAAGATGCATGAGTTGTGCCAACAAGTATTTTGGCACAATATTACAAACAAGTGGAAGGAGATTTCAATATGCCAGCAAGGAGTACATAATCGATACATTGTATCGAGAGTTCCCTCGGCCCTCTAGCAATGATAGATTTTTGAGAGGGTGGATGATGATGCGTATGCGTGACTATCAGTCACATAGGCACTCTGATGCACGCGAAGCAGTCAAGCAGGGCAAATCAAAGCCGGAGTGGCTGGATACAAAGGACTAGAGTAATCTCCAGGATGAGGCGACATCCACTCCAGAAAAGTGGAAGCAGTATAAGGACGCAGCAAAGGCGTGCTTGGATGCAGGATCGGTGCATCACCTTGGTAGCGACGGCCATGCAACATTCCTGGCAGATTTTGTAAGTATTAATAGGGTAGAGTACTCTAATTTAATGACATCTATGTTGATGTATGTATTTCGAACATGAATCTCAAGTACGTTGTTTTTCAATGTTTGTGTGCTATAGCAAGGTTTTACGAATCGCGACCCGACTGCACTAGAGGTAACATATGGGGAGAAGCATGGCTTGATTGCCTTGATCGAGAAGCTCTATGCTCGTGGAGGACCGGTAAGTAGTAATAAATATCATTCCTAATTTGAGAAATATGTCATTATATGTTAGTTTGTATTTGGTACTCACAATTATATATGTATTTGCTGTTGCAGACTCCCTTTGATATGCCACTATAGCGAGAGGAGTTTTCTGATGCAGATGAGTCGTAGAGAGTAGATTAGGCTACATAGGATTACTCCCCATCTTGTATTATGTAAGGCCTTATGGCCTTTATCCTCCATATGTAATAGCTAAGTGTATATGTTTCAGACTTCTATGTTGTAGCATGACTCCATATTTGCTTTGTTGTAGTAGCACTTCTCAATTTAAGTTATGTTATTTTCTTTATCAATGCAGTGCACATTTGTGTTAATTAATGTCATGAAAGTACTTGTTTGCAAATCTTGTCATTATTTGGGATCGATTATCTAACTTCTTTGACAGCAAGAATTGTCTCTTAGCCCTGTGTGGCTCTAACTGTGGTAGGGCTACATCGTAGCTCTGCCACAAAAAAAAATTATTTTCTACAACCGTCGGTATCAGTGTCAAAAAATAATTCTGCAATCGTCGGTATTAGCATCACTACAAAACCGTCGCTATTTGCCTTGCTAATTTCGTCGGTATTAGTGTCGTTATAGCGACGGTTTTGTAGCAACGCTAATATCGACGCTAATAGCAACGATGGGGATATTTTTCATATATAAAGAAAACGTCGTTTTTAGCTTATATATGTTGTAGTTCCTCATCTATGATTAAGATCAATTTGTAACTTACCAAGGTTGGAAAATGTGATAAAAATTAATGTCCCAAGGCAAATAGGTGAGTTCCTCAAGGCACACAAGTTTTGAAATAACCACAAAAAATTATGTATGGGATTGAATGCAAAAGTCTAATTTTAGCAACATGGAATGCCACACCTTTTAGTAAGCTTAACATATTTTTTTGGGTGACTAGTTGTGTTGAAGTTTTCCATAAAGGTAAATTTTGTAAATTGATGCCAATTCTATGACATTTTTCCTTTATGCAAGGTTGAAAAAGAGGGTCATTTTAATCTCTTTGGCAATGCAAGTGCATCAAAGTGACTACTTGGTTTAAAGCCTACTTTGTGTGGTGACTATTTTCCATAGATAGTGCTAGAAAGCAAGCGAACAAAATATAACTTGATAAGGCCATTTAGAATTCCCCAGTATAAAATATAGGGAATGGAACTCCCTAGTTGTGTAGCAAGTTATTCCCTACTATATATATGGACAATGGGACTCTCTAGCTATATGTCCTATAATGTCCTACTATAAGGTGTGGGAAATGGGAATCCCTAGTTGTAGACAAATTTTGGAAGGGGGGACTATAGAGGTTCAATAGAAAGCCCTAATCTAATCATAGCCACTGACTATTCCAATTTTTCACTTCATATCACTAGTGATGGATCCCAAAATGGCAGCTTGAGCATGGAGTTGCAAAATTATTCTTTCTCACTCCTCCATCTCTCTCCTCACTTGAAGATAGTTCATGTGGTCTTCTTTGGAGAAGACCATAATGGAGATCAGTGGTTCGACTTGAATGAGATTGATGTGGAATCATCCCAGCACTAAGAAGTGATGACCAACACTATTCAAAGAGCAATGACAGGTTCGGGGGATGTTTAAAAATTTAGTTTTTGAGACCTGAAACCTTAAAAATGGCAATAAGTCTCTTTTAATAAACATTCAGATTCATTTTTACAAACCATGGTGGAAATCTTGTTCATATGTGATGAGTTTTTCTAAGGGATTTTCTTGCAATGCGTTTGAGGGCTATGAATCATTAAATGCAAAATCTATGTCCATATATGTATGTTATTAAAATTTTAAAGCCTAAAATTCATGTTCTAAGTAGAAATATGACGTCTTTATTAATTTCGGAGAATCAAATCATGTTCATATGAGATAAAATCAAGTATGATAATAGATTAGAGTGTGAATTAATTTCTTGGCTCAAAAAAATAAAAATATAATATTAATATAAAGAAAATAAGAGAAAATACAATTTTGGACAAAGAAAATAGGAAAAAAATAAATTTTGTGATTGAAAATTTATGAAAAATTAGAGACATATTTTTGAAATTATGAAAAATGTAAAGCGTGAGGATTGACTACATTTTACTATTTTTTATATATTTTAATACGTATTTATCACTTTTTAATATAAAGAAATTTAAAGGAAAAACCTTTTCAACATACCCATTAAATGAAAAATCTTAAACAATAGGGGATTGTGGGAGTTAAAAAATCTTTGAATTTTTATTTTATAAATATTATATTATATAGGATTTATTTGATTTAAGTCTTAAAAAGGGCAATAACACATGGTTTTAATGCTGCCTTAGCAATGACGCAATATGTTAGAGTGCATTCATGAAAGGTCTCTTTATGCACATCCATAGTGATTGATTTATAATTTTACTTGTTTGAGCACATATGTCATTCACCTTGTATCCACATTTTGATACGCGGTATAAAGAAGATTATCTCAATGATGCATAACACTTGATTTCAAATGATTAATCTAGAATGAGTGTGAGGTTCCTTAGGCTCTAGGTTTAGTGTTATGGTTTCCTTAAGGGATTTATGTGGTAAGAATCATGTTATCTCCTGGAAAATTTTATCAAAAGAGAGGACTATGTTGCATACGTGCTTTATGTTGAGACAATGCATCTTGGGGCTGATCCTTGGGGTGTAGGAGAGCCATAGTGGGGTCATAGCAAGAAGCGGGGGGGGTGGGGGGGGCGGTTGCTACCTTTGTTTATGCTACGAGGTTCTAGCCACTGATATATTTGGGTACTCCCTGTGCTTGGAGTCGGGAAGGGAAATAGGTTGGACTACAATATAGAGATGGTATCTACAAGTGTGTTCCTTTAATGGATCAGTTCATAGTGTCTATATGCTCTTGGCTAGATGTGAGGCCATGGGGTTGTTTAGGTGAGTTTAGGAGGCCCAACTAGAGCCCTAGAGCCTCTTTGAAATCACAATAGCATAACATTCTCATACCTTTTTGAAATTGATTACACTATGCCTTTAGCATTCATGTTTTTGCAAGGTTGATCAACATTCATGAACAAGCATACATTTCTATGGGATCCTCCTCTCTCTTCTCTCACAAGACAAGATTTTCTCACAAGGGAATATTGTCACCCACTTAACCAAGAAAATCACCTCCTCTATGGTTAAGCCAATGAAAATATTGCTAGCTTCTTCCTTTAAGAACAGAGGTAGCTAGTTATAGAACATGATTAGCCACCCTCTTCATAATATGCTTAAAATCTGCAAATTGATAATCCTCAGTAGAGTTGCTTAGAGGATTCCTTGGCCATTTCAAAAGACCAAAAACTCATATTTTTGTCCAACTCAACACACCCTCTTCATAATAGTATTGCCTCCATAAACAAAGCAGCTTCTATTTCTCCTTGTGATTTGTAGCAAACAATTCCAACTTGGATATCATAAGTTCCTATATGGTAGTACATATTTTCCCATAAGTAGAAGTCTCTCACAATTTCCCCAACCTTTGGAGTGAGTTGCAAGCATGTGATTCCAAGCTCAGCATGTAGCTTCTCTATCTTCATTTCTCGATTTTTACATGACATTTTCTTTCCTTTTTGTCCAGAGCATAGGCTCAAGCAACATTTGAGTATTTTTCATTGTCATAAGGCTACCCAATATTGTTCCTTACACTCATAATTTAGATCCTTGGTGATTGGAACACATAAACAATGCTACCACAAAACACAATTGAAACACATCTCGAGAAATTAATTACCTTAACACATCCATTGGCACCAATACTCTATGTAGTATTTGGTAGTTACCACAAAATCGACACCACTACTACATATAGACTTTGTGAATCTACACTTTATAGCATCATATTAATCCATTATGAAACATTACAAAGTCCGGTTGGAAGTCCAATCATATCAATTCAGTAGAAGTTAAGCTTACAACTCCTCTAGCACCATGAATAGAATCATAACTCCTTCTTGATAATTGTGATTGATAAGAAAATATCAAAGGAAGTGCTATTAGAGTTCCATGGAAACTAGTGCTCTTGAACGAAGTATTCAAAAAATTTGATTCAAAGACCATGCTATTCGAAATCCATCATCTTGCTATTCACTTTTGTTGCTTGCTTACTCTCTCAATCCATGGCACTGCAATTTTGATGATGCCCTCAATTTTCCATCAAATCTTGCCATATTAACTTTTTCCACAATAAATAATGATACTTGATCAAAGAATTTCATGACTTCACTATGGAAAATATGACCATATTTTAATCCTTGAGCCTTCAAAAATAAATTTTTTCCTTCCTACATACATTCTCGAACACAATGCAAAGTTTTCTATCAAGAACATCCCTTGAAGTTGTATGCCATGCTCAATCAAACATGATTTAAGAAGAGATCAATATGAGATCCATGTTATGCAATCAAAAAAGTGATGCTCCACAAAAAAAATGGATGCACTAGAAAATAGAGTACCTAGCCTATCTACGTGTGCTCCGGTGTCATGCAAAAATGCAAGCATAATTCCTTGATATAATTACAACCCTTTATCTCACCTCACATAACTCAACAATAAAAATATTTTACTTTGCTCCACCCATTCATAATCTCACAATCACTCTCAACATAAATATGGTCCTCATGATGTTGACCAAAAACCCATTTCACATGATGGTGTCCTTCACACCCTCCAAATCATCCAACCACATTTCTTGCTCAAGTAGAAGTTCCTGACGAAATCCTAGCTCTCTTGCATGTACGAAACAATGTGTGCACCATGAAAGGTGCTCTCTCAAGCGCATGTGCTTCTAAGATTTACTACATATAGCTACAGTAGGCAGAACAATGATGCAGATGGTGCTTCAATCCAACCCATGGCATGGAAGTAATTGATCAACATAAGGAGACAACCCTCGAAAATAGTGCATTGGATAAGTACAATGTGAACTTATCATGAATACATAATCCCTATGATGTCAAAAGTCTAGGCAAGAAAATATACTTGTTCCAAGATGTTTGATAGCTACTAGCAAACTCTAGCTCCAACCTATCCAGAAAACTCCAACCTTGAACAAGGCTATCAAGTTTTCACACTAAAAAATCCAAACAAATTGATAAAAACAATTCCTAAGCTAGACAATTATACAAAATCCAACTAAAATTTAACAAAACAAACAATCACATAAATAGCTAAGCTACAAAAATCCTAGCAACCTAAAATTTTTCTAGGGGATTTTCAATTTTCACAAAAATGCTTAATATATTTAGCCTTCCCCCTAGTCTACGATTTTTGTGCAACAATTGCTTTCATAAATTGATGCTACATTTAGGAGCCAATAAAAAATAGAGTCCAACAATCTTTGCACAATCTTCTCAAGAAAATAGAAAACAAAGAGATTCAATGGCACATTTCTCTCAAGCAATTTATCTATATGAAAATAAAAACTATCCATGAAATTCTCATCAAAATCAAAAAAGTTTTTCAATCTAAAAGTTTTGAGAAAATTCTCACCATCCAAGGAAAATAGATCATCCTTCAAAATCTTTAAATCTCACCCATCAACCCTTAGAGTAGAAAACATGTTATTTCTACAGTTTCTAAAGAAAGGTTCAACTCTTTCTTTATTACCAAACTCAAACTTATCCTTAGATGTATTTATATAATCATGAACAAATTCTCCAAAGAATATTATGCATGGATCTCCCACCTCAATACCCATATCAAACACAACATAAAAAAGAGTCAACTCCAGACTCACAACACCACAATAACTAAATACATCAACACATGGGTACACTCTAGGACACTCAACCATACCACTTAAGTCATCAACAATACATGACTCCATTGAGTCTCTTACATGCAAAGAGTGGTAAACACCTTCCATAGTATCCTTATAGTTAATCTCATGGAAAACCTCACAAGAAATTTGATGAGGCTTCCATGTCTAGAACATCTTTACAATGCCACAAATTCAGGTCATAAACCTCGGCCAAATACTCCCTAACTACAAAATCCTCAACTACCACCTCAGATTCACCTTCCTACTTGAGTTCCCTATGTTTAAAACTCTCCTCTCTCAAATTTTTAATTCTTTTCAAATCCTTATTTAAAATTTATCTCACATTCTCATGAGTGTTACTCTTAGGATCCTCAAAACCCTAATCAAAGTCATCAAAAACTCCAAGTAAACTTAACAAAATTGAAAGACTTTCAAACAAAGTTTTCTTTTCTTCATTATTGTGTAAATCAACCATACAATCATCCACACAACTATCAAAAAGCATGAAGTTAGGCCTACTCAAAACAATATCAACAACACAAACAAAAGCCTCTCCAATGGTTCAACCAACTTACAAGACTCATCAAAGTCAACAACAACAACACCACCACAACAAGAGTCAAAACCCCTAACCTCAATACTCTCTTGATCATCTAAATCTAGAAACTCATTTTAAATATTCCAATTTCTAAGCTCTCCCTCTCATGGTCTTCTAAAAAATCTAAAAGATCCTCCTTAATACTCTCTTTATCTCTCAAACACTCAAATCCATCTATGCCCTCACTACTATCAAGGCAAACAAGCTCACTCTCAAAGTTGCCATTACTCTCTTCAACACTTTCAAGATTATCAAAACTATTATCACTCTTTTATTTATTAAAATATCAAAACTTTCTTGATTTTTATCTTTCCCCAAAGAACATGAAATATCTTGTCTTTTCAGACAATTTGGTCTCTTTCTATCTTCCCTAAGTCTTAACTCCATCTCCAGCTCATCTCTCTCCTATTGAAAACTTACCTTCATAGCCCTCAAGCTTCAAAGTAACCTCAATAGATCCCTCCTCATCAGATAAGTCAGTGATCACTTGACTGAAATTATACATAGTCAATGGATAAGAGCTCCCACTCCTAGATTCTTCACTCCAAGCATATGCAGTCAAACAAGTATTTTTTTCTTCAACCACCCTGGGGTTTTTCTCTTCATAGACTTTGATTGATTCTCCATAAGTCAACTCATCTCTCCTAAAAATATAATATAGTAAACCTCTCTCAGGATAGGCATAACTAACTCTCTTATCCTTAAAAACTTTTCTCTCAACTTGCATTGGGCTCAACCTCTCCCATTGTCACAGCACGTCGGGTTGAACGTCACCACAGGGGTTTGGCAAGAAAACTAGACAAGATAGATAGAGATGTGTCTTCAAGAGATAAGTAGATTACACTGGATGTTTGAAGGTTCAAGAGGTACTTCACGATCAATCACGAGGGTTTGAGAGAGAAGAATGTATGGGGGTTCAAGAGCTTAGACTTCAGAGATGGTAGAGATAAGAGAAGGGTTGAAGGTTTTAAGCCAAGTCTTTAAAGATGTTAATAGAGCTTCCAACTTCCTCTATCCTACTCAGATCGCCAATTTGATGCTTCCATTGGCTCCGAAAAGGGGTTAAAATACTAGGACACCTAGCCAGAATTCTACCAGATCACTCCTTCATCTTTCACTTTGGAGTGTTGTTCATTGCCTGAAAATAGCAATCGCGCTATTACGCGAGCGGTGATCGAGAGCAAGCCTCACTCACAACCCGATAATGAGATGTTAAGGAGTGCCGATTGGGATAATTGACTTTTTTGGATGCACAACACAACTTGAAAAATTCAAATATTCGACAATACACCACAAGCCACACATGAAAACAAGATAATACACAATGCCTCTTGTAGCTCAAAACAACTAAAAACCAAATTCGGGTAGAGCATCACACAAATACAACACAAGGAAAATACCAACAATTAGAAAAAAAACCAAGTGAAATATATTCTCGTACCTTAACAACCTTGAGCCGACACTCGGCGCTAGAAATTCAAATTCGTCAACTTCTAAATTGGCATGACAAGAGCTCACTCTAGCATGCGACCCTCCACTCTCCTCTCTCACAAAATACAATTGTAATCAAGGGGGAAGGCCCCTAACTCTCCATTCTCATCTCCTTATATAGTTTTCTATCCACACTCACATACATTAGGCTTTTTGCTTTCAGCTTTTGGCTTTTGCTTTTCTACTGCTCTTCACTATTTTTGTTTTTTCTACCCTAGGCATGTTTGCAACTTGTTTGGATTATAACTTCGTCATTTGAACCTCAAATATAGTCATTTGGGTTTCTCAAAATGATGGAAACACATCTGGTCGACAAACTTACGTGGGTAGAATTACAAAAATCTATTAAAAATGGGCAGAAATATTGATTTTTGTAAATTGCATCATTTTTCTCCATCTTTTATCTTGGATGACTTATTCCCTTCCTTGGCCTATTGTTCTTGTAATTGCACACACTTTCAGCACACATGTCCTCTTTTTCTTCAAGAAATACTCGCTGATGATGTAAAAGTTACGATTGTTTCCTTTGATCCTTGAGTCTTCAAAATAAATATTCTCTAGATATGAACCTATTTTTTTAAAATGCAGTGTGTCCTAGCAAGAATATGGTTTTTTAAATGAACTCCATGCCCAATCATTCATGATTTGGAAAAATATGCAATGTTGGATCCATGATATGCAACCAATCAATTGATGCTACACACAAAAATAATGTATGCATTGAAGAAATTGTGCCTAGTCTATCTACATGTGATCGTACATCATGCAAAATGCAAACAAAATTCCTTGTTAATTTAAAATTCCTTATCCTCACCTCTCAACTCTCATCAATAAAATATAAATCTTTGCTCCATCCATCCAAATTCTCACAATCATCGATAAATGATGGTCCTCAAGATGTTGACCAGATATGAACAACCCATCTCATAATTGGCGGCGTCCTTCCCGACCCTCTAACTCACCTAACCACCTTACCCACTCAACCAGAGGTTCCTAACTTTGTGGTGAATATCCCAAATATCGTGCCTGCAAGAAATATGTGTGCTCAATGACAGGTGCTCTCTCATGTGTATGTGCAACTAAGATTTACTACATATAGCTGTAACGGACCTCATGTCATGCAAGTGCTCAACAATGGTGCAAATCGTGCTTTATCCCAATCCATGGAATGGAAGTACTTGAGAAAATCAGGAGACGACCCCTGAGTGCAGTGCATCAACAAGTGCAACATGAAGTGCTCGTGAACCCATAGTCCTCGTGTTGTGCAAGAGTCTCAACAAGAAAACAAACCTTGCTCCACAATGTTCAGTAGCTAATAGCACACTCTAGCATCAACCCATCCAAAAAAATACCAAGCTCGATCAAGGCTATCAAGTTTCACACCCAACAAATCAAACAAAATGTCAAAAACAAATCCTAAGCTAGACAAACACAAGAAACCCAACTATGAAATAACAAAACAAACTGTCACACAAATAATTAAGCTAGCAAAAATCAAACCTAACTACAATTTGAATAGGGATTTTCAGTTTTTAGAAAAATGCTTGACAGCGTGTCACCGCATGATTTCATCAATCTCTCTTTTGATATAAAATCCTCTCCAATTGGTTGAAAGCTACACGCTTTCTTTTACATGTCATCCTAATCTAGAAGTTGTCTATAGTTTTATGGATTTTTATAAGAGATAATATCTAGAATATCAAAAATTGGCTAAAACTTGTCCAAGAATCTAATATTTTTGAACCATGGACACTAACACTAATGTCTAAAATGGAATTGACTCTCTAAATCTATAAGGAAGCCACACTTTATTTATTTTTTTACACAATGTGCACGTAGAGCTACAACATTCACCCCTTCCTAACATGCACATCCTCTGGCATGCGCCAAAGTCTTATGGATTTGTAGTTTTAGAAAAAGTATCTTCTGTCTCTTCTTATTCCTCTATGTCTTCATGCTCTTAAATTACATCAAAGTCTTCTAACTCATATGTTGAAATTTCTCTTCGTTTGAAGAGATTGATTCTTTTTCAAGCTATGGGTATCTTCATGCCTGTTCCATCCAATTCAGCCACCAATGAATATGTGGCATTGTCATCAATGACCTTTACCACATACAGGCCAAACCAACGCTTTACCATCTTTCTAGAAGTACTGTATTGATTGTCTAGGTTGCTGTCATAGACAAGCACCTAGTCATTTTCTTGAATTGCTCTTTGCCGAAGTCGATGTCGCTTATCAAATCTTCTTTTGTTATTTAATATTGCTGTCTTTAGCTTCTCAATAACTGCTAGAAGATCTTTAGGCCTTCTTTCTAGCTGCCATATGTGCAAAGTCAGCAACTCTTCTCTATTGATGCCTTCCTCCCAAGGTAGAAGACTCCATGCGAGAATAGATTCTTCAATTGGGATAATTGGTTGTTGTCCATGCATAAGTTCAACTGGCATATAGCCAGTCACTGTACTGTGAGTAGTCGAGTTACCCCATAATGCAAAAGGTAGCAATTTAGGCTGACAAAGGAAATTCGGTATGGTAGCCTCTATACTATGCCAAACTCCATTCTACCACAAAGTGAATGAGGTAAGGGCACCACCTAGTCATGGAAGAGCGGACTAGGATGCTATGTAAGAGGGAGAGGAGCTTGTGAGGGAGAAGAGAGGAAAACTAAGAGAGGAAGAGAGAGAGAGAGAGAACTACAAAAAATAGTTGAATCAATAAAACTTAAGAGGGCACAAGAGATGGAGAACCCTCAAGACATAACCAATATACACAATATGGACACCAATAGCATGGGCTTATTACACTATAGAGCATGCATAAGCTATAGTAAGGGAATGAACTGCATAAGCTCGTGAGAGAGAATGGGAAAGGCTCAATAGGGCTGAACAAGGCCTATTGGATCTCTCTTGCAAATTACAAAGGAGAAGACCTGTTTATATAGGCCTTGAGGGTATTTAGGGAGAAGGTTAAGATAGAATAGGAATTAACACCACCAAAGCTGCATTAAGGCGGTTCCACCAATATGGAAGCTCCATTTAGATGTTTTGTTGATTAATTTTGTACTTAATCAAGTTCCATCATAGGTGAGTTGTCTCCATTCTCCCCCCCATAGCTTGAGTCCAAGAGCTCTTCTATAAAAAAATATAGAGAATCTTCATAAAATAAGATCATATCTAGCAATAATGGAGAGAGAGTAGTGAGAATTCATACATTACTACTACAATTAAGGATGATTTGAGGGTGATTTAGGAGGGGAATTCTAATGGTTTATTAGCTTGAGAGAGAGGAGAAGAGAGGGGAAAGGGTTGGGAGTCTAATGAATGATGCTTTATGGAAGTGTTATGTGTGGGGAAAAAAGTGTGGGTGTGTATAAAATTGGGAGGTGGTCTTCACCACAGTTGGAAAAAGTTAGCGTCCACCATTTTGGCCATATCTCGCAACTCGTAGCTCCAAAAAATTAAAAACAAATACCAGCCAAAACTTTAGCTCATGCGCTATAACTTTTATGATGAAATTTTTTTTGGTTTGAAGTGGAAGTATTTTTAATAAATCTTACAAAATAATGTGTCTGCTTTTTCTTCCACTAATGCTTCCAAGAAGGGTGCCATTTGTTTAATTATCATAAGGCTCCAAATCCATGACATTATGAGCCTCACATGCCCTTTGGATGGCTCCAAACCCATTTCATGTCTTTTCTTTTCACATTACACATTTTCCCTTCACCTTCCTCCATTGATCTTTACTCTTCATCCCCCTTGGTAAACCAGTCCATGAAATATTTCCATCCATTGATTTCGTGGATTTCCCAAGAGGTTGTTCCCACCCTCTTCTTTATTTCAAACCTCCAAATGTACAAAAAATAAACAAAGTATTAGACAAATATTTTTTTGTGATTTTCTTGGATCATATAGCGCCCCCCAACTTGGCTAGAGGTATTTATGCCTCTAGACATTCTTTGGTATCTTGAGCTGACCCCACCCTAATGTGATATGGTTTTAAGTGTCATCCATTTACCTTGGTCTTGTGCACTTTTCCCTCAATGTCTTGAAGTTTGTAGGAGCCATTGTTGAATTTTTTTGTGACCCAAAACGGTCCCTCCCACCGGTAGAGAAACTTGCCATCCTTTCTTTTATCAAAGCGATTGTCATATCGGAGCACTAAAGATCCCTCCTTGATGTTTTTATCTATTAGCTTCTTGTTGAACTTTTCTCTACGCTTCTTAGCTTCCTAGGAGTAGTGGTCGATGGCTTCTTCACGATCCAATTGTAGCCTCTCTAGGTCTAGTAATCTTTGATGTAACTTCTCCTTTTGAGAGCCTACTGTGCCACCTAATACCCGAAGGCTAGCTAATTTCACCTCAATAGGTAAAAGAGCCTCTTGTCCATAAACTAGATGAAAAGATGTGAACCCTAACATGGTTTTGAAGGAGGTTCTGTAAGCCCACAGAGCTCCACTAAGGTGCTTGTCCCAATCCGGGGGCCTTGAATGTACCTGCTTGCTGATGATTTTACAAATCACTCCATTTACCTTCTCCACCAATCCATTGTATTGAGGGTAGTAAGGGATAGAGTGTCGTCGTTGAATATTTAGCTTTTGCATGAGTTCACCCACCACATTAGCTCTAAACCTTGGTCCTCTATCTAATAGTATTTCAAGAGGGGTACCAAACCTACAACAAATGTGGTCAAAGATGAATTTACTCACTTCCTTAGCAGTGATTCTTCTAGTTGGCATAGCCTCGGCCCATCTAGTCATGTAATCTACCCCCATGATAATATACTCTTTTCTTGATGGAGTGTGTGGTAGCCCTATGGCATCAATTCCCCTCTTCTCAAAGGGTCCATAGACCTTGATTGGGGTTTGGGGTTCTACTATGAGCCGTCGTGGTCTTGATTTCTAACATTCTTTACATGTTTGACACCAACATTTGACATCTCGCTATAGACTGGGCCAAGTAAAGCTGGCTTGTACAACCTTTATACTTGTGATGTTGTGTGCAAAGTGACCTCCACACACATCATCATGGCAAGCTTTTAAGATTTCTTCAAATTTTCACTTTGAAGGCACTTTCCTAAGCACACCATCCTTACGAAGACAATACAAACTATCATTTACCATGCGATATCTTGTAGCCTTCCAAGCTAGCCACTATCTTTCTCCCTTCGTCAGGTGTTTCGAGCTTCTCCTTGCTCTAAGAGGTGTATAATGTAAAATATTACACGGCGCAGCGAACAGAATCTGAGAAAGAGATAGAGAGTACACAACATATAAGAGGAGAATCAGTAAATTCTTTAACTCCAAACAACTGATACAAAGATGGATCTGTCCACCCGTGCACTTTCATTGTGTGAAGCTTAGATGGCAATCTAGACAAAAGATAGGTGAAGAGCTTAAGGCTAGCTGGAAAAACAACTCTGACTGGGTGAAAGATGAGTGATCGATGGCTGTGAAGGGGTTTAGCTTTTATAGCCTACGAAGGTTGTGAGGCTGGCCTGACCGACCTACCATGTAAGCCTCCACTAGTCGGACAGGGAATATTCCAAGGAATATTCCCTTTACCATCGGGCCGGGGGTGCTATCCCCGGACCCCTGCGAGGGGGGCCGTTGGCCCCCTTGGGACCCCCCAGCCAGGGGCCGCTTCCGCAGCCCCTGGACCCCACAATAGGGGGACCTTTTAACTCCCTTACCCCACAACTCAATGCAATGTGCCTCAAGTTGCTACCAGCTTAACCACTCCATCTAACCCAAAGATTAGACCCATAACGGTCACCTTTTTGCCATCCGGTCACATAGACCTCATCTGATATACAAGTCAGGACTCAACCAATGTCCGGGCTCACATTTGGCTTCTCCTCATAATGGGGGCCTTACAACTTTGAGCACCATGGATCATTGGTCGCACCTAATGAGGGTGGGGCATTGATCATATCTAACATATAATATCTTCTAAGTCTTCCTTGCCTTGCTAAAGTGGGGGTTTGATAGCCACTGCTCCCACCATTGACTCATTCAGCCTTGATGATGCTAGATGGTCGCAATCCTTCTTCTGGTCTCTTGGCACATAATGTACCTGTGCCTCCCTAGATCTTCTCATAAGAGATTTGGCCTCTCTCATTTTACTAGAGAGGTTTGTATTTTTACATGCCCATATACCTTGCATCTGTCTTACCAATAGCATGGAGTCTCCAAAAGCATTCAACCTCTCGATTGAATTACTAAGACACCAACAAAGACCATGAATTAAAGCTTGATATTCTGCCTCACTGTTAGAGGGGACACCTTCCAAGATGATTCCTTCACCATAGATTTTCTCTCTTAAAGGAGAGAAAACAACAATGCATGTGGCTGACTTTGTAATATTTCTACTGAAAATATTACGAGGCTGTGTGAAGTCGTGCAAATGGTAATGCCGGTTTTGTGGTCACGGATGGTGCGGGCTTTAATTGGTACACTCTCCACTGGCAAATCGAGTCTAAGCACTAAAGATCCCGCATAACTTCATAAGAACCTCCTCTTGGTAGAAGGACAAAAGGATAATTGATGGATATATGGCAATTTTTTTTAAAATTTCGCCTTCTTTCCCCCAGCCGAAGGCCGTGCTGGAGGGGAGGGAGTGAGGCACGGATGACTAATCTCCTTGTTGGAGGTCATTGAAGGAAAATAGCCATGCGCTAGGCCGCGTGGGGGAGGGACGTCCCCCTCCCTTTACCTATTTTAAAAAAAACCTATGGGAATGTAGGGGAGGAGGAGGGCCATAACGCCGCCAGGACGAGAGAAAGAAGAGAGTCGTATATTGCTGTGAGAAAGGAGAGAGTCATTTATTGCTGTGAGAAAGGAGAGAGTTGTGTATTGCTGTGAGGAGGGAGGAGTCGTTGAATAGAGTCGCCGTTGTCAGGCAAAGCACTGCCTCTCTCTCTCTTTGATTATAGACTACGTCAATTGCCATCGTGAGGCTGAAGGAGATCGTGAAGAGAAGGGGACGCCGCCGTTGCCATCAATCTGCCAACAAGGCCGCCATTAAAGCATCTCCTCTCCTCCACATGTAGAAATCACGACCCCCCGAAGCTTTAGAAGCTTCTTGGGAAGCTTATAAAGGCACCTTAGGAATCCCCCCTTCTTGTGGGCTTCCATAAGCCCTTCCAAGTGGGTTTTATAAAACCCCCCCCCCCTCCCCCCCCGGGATTTAAGCCCTTTCCAAGCTTGCTTTACACCCCTTTCCCCTTGGAATTTAAGCCATTTTCCCCCTTGACCCCAAAAACCCACCTTAAACCGGGTTTTAAAGACCCTTCCCATGGTCCATTTAAATTCCCTTTCTGTGGGGTTCCACTAAAGCCCTATAAGCTCACCTTGCCCTAAGGCTTAAAACAACCCTTCCTGTGGAAATCCTCACTCCCGAGTTTCAAAACAACCCCTTTTCCATCGGCCCTACAAAGCGGGTTTCTCAAACCCGGAGTTTAAGCCCTTGCATTCCACAAAGCCATTTTTAAACCCTTCCGTAAAAATTTCCCCCATACAAGTTCTCTAAAGGCTCCTATGCCATTCCCACACCAGTTCATTTAGAACCCCTGGTTTCCTTCTAAAATCCTTCCATTTCAGGTATTTTAAATCCATTCCCTACTTCGAGGAGGCAGCCTTTAAGGCCTTCTAAAGCCTGGTTCCAAAAGACAGTGAAATTGGTCAAGGAAGCCGAGTCTCAAAAGGAATTGCGAGTGCGAGGGAGACATGCCAAGATCATAAGTCCACGGCCAAGGCAAGAAGGTCGAATATGTGATGGCCCCTAAAAAGGCACAAGGCGCAACCGCACAAGGATCATCTCCTAGCATCCATGTGGACATTTCACCACAAGTCTAGGTTTTCTTCCTATTTTTTATTTACATCATAATATCGCAATTATTCATGGTTAATTCACGAAAGTAAGATGCACTTTTATGAATGAAAACATTGGCTATCTTAGGAAAAATAACTCACAATCGAGGAATCGATCTGTTGAGTGTTGAAATGACTTATTTTTGACTGATTTTTGTTGTTTTTGAGAGCTAAATGGTTGATTTTATGAGATAATTGATTGGTTTGGAAGTGGTTTGAGAGTGTTTTGGATAATATTGATTATGTTTTGGAAGTTCATGGATGATTTTTAGTGGAGATGTGAGGCTCTATGATGTTTTGATAGGTTCTAATTGGTTCTGTATACCTTCTGAATAACTTCTGTATAACTTCTGTTTTGTTTTGCTTTGTTCTGATTGTCTTCTGTAAGGAGGGATGGATTGATGATTGATGAAGATTGAGATTTTGTGAAATCTTATTGAATATTTTTTGAGAGTTTGGAATGGTTCGAGTATGAGTTATGAGATTTTGATGGCCTTCCATAACCTTCTGTAGGTCTTCTGTAGAGCTTCTGTCTCTGTTCTGTAGCTGTACTGTAGCTATTCTGGTACTGTACTGTGATTGTAACACCATATTAGGGAATATGGGAATTTCCCATAAGTTTGGGACACATGGTCAAATCTTTGGATTTATCATAACTTGAATACTATAACTCCAAATCAAGTGCTCTATAGCTCAATAGATTCCATTTTTCAAGCACTTTCCAATGATAGGTCACACCATATGGTTTTGAGAAACTTATGGGCACGTTATCCGGGTGCCACCATTTTAGTATTTTAAAAATGGGAATTAGGATATTCCCAAGCTCACTAATATTGTGTTTTGTTCTGTATGCTTCTGTATGTGTTCTGTTGGATGAGAGTGTAGCTTGGGAAAGTTTTCTAGCCTTGGAAAGAGGTGAATAAAAGTGCAAAAGAGCTAAAAAAAGTGAAAGAAGTAGCTACTAAAGGCTCAAGTAAAGACTGGAGTGACAATGACAGTAGTGAGCTATGAAAGGACACTGTAGTGGCTCTGGTGACTCTTCATATCAGACATACCTCTTGGGAGGGGTATCCACGACCTAAGAAGGATTATTGTGAGTGATTTTGAGAGATTGTAGTGAAGAGATGATGTATTATTGATGGAAAGAGAGAGAGAGAGAGTCAGAGATAGCCAATTCTACTAAAACAGAGTGATTGTATATGAGAGATTGAGAGAGAGGACTATGAAGATATTGAAGATGAATGCTATGTGATGTATTTCCATTCAAAGATGGTATATTCCTTTGCTTTCTTTGTTATATGGATGGATTTTTTGAAGATATTGAAGAATATGGTTGATTCTATCAAATCCGTGGGAGATCTACATGATGCTGCATGAAGATTTGTTGTGCCTGGTGTTCTTTTCTTCATTGTGATAATATAAAACCTAATAAAAAAGCTTGTTGATGTTACAAGATAGATTTTCTTGCAAGAGAATTCCCTTTTCCTTGGTGTTCCTCTTGGGGCTCCATGTTTTTGGTGCGCAGCCGGGGAATCTTGCCATCAACAAGCACCAGACAAGGCTGAAAATGAAGGAAATGGCATTGCCAAGAAGAGAGGAATTCAATGGATGATTGTGAAATTCCTTCTTCCACTGAAGAGTTGGAATTTCTCATAATCAAAGCCACTTTCCACAAGAAGTTCATCCCACAATGGCGGAAACACATCACCATCATGATGCATGCTCTATGTAGTGGACAGTTTCCTCTTCCTGTTGAAGCAGCAGAAACTTGCATCTTGGTGGCAAACTATTTGGGGACAAACTGAAGAGCAGAAACAGAGAGAATGACCATCCATGGAAGATTTGGCATTCATTGAGAAGTTTCCAGACATCATCAAGTGGGAGATTGTGAAGAAGCTTCAGGAAACTTGGTCTGTAGAGGTTCACAAAGACAAGAAGGAAAAGAGTTGGAATTTGTTCATGGATGCTCAACAGCAAGATACATGGGATGCTTGATGCACTGATAACCTTCTGTTTGTTCAATTGGCAACCCACTGGAAGTTGGTAGACAGAGTATTCTTCACAACATACATTGTTGAAACCATCAGAAGCTGGCATTACTATGATGATGGCACCATTACAATGCTCAGACGTATGCATTTTGACACCTGCAGGACCGAATACCTTCCTCTGTGCAGTGGCATGAAAGCAGAATTTAGAGACGTTGAAAAGGAAGAAGTAGAAGAAATGTTGGCAAGAGAGTCCTCCAGAGACTGAAGCCTTCTGTTATCCCTCTGTGGAGCACTAACACCAGAGTGGAGCCAACCCCCTGATGAATGACGCAATAAAGAGGCAAGCGTTAGAACGAGTCCAAAGGTATGTTTGAAGAGAGAAAGCAAAAATCAAAGCTGAGAACGAGCTCACAGCAGAGGCCGCCTTTGACGCCCTTGCGGAACTATTTACAGAAGTCCCAATGGCACATCAAGCCCTTCCTCCTCCTGTTGGAGGTCCACTTCCAAGCTAGATCCGTCCTGGAAATATTGATGATAGGCCAACAAATGTAGTCCCGTTTCCAGTTTTTAAAGGAGAGTACAATGAATACCTCGATCTTCATGTAGTAGAGTTTATGGTAGCATGTGTGGCTAACAATGCCAGAACCCCTGAGCATTGGTTATCAATATTCCCTGCCACTTTCAAGGGTGCGGCGTTTCAGTGGTATGAGAGACAAGCAACAGGAACTTTTGGCACATGGAACGACCTGAAGTTGGCCTTCCTCACTAAATTCAGGCGTGAAGGTTTTGAAGAGTGGATGCGAGGAATTTATGAACTTAAGTGAGTCTTCTGGAGAAAGAGTAGAAGCTTATGTCTCATGAATGGAATCCATCCTGAAGAGATGGACTAACCATAATCTAGATGATGGCATTCAGAAGGGGGTGTTTCTCAAAGGATTACAACCAAAAGTCTGTAAGTTTGTGGAGCTGCAAAGATCAGCCACACTGCAAGCTGCAACAGAAGGTGCAAGACTGTACGATGAAGTGGAAGCTAGATTGGCGATGAATCCAGGAAGAGGAGTCCTACCTCCTCTGATGCTAGGAATGATGTACCCACCAAATGCAGTCCCAGGAACAGTCCCCTACCCTTACCAACATATGCCCCCAGTATCACAGTACAGTGCACCAAATCCACAGTGGCCACAATCAATGCCTCAAATGATGGTTCAACCACAACAACAATGGTCCCAATCAATTTTCCCAATGCCAAATCAGTAGCAACAGTGGAACCCTACCAACTGGAGCCAACAGTCAACAGTTCAAGCCGGAGCTCTGAATCAGAACCAGAACAGAGACCCCTCTGCACCAGCCCAACCTGTTTATGCAGTGATTATAGAGACTCCTCAAAACCCTACTGCCAGTACCTCAGGAGGAGAAAGATTGAAGGATTACTTATCCAACTCAGTTGCAAATATCAAAAAGGAGTTGATGGATGTGATTACAGAGCAGCTACAGACACTGAAAGTGAATACTGCTAGCATATCCAACGTTGCAGGAGCAGGAAGAGATGTGATGCGGTCAAATACTTGGTGTGGTAAGTGTCATCAAGCAGGCCATTTAGCCACTAAATGTACACGAAAACCAACCATCCCTGGAGTTTTCTGTTCCTATTGTTTACGGAAGAACCTTACAGAGAATATTTGCTCTCTGAAGGAGATGCATGATAGGAGAAGGAAGGAAGAAGACGCAAGATTCAACTTGCTGGAATCCAAAATGATAACACAGGATATTGGACCTAAGCCTAGAGAGTTTGGTCCTAATTTCAAACTCACAAGATTTCCCTCTCAAAGTTATAGAGGAAGACAGTCTGGCGGTGGTCAGAGATCAGAAGTGGAGTGTTACAGATGCGGAGAAAAGTGACACATTTCACCAAATTGTCCAAATCCCAGAAGGTCAGTGGATTACAACCCCTTATGCAGTCAATGCAAAGGAGAAGGCCACACTGCAAAAAACTGTCCAAGCCCAGCCCCAGTGAAAAATAGTGCTACTGATAGTCCAGCCAAGGCCCAAGAGCCTACCTCCAATTTCGTGGAATTGGAAGTTGCTGCCATCACACGTGCAAAGAAGAAGGAACCACCTATCTAGAAAGAAAATAATCCTCCTGCCAGAATAGTGAAGTTCAATCTTCCACCAGAAGAACAGAACAGAACAGAGCCTGACAGTGCCGCACAGAGCACTACAGTGCCACAGAGAGTCACAGAGACAGTTCTAGAGACAGGACCAGAGGTCTAGGAAATAGAAGAGGAGGAAGTGCCATAAGTGGCAGAAGAAGTCCCCATGATACCCTGGTTGGAAGAAAGAAGGAAAATAAAAATGGGTGTTGCCCCATTCCCTGACCGGTTAGAGAAGCCAGTGGATCCTATTAAGGAATACGATCTGGTCAGAGATCTAGATACCTTTAAACCAAACCTCACATTCCGACAATTATTGATGTTGTCTCCCAGTTGCGGAAAAAGGTTTAAAAGTATACTGACAAGAAGATGTGGCTTAAGGATTGCTCCCTCAACAGCAACAAAGTCCAACAAAGCTCCAGAGCCTGTCAAAGAAGTGGATGTGGCTAACGCCTTCCTAGATCCGGGTACCCCAGAGACTGGCATGTGGATAGAAGGTTGCTTCCTTGCAAATGCACTGATTGATAGTGGTTAATTAGTGAACATTATGACGGATGTGACAATGAAGGATCTAGGCCTACAAGGTGTGCAACCCACCCAATGGCTCATTAGACTGGCGGATCAGAGTAGAATCAAGCCTTTGGGCATTCTCCCATATGTGAAGACTACAGTGGCTGGAAGAGATTATTGGCTAACCTATCTGGTGGTGAAACCAAACTCTTATGGTACATCCTACCCTCTGTTACTGGGCAGACCATGGCTTTTTGAAGCCAGAGCATGGACGGATTGGTTCAAAGGAACCTTGACCTTGGGTAGAGGACCCAATAAAGTGGTGTTGAAGCTATAGGGTGCTCAAAAAGGACATGGATACACCTCCTTGGAATTATCTTCTACCTCCCCTAATGAGGCTACAGATGGAACATCAGCAGACGAAGATGCTATCAAACAGATCCTTCCCAAGAAAACAGTGGCACGTTCCTTAACAGTGGATATTGTAAGCCAACTCCCAAAAGATGCAAAGCCATTATCAATGGGTGAATACTTTCTGCCTGAACCAGGAACGATTTTCGAAATCACTTCTGACAGTGAGATAGAAGCATGGATGTACTGCTCTCCCTGTTACATGGCCATAGCAGAGCCAGAGACAGAGGCAGAAGATGAAACAGAGAACATGTTCTTCTCTTACAGAGCTCCTATAGAGCCAGAGCCAGAGCTAGAGATAGAGGCAAAAGATGAAACAGAGAGCATGTTCTTCTCTGATAGAGCTCCTACAGAGCCAGAGCCAGAGCTAGAGCCAAAGACAGAGACAGAGATAGAGACAGAGACAGAGACAGAAAAGGATGGAGATTATATGGAAAAAGAAGGTTATGAAAGTGAGATGGAAGAGCCTATCCCACCCGAAGAGGTTATATATGAAGAAGAAGTTCCAGAAGCATCAGAAGCAGATGAACTCGTGCTGTGGGACAGAATGGCAATGGTACCATTTGGTCTGGTAAATGGATCTTCTCATATGCAAAATCTTTATAAGAAATGGGTTAAGAAGAACAAGCCATCTTTCAGTAGTGGCTCTTGCCGTCCTAACCCACCTTTGCCAAAGAACGATGATGATGATGCACCATGCCAACAAGCACCAGTCTCACAAACCCAACAAAAATCAGAGGGTCCCTGTTATGTGATGTTCTTGGATGCGTCATCAGAAAATGAGTCTTCAAGCCAAGAGATAACTAATCTTGAAACCAAACCCGAAACGGCTCTAATCCCATTTCAACATCTCAAGGAGCAACCTAAGTCTCCACCAAAAGAAGAAGTTGGTTCTAGTGGGACATTAGAAGAGGACACCACTCCCTTGAAGGAGTCGGATTTGTATTGAGAAGCAGTCCGTGGGACCTTCATCCGTGAAGTAGAAGGTGAAAGGTAGTTAACTTTTGTGGATGCAGATGGCACTAAACGCCATTTGAAGGTGGGTAGCAGCTTACCAGAAGAGGAGTTGTCAACCTTGTACAACTTGTTGAAAGAGAATTCGGACGTGTTTGCGTGGTCCTACAAAGACCTAAAGGGGATTGATCCCACAATATGTCAGCATCCTATTGACTTGGAGCCTGATGCCAAGCCATTTCGGCAATGACAGAGGTGAATGAACCCGAATTATTCCACATTGGTGAAAGCAGAGCTGCTGAAGCTTCTGGAACCCGAGTTCATCTATCCAGTGGCAAATAGTGAATGGGTTTCACCCATCATAGTTGTACCCAAGAAGAATGGCAAGCTTCGAATATGTGTGGATTTCCGCAAGTTGAATTCCAAGAGCCAAGAAGGATCACTTTCCTATTCCTTTCACAGACCAACTGTTGGACACAGTGGCAGGACATGAGCTTTATTCCCTTCTGGATGGATTCAGTGGATATAACCAAGTCCAGATCGCAGAAGAAGACCAATCCAAAACAACCTTCACCACAGAATGGGGGACCTACGCTTATCGAGTGATGCCATTTGGGCTCTGCAATGCCCCTGCTACTTTCCAGTGAGTCATGATGGCCGCATTCCAAAATCATCTACATGACTTTATTGAGGTATATTTGGATGACTTCTGTGTCTATAGTTTGATCCATGAATACTGGGGACACCTGGAACAATGCTTTGATCGATGCTGGGAGTATGGGATTTCCCTTAACCCCGACAAATGCATCTTTGGGGTCTCTTCTGGAGTTCTATTGGGCCACATTGTCTCTGCACAAGGGATATCAACAGACCCTGCAAAAATCGAAAAGATTGCAGCTCTGACAACACCCACCAACCTCAAACAATTGACGGGATTCCTAGGCCATGTGGGTTACTACAAAAGGTTCATAGCCCATTTTGCAACAAAGGCAACCTCCTTGCACAAGATTCTGAGAAAAGATGCAGAGTTTGTTTGGACAGAAGAATGTGACAAAGCCTTCAACACTTTGAAGTAGTGTCTGATTGAGGCACCCATTCTACAACCTCCTGATTGGACGAAGGAGTTCCATGTACACACTAATGCATCCATTGAAGGCTTAGGTGCAGTTCTCTGCCAGAAGGACTCCTCGAAGCTGGATCAACCCATCTATTATGCAAGCCGAAAAGTCACTGATAGGGAACAGAACTACACAGTGACAGAGCTGGAGTGCTTGGCAATGGTGTTTGCCCTAGAAAAGTTATGCCACTACCTCCTATCTACCCACTTTAAATTTTATGTGGATCACGAGGCCTTTTCCTTCCTAATGAACAAAGCGGATGTGAAAGGACGAATGATGAGATGGCTCCTTCTATTTCAGGAGTTTGACTTTGAGGTAATTACCAAACCTAGTCGTTCCCATGTTCTGGTTGATCATCTATCGCGTATCCCACAGACTACAGACGAGGAGCAGGATGATCCAGACCTCCCTGATGCTTCCCTATTCCTGGTAGAAACTGTAACCCCCTGGTATGCAGGCATTGCCAATCTGCTAGCAACCCAACAATACCCTCCTGGTATTTCTAGTCGGGAAAGGAAGAATCTTATGTTAGAATCAGCCCCCTACACCCTGTTAGGCATTGCACTGTATAAGAAAGGCAAAGATGAAGTGCTCAAAAGATGTGTTGCAGGAGATGAGGTTGGGATTGTTCTGAAGGCTTGCCATGACGAGCCATGTGGAGGCCACTTTGCAGGAGAAGCCATAGCCAGGAAGGCTCTGCTAGCAGGATACTGGTGGCCTACCATTCATAAGGATGCTTATGATTAATGTAAAAGATGTGATGCTTGTCAGAGAATGGGGAAACCCACCAAGACAAGTGCCATACCATTACAACCTATCCTTCCCTTGAAGCCGTTTGAGAAGTGGGGCATCGACTTCATAGGCCCAATTGATCCTCCCACCAGAAGGAGGCAGAACCGATACATCCTTGTATGTACGGATTATGTCACAAAGTGGTGTGAAGCTAAAGCCCTAAAGCGGGACGATGGTAACAGCGTGGCCCTGTTCATGTACGAGAATATCATCACCCGTTTTGGCAATCCCCTAGAGCTGGTAAGTGACAGAGGCACTCATTTCATTAATAAAGTCATGGAAGAGTTGACAGAGCTGTATAAGATCCGCCATCGCAAGTCTACTCCTTATTACCCCAGAGCCAACGGCCAAGTCGAAGTCACGAATCGCATCCTCTGCTCGATCCTGACAAGAACAATTGTTGCATATCGTCGTGACTGGGATGATCGACTTACAGAGGCCCTCTGGGTGTACAGAACCTCCCATAAAGCAGCAACAGGACAGACACCCTTCTAGCTGATGTATGGTACAGAAGTTGTTTTTCCTGTTGAACTGAAATTGCCCTCTTTGAGAGTGGCTATCAAAGAGCGTTTGGGGGACGATGATTCATTGCAACGCCGTCTCTTGCACCTGGAATGTTTGGACGAAACTCGCAGGATGGCTCTACAGTGCATGGAAGCCACGCAAGCTCGACGTAAGGCTTACCATGACAGCTTCATCAAGCACAAGGAGTTCCAAGAAGGTGATTTGGTCCTAGCCTACTATGGTTCACGATTTGGCAAGTTTCCTGGCAATCTTCAACAGCGGTGGATGGGCCCATATAAGGTACTTGCTGTCAACCCTAATGGCTCTGTCCAAGTGCAGACCATTGATACCTCTAATGATCCCTTCCTGATCAATGGATATCGTCTGAAGAAGTACTTTCCTCCTTGGGGATCTTTACAATCATGGTCACCTGAACCTTTCCCCTGTTGGCATGGCACTACCACTCTTATGATGTTACTTCTGATAGCCATTCTTCAGCCACTTCTGATGAAATGGACGCAACCCTCTGCCCCTCAGCCCCACCTTCTAGCCTTGATCTCTTATCCTCTCTTTTCCACCAGTGGCAGTGGCGAGGTGGGTTCTGACAAATGGTATTTCTACCATTCCCTTGCTTAATTCGAAGAGAAAAAAAAAAAGAAAAAGAAAAAATATACATATCGGTCATGGGAGAAAAGGACTTAGGTCTCTGTCATGCCGAC
This sequence comes from Lygodium microphyllum, assembly GCF_053477565.2. Classification (NCBI taxonomy): domain Eukaryota; kingdom Viridiplantae; phylum Streptophyta; class Polypodiopsida; order Schizaeales; family Lygodiaceae; genus Lygodium; species Lygodium microphyllum. Next base: position 27,186,734 of record NC_141157.1, on the reverse strand, counting down.
CTATTTTTCGAGAAAAGGTGGAAACACCCTCGGGAGTAGGAGAAAAAGAAAAGAGAAAAAAGAAAAAAAAATTAAAAAAATATGTTATGGGAGAAAAGGAAGCAATTCCTTGTCATAGCAGGCTTCGTTCTAAGAAAAGGTGGTAAACACCCTTGGGCGAGAAACTGGCTGTGGAAAAGGTGGCAACACCCAACAGTCCAGAAAGTGGATTCATCAATTGAAACTTCCAGGACCCAATTCCGAAGCTGCCTCCCTTGGTACGCTGTGTCGTGGGTCTTTCTCCAGAGTGTCTAATGGTGCCTTTGATCTTAACCAGAAAAGTTACGGATTGTAAATCTAATCATACGTAGGCAATAAATTATGTGCTTACAATAATGGTATCATAATGCAACTAGTTTTTTCCCTATTTGATTAAGACAATATCTTCGAGAATAGAAAAGTAAATTGGTTTACCTGAAAACACCTAAACCGCGAGGGACTCATTTAGGAATGGCTAAATTGATGCAATATATCCCAAGTGCTAACTAGGATTTAGCACGTTGAGGACGTGACCTAGTCGCTCTTATTGCCAAGCTGAAACTCTCATACCCTAAAGAACTGTCCACATTCACAGAATGTAGGGAAAATTGGGGTTTCTACCCTAAGAATCGATTTGCTAAAAAGATAAAACTCGGTTTGAGTTGGAACCCTAGGACCCACAATGTCGGTCTAGTGCAATCTGGAACGGATTGTTATGAAGACACCCTAACCCTGTTTCCTATCTAATCATGATTCTGTGATTAGAAGACGCCATTCGATGGGTGAAATAGTCCCATGAATTAGATGCGACACTTGTGAACATATTGCAGAGTTGCATGATCTTGTGATTTGATCACAAGGGAATTGACAAATTCCTCGGAATAAGATTGGCGGATTCTTGTGCAAGTTGATCTTGCAAGAGGATGAGTAGTCGTCGTGATATAGCACCTTTCTTGGGAAAGGCAACCAAGATAAGGAAATTAGATAATTGCTTGGGAAGCAAAAGACCAATCAATAATTTGAGCAACATACTTACTGTTAATAGAACTTAAGGTATTGGTTAAGTTGGGTTAGTAGGATACGACCCTAACCCAAGGATATAAGGGTTAACAAACAAACCCTTGGGGATCTTGTCGAGTCGCAATTGATTTCGAATCGAGTGTTGGATGCATTCGGAGAGAAGGATTCACTTCTTAGTAGTTGGCCAAAAAAATAACGACCACTGGAAATGATTGTGCTTGTAATAGTTTAGAGAGCATTGTTTACTTTGTTTGCTCAAAGAATTAAAGGATGAAAAGATATTTAATGCTTCAGGTTGAAGGCCTGAAGGGAGAGGCAGCCACAGTTGCCCCCGACTGTCTGCCTGACCCTAACCAAGGGGGTTGTTAACCGCGCCGGGAAGGTGGACCGAACCTGCCGCGAGAGGTTTCTCTGTTGAGCGCTACTTGGAGCAGGAGGACGCTTGGGTGCCAAGGGGGGCTCTGGTCGTAAATCCCTCGCCTTCCAAGCACTGCACAAGAGGTCAACATGACTCAGGATGGGATCTCGAGGCCCGCATACTAGTCTACGGGCAGAATCTTGGATTAGTAATCCCTGTGGATTGCTGGATAGCCTTCGGGCGGATTATGGATGAGCCTACAGGCTGGACTTTATAAATGTATTCCAAAGATAAATATGATAACCTGTTGAAAAGGAACTTGTTTGACACTACTTTTCTATATCAAGTGCTATGATTATGTGAAGGAACCAGTGCCTAATGAAGCAATTAAGGAAGTTGTTTGATGCATGTCCAACTAAATGTGGTAGGTAATTAGACAACTAAAACAACCTGAGGAAAGTGCGGTGGATGTGGCCATGGGTTCGGCCTATGGATGGGTGGTCCCAGTTGGCCGGGAACTTTTCTCAATCATGATGGACAGCAAGAATATCATTTCAAAGGACACGAGCAGCAAGGGCACTGACCTAGAGTCTAAGTTATAATAATCCCAATTTACGCTGTTTTAGGGGAACGGAATGGGACTATACCTTATGGCAGAGAGGTCGAGCCTTGCATCCCTCTCATTTCCCATTCTCCTTGAACCAAGTGTAGCGTAAATCTGCTTCGCCCCTAGTGTTTCTGCGTAAAGTAGTTTGCTCGGGGTTCGACGCTAGTTGTTGTTTAGGAAATGACCATTAGGGAAAACCATGATTCAGGTTGGTCCTAAGTGGGAATGGCCAGAATACTTCCGCTACATGGCAGATGCAGAAAGTCTTAGATCGCAAACCCCGTAACATTCCATGGGAGTGCCGGGCGGAGCCTTCTAGATCTTCGTTCCGATGACTACTAAGACATGTCCTGAAGGGAACATGTGGACACGTTACAGTTGGTATCAAAGCGAACCAACAAAGGATTTGTTTTAAGAAATATTAATAAAAAGAAGTAAAGCAAATGTTGTTGTTCCAAACATTTCCTTACTTTCGGTGCTGTCTTGCAAAATTATGAAGCATGGAACAGGCTCTTAGTGTTCCGAGTCATGTTTATGACCACGATGCATTCCCCGAATTATCAACAAAGGGTTGAGATGATGAACATCCTAGATCGTATTTATAATCCATCGCTTTTGTACGTGGAACGAAGATGGACGAGTGACTCAAGAATCTACTATATAGGTGCCCATCGGTTTGCATACCTTTAAACCAACCTAAAGAGGATCAAGTGGTTGGAAGACCTGAAGATCATGAAGCTATTCATTTTTGTGGAGGCTCACGTAAACTCAACCTTACATATCCGAGGTCGGAGGGTTGAGCTGAAGTTATATGTATATGAGAAAGTGACCCATGTAATCCTCGCCGACACGATCAAGGTGTTGGGGCGCTATGAGAAGAATGGGTTCCAAAGGAAAGGATACCCTAATCTTCCGATGACTTGCCGATGACCCAAAACCATACTATTATCCAGTTTCCATAGATAAATGTAATACAACATTATTCTCCCCAAACTAAATGTAACGGTTTCTCTATCATATCATGAAATTTTGTATTCCGAAAGGGCTAGACCCATATAAATGGAATAAGTCTTATTTTTATCAATGTCTATTTCTGTCTATGAGAATCGATAAAAAGTTAAATGGCTAGAGTGCTTGGTTGATATAGCTGAAATGGAGATGAAATATAAATCATAACGATTAACGAGTAATAGCATTAAGGAACCTTTATCCAGGCACAACCCCAGGTATAGATTCCCAGTTCGCCTCCTACATCAAGTACTGTTGTAATCTAGGAGAAGAAGTTTCTTCTCAAGAAGATTAAGCCTCTTGAATTTGATGGGAAAGGCAGAACTGTCCAAGCGAATGCTAAAATTTGGATAGAGTCTATGGAGGATTACTTTGAAGTAGCCGGTACTACACTCGCTAACCAGGCTATGCTTGCCAAGCTGAATCTCATCGGTGAAGCCAGGCTTTGATGGAAGCAATGGTGCAAAGATCAAGGGATCATGAAAGGATCTGTTACGTGGGAAAAACTGAAGAAAGCTATGCAAGGAAGATACTTACCACCTGCGTATTGCACACAAAAAATGAATGAGTTCTACGAGCTAAAACAACTAGGACTAACTCTTGATGCATACTACTCTAAATTCATCTCACTTCTTAAGTATGCACCATAGATGGACATGACACAATAGGTGTCAACATTTTGTGCTGGTTTAAATCCACTAGTGAATACCCATCTTGAATCTATGCGCCCATCAGATCTTCAAGATGCACTCATTCGAGTTGCGCCTATAATTCAAGAGGTGCAGGCTAAGCCAAGAAGTAACAAAACTTGGTCTTCTAATGACCCGAACAGAGGAGTGTATAGGCCTCAAATGAAGAGAGGTCAAGGTCAGAATCGGGGACAAAGAAAGAAAGCAAGGACTAATAATATCAACTTTGTCCCTACCCAAAGCAATGGTCGAAACCTCTGTTGTTTCCACTGCAACGAGCCAGCCGGTCATTTCAAGAGGCAATGTCCCAAGCTTGGAGGAGGACATTGCCAGGCACCTTTCCAAGGAACGGGTCATGGCTAGGGAGCTACTACTCGAGGCAGAGAGGACGAACCGCCTGTTTTGCCAACAAGGGAAATGTGCGAAGAAGAAGATTCGAGCATGGAAGCAGAGTTTGAAAGGGCAAAAGTCCATGCCTCTCTTCACAAGAAAGGGTCAAATCACCAGTTCTCGATGATTCAAAAACCATCGGACTATCAAGGTAAAGGTTTCAAAACCTTGATTGATTGTGGCAGTACACATTCCTTTATCTCACCAACTTGTGCAAAAAGATTAGAAATAACATCAGTAGAAGCACCTACCTTGCTTATGGAATTAGCAAATGGTCGTGAGGTCACTTGTACTAGGCAAACTGCTAAGGTGGAATTCTTTCTGGGAAGAAAGACGACTTCGGTCAAATTCAGAGTCATGAACTTAGGTATCCATGAGTGTCTACTCGGAATGGATTGGCTTAAACCCAATGACGCCCACATTCATTGTAGAAAGGGCCAAATTTCCTTTCGAAACTATGAAGGGGAATTGGTCACAACTCAAGGAGAGGCTGGAAAGCCAAAAATACAATTGGCTAAAGCATCTTGAATTATAAAAGGAGTTAGAAAGAGACTACCTGTCTACTTGATTAAGCTCAATAAGTTAGATCAGAAGCAGGGGTCTAGTGAAGGACATTCATGGCTAAAAGAATACGCGGACGTATTTCCTAAAGAGTTAACAGAACTCCCATCTCAAAGAGAAGTGGATCATGAGATCAAGCTAGTGCTAGGAGCTACACCAATTGCAAAGAGACCTTATAGAATGTCCATCCTGGAAGCAATTGAGCTGAAGGAACAAAGCAACTGCTAGATTAGGGCTACATTCATCCAAGCAGTTCACCATGGGGAGTTGCAGTACTGTTCCAGAAAAAGAAAGATGGAATGCTTCAACTATGTATTGATTACAGAGGGTTGAATCAATCAACTGTCAAGAACAAGTATCCTATTCCTAGAATAGATGAGCTTCTTGATCTTCTTCAGGGTGCCAAGATCTTCTCCAAGATTGATGTCAAGTCTGGTTACTATCAGATAAGGATCAAGGAAGAAGATATCCAAAAGACGGCCTTCAACACAAGATATGGACACTTTGAGTTCCTAGTTATGTCATTCGGGCTTACGAATGCGCCTGCAACCTTCAACAAGTTAATGCTGGATATCTTTAGGCCATATCTTGATGACTTCATACTTGTCTTCTTCGACGACACTTTAGTCTATTCCAAATAGGAGGAAGATCATGAACCCCAACTTCGGATTGTCCTTGAGACAATGAGGTAACACAAGCTGTATGCTAAGATGAAGAAATGTGCATTCTTCAAGCGTTAGATTGAATATCTCTGATTCATCGTATCAGCAGAAGGAATCTCAGTGGACCCAGAGATGTGCTAGAATGGCCAATACCAACAAGTGTCAAAGAAATACACAGTTTTCTTGGATTGACAAGATGGTATAGGATCTTCATCAAAAACTATGCTTTGATTGCAGCACCTCTGACGGACTTATTGAAGAAGCAAACATCCATTGCATAGTCAACTGCCGAACAAACCAGCTTTGATAAATTAAAGCAAAGTTTGGTATCAGCACCTATCCTAAAACTTCCAGACCTCAGTAAGGAGTTTGAGGTAGCAACTGATGCTAGCACAGTTGCCTTAGGATGTGTGCTCATGTAGGAAGGTCACCCTATAGCATACTCTTCAAGGAAATTGAAGAGCCATGAGAAGAATTATGCTACCCATGATCTAGAATTGTTAGCTGTCATCCATGCTCTAAATCTTTGGAGACACTACCTGTTGTGTAACAAGTTTACTCTAGTGACGATCATAAAAGTCTCAAGTGGATCTTTACCCAGAACGAGCTCAACATGAGGCAACGTCAGTGGATTGAAGTGTTCGAGGAGTATGACTTTGAAATCAAGTACCGACTAGGAAAGGAGAATATAGTTACCGATGCACTCAGTCGCAAGGCATTCCTAAATTCTCTAGTATTGCAAAACCCATCAATAGCTAGATCACTAGCCACAAAGGTGTCCATGCCAAACAACCCAATACTTGAGCTAGCTAGAGAGGAAGCATGCCATGATCCATCCTATCAAAAGATGCTAAGGGATATCCCTATCAAGGACCAGGATCAAAAGCTACAAGCTAAGTATCATGAATTCTCTATTAACAGTGGACTTGTCTACTATAGAACGAGATTATGTATACCGTCAAGCCAGCCACTGAAGCAGAAGATATTGTGGGAAGCTCATGATTCCCCTCTCTTAGGACATCCTGGCTATGCCAAGACTCTCAATGCAGTTAGGAAGAGCTACTATTGGGAGAGGCTTAAAGGTGACATTCTCAAATATGTCACTGAGTGTTTGTCTTGTCAACATATCAAAGCCGAACATGTCAAGATGCCAGGGAAGTTGCAACCACTTGACATTCCCCAAATGAAATAGGAATTCATCAGTATGGACTTTATTGTTGGCCTACTATCCCAAGTTCAGGGAGGATACAATTCCATCATGGGTCATTCGCGTACACCCAAAGAAGAGTTCCCTATCCTTAGGGTATTGCAAGAAGCTAAGTCCAAGGTATTGTGGACCATACAAGATCCTCAAGTGCCTAGGACCTAATGCGTATAGATTGCAACTCCTTGAGAATCTAAAGGTTCATAATGTATTCCATATCAGCCTATTGAAGAAGTATGTACCTAATCCTAGCCATGTACTTGATGACCAACAAGTTGTAATGCCTAGCCAAGGAGTCTTTGAGCTACAGGCTGACAGAATCTTAGATGTTAGGGAGAGACAATTGAGATCCACAACCTTAAGAGAATGCCTTGTCCAGTGGAAAGATTATCCCCAGGAAGATGCCACTTGGATAGATGAAAGCACTTTCAAGCCCCAATATCCCTAGTTTATCTTGAGATCAGGACATCTCAACTCCTCCAAGGGGGAGAGAATGTAATATTTCTGCTGAAAATATTACGAGGTCGTGTGAAGTTGGACAAATGGCAATGCCGATATTGTGGTCACGGACGATGCCGGCTTTAATTGGTACACTCTCCACTAGCAAATCGAGTCTAAGGACTAACAATCCTGCATAGCTTCATAAGAACCTGCTCTTGGTAGGAAGCCAAAAGGATAATTGATGGATATATGGCATTTTAAAAAAAAATAGCCTTCTTTCCCCCAACCGAAGGCCGTGCTGGGGGGGAGGGAGTGAGGCAGGGATGACTAAGCTTCTTGTTGGAGCTCATGGAAGGAAAATAGCCATGCACTAGGCCATGTGGGGGAGGGAGGTCCCCCTCCCTTTACCTATTAAAAAAAACCCTATGGGAATGTAGGGGAGGAGGAGGGACATAATGCCGCCAGGACGAGAGAAAGGAGAGAGTCGTGTATTGCTGTGAGAAAGGAGAGAGTCGTGTATTGCTGTGAGGAGGGAGGAGTCGTTGAATAGAGCCGTCGTTGTCAGGTAGAGCGCCGCCTCTCTCTCTCTTTGATCGTAGACTACGCCAATTGCCATCATGAGGTTGAAGGAGATCGTGAAGAGGGGACGGCGCCGCTACCATCAGTCCGCCAACAAGGCCGACATTAAAGCATCTTCTCTCCTCCACGTGTAGAAATCACGACCCCCAAAAGCTTTAGAAGCTTCTCGGGAAGCTTCTAAAGGAGTAGCCAAAAGATAATGCCAATCGTTTTTTATAGCAAATACCATGGCCAAACCCTCTCTCTCTATTGTTGAGTAATTCATTTCGGTCTCAATGAGTTTTTTGCTAGCAAAGCTCATTGGGTAATCTAGTTTGTGTTCACCATGTTGGCACAACACAGCTCCTATGGTGAATTTTGAAGTGTCAACGTGCACATGAAACATGAGTGTCCAATCTGGGGCTCATAGAATTGATACTGTGGTCAGATCCTTTTTCAGTTCCTCATATGCATGTTGGCATTCCTCAGTTCATTCAAATATGAATAGCAGCTTGTATAGAGGTCTAGCAATCAATGCATAGTTCAACACAAACTACTCATAATACCCTGCATGGCCTAAGAAGCATTGAATGCCCTTGTAATCACTTGGGGGTGGAAGATTGACAATCACTTTGACCTTTGAGAAGTCTCTAGCAATGCTATTCTTCGACACTACATGCCCTAAGATGCATCCTTGCTTTACCCAAAACTGACACTTCAAGGGGTTCAATGAGAGACGATATAGTTGACACCATTCAAATACTGCTCGCAATTTGTCTAAGTGTTCCACCCAAGTAGAGTGAAGACACAGGTCATCCACGAAGACCCCTAGTTCCTTCCTAATCATATCTTTGAATATAGTGCACATTAGTTGTTGAAAGGTAGCTGGCACATTAGTCAACCCAGAAGGTATGACTATGAAGGCATAGACACCCCATTGAGTGGGGTGAATGCGGTCTTATGCCTATCATTAGGATGCACTTGCACCTAATTGTATCCAGAGAAGCCATTGAGAAAATTGTAGATCTATTTGCCAGCTACTCTCTCGAGCATGTGCTTGGTGTATGGCAATGGATATTTATCTCTCTTTCTAGCTACATTTAGCTTTTTGTAAATGACACACACTCTAATCTTTCCATTCTTCTTCAATACGATGACTATGGGTGAGACCCAGTCCATGTGCTCAATTTCGTAGATGAATCTTGCCCTCATCAGCTTATCAATTTTTTCCTTGATGACATGAGTGTGCGTTAGATTCATGGGATACGACCACCACTGCTTGACCATGTTGGGTGCCATGGGTATGTTGTGAGTCACCATGATGGGACCTAAAATGGACTGGCACTCGCTATGGCACTAGTCGGACCTCATGCATACGACAGACAACCCCATCGCACAGCCTCGCGGGCCAAGAGCGTCTAAAACCCACTTTGCACTAAATGCTTATGACAATTTTGCTTTTGTATCCAATATGTAGTCCAACGTTCACCTTCCCTTCTCCTCAGAGGGAGATCCCATAACATATAGGTACAATGCCTCGTAATACATACACAAGAAAGCACCTATCAGCTAATTGTCGTGGCTCCACTACGACTCTCCTACACCTCGGGGATTAGCCCCAAGATGCATCGCTAACACATATAACTTTCGCACAAACTCCACTCTTTCATAACTCGGCATTCCAGGAGATTTTCATTTGCCTCACAAAACTTTCCCCAACGGAAGCACTTGTCTAACCCTACAGCTTAGGTTTCCTGTCCTCTCAACGTTGGTCAAAGTTTATCAATCAATTGCAATGCATTCTAGGAGATATCACGTGGCATGCTTGATGCAAGGTGTATGATAATTGTGCACAACCATTTTATGATTAAGAAAAACCATCCATGTGAGGTGTGGAAAACAACCCTTTCATGAATTTAAACTAGGTGTTACGTGCTGCGTTGCTTTAGGGACTAGCACCGGAACTTCTGTGCTACTAGTTGCCTATATTTAATTATGGAACGATCCCTAAATGCTATGCAAAAAGAGGGAAATCAAAATTGGTATCTTTTCATCAATTAGATCATTACACAAACTTCCTCCCTCCCCTCGCCGTTTAGGTGTTGCTGCGGTGCATAGGTGTAAATGGTTATTTTGTATCATTTTTATATATAAAAAACAATAAGCATGTACTATAACAAAAAGGACGAGGCCCAATTGAGGCTTAACCTCATGCTTTAACCTTGCCAAACATTCACGCACATAAATCTTATTTTTCCATATTTTTTAGCGCAAAAATCCCAATTTTCTCTATTTTTTACTATTTTTTCTATTTATTATTCATGAAAAATTGGTATTTTCTGATTTATTTGTGTTGGCTTATTATTTTGACTGAAACTTAACATTTTCTTTGATTTTATCCCATTTTCATTCCTTTTTTCAACTCAAAATTAAAAAATAACCACTAATTTTCATTAAAAATGACATTTTACAGGTTTTAAAGAATTAATAACGGCTCTAAATCATTTTGGGTTCTGTATTTTTGTAGTTATAGCCCTCAAACATGATGTGAACAAGGTTGAAACAAAAATTCATTGCATATGAACAACATTTGGACCATGAAACAACAAAAATAATCAAATTTCTTCATACAATTGGAGCATACCGCGTATCTTGCCTATTGCGGGTTTTTTAATAATTACTATGGGCAGCCCACAGACTGACCAACAACCATTCTTTAGTGCTGAAACTCTTTCCTTAGCCTCCTCTTCATCTTGAAGCAATCCCGACAAGCATTCTTCAGCCCCTCTTCTTCTTGTTTTCTTGCACATGAATTGTCTCTATGCAGGAGAGAAAGGGAGGAGAGAGAAATATTGGTTTTTTATCTCTTTGTTCAGTGCATCATTTCTCGCGTGGTCTTGAGCGATCGGAGGTGCAGAGAATCTTCATTCCACAACCAAGAGGGCTCCTCTCCATTCTCCTGATCAGAAAATGATGATGAAGGGGGAGACAAATGGGGCAGAAAAAACTGACGCCCCTCCCCCCCCAACGTTTCATTTCGTGAGCTTTTTAAGCTCTTAATTGGAGCTTTAAGCTTTAAAGCTTAAAAAAACTGATTCATGACATTGAATTTGAGATCCATCTAGACGGGTGGTTCCGTGACGTCAAAATCTACAAAGCTAGGCCCCGTCTCGCTCTTCCCAGCTTCCAAATCCAGTAGCTGCTTCACAACCCCAAACCTTGTGGGGATTAAATGGGGGATCAAACAATCTCAGAATGGAGATCTGAGACTGGCATTGGATTTCTGACGCCATTTTGCATCTAGGAAAACTCCAGCTCGCGGCCATCTGTCACCGTTTGATTTCCATGAAAAAAAGCACTAGCACTTTAGGGACTTGCCACTTAAAATCGTACTGATTGCCACCGCCGCCTTCAACGAAGTCTATTTTTCCCTGAAAATCATAATTTTTGGCTATTTTTAAGTACTTCTCGGCATCATAAATCATCTGTCATTGGCCACCACGGGATAGGGCCACTCAGCCCATCGAATCCCACGAATAGATCTGCACATAAACAACAAAAAGAAGCATCAAGTTGATACAAAAAATACACAATACAACACATCACAGCTCATACCCTATCCCCTGTCAAAACCAAGACATGAAATCCATGAGGAGTAGGCCCAGCATAATCTGATAGAAGGCCTGAAGCTAGTCACTAACCAACTGTTGCAACACAGCCAGGCTAAAAAGAACTATCAAAGAGGTCACCCTAAGTGGTGGTTTGGACTACCTACCTAACTAAGGACAACTCAACCAGGAGCTCCCCCTATGCAAGGACTCCTATAGCTTGATCAAGAAATATTTTCTTTTTTAGTACAAATTTTCCCTTTTAGGCTTTTATTTTTCGATACTCGGGCGTGCAAAAAGGAGGGAGCTGAGTGTAGTGACCCAAGGAGAACAGGGCATTGGCCTCAGGTCCTGTCTTGGTACCCAAGAACCTACCAAGCCCTCACAAGGTGACACTAAATCCTTTTCTAACTCTCACTTTAATTTTTGCTCCAATCTTCTTATATTCTTTTTTTATGGCAAGATTTCATCCCAAGCAAGGGCAAGGCATCGGCCTCGGATCTGGTCTCATCCCCAGAAACCTACCAGGCCTTTGCAAGGCGATAAACAACAGCTCAAGGGTTTTTCCTTCTTTCCTTTTGTTATAGAACACCATATTGGGGAATATGGGAATTTCCCATAAGTTTGGGACACGTGGTCAAATCTTTGGATTTGTCATAACTTGAACACTATAACTCCAAATCGAGCACTCTATAGCTCAATAGATTCTATTTTTCAAGCGCTTTCCAATGATAGGCCACATCATATGGTTTTGAGAAACTTATGGGCATGTTATCCGGGTGCTACCTTTTTATATTCAAAAAATGGGAATTGGGAGATTCCCAAACTCACTAACATTGTGTTATAGGGGTTAAAACCCCTTTTTACACACCTTCATATATTCATATATTGTCTTTCAGATCTTTAGGGTTTTGTCTCTTTCCATCATTATTTGAGTAGGCTTCTCTAACTGCCTCACAACTAATAGAAACTCCTAGAGCGGCTGCCTAGCAGGTTGGCAAAACAAGGTCACTAGAACTCCCATATAAAACAGGTCATTCAATGCCTGGCAATGCCTTGCAGGAGGCAATGACTACTCAGTCCTCCCCCAGACATATAGAATCTAATCTTAGGACTTCATGCCTCGATTGCCGATCCCCAACAAGAAAGAAAACCCCCTTCAAGCACACAGATACATATAATGTGAAAGAACATGCACTCGTAAAGGAGAGATATCACCTGGATAGGGCCACGAGAAGCTTCCATGCGACAAAGGCACCTTCCAAGTGCTTCTTTGAACCTGGCTAGCACAGGACTAGAATAAGAAACCATTAACTGCACCAGTACTAAACAAACACCTGGCCCTCTTGGCCTAATGAAATAAAGCATTTCACTGCAAACTAACTAGCCCTCTTGGCCTAAAGAAATAGATTATTAAAATCTAGAAACAACTGGCCCTCTTGGCAGAAAGAAATCAGACATTAATTACTGAAAGCAACTGGCTCTCTTGGCCTAAAATGGATAGTTCACTCTAATCCATGCAATATATGATCTCCTTGGCATATACATCACATCCTATCAAACTAATCAGGATACCAAGGATAGCATAAAATAGGAGGACTAGCCTCATGCTCCTCATGCGAGTCAACTAAAAGCTTGATCTATGCTCTTTGTAGATCCACTAGTCCAAGCCTTTCTACTGATATCTTAGTAATAATGGCCATCTCTTCTTGGGTACTATGAGCTGAATGAATGACACCATTAGGTTGATATATCTCATCCCCTTGGTCTTCACTCAAACGGATCGCTTGTCCCAACTTTCTAGTAACTCTTCCTATAGGGAGAATCATGGATTTATGATCATTCAACTCTTCTCTAATTGGGCCATACATATGTCAATGATACGATCCAAACTAGACAAAGCTTCAAGCCTAGACCCATCACATAGATGCATCTCAGGGCAATAGTCCCTATTGTTAGATATCACATTATGGCCTTTAGTCGCATCCTCTTGGGAATCCATCAAAGCATGCCCACATGCAATTCTTGGCCCTTCATTTAACACACCAATAGTATTTTTAGGGGTTTTGGGCCTCCAAACCCATCTCATATTCCTTTTCATATTCTTAGACTGCCTCATCTTCCCACATTGGTCCAATGGACTCACTGTGGATTTATCACCATTACCAAATGGCCTCACAGCCTTATGGATTCTATTTAGTACAGGTGGACCTTTGGCATGCCGCATCTTCTCTACACGAGATGTCTTTACTTGCCTTTGTCCACTCTGCAACAACTGCTTAGCCATAGGAACCATGCTTTTACTAAAAGGAATAGCATCTACTCGAAAGCATGATTCATCTAAAAATTGGAAAGGTCTCTCAAGAGCCTTACTAGGAGCACAAGTAGAACCACTCATAGGACGCTCATCTAAGCTTGTAGACCTAATGGTTCTATCAATTCCACTGTCACAACTACCTCTCATGGAAGTGCTGCAAGCCTTGATGGGACTTACTAGGCTTGGAACCTTTTTATCCCCAGAGGGAATATTATCCCTACTATTGCCATTTTCTGCTTGGAGATTTTGGCTACCAAGGTTCCTCTCATAGGGTGCCTTGGTATCAACAAGTGAGATGTCTCCTTGTAGAAATGGTTGGAAGCTAGGATACACTTGTACTAAGCGCGAAAAACTCCAAATATTTTCCCAAATTCTTTGAATATGTCCCTCATAATCAATGGCATGCATCTTGCTTCCCTTAATGACTTAGGATTCTGTAGTCCCACTTGGATTTGGATGTTAATCTCTAAGACACTCAAAAAGAGCTCACATAGCACATCATGTGGCAATGCAGTAGCTCTTCTTGTCCAAAGCCTCAGAATATCATCAAAGGCTGTAGCATATTCTTTAACAGAAGGATAGGACTCTTGCCTAATCTGCATCAACTGCCCTAAAACTTGGGTCATAGGCACCTTCTTTTCATATTCATCTAAAAATCAATCACTCAACTCCTCAAAGGATTTAATAGACCCCCTTGGGAGGCTCCAGTACCATTTTCTAGCCTCTCTCTTTAGGGTACTTGAGAATACAAGCATCCGATGAATATCATTGAACCCACTTGCAAGGTAAGTTATTCTTGTAAATGCACCATTGGATCCTCATTAACTAGCCCATGAAACACTGGGAGATCCTTATAAGGAGGAGGGAATTTAGTCCTTTCCTTCGAGATCAGCACTAGGGCATTAAAATCCTCGTAATCATAACCCAACTCTAGTGTCTTAGGGTCTCCAACCTCTTCCATTTTCACCTTTACTGGTGTAGGGAGGTTAATATTATCCTTAATGTCCCTTTCTGCCAACTCATAAACTGGTCTAGGGAGACCTATAGCTCTTAGCATGTCATTCTGATCCTTTCTTGGAGGATCTTCCATATCTTGCCCCTTTCTAGGTAGTTCCATGATGGCTTTATCTAGGAGCTTCTGCCCCTCATCAAAAGCAAACTTATCCTTAGCACTTAGGACCTAGGGACCATATCTTTTAAGAAAAGTATTTCCCTTTACATCTAGGGCTTCTAGCATCGTTGTGATACTTAAAATTTTGGCATGATGCCCCACCACATGGGATGTTTCAGCCATAACTACACTCCATTGTGTGTCGAGTTTTTCCCATGGCACTACAGCTTTAGCATAATCACTTCTTGATTCCATGACCGCCATAGCTTATTCCATGCCCTCTAGGTTGATGGATGGTTATACATGATTTCTCTTGGGTGGAGACCACACCAAGGCGAACCTCGGCCCATGCCATTGCATTAGAGGATGGGGTAACCACTAACTGGATACTCTTCTCATCACCTAAATTATCTTCTATAGAGGACTCATGCTCTACATAACTAACTAAGTCCATCAGTAAGTTTTGTATAGAGAAAGCCAAGGTTTTCCATCCTTGAACAAACCCCATTTTATGGTTAGCTTAGCATACTCTTAATGGAAATTATAAACTTAGGTCCCTTTACAACCTAGATTCGAAGACCACCACTTATAGGTAGCTCCTGGTAGACGCACCACTGATGGGATCTAAAATGGGCCACCACTAGCTATGGCACTAGTCGGACCTCATGCATACGATAGACAACCCCACCGCACGGCCTGGCGGGCCAGGAGCGTCTAAAACCCACTTTGCACTAAATGCTTATGACAATTTTGCATTTGTATCCAATATGTAGTCCAATGTTCACATTCCCTTCTCCTCAGAGGGAGATCCCATAACATATAGGCATAATGCCTCGTAATACACACATAGGGAAGCACCTCTCGGCTAATTGCTGCGGCTCCACTGTGACTCTCCTATACCTCGAGGATTAGCCCCAAGATACGTTGCTGACACATATAACATTCGCACAAACTCCACTCTTTCATAATTCAGCATTCTAGGAGATTTTGATTTGCCTCACAAAACTTTCCCCAACGAAAGCACCCATCTAACCCTACAGCTTAGGTTTCATGTCCTCTTAGCGTTGGTCAATGTTTATCAATCAATTGTAATGCATTCCAGGAGATACCACGTGACATGCTTGATGCAAGGTGTATGACAATTATGCACAACCATTTTATGATTAAGAAAACCTAGCCATGTGAGGTGCGAAAAACAGCCCTTTCATGAATTTGAACTAGGCGTTACTTGTTGCGCTTCTTTAAGGACTAGCACCGGAACTTCCGTGCTACTAGTCGCCTATATTTAATTATGGAATGATCCCTAAATTCTATGCACAAAGAGAGAAATCAGAATTTGTATCTTTTCAGTAGTTAGATCGTCGCACTAACTTCCTCTCTCCCCTCACCGTTTAGGTGTTGCTACGATGCATAGGTGTAAATGGTTGTTTTGTATCATTTTTGTATATAAAAAATAATAAACAAGTACTATAACAAAAAGGATGAGGCCAAACTGAGGCTTAACCTCATGCTTTAATTTTGCCAAACATTCATGCACATAAATCTTATTTTTCCATATTTTTTGAGCGAAAAATCCTAATTTCCTCTATTTTTTGCTATTTATTATTCATAAAAAATAGGTATTTTTTTATTTATTTGTGTTGGCTTATTATTTTGACTGAAACTTAACATTTTCTCTAATTTTATCCCATTTTCATTCATTTTTTTCAACTCAAAATTTAAAAAAACCACTAATTTTCATTGAAAATGACATTTTACGAGTTTTAAAGAATTAATAACGGCTCTAAATCATTACAGGTTCTGTATTTGATGCCAGGAGGCATATTTCACGGTGGATTCCGTACCACAGTGGATTCCGTGAGGTTTTACGGTGGATTCCATAAACTTTGATGACCGGGGCTCATACACAAAGTGGATTCTTTGTGCGAGAAGTTGATGGGGACGCCTGTCCTTTTTGGGCATTTCATTAATTTAGTGTGTACATGGGTGATTCCATAGCGGGTGATTCCGCAAAATGCATATTAAATTAATAAACGTTTATGAGTTTAGAGTTCGCACTCGTAATAAATTAAGGTTAGGATTTATTTCTAACCAGTTGATTTATTTATGTAGCTAAAGACTGCTAGGTATTCACTTTTGTCAGTTTAATTGCATTATTTTACTAAGGATTGTGAATGCTTTTTACCTTGTAATTTGTGAAAAAAGTAGAGTTCATTGTTCTTGGGGACCTTCCAGCATTCACTACGCAAGCATACAGCATCTGATCTGCGCACCAGTGGTATGATGCCAGGAGGCATATTTCACGGTGGATTCCGTGCCACGGTGGATTCTGTGAGGTTTTACGGTGGATTCCGTAAACTTTGATGACCGGGGCTCATACACAAAGTGGATTCTTTGTGCGAGAAGTTGATGGGGACGCCTGTCCTTTTCAGGCGTTTCATTAATTTAGTGTGTACATGGGTGATTCCATAGTGGGTGATTCTGCAAAATGCATATTAAATTAATAAACGTTTATGAGTTTAGAGTGCGCACTCGTAATAAATCAAGGTTAGGATTTATTTCTAACCAGTTGATTTATTTATGTAGCTGAAGACTGCTAGGTATTCACTTTTGTCGGTTTAATTGTATTATTTTACTAACGATTGTGAATGCTTTTTACCTTGTAATTTGTGCAAAAAGTAGAGTTCATTGTTCTTGGGGACCTTCCGGCATTCACTACGCGAGCATACAGCATCCGATCTGCGCACCAGTATTTCTGTAGTTAGAGTCCTCAAACATGATGCAAACAAGGTTCAAACAAAAATTAATTGCATATGAAAAACATTTGGACCATGAAACAACAAAAACAATCAAATTTCTTCATAAAATTGGAGCATACCGTGTATCTTGCGTGTTGCGGGTTTTTTAAAAATTATTATGGGTAGTCCACAGACCAACCAGCAACCATTCTTCAGTGCTGAACCTCTTTTCTTAGCCTCCTCTTCATCTTGAAGCAATCCGATCATAGTCGGACAAGCATTCTTCAGCCCCTCTTCTTCTTGATTTCTTGCACATGAATTGCCTCTATGCAAGAGAGAGAGGGAGGAGTGAGAAAGACTGGTTTTTTATGTCTTTGCTCAGTGCATCATTCCTCGCATGGTCTGGAGCGATTGGCGGTGCAGAGAATCTTCATTCCATAGCCAGGAGGGCTCCCGTCCATTCTCCTTATCAGAAAATGATGATGAAGGGGGGGAAGGGGGAAAAATGAGGTGCAAAAAGCTGATCCCCCCCCCCAAAGTTTCATTTCGTGAGCTTTTTAAGCTCTTAATTAGAGCTTTAAGCTTTAAAGCTAAAAAAAACTGGTTCATGACTTGGGTTTCACACTGCGGGAAAGTGGGATTTCCAGTTTTGAGAGGGCAAACGACATCGGATTCAAGATCCATCTAGACGGGTGGTTCGGTGACGTTAAATCTACAAAGTTGGGCCCCATCACGCTCTTCTTGGCTTCTAGATCTAGTAGCTGCTTCACAACCCCGAACCTTGCGGGGATTAAATGGGGGATCAAACAACCTTGAAATGGAGGTCTGAGACTTGCATTGGATTCCTGACGCCATTTTGCATCTAGGTAAACTCCAGCTCGGTCATCTGCCACCATTTGATTTCCATGAAAATAGGCATTATAGCTTTAGGGACTTGCCACTTAAAATTGTACTACTGATTGCCACCGCCACCTTCAACGAAGTCTATTTTTCCCTTGAAATTTGTAATTTTTGGCTATTTTAAAGCACTTCTCGGCATCAAAAATCATCTGTCACACCACACTCGAGTCTCTATTTCCTTGAGCTCTTTTAGGGACTAGGCAATGATGTCTATATATTTTCATAAGAGAGAAATGACTCTTGCTTCCTCTTCCTTGGTCAAGTCATCAACTATGTCTCCCCTTCCTTGGCTAAATTGACCTCTTTGAATTTGGCAGGTTCATTGATTGGTTTGCTTGCTTGCCTCTGTCATTTGGCTCTTAGCAAGATCACCACCCTATCTCCTTTTTTGAATTTCATGAATTGCTTTGGTAGGTCTTGCGGTTTTCATTGTTCTTCTATCTGCATTTCATTAGGCATCGTTTGTCATTTCTTCCTTAATTGTCAGCATCTTAGGTGGATGGGTAAGTCCCCTTTGGTGCGTCTAGTCTTGGAAGGTTAGGGTATCTCAGGATAACTATCTGAACTAAATTTTGACTGAGAATCAAACTCTCTATCTTTGCTAGAAGAGAGAGTCTCTCCTAGTAGTTGTGGCTCAGAAGATGAGTCCATTCTTAGTAGTGGTGCATCACTCAAACTCTCTATCTTTGCTAGAAGAGAGAGTCTCTCCTAGTAGTTGTAGCTCAGAAGATGAGTCCATTGTTAGTAGTGGTGCATCACTCTATTGGGCTAGGCATGCATGCTTATAGTTAATTGGACCTATGTGCTCTAACTAGGTTTTGATCTCGCAGTCCATGCACATGACTCCTTTCTCTATCCTAAATACATTTTTCTTGCATGGTCATGATTCAACTCGTATTTGTTCACGTCCCCTTGTGTTGTATTCTATAGTATCTATTTCCCCTTCTCTCTCATCACTGAAGGAGCAATAGTCTTCATATTCGTCGTCAGAGCTATTTTTGTCCGATTGCTCATTATTCTCCAAGTTTTGATATGTCTCTTCTTGTTGGTCGGAAATTTAAGCCGAATTATACATCAAGTTTACATTTTGTGCCTTGGACCATTGCCATTCAAGCTCATCCAAGAGATCATAGAGTGGCTTGAGATTAGTTGTTGGATTGCCATCCAGCTTGTCAGCTAGATACCTTAGGATCTCCAAGAGTTCCCATCTATTGTTTGAGACTTGAAATGTGATAGCATTGGATGTTCCATGCACGCTTCCAACTATCATGTAGAATCCTTTTAAGATTGTATCCTTGGGCTTGCCAATTGTCTTGATGGCTTGTTCATACTCATTGTCCAAGAATGGTAGGTCAATGGTAGCAACAATGTGCATCTAGTCTCGCTCGTACTCAGGACACGGGATATACTTGGTGAAGGTCCCATAGGATTTCTTAATCTGGTCGTCACTCTTCAGTATGGTGGAGATGGCATCTAGGTCAATTGACGTAGTCTTCCAGGTGCCCATCTCTACTCTCACAGCCTCCATTTGATTGCCTAGGAAGATGAGACTGTTGTTGTCCCAGTCCTCTATGACTCTCGCGTTGCACATCCAAGGTCGGCCTAGTAGGATGTTGTAGTCCACTCCCTTCATGCTATAAAGTCAATAGAGAATTGGACTCCTGCTATCCTCACTGGCCAATTCTTTAACACGCCGAACCCTTTTAACTTCATTCCGTTAGCTAGTGTGATATTGAAGGGAGCAGTCTCGACCAGTGGGTTACCCCAAGTTTGGAGCATCCCATGGCTTAGAACGCTAACTCCCGCTTCTATGTCCATGATTCAGTTTCTTGTGACATCTCCAAGATCTAAGACTAGAAGGACTACATGCATCTTTGTGCCTTCCCAATGTAACGTTCTAATTTTATTTTCCTCCTTTCACGCGTGAACTACTTCTAATAGGGCATAGGGATAATTTTTTTTTATTAAAGGCAAAAAAAATTTTCCCCTCTCCCCCAACCGACTGTCAAGCTGGAGGAAGAGGGGAATAGCAAGAGAGGCAAGCTCCTTGCTGGAGCTTGCCTAGGAAATGGTACATGCCCGACGACACACAAGGGGGGGGGGAATCGTATCCCCTCCCCTATATATTTGAGGGGGCGCAAGCTGAAGGGAGGCCGCCAGAGATCGGGTAGAAGACGCCATGCGCCGTCCTATTGGCAGAAAGGGAGAGAGTGAGTCTCCCTGTTCAACTTGCCCACAGGGAGTGATTGAAGATATGGCTGATGTGGGAAGCCCTAGAAGGGAGAGGAAGAGCCGTGAGTCTGACACTGTGGCATCAATGCTGTCACGAGTTGGAGGAGAGAGGTCGAGCTGATCATCACCGGGAGATCAGTAAGGGAGTTCGGTGCCGTCGTCGACGCCTTTCTCCCTTCCACGTGGAGCTTCAAGAAGCCTTGGAAGCTTCTTGGAATCTTCCAAGGTTGGGCTTTCCAAGTCCCCCCTTCCTGTGCCTCTTGATACCCCCCCTTGCGTGATTTAAATCTCCCTTAAGCCCCCTTCCTATGGCTTTTTAGGACTACCGCCCCTCCTCCTGTATCTTAAAACCCTCCTTAGGCCCCTTCCTGTGGCATCTTGAAACCCCCCCCCTTAAAATTCCTCTCTAAGGCTCGCTTAGGGCCTTTTCCCCCATAAAAGGGTTTTAACCTAAAGGTTTTTTTTCTCCCCATGTCCTTAAAATCCCTCTAAGGGCTCCCTAATGCCCTTTTTCTTTCCCCTCCTCGAATTTCCCCCTTGAACCCCCATTAGGCCCCTTTTTCCCATGTAAAAATGAGCCTTACTCATGGAGGGTTTTCACAATACCCCCTTTCTCGATTTTAGACCCCTTTCTATGGTTCTTCCCTCCTCCACACACCCATCCCTTGAAAGAGTCTCTACGAAGGAAAGCAAAAGGAACTTGTAAAGGACGGTGGAACTTAAGAAGGAAATTCACAAAGCAGCATCTACGACGGAAAGGTTACACTCGCAATGCCTCCTAAAAAAGCCCAAGGCATAGCCGCAGGAGGGTCGTCTCCTAGCATCCACGTGGACATCTCACCCCAAGCCCAGGTTTTCCTTCCTAATTTTTATTTGGTATTGTTGTAATTCAATCATGCAAGGTTCATTGTTGGAAATAGGATATATTTTTGTCCTAAATGCTCACGACGGAGGAACTTAGTCATTAATACTTTCAATAAAACAAGCAAAATAAAGGAAGCATAAATGCATTTCTAGAAAATAGCTTTATGCATTGAAATGAATAAAACATTAGATTAATGTCCATTAAAATAGTATACCTCGTTTAAACATGAAAGTATAAACTGCATATCACATTATTAACCCATATCCTCCTCCCAATGAATCATCATAGGAAATGCTAGGAATCTTTAGGAAAGTGCAAGGTATGAAATAATTCTTACGATGCATAACTCTAGGCAATTATCATTGTCAACTGCATAAATTATCAAGTAAAAGGTTGCTTGTTTAGCATGAATTTTGTTCGCAAGTTATAGGAAGATTAGTTGGAATTAACCTAACTGATCCTAAATCGATAAGGTAGGGTTGAAAGATCAATTTACGCATAGACAACGAGTCATGTGTTTATGAAATGATAACGTAGCTATCTTCAAGAGTTAAACAAATTGGCATAAAACCTAAACACTTCAACCACGGAGTACTCGTTTAGAATAAGTTAAATTCCAAGAAATTCACTAAGAATTAATACGTAACCTAATCGTTACGTATTGCTAAAACTAAAACTCCTATACCCCAAATACTTGCCCACTTTCACTGAAATGTGGGGACAGTGAAACATATTTGGAAAGTGAACTAGGGTTTGTCCCTAAGAATCTTACGAGATGGAACTTGGAACCCTAGGACTGATGACGTCAGCCTAATGTAATCAGGAACAGATTGTTTCGTGACTCCATTTGATGAGTAGAATAGTCTCATAGTTCGATGAGACACTTGCGCAACAAGTGCGAAGTCACATGATCTTGTGATTAGATCACAAGGGAATGACCAATTCTCGCAATAAGATTGGCAGGTCCTTACGCAAGTTTTCTTGCAAGAGGATGAATAATCATCCTAATTAAGGTATTGACCAAGTTGGGTTAATAGGACATGCCCTAACCCAGGATATAGGGGATCTTGCCAAGTCGCAAGTTATCTCGGATCAAGTGCTAGATGCATTCTAAAGGAAGGATTCATTCCTTACCAGTTTGCCAACAAAAACGACCAATGGATATGTTTGTGCTTGTTACAGATTTAAAAGCACTGTTTGGCTTTGTTTGATCAATGAATTAAAAGATAATGGATATCTAATACTTTAGATTGAAGGCCTAAAGGGAGAGGCAGCTTCAGTTACCCCCGACTGCCTGCCTGACCCTAACCAAGGGGGTTGTTAACCGCGCCACGAAAGTGGACCGAACCTACCGCAAGAGGTCTCTCCGTTGAGCGGTACTTGGAGCAAGAGGATGCTTGGGTGCCAGGGGGCTCTGGCCATAAATCCCTTGCCTTTCGAGCCCTGCACAAGAGGCTAACATGACTTGGGATTGGATCTCGAGGTCGGCATACTAGTCTACGGGCGGAAACTTGGATTAGTGATCCCTGTGGATTGCTGGATAGCCTTCGGGCGGATTGTGGATAAGCCTACGGGCAGGACTTTTTGTATTTCAAAGATAAATATGATAACCTATTAATAAGGAACTTGTTTGACATTGTTTTTCTATGTCAAGTGATATGATTATGTGAAAGAACCAGTGCCTAATGGGCTAATTAAAGAAGCTGATTGTTACATGTCCAACTAAATATGCTAGGTAGTTAAATAACTAAAACAACTCGAGGAAAGTGCGGTGGATGTGGCCATAGGTCATAGGTCCGTCCTACGGATGGGTGGTCCCGGTTGGCCGGGAAATTTTCTCAAATCACGATGGACAGCCAGAAGATCGTCGAAGAACACGACCAAAAAAAGCGATGACCTAGAGTTATGATTGATCCCGATTTACGCTGTTTTAGGGGAACGAAATGGGACTATGCCTTATGGCAGAGAGGTTGAGCTTTGCATCGCTCTCGTTTCCCATTCTCCTTGAACCAAGTGCAAGGTGAATCCGCTTTGGACGTGGCGTTTCTGCGTAAAGTAGTTCGATTGGGTCCGACGCTAGTTGCCGTTAGGAAATGACCAATAAGCAAAACCCTAATTCAAGTCGATCCTAAGTGGGAACGGCCGGAATACTTCTGCTACGTGGTAGACGCGGAAAGCCCTAGATCACAATCCCCATAACATTCCGTGGGAGTGCCGGGCGGAGCTTTCTAGACATCCTTTCCAATGGACTGCTAAGACGTGTCCTGAAGATACAAGTGGACACGTTACACCCAAAGGCATTCACATGAAGGACTTAGGTATGGAGTGTAGCGTTAGGCTAAGTATTTGCATTTTTGTGTCGTGCTCGTGCAAGTCTACCGCCGGTTGCTCATTTGATTCTTCAACCCATTGTTTTAGCTCTTGCCATAGCATTGGATGCTACCTAAGCAAGTCTCCTAAGCTTAGAGTCACAAGGGTGGTCACTAATGTATTAAGGAGGTTGCTAGCTACTTGTCTCTCTCCTAGCTTCGCAATTCATGGTTGATGGTCTTAACTAATTTGTTCGCCTATAGAATTTAGACTTTGTCTAAGTGACACTCCTTGTAGTGTAGTTGCATCCCTTGATTTCAGTTATGGGGGTGGAAGTGGTGTGCTTATGCTTGAGACATTATTGCTTTTGTCTTCTAATATGGGCTCAACATCCTTGAGGTGCTCTTAGGCTTCTTTCACCCACTCCACCTTCTTGATGGCTTCGAGCTGGCGCTTTAGGTTAGGGTACTCCTCAACCCTCATACTTCCCATTGCAGCCATCTTCAGGGCTCTAATGTTTCTGCCTCTATGATAGTGACCTTCTGTCCAACAGGCAGTGTCATAGCACTTTCAGTTTTGAGTGTGACCTTAGTGTCTCGTTTGATCTTCCTCCATCTTTGACTCTTCATTTCGATTAAGGTTTCATTGTGATTGCTAGACTCTAGCAATGATATGCCACTCTGCTTTGTTTGCATGTGGGTCATGACATGCAACAAAATGGGTGTGGCATCCCCATTGAGTGCTTTGACACCGAACAACCCCAATGGGACAGATGGTTGCTTTGCTGAATTAGAGGATATCTTTTGTCCAGGAGCATTGACAAAGAGATGAGTGATTCCACACTGAATCCATCTTAGGTCAGCCTTGTCTCTATTAGCTTGCTCCCTCTCAGGCCAGCATGAAGAAATGTGTCCTATAGATGATTGCAAGTCCTATTGTGTTTGCCCTCCTAGTCCTTTGCTGCTCCCTCTACTTAATGCCATCACTGGTACTAGTCAATAGTCCATAAGGATTGCATTTCCTTATTCATCATACGATATATAAGGGTTTCCATAAGGCTCATCACTGTTTGGTTCCTTCATGTAGTGGACTAGAGTATCACTTGGTGGATGGGTTATGTAGGGTGGTTTAGGTAGTCTAGGGATACCTGTAGGGTTAATCTCCATCCTAAGGATGGTCAGCTTACCGTCATTACATGATGGGAGGGCCAATGGGGCTCCCCTTTCTAAAGAATTTTGGTAGCCTATTCGCAAGGTAGGGTTGACTATAGGGCTCCGAGTATGGGAGTCTCTAGGGAAGTCGACAATGCATGGTGTCATGACTGAACCTATCGTAGTTAGTGCAAGGTCGTGACCTAGGGTCCTAACACTTGGTTGGCAGGTGGTTTCCACCACAATGCACACATTAGATGTGTGGCCGCATTGTTCGTCTCATCATCTCCTACAATTTGGCTATTTCCATCTTCATCTCTACTAGCTATTGTCGTGAATCAATGCCCTTTCCTTTTTCCTCAAAGCTTGGGCCTCATCTCTCACTTGATGTTGAAGCCCTCTCGAAATTCCTAGCATTGGACTCTTCTTGATTCAAGCTCTTGGAGCTTCCCTCCTTGATCTGGTCATCCACTCTCATAGCTTCTTCAAACACCCTTACTAGTGCATCTCGCTGCAAGCTCGAGTTGCCGACCAAGGCTTTTTAGAGCTCTTCACTTCGTATTCCCTTAATGAATACCATGGATACTGCTCTTTTGGTTTGTCTCTTGCCCATAGGGATTATCTTAAAGAGGCTCCTCACATGGGCCATATAATCTCAGATGTCCTCTTTCTCTCTCTGCTTGACGTTCATAAGTCGTACTAGTAGGTTATCAGAGTATTTAGGTTTGGAAAATCTATTAAATAAGAGATTTTTGAGGCTATTGAAATTGGCTCACTCCGCAACATCAAGAATTGTGTACCAGGTTCCCAACCCTTATCACTTAAGCATAGATGTTTGAGCATTGAGTGGGATCAGTGAGGCCGTTGGCCTTGCAAACCTACTTGAACTGCTTTGTACAGGTCATCGTTTGCTTGGTATTTTTTGAGCTGCTTTGCTACCATGGGAATTTTTGATTGGCACTTAGAGCTTTGGTTGACTCCTAACCTTGTCGGTAGCGATATTGCTAATGCTGCAGCACTCTGCTCCGTTGTCATGTTATCTAGGAGTCGCTTTTTGCTCAGCGTGGGGTCTCCTTCTAGCTCTCTCTCGCTCTCTATCCAATTTCTACCAACTAGGCCGGCTAGCACTCTTTGGATCTCTTGCATTTCCATGCTTTGGCATAAGCTCCTAGTTTGCTGATCTTGGTTGTACACAACTATGCCTTGCAGAGCCTTGTATGCTAGCTTCCTCTCCTCCTCAAGATTTGCTATCATTAGGAAAAAAATAAACTCACAAATGGGTCCTTAAAAATAATATAGTTTAAGATGTGGGCCTTTTGGATTGTCCAATAGGAAGGCCAGATATTGACATCCATGGAGGGTGAATCTTCTCTTTCCAAATCTTGGGTTTTTTATTAAAAAAAGGGGTAGTGGGGGATTTAAAAAAGGGAGAATGAATAGTACAAAAAATTTGAGTTTCTCTCACCTCATATTTTTCTTTTTTTTTTGGAGAATTTTCAATTTCGATTTTTTTCCCTCTCACGAAATCAATTTGACCCAAAAGGTGAGCAACATACCACTTTCCCTCTCTTCTCTATAGTCATGATTTTTTGTCTCCATTGAAGCTCCATGCTGAGAGTAATTAGGGTTTTGAGCGTTCAGCTTACCTTTGCACTTTCTTCTCCACACAGCTCCAGATTTTGGGCAAAATACATGTGTCCATCTATCTTTGCATTTTCTCTTGTTTGCTATTTTTTCAATAGGGTTTAATGTCGTTTCTTACTGTTGTTTTTGTTTTATTGCAGAGGTTGTTTGGGGTAGGAGACAGAGGTGCTCATCTCTCTCTCCTTTCTTTCCCCCCTCTCTCTATGTATTGTTTCTCTTTTATGTTGTGTCTTCAATAGAATTTGATATTGGTTCTAATTGTTGTTTTCTTGCAGAGTTTATTTGGAGCAAGAGGCAAAGGTGTTAATCTCTCTCTCTCTTTGGTTTTTTTTTTTATTGATATCTTTTCAATACAACACAATGTTAGTTCTAGCCCTTGTTGTTTTTTTATTGCAAAGATCATTTTGGGTGACATTGCATAAGTGCTTATCTCTCTCTCCCTCTCTCTTTCTCTCTCTATGTTTCCTCTTTTCTACTATTTTTTGAGTATACCTTCATGTAAATACTAACTCTTGCAAAATTGTATTTTGTACTGATCAATTTGGGCAAGATTGGATAGGTGCTTATTTCTTTCTCTCTCCCGTGTACTCACACGCTCTCTCTTTCTTCCTTTGTGCATTATCCCTTTTCTACTATCTTTACAATAGGGTTTGATGCTAGTTCTAACTTAAGGGTCACTTGTTGTTGCAGCACTTAACACAAGGTAAAGTAGAGATTCTGTAGCTCAATTTACAGGTAAATCTGCCATATTTTGTGGTGCCAGAATTTATTCATTTAATTAGTGACTTTTATGTTTGATGGGATTGATGTTTTCTTATGTTCATCATTTGTAATGGATTTTGATTAGCAATGATTCAATCTTATCTTCAGCAGATTAGCTTATAGGTAAATTGGCCTTGTTTTGTATTGCTTCTATTCATGTAGTTATCTATATATTTTTTGCTAAAAGAGATTCATGCAAGTATTTTTGTTAAAAGGGATTCATGCAGGTGTTTTTTTTGTACATGATGCAAGTATTGTACAAGGTTTAGGTGAAGCATATAATTCTTGATCAACTATTTTGATGTGGTGAGTGATTTCTTTGTGTTGGATGATATAGATCTGCTGGAAGTTGATGGTTCAAAAATCCTATGCTTTATTGGTCCTATGTGTCCATTTGAATCTCCATGCCAATTGGCAATTATCCATGAAACTCTTGTATCATATTATCCATATAACACACAATGTGTTGAGCCTTAGAATATCTCAGGTGTTAATCCCATGTGCCTATTAAGATTTGCATGCCATGTGGCTGGTATCTTTGTAACAACTACTCTATAATACCCACATTTCATACAATGTATTGAGACAAATCAGACTTCTCTTCATTATAATAAAATTTATTTTGGTGAAACTCTCTAGTATTCTTGTGCTATTCTTTTCATTATATTTCATGTAAATGGTATGATTAAAGTGATATCTTGAAATTAAATCTATACTTTGTGTTGATGTATATATCCACATGCGTTTCGATATCGATGTTTATGTCTATTTACAAAAGTGTAAACATATCTTAATGCCATGTTGATTTGTGTGGCATATTGGTGATTACTGGACATACTTAAAATGCTTATTATTTAGGGGTTAATACATACTTCTTTACATCTAATGCGTAGGTTATAATGCCTGAGAGAAGAACAAGCATTCTCTCGATAGAAGTACGTAATAGAAAAGATGAAGAAGGGAATTAGATCACTGATACGTATCATTGCTCATCTTGGGTACTTATGCATCCAAGTATAAAGGGAGCTTTCAGGGTGAAAGCATTTACAATTGCAGATGTATCAAAGCACTGGAAGGGTAAAATTTTAGCTCTCACAAAAAGGAATGTTGATTCTCACCTTGTAACAGAGGCTTTTGTACAACATGCATTCATGCAAAAACAAATACATATGGCGCCTACTGTGTTCTTTGTGCAAATAGTAAATATTTGCAACTCATTGAGAATGAGAAATTTCATGATACCTATGTAACAACTTGTCTCGTATTTACAAAAGTATACCGTTCGGATTGCTGTGAGTGGCAAAATGTTGAGAGTTTCACTAGTTCTTTTAAGTGTTACCACCTCAAAATTGGTAGATTGCTCTTTGAGGGGCGTATAGCTAAGCAACTCGCAAAGGACCTTGTTTTTTCCTATGACTCCAAGTACATATTGCCCAAGGGGAGTCAAGAATATGGAACCCTTGAGTCTATGCACATATCGAATCTCAATAGCATAGAATGGCCATTGTGTAGTAGTGACATTTTGCACATGTGTAGCACAAAACTTTTAGTAGACATATTGAACTCTATGAAGCCAAGCGTTGGCTCAAAGAATGTACATCTAAGCTGGTTCATACCGATTGCAATTTTTGCACACATGTTTAAGGAATGTAAGGGTTTGAGACGTACCAAAAGCACGTACATCATAAAAAATACATCAGATGATTATGTAGCAAGGATTCTAGGCAAAACTTGGATATAAAAAATACTCACAATCCTGACATAGTGGAGTGTTAATTCACAACAAGGGGCATGGCTTTCAGGTAAAAATTTTCTCTCTTAGTTGACTATTATCTTACTTTGGGATGAATCAGCTAACTTTCCTTTCCAATTATAGGTACTTTGTCGCACGACAAACTTTATGCCTAGTGTTCAAGTATCGTAGATGGAGGATGCTCAAGGGTAAATGGTTGTCCCTTGATTAAGTCATGCGTGAAAGTGCAGCCGTGGATGTTATTGTCATTTGTGAGGGCCGCAAGCCCCAAGTGTTGCAAATGAATGATGATTGGCCCTTGAGTGTAATGCGCTAGGAAATTACAATGCTAATGCAGAATACACCTGTTAGCTTCTATTTTAAACTAGATGGTAGGAAAATTCGAAGCTGAGCTGAGGATACTACTACCAGTGGAAAGCGTGTGGCTCCACATATTTTAGAAATTGTAGAGTCTCGCCAACAATCCCAACACCACAAGTTGTAGTATCCAACACTTATAAATTTTTGGATTTTTTTGGCCAATAGAATATTGCCGCTTACAAACTTGCAATATTTAAAAATTATGGTATTTATGCAAAATCATACACTTGTTATATAATTTCCACATCAATGCATTTACATATGCATGTAAACTTTACAAAGATGTAAGTAAAGCGATAACTAAATATCGTATGCGAATAACCCTTAATGGTTTAAAACTAAAGGTTTTTAAGGTAGAACTAGTTTAGTTCTTGTTTCATTGTTTCATTTCACACTTTCTCTCTTCATCTCTTTATATCCACCACATCCCTCCTACCTGTTACGATGGATGCTTGCGCACACTTTGATGAGTGGATCCATGAGACTATCTTTGCCAACTAGGCTGACGAGATATTCTAGGTTTTCTCTAAGAACTTCAACCTTGAAAGCATGCTCTCATCGCTGGATTCCCCCTTTCAGGTTTTGGAAGACTTTGTGAGCATCATTGCTACATACACATACTCCATCGAGGGATCCGGCATGACTTGGGTGCCTTTAGAACAACTCATGGTATTTTAGGCAGGGAAGAATCACCAAAAAGTGGTGAACCGGTGTCTGGACCATGTGGATCCTTCGCATAGATTATGCACTATTCCTATGGGAAGTGTACGAGGTACATCACCTTTGGATCTCATGGAGTGTGATTGTGCATTGGCAATTTACCTCCTTGCATTGGATACACCCCTAGAGGAGGAGAGCGATGAAGATACAACTCCACAGGTTGTTTCTATCACATACACGGGAGAAGAACTGATTGAAGAGCTCATAAATGTTGAAGAGCAACATCGAGTGGTGGCAGAGCAAGGGTGGCTCTCATAGTGCCATCTTCTTCAAAACAGCCTCAAGTCAACAAAACCAACCTTGCCCCCTTGACACCCATTGAAGTAGATGGTATACAATAATTGCTTCTATCAGATGTACTGCAATACTTGGAAATGAAGAAAGAAGAGTTTTTTTCTATCCTAGTCATGGATTCAATGGAAGACTTGAATGATTATGATTACATGGATGTGCATCCAACAATGGCAGAGATTGGAAGATATGATGGCATAAGCTTAGATACTGTGAGTGTGATCATAGCAGCACATGATCATATTACCTCGATTGAAGAAGATTACCTTATGCTAGATGCTGAATTTAAAGCACTACAACATGATTTGTTTGGACCAAGGCCCCAGCTTCCTACCAAGGAGTTTGTAGATCCCTCTGCCCAAAGAGGTACCTCCCTAACATACGAGGAAATGAAGATACAAGATGATCTAGAGAAGGTGAGATTTCTAACTACCATATATTTTTATGCAATGAAACTTTATGGCAGGGTGCGTCAGGTCCCTGGGAGTCCACCGGTAAAATCTTGGCAAAAAATGATGCTTATAGCTACCCTGTTTGAAGTCTGGTGTCTGGGGCTAGGCCGGTGGACTCCGGGGGACCCAACGCACCCTACCATCAAGTTTCGTTGCTTTCTGATAACTCTAGGTTAGTCACTAAATATATTGTTTGATTTGACTTTTTCATTCAGGACATACTGTATATAGATGAGTTTGCATCAAGGCAAGGAGAAGCTCGACATGTGGATCGATGCAAGGATTTAGCTCTGAAGGAGTATATCGATAACCTTGTTGCAGATTTGGTGGTCTTCCATAAGAAGTGCTCACCAGGACGGCAATAAATAATCATGAAAATTCAAGCTTTAACCAAGTTTGGATCTTTTCGAGCGATACATGTGACATCTAGCTTGGAGAAGGTGGTGCTAATCAAGCGGTCAAAGCTTCTTTACTTGTTTGATCAAACACGTGGTGGAGCAATGTGTGTGCTTGCGACATTAGGTGACCTCACTAAAGTGTCAGATCCTCTTCTCCTAGAGAAAGAGCTGAAGGGGGAGCACATCATTTTTGAAGCAAAGAAGGAACTTATATTTTCATCGAAAGTTGGCCCCTCCTCTCCACGGATGAAAAAGCCAAGGAACAATTGAGAGTTCTTGTTGGCTATCAGCTTTTTGTATCTACCATCACTAATAGCCATCACATGTAATTTTTCTTGATGAATATAAGATACTTTACTCTATCCCTACAAATAAATATTTATTAAATAAATGTGTGGTTTGTATAAGTGTGACAATAATGTGTAGTACGTGAATGACGCATTCGTATACATTAACATAATTCAACGCCTAGTACTGCACTTGCGATTGTGTAAGTGTGACGATAATGTGTGGTACGTGAATGACGCATCCGCATATATTACATAATTCAATGTGTAGTACTGCACTTGCGATTGTTTATAAGCAATAACGTAACTTGTATCTATATGTATTACTACTTTTGATGCATTTGTACGTTTAAAAAAAATTAAGAGTTATACATTTCAAGAAACAAAACAAAATAACTTTACTCAATTATTTGAATTCAGTACATATTTTATGAGATATTATGTATATATAAATAAATATTCCAATGTGGCAGAGTATACAAATTTTTTTGGCTTCCAAGATGTTATGGCGTTGTAACACTCATTATAAACCTTGCATCATTAATCTAGTAAACTATGGCGGAGTCCCCTTGTCGTGTCGAAGTCGAATGATAAAGTTCATGTCTTTATCTATGATTGTGACATGCTGTGCATGGATGGCTGCAAGCTGTGTATCATCAAACAAGTCGATGAGAAACCCCTCTGCAGAGCCGTTTGTAGGGCCTCCATGGCTACAGCAATCCACCTTTCTACTGGTGGGCCATCCCGCACTCGTGCCCAAAATCTTCTTATTCCTTTCAACTCCAAGTCTTGCATGACTTCTCGAACAACTTTATGAAAAGAACTTTTTGGGATGAGAATCTCGTATCTGCATTGGATTCTCCTTATCTCTCGAAGGGCAATAGTGCCTGGTTTCCATATCCTCTTCTTTTGTGGTGGTCCTTGTGCTCTACGGGGAGCACCTGTTGCTGCACTAGAGGAGGCTCCACCTTGTGCTCTAGGTAGCAAGCCTTGGCCTGATGTCTTCCTGGGACCAAAATGGCAACATGCTTGCTTGGTGCATGCCATGCAAGCTCGAGGAGGGCAAGACGGAGAAGAGATAGAGGTTGGGGATGTGAAAATGTAGGAATCAAAGAAATCAAGATGTGAAAATGAGAAGAATAATGAACTTTTAACCCATTTAAACCCCAAAATTTGATTAATGCAGCTTCATACGCACTGTCCATTATGTGATCGTAAATCCATAACCTTTTATTGCAATGCAACAAAAATTCACACACGCACTCGTTAGGTGGCCAAGAGCCCAATTTTTTTTTGTAAGACTTCAGACTGGGGGCTGCAGGTACTTTTTTTTCCAAAAAAAAAAGGGCTCTTGGCCACCTAATGAGTGCGCATGTGAAGTTTCGTCACATTCTAATAAAGTTTAGTATTTTAAAAATTATCCCATACCAAAATTATGGATGGATTGATAATTGAGAAATCAACATCACGACTACTGGCTCTTAGAAACTTTGCACCACATAGACTATAAAGAGGCATTAGGAGTAAAGTCTACAACAAGAAATGGCAAATTTTTGCATGTTATTCCTATTGAAATTGACAGTAATACCAAAAATTGTAAGTAAGAATTGAAAATACAGCGAAGATGCATAGTCAAAGTTGAGAGTGAAGGACAAGTGTAAAATTTTAATTTATATTTTAAGGGCGCATACAATAGTTTTGCACTAGGACATAGTCATACGTCCAATGCACGAGGATAACACTATGCCAAAAAAGATAATATTGCAAACTGTGTTCATTCCATTGGAACAATTGCATCCTTCACTGCTAGAAGATTTCTTACAAGTTGGAAGTTCTTGGGAGTTATAGTGATGGGCTTCGCATGTATTGCACAACGTTGAGCATCAGCCATCAAGTCAACTAAAAAGGCCTCTATGGCACACTGTAGAGCATGAAGACACTCTTTTGTGAAGTGATCACGTCTATCCTGACCTTGTGTCAAAAACCACCTCTTGCTTTCTATGTGGTAGAGGTCTTGCACAATCTCATGAACAAGTCTCGAGAAGCTCGCCTTCGGAATGATGAGATCAAAAGAGCATTGATACCTTCTAATTTCTCTCAAGGCTACTGTACTTGGCTTCCACTTGTGTTTCTTGTGGGAATGTTGAGGAGGACCCTTGTGAGGGCGACTTGAGAAAGGTGGATTAGGTTGAGAAGGGGGTGCATCTGAGCTAGTAGATGCTCCAAGGAGCTAAACACAATATGGGGCCCTGAGCGGAAGCTTATTTGGAACTACCTTAGACCTAACCATCTTTCTTGCACAAGAGATGTGAGAACTCAATGAATAAGATAGAAAGTGAAATCCTCTTTTATATAACTCTAAACTGTGAGACTCATTCACATAGATGCACACTCTCTCTTTCTCTCTTAAACTATGAATTGCATTCACACTAACTCACATTGTTCATCTTACTATCTTAGCTCTTTTTTAACCCATTTGCTACCTTGTTGAAGTCTTGTTTCTAGCCACTTGGCATGGTTTTCTTTGGCACTTCAGGCTTTATAATGCACTCTTTTAGTGACACAACGTGATTCCATCATGTCTGTAGAGCCGATTCATCAACACTTTCATTTGCTCTCTTTTGCGAGAGTTTAGCTTCATCTGCTACTATAATCCTATACTACCAACATAGCAATTGGATCATTGGATTGCTACCATTCACCCCTCCACCATGATCAATTTTTCTTTGGTATGCACCACGCGCTATCCAATGTGAATTTTTCATCCCTTGTGTGGACCTAATTCTGATGCTTCCCTTTTCTACAAAGTATGGTCCATGTACCTCAAGGATATGCTACAAAGACACATATCACACATGAGTAAAACTATGCTCAATAATTTATACAATTCATACAACTTTAAAATATTAACTTAGTATGCACTATGTAATGTGTGATAGAGCTTTTGCCCCATGCTTCCACCATGTTTTCGTAGAAGCTATGCATAACATCGATAAATTCTTGCTTATCTTTATTGTTAAACACCATCTTGCGAAGTAAGGGAGCCAATTTGTTAAGACTTATCCAAACCTTAGCTTTGGCCAATCTTGTTTTTTCTCCATTACTTTGATCAAGAACTGCAAAATGTAAATTTTTCCACCCATCGTAGTCTTGCGGCCTACGAACCATGATATTCCCTTCCTCATTGATGGATACTAAGAGAAACTTCCTAGCTTGTGCTTCTCCAAAGCAAGGCTTTTTGGGCAAGTTACCAGATTTTCCTGATCTCTTCTCATCTTTTTCAATCGTCACTTGATGCTTGTGTAGCCCAATTTCTAATAGCACTTGCTCAACATTCCTACACATTGCAATGGCTTCTTTTTTTGGTTTCATCCTATAAGCAAAGAAAATGTATTCATATACAAGTTTCTTCATGATTTTGACAAAAGCAAACAATGAAAAAATGTTTATACGATCCAAGGGAATCTTGAAGATGGGCTTCCAAGTGGGATCTTCTCTATTGCACGTCGGTGTAGTACTTGTGACCTTTTGCTAGTTCTTCTTTTTGTCCTTTCCTTCCACTCTCCCTATCAAGAAATATAGGCATGGATTCTTTGTATTTGCACCATTGGAGATTCCACACATGCATTTTCAAATTTTCAAGTCTCCTACAAGATGCCATTCAACCAAATATTGACCATACCCTTCAACCGAGAGCATCTCACTATGTTCCTCACAATCGACGATGCTTGGAATGCTTATGTGCATAAAAAATAGCTGCAACACCTCAAATGTTTCCTTAGGAACTTCAAATGCAGAGCCACCACACATGTGTAATATTTTGGTTGAAAAATATTACTAGCCTGCGTGAGACTCATGCAAATGACAATTCCGGCATTGAAGTTACCGACGGTGCAATCTTTAAGCTATACGTGAGGTATCATGACTCTCCATTGACAAAACGGGACTGAGGTTTAAAAACCCGCATAACCGCAGGTGAACTCCCCTAACACCCTCTAATGGGGAAGGAAGGAAGAGGGAGGCAGAGCTACGCTGCTGCCATTGTACCATGCTGCGCCGTGAGGAGGGAGAAATTGATTAAGAAGAGCCGCCGAAAGCTCGTTAGGCCACCAATCTGCCAGCTCCGCCTGCATTACGCCAAAGCAGGTTGTTGCTTACGCCACCCCTTTCCTCATCCACGAATCGCCTTCGCCTTGTTCCACGTGGGTGCTGCAGTCCAGAAGCTTTGTCGAAGCTTTTAAGGGGGCTCTCTAAGCCCCCTTTTCCATTGCAACTCTTACAAGCCTTTTTACCCTCGGTTTTCTTTTAAAGCCCCTACCCATGGAGACCCTATTAAGTCCATTGTAACCGGGATTTAAAGCCCTTTTCCCTTGCATTCCACAAAATCCATTTTACCCCGGTTGTAAAGCCCTTCCCGTGGATTCCCCACACAAGTCTATATTACCCTGGTTCTTTTTAAAGCCTCCCATTTCATTCCCACACAAGCCATATTAGCTGGTTTTAAACCCCCTTTTCCATGTGATCTTCTTAAGTCCAGTCTACCCTCCGAATTTAAAACCCTCCTTCCCATTGCAACTCCCACAAGCCATTTTACCCCGCGATTTTAAGTCCCATTCCTATTGGATCCACCCACAAGCCTATTTTTCTAGCCGGTTTAAAGGCCCTTCCCTTTTGAACCCTCTGAAAGCCCAATTTTCTTTTCCCTCTTAAGCTTCGAAGTGGAAGTCTATAAGGCCTTTCCATTAGTTTCCTAATACGCCTTTTAGGGGCTTTGAAGGAGAGAGAGCTACAAGGCCCTTCCCACTCGATTTCCCCCATAAGGCCATTAGAGAAGATTTCCTTAAACTCCTGGGATTTTTAAAGAAAATAAAAGGACCAAGCTCCGAACCCTAAGGCCTTCCAAATCCCAATTCCGCAAGTCAGTACTTCGGACAAGGAAGCGGTACCTCAAAGGGAATTGCGCGTACGAGGGAGACGGGCCAAGATCATGAGACTGTGGCCAAGGCAAGAAGGTCGAATTCACGATGGCCCCTAAAAAGGCACAAGGCGCAACCAAAAGAGGATCCTCTCCTAACATTCATGTGGAAATTTCATCGAACCCACAAGTCCAGGTTTTCTTCCTATTTTTGATTTAGTCGAAGTATTGCAATCATGCAGGATTAATTCATGGAATTAGGATGCGCTTATGCTTGTCAAATCCACCTAGTTTGATGAGAATGAAATACATTGGCTATTTTTAAAAGAAATAACTCACGATTGAAGATTGGTCATTTGTATTTTTTTCAATGGAATGAATGAAAGATGTCTATGCATTTTTAGCAAGTTGCTTCTGTGCATTACAAAGTAACGAATCTAGAATAACTAATGACTATCATTACAAAGTCGAGATTATTATTATACACCTTCGATTGGGCATGGAAAGATTAAAATTGCATGTCACACTATTAGAAAAATCTTCTTTGTAATGATTCATTAAAAGTCATTATCAAGGATAGGAAACTGCAAAGCAAGAAAATATTCTAAAATGGCATGAAGAAGATTAACTCTAGTCAATTGGCATAAATCTCATTCAACTACGTAGTAGTTAGGAAAGGTTGCGTAATGCTCATTCAATGTACAAATATTTCATTCAAAAATGAAGTTAGGGAAAGGCTACATGGTTGGTTTTAACATAAACCCTAAAAGCTTAGCGGCATGAATCGTGAATGTATCAATGGAAATTATGCTGTAACTTAACATACGCTTTGATGTTAACCAGAAAAGCTAGGTGCTTGTAAATGTAATCATACATAGAGGCAATAAATCATGTGCCTACGAGAATGGTATTGTAATGCAACTAGTTTTTCCCCTCTTTGATCAAGACAAGATCTTTAGGAATAGACAAGCAAATTGGTTTACCCTAAACACCTACACCGCAAAGGATTCGCTTAGGATGGTTAAATCAATACAATATACTACAAGTGCTAACTAGGGTTTAGCACGTTAAGGACTTGACCTAGTCGCACTTATTGCCAAGTCGAAACTCTCATACCCTAAGTCCTGCCCACATTCACAGAATGTAGGGACAATAGGACATACTTGCAGCAAACTATTTGGCGTTTCTACCCTAAGGATTGCTCATTAAAAAGATGAAACTCGAATGGAGTTGGAACCCTAGAACCGATGATATCCGCTTAGTGCAATCGAAAATGGATTGGATATGAAGACACCCTAAACCTTGTTTCCTATCTAATCATGATTCCGTGATTAGAGGACGTCGTTTGATGGGTAAAATAGTCCCATCGATTAGATGCAACACTTGTGGAACAAGTTGCAAAGTCGCATGATCTTGTGGTTTGATCACAAGAGAATGGCCAATTCCTCAAAATGAGATTGGCAGATTCTTGCGCAAGTTTGTCTTGCAAGAGGATGAGTAGTCATCCTGATATAGCACCTTTCTTGGGAAAGGTGACCAAGATAAGGGGATTAGATATTTGCTTGGAAGCAAAGGCCCAATCAATAATTTGGAGTAACATATTTACTGCTAATAGAACTTAAGGTATTGGTTAAGTTGGGTCAATAGGGTACGGCCCTAACCCAAGGACATAGGGGTTAACAAACAAACCCTTGGGGATCTTTCCAAGTCACAATTGATCCCAGATCCAATGCTGGATGCATTCGGAGAGAAGGATTCACTCTTTAGCAGTTGGCCAAATAATGACCACTGGATATGATTGTGGTTGTAACAGTTTAGAGAGCACTGTTTGATTTGTTTGCACAAGGAACTAAATGATGAAAAGATATCTAATGCTTCAGGTCGAAGGCCTGAAGGGAGAGGCAGCCTTAGTTACCCCCGACGACTGTCTGCTTTGACCCTAACCAAGGGGGTTGTTAGCCATGCCGGGAAGGTGGACTGAACCCTTCACGTGAGGTCTCTCCGTTGAGCGCTACTTGGAGCAGGAGGACTCTTGGGTGCTTGGGGGGGCTCTGGCCGTAAATCCCTTGCCTTTCGGGCCCTGCACAAGAGGCCAAGGTGACTTGGGATTGGATCTCGAGGCCTGCATGCTAGTCTACGGGCAGAATCTTGGATTAATAATCCCTGTGGATTACTGGATAGTCTTCGGGCAGATTATGGAAAAGCCTACGGGCTGGACTTTATGAATGTATTCCAAAGATAAATATGATAACCTGTTGAAAAGGAACTTGTTTGACACTGCTTTTCTATGTCAAGTGCTAAGATTACGTGAAGGAATCGGTGCCTAATAATGGGCTAATTAAGAAAGCTACTTGATGCATGTTCAACTAAATGTGGTAGGTAATTAAACAACTAAAACAACCTAAGGAAAGTGTGGTGGATGTGGCCATGGGTTCGTCCTACAGTTGGGTGGTCTCGGTTGGCCAGGAACTTTTCTCAATCATAATGGACAACAAGAAGGTTGTTTCAAAGGAAATGAATAGCAAGGGCACTGACCTAGAGTCAAGATTATAATAATCCCAATTTACGCTGTTTTAGGGGGAACGGAATGGGACTATGCCTTACGGCAGAGAGATCAAGCCTTGCATCCCTCTCATTTCCCATTCTCCTTGAACTAAGTGCAGCGTGAATCCACTTCGGCCCTAGAGTTTTTGCGTAAAGTAGTTCGCTCGGGGTTCGACATTGTTTCCATTTAGGAAATGAAAATTAGGGAAAACCGTGATTCAGGTCGGTCCTAAGCGGGAACGGCTAGAATACTTCCGCTACGTGGCAGACGCAGCAAGTCCTAGATCACAAACCTCGTGACATTCCATGGGAGTGTCGAGCGGAGCTTTCTAGACCTCCTTTTCGATGGACTGCTGAGAGGTATCCTAAAGGGTACAGGTGGACACATTACAATTGGTATAAAAGAGAATCAACGAAGGATTTGTTTTTTTAAAAATCTTACTAAGAAGAAGTAAAGCAAATGTTGCTGTTAAAGAACATTTCCTTACTTCGGATGCTGTCTTGCAAAATTATGAAGCATGGAATAGGTTCTTAGTGTTCCGAGTCATATTTATGACTACGATGCATTCCCCAGATTATCGACAAAGGGTTGATATGATGAACATCCTAGATCGTATTTATAATCCATCGCCTTTGTACGTGGAACGGAGATGGATGGGTGACTCAGGAATCTACTATATAGCTTCCCATTGGTTTGCATACCTTCGAACCAACCTAAAGAGGATCAAGTGGTTGGAAGACCTGAAGATCATGAAGCTGCTCATTTTTGTGGAGGCTCACGTAAACTCAACTTTACATATTCAAGGCCTGAGGGTTGAGCTGAACTCATATGTATACGAGGAAGTGACCCGCGTAATCCCCGCCGAGATAGGATCAATGTGTTGGGGCGATATGAGAAGAATGGTTTCCAAAGGAAAGGATATCCTAATCTTCCGATGACTTACCGATTCCTAAAGATCCATGACCCAAAACCATACTATTATCCAGTTCACGTAGATAAATATAATAGAACACTATTCTCCCTGAATAAATGTAAATAGTTGCTTTGCTATCCCAAGAAATATTGTACTCTTAAAGGGCTAGACCCATATAAATGGAATAAGACTTCTTTTTATCAATGCCTGTTTTGTGTATGAGAATTGATAAAAAGTTAAGCAGCTAGATCTCTTGGTTGATAGGCTGAATTGGGTATGAATTATAAATCATAACAAATTGAGTGTTGAAATGACCTATTTTTTGGCTGATTTTTGTTGTTTTTGAGAGCTGAATGGTTGATTTTATGAGATGATTGATTGGTTTGGAAGTGTTTTGAGAGTGTTTTGGATAGGTTGGAATGGTTTTATTAAGCTCATGATGTTTATTAGTAGAGATGTGAAGTTCTGATGATGTTCTGATATGTTCTGATTGGTCCTAATTGGTTCTGTTGAGCTTCTATTTTGTTCTGTTTTCTCTCTGTAAGGAAGGATGGAGTATTGATTGATAGGGTTTCAGATTGTTTGAAAGATTATTGAGTGATTTTTGATGGTTTGGAATGGTTTTGGTATAAGTTATGTGGTTCTCATGCTTTCTGTTGACCTTCTGTAACTCTCTGTTGAGCTTCTATGAGTCTCTGTAGACCTTCTGTATGCTTCTATATGTGTTCTGTTGGATGAGAGTGTAGCTTGGGAAAGTTTTCTAGCCTTGGAAAGAGGTGAATACAAGTGAAAAAGAGCTAAAAGAACTCAAAGAAGTAGCTACTGAAGACTCAAGTAAAGAATGGAGTGAAGTGACAGTGGTGAGCTATGAAAAGACACTATAGTCGCTCTAGTGCCTCTTCATATCAGACATACCTCTTGGGAGGTGCATTCACGACCTAAGAAGGATTATTGAGGGTTATTATTGAGAGATTTTAGAGAGGATATGATGTATTATTGATGGAGAGAGAGAGAGAGAGAGTCAGAGATAGCCAAATCTATCAAAACAGTGTGATTGTATATGAGAGATTGAGAGAGAAGACTATGAAGATATTGAAGATGAATACTATGTGATGTATTTCCATTCAAAGATGGTGTATTCCTGTGCTTTCTTTGTTCTATTGATGGATTTTGTGAAGATGTTGAAGAATATGGTTGATTCTATCAAATTCGTGGGAGATCTACATGATGTTGCATGAAGATTTGTTGTGTCTAGTGTTCTTTTCTTCATTGGGATCATATAAACCCTAATAAAAAAAGCTTGTTGATGT
Source organism: Lygodium microphyllum (assembly GCF_053477565.2). Taxonomy (NCBI): domain Eukaryota; kingdom Viridiplantae; phylum Streptophyta; class Polypodiopsida; order Schizaeales; family Lygodiaceae; genus Lygodium; species Lygodium microphyllum. The sequence continues at coordinate 27,145,636 of NC_141157.1, read as the reverse complement.
TACAAGATAGATTTTCTTGCAAGAGAATTCCCTTTTCCTTGGTGTTCCTCTTGGGGCTCCAAGCGAGTTATAATGTTAAGAATCCTCTATCCATGCACAACCCCAAGTACAGATTCCTAGTTCGCCTCCTACATCAAGTACTGCCGTGATCCATGAGAAGAAGTTTCTTCTCAAGTAGATCAAGCCGCCATAATTTGATGGGAAAGGTAGAAGTGTCCAAGCAGATGCTAAAATTTGGATAGAGTCCATGGAGGATTACTTTGAAGCAGCCAGTACTGCACCCGCCAACCAGGCTATGCTCACCAAGCTGAAGCTCACCTGCGAAGCCAGACTTTGGTGGAAGCAATGGTGCAGAGATCAAGGGATCGCGAAAGGATATGTTACTTGGGAAAAGTTGAAGAAAGCTATGCAAGGAAGGTGCTTATCACCTGCGTATTGCATGCAGAAATGAATGAGTTCTACAAGCTGAAACAGCTGGGACTCACTCTTGACGCATACTACTCAAAATTTGTCTCACTTCTTAAGTATGCACCACAAATGGACATGGCACAACAAGTGTCAAAATTTTGTGTTGGTTTAAACCCACCAGTGAATACCCATCTTGAATCAATGCGCCCAACAGATCTACAAGATGCACTCATTCGAGTTGCCCCTATAATTCAGGAGATGCAGGCTAGGCCAAGAAGTAACAAAACTTGGTCTTATAATGACCCGAAAAGAGGAGCATATAGGCCTCAAATGAAGAGAGTTAAAGGTCAGAATCCAGGGCAAAGAAAGAAAGCAAGGACTAATAATGTCAACAACTTTGTCCCTACCCAAAGCAATGACCGAAACCTCTATTGTTTCCACTATAACGAGCTCGGTCATTTCAAGATGCAATGTCCCAAGCTTGGAGGAGGACATCGACAAGCACCTTTCCAAGGAATTGGCCGTGGACAAGGAGCCCCTACCCGAGATAGAGGGAGAACCCCTTGTGTTGCCAACAGGGAAATGTGCGAAGAAGAAGATCTGACCATGGAAGCAGAGTTTGAAAGGGAGACAGTCCATGCCGCTCTTCACAAGAAAGGTCCGAATCGCTAGTTTTTGGTGATTCAAACACCATCGAACTATCAAGGTAAAGGTTTCAAGACCTTGATTGATTGTGGTAGTACACATTCCTTTATCTCACCAGTTTGTGCAAGAGGATTAGGAATAGCCACAGTAGAAGCACCTACCTTGCTTATGGAATTAGCAAATGGTCGTGAGGTCACTTGTATCAAGAAAATTGCTAAGGTGGAATTCTTTCTGGGAGAAAATATGACTTTGGTCAAATTCAGAGTCATGAACCTAGGTATCCATGAGTGTCTACTCGGAATGGATTGGCTCAAACCTAATGACGCCCACATTCATTGTGGAAAGGGCCAAGTTTCCTTTCGAAACTCTGAAGGGGAATTGATCACAACTCAATGTGAGGCTGGAAAGCTGAAAATTCAATTGGCCAAAGTATCTCGGATTATAAAGGGAGCTAGAAAGGGATTACCTGTCTACTTGATTAAGCTCAATAAGTTAGATTAGAAGCAGGAGTCTAGTGAAGAACCTTCATGGCTAAAGGAGTATGCGGATATACTTCCTAAAGAGCTGACAGAACTCCCGCCTCAAAGAGAAGTAGATCATGAGATCAAGCTAGTGCCAGGAGTTGCGCCAATTGCAAAGAGACCTTATAGAATGTCCATCCTGAAAGAAATTGAGCTGAAGGAACAACTCAAGCAATTGTTAGATTAGGGCTACATCCGTCCTAGCAGTTCACCATGGGGAGCTCCAGTACTGTTCTAGAAAAAGAAAGATGGAATTCTTCAAGTGTGTATTGATTACAGAGGGTTGAATCAATCAACTGTCAAGAACAAGTACCTTATTCCTTGAATAGATGATCTTCTTGATCGTCTTCAGGGTGCGAAGATCTTCTCCAAGATTGATCTCAGGTCTGGTTACTATCAGATAAGGATCAAGGAAGAAGATATTCCAAAGACGGCCTTCAACACAAGATATGGACACTTTGAGTTCCTAGTTATGTCATTCGGGCTCACGAATGCGCCTGCCACCTTGAACAGGTTAATGCATGATAACTTTAGGCCATATCTTGATGACTTCGTACTCGTCTTCTTCGATGACACCTTAGTCTATTCCAAATGGGAAGAAGATCATGAACCCCAACTTTGGATTGTCCTTGAGACAATGAGGACACATAAGCTCTATGCTAAGATGAAGAAGTGTGCATTCTTCAAACGTCAGATTGAATATCTGGGATTCATAGTATCAGCAGAAGGAATCTCAGTGGATCCGGGCCAAAGTCAGAGATGTTCTAGAATGGCCAATACCAACAGTTGTCAAAGAAATATGCAGTTTTCTTGGATTTACAGGATGGTATAGGGTCTTCATCAAAAACTATGCTTTGATTGCAGCACCTCTGATGGACTTACTGAAGAAGCAAACATCCATTGCATGGTCAGCTTCCGAACAATATAGCTTTGATAGATTGAAGCAAAGTTTGGTATCAACACCTATCCTAAAACTTCTAGACCTCAGTAAGTAGTTCGAGGTAGTAACTGATGCTAGCATGCTTGCCTTAGGATGTGTGCTCATGCAAGAAGGTCACCCTATAGCATACTCTTCAAGGAAACTGAAGAGCCATGAGAGGAATTATGCTACCCATGATCTAGAACTGTTAGCTATCATCCATGCTCTAAATCTTTCGAGACGCTACCTATTGGGTAACAAGTTTACTCTAGTGACTGATGATAAAAGTCTCAAGTGGATCTTTACTCAGAACGAGCTCAACATGAGGCAACGTCAGTGGATTGAAGTGCTGGAGGAGTATGATTTTGAAATTAAATACCGACTAGGAAAGGAGAATGTAGTTGTCGATGCACTCAGTCGCAAGGCATTCCTTAATTCTCTAATCTTGCAAAATCCATCAACAACTAAATCTCTAGCTACAAAGGTATCTATGCCAAATAACCCAATACTTGAGCTAGCTAGAGAAGAAGCATGCCATGATCCAGCCTATCAAAAGATGCTAAGGGAAATCCCTATCAAGGAGCAGGACCAGAAGCTACAAGCTAAGTATCGTGAATTCTCTATCAATAGTGGACTTGTCTACTATAGAACGAGATTATGTATACCGGCAAGCCAGTCACTTAAGCAGAAGATACTGTGGGAAGCTCATGATTCCCCTTTCTCACGACATCCTGACTATGCCAAGACTCTCAATGCAGTTAGAAAAAGCTACTATTGGGAGAGGCTTAAAGGTGACATTCTCAAATATGTCAATGAGTGTTTGTCTTGTCAGCGTATCAAAGCCGAATATGTCAAAATGCTTGGAAAGTTGCAACCACTTGACATTCACCAAATGAAATGGGAATTCATCAAAATGGACTTTTTTGTTGGCCTACCCCAAGTCCATGGAGGATGCAACTCCATCATGGTTGTGGCACATCTTATTCCAGTAAAGACAAACTATAAAGCCTCAGACATTGCAAGGTTGTTTATCAAGGAGATATTCAAGCTACATGGGCTATCCAGAAGAATCATTAGTGATCATGATTCTCTCTTCACATCACACTTCTGGAGAGCTATCTTTGAAGCCATTGGGACTTAACTCTGTTTTAGTACAGCTTACCATCCCCAAACCGATGGTCAAATGGAGCAAGTCAATCAAGTTATCACTGTTGTCGTGAACCAAAAAGGTGGATTCAATACTTGCCTTTGGTTGAATTTTCCTACAATGCTTCTTACCAACAAAGCATTCAGATGACCCCTTTTCAAGCATTGTATGGTCATGACTGTCGAAGTCCCCTAAACTTCTCAAATCCAACCTTGAGGGTTTAAGCTTCAAGGCAGATGCTGGAAGAGATGGATGACTTAAAAAAGTCAATAAGATAGGACATCCAAGCCGCTAAGGATAGACAGAAGGCATATGCGGATTTGAAGCGTCAAGATAGAACCTTCGAGGAAGGAGACATGGTCTTTATTCGCGTATGGCCAAAGAAGAGTTCTCTATCCTTAGGAGATTGGAAGAAGCTAAGTCCAAGGTATTGTGGGCCATACAAGATCCTCAAGTGCCTAGGACCTAATGCTTATACACTGCAACTCCCTGAGAACCTAAAGGTTCATAATGTATTCCATATCAGCCTACTGAAGAAGTATGTACCTAATCCTAGATTTGTACTTGATGGCCAACAAATTGTAATGCCTAGCCAAGGAGTCCTTGAGCTACAGCCTGACAGGATCCTAGATGTTAGGGAGAGACAAATGAGATCCAGAACCTTGAGAGAATACCTCGTCCAGTGGAAAGATTATCCCAAGGAGGATGCCACTTGGATAGATGAAAGCACTCTCAACTATCATTATCCCCAGTTTATCTTGAGATGAGGAAATCTTGATTCCTCCAAGAGGGAGAGAATGTAATATTTTAGTTGAAAATTATTACTAGCCCATGTGAGACATGCAAATGACCATTCCAGCATTGAGGTTACGGATGCTACAATCTTTAAGTTGTACGCGAGGTATCATGACTCTCCACTAACAAAACGGGACTCAGGTTTAAAAACCCGCATAGCCGCAGGTGAACTCCCTCTTGGGAGGAGGTCAAAAGGATAATAATAGGTTTATTGCAAATTTTTTTATTATTTACCTTCCCCCAGCTGAAGCATGGCTGAGGGAAGGGGATGGGCTATAATGGGAATCCGAGGAGGTGGAAGGGGGGGATAGCATGCACGGGGCCACGTAGGGGAGGGAACCCTCTCCCCCCTTGTCCTATATAAACACCCTCTAACGGGGAAGGAAGCAAAAGGGAGGTAGCGCTACATTGCTGCCATTGTGCCGTGCTGCGCCGTGAGGAGGCAGGAGTTAATGAAGAAGAGTCAGTGCTGAGGCTCATTAGGCCGCCACTCCGCTAGCTCCCGTCTGCATTACGTCACGGAGGGCTGTTCCTGACACCGCCCCTTTCCTCATCTAAGAATCGCCTTCGCCTTCTTCCAAGTGGGTGCTGCAGTCCAAAAGCTTCTTAGAAGCTTCTTGGAAGCTTCTAAGGGGGCTCTCTAAGCCCCCTATTCCATTGCAACTCCCACAAGCCTTTTTACACCCGGTTTTCTTTTAAAGCCCCTACCCGTGGAGACCCTATTAAGTCCATTGTAACTGGGATTTAAAGCCCTTTCCCCTTGCATTCCCCAAAATCCATTTTACTGTGGTTGTAAAGCCCTTCTCGTGGATGCCCCACACAAGTTGATATTACCCCGGTTCTTTTTAAAGCCTCCCATTGCATTCCCACACAAGCCATATTAGCTGGTTTTAAACCCCCTTTTCCATTGGATCTCCTTAATTCCACTCTACCCTCTGAATTTAAAACCCTCCTTCCCATTTTACCCTGGGATTTTAAGTCTTCTTCCTATTGGATCCACCCATAAGCCTATTTTTCTAGCTGGTTTAAAGGCCCTTCCCTTTTGAACCCTTTGAAAGCCCAAATTTCTTTTCCCTCTTAAGCTTCAAAGTGGAAGTCTATAAGGCCTTCCCATTAGTTCCCTAATACGCCTTTCCGAGGCTTTGAAGGAGAGGGAGCTACAAGGCTCTTCCCACTCGATTTCCCCCATAAGGCCATTAGAGAAGATTTCCTTAAACTCCCGAGATTTTTAAAGAAAATAGAAGGCCCAAGCTCCGAATCCTAAGGCCTTCCAAAGCCCAATTCCGCAAGTAGGTACTTCGGACAAGGAAATCGTACCTCAAAGGGAATTGTGCATACGAGGGAGACGGGCCAAGATCATAAGACTATGGCCAAGGTAAGAAGGTCGAATTCACGATGGCCCCTAAAAAGGCACAAGGCGCAACCGCAGGAGGATCATCTCCTAACATTCATATGGACATTTCACCAAACCCACAAGTCCAGGTTTTCTTCCTATTTTTGATTTACATCGAAGTATTGCAATCATGCACTATTACTTCATGGAACTAGGATGCGCTTATGCTTGCCAAATCCACCTAGTTTGATGAGAATGAATTACATTGGCTATTTTTAAAAGAAATAACTTACGATTGAAGATTGGTCATTTGTATTTTTTTCAATGGAATGAACGAAAGATGTCTATGCATTTTTAGCAAGTTTCTTCGGTGCATTACAAAGTAATGAATCTAGAATAACTAATGACTATCATTACAAAGTTGAGATTATTGTTGTACACCTTCGATTGGGCATGGAAAGATTAAAATTGCATGTCGCATTATTAGACAAATATTCTTCATAATGATTCATTAAAAGTCATTATCAAGCATAGGAAACTGCAAAGCATGAAAAGATTCTAAAGTTGCATGAAGAAGGTTAACTCTAGTCAATTGGCATAAATCTCATTCAACTACGTAGTAGTTAGGAAAGGTTGCGTAATGCTCATTCAGTGTACAAATATTTCATTCAAAAATGAAGTTAGGGAAAGGCTGCATGGTTGGTTTTAACATAAACCCTAAAAGCTTAGCGGCATGAATTGTGAATGCATAAATGGAAATTATGCCGTAACTTAACATATGCTTTGATGTTAACCAGAAAAGTTACGGCTTGTAAATATAACCATACATAGAGGCAATAAATCGTGTGCCTACGAGAATGGTATCGTAATGCAACTAGTTTTTCCCCTCTTTGATCAAGACAAGATCTTTAGGAATAAACAAGTAAATTGATTTACCCTAAACACCTAAACCGCAAAGGATTCGCTTAGGATGGTTAGGGTTTAGCACGTTAAGGACTTGACCTAGCCGCACTTATTGCCAAGTCGCAACTTTCATACCCTAACTCCTGCCCATATTCACGGAATGTAGGGACAATAGGACGTACTTGCAGGAAATGATTTAGGGTTTCTACCCTAAGGATCTCTCGTTAAAAAGATGAAACTCAGATGGAGTTGGAACCCTAGGACCGACGATATCGGCCTAGTGCAATCAGAAATGAATTGGATATGAAGACACCCTAAACCCTATTTCCTATCTACTCATGATTCTGTGATTAGAAGATGTCGTTCGATGGGTAGAATAGTCCCATGGATTAGATGCGACACTTCTGCAACAAGTTGCAGAGTCGCATGATCTTGTGGTTTGATCACAAGAGAATGGTCAACTCCTCGAAATGAGATTGGCAGATTCTTGTGTAAGTTTGTCTTGCAAGAGGATGAGTAGTCATCCTGATATAACACCTTTCTTGGGAAAAGTGACCAAGATAAGGGGATTAGATATTTTCTTGGAAGCAAAGGACCAATCAATAATTTGGAGTAATATATTTACTGCTAATAGAACTTAAGGTATTGGTTAAGTTAGGTTAATAGGGTACGGCCCTAACCCAAGGACATAGGGGTTAACAAACAAACCCTTGGGGATCTTTCCAAGTCGCAATTGATCCTAGATCGAATCTGGATGCATTCGAAGAGAAGGATTCACTCCTTAGCAGTTGGCTAAATAACGACCACTGGATATGATTGTGCGTGTAACAGTTTAGAGAGCACTGTTTGATTTTTTTGCACAAGGAACTAAAGGATGAAAATATATCTAATGCTTCAGGTTGAAGGCTTGAAGGGAGAGGCAGCCTCAGTTACCCCTGACTATCTACCTGACCCTAACCAAGGGGGTTGTTAGCCGCACCGGGAAGGTGGACTGAACCCACCGCGTGAGGTCTCTTCGTTGAGCGCTACTTGGAGCAGGAGGATGCTTGGGTCCCAGGTGGGGCTCTGGCCGTAAATCCCTTGCCTTTCGGGCCCTGCACAAGAGGCCAAGGTGACTTGGGATTGGATCTCGAGGCCTGCATGCTAGTCTACGGGCAGAATCTTGGATTAGTAATCCCTGTGGATTACTGGATAGTCTTTGGGCAGATTATGGAAAAGCCTACGGGCTAGACTTTATGAATGTATTCCAAAGATAAATATGATAACCTGTTGAAAAGGAACTTGTTTGACACTGCTTTTCTATGTCAAGTGCTAAGATTACGTGAAGGAATCGGTGCCTAATAATGGGCTAATTAAGAAAGCTACTTGATGCATGTTCAACTAAATGTGGTAGGTAATTAAACAACTAAAACAACCTGAGGAAAGTGTGGTGGATGTGGCCATGGGTTCGTCCTACAGATGGGTGGTCTCGGTTGGCCAGGAACTTTTCTCAATCATAATGGACAACAAGAAGGTTGTTTCAAAGGAAATGAATAGCAAGGGCACTGACCTAGAGTCAAGATTATAATAATCCCAGTTTACGCTATTTTAGGGGGAACGGAATGGGACTATGCCTTACGGCAGAGAGATCGAGCCTTGCATCCCTCTCATTTCCCATTCTACATAAAGTAGTTCGCTTGGGGTTCGACGCTAGTGCCATTTAGGAAATGACCATTAGGAAAAATCCTGATTCAGGTCGGTCCTAAGTGGGAACGGCCATAATACTTTTGCTATGTGGCAGACGTAGAAAGTCCTAGATCACAAACCTCGTGACATTCCATGGGAGTGCCGGGCGGAGCTTTCTAGACCTCCTTTCCAATGGACTGTTGAGGCGTGTCCTGAAGGGAACAGGTGGACACGTTACAACATGGCACTCAGATTGAACATTAAAGTTCACTGGGTTGTTCTTGTCGAATTGTAAAGCTCTTCTCATCAAAGTTAGACTAACCCTTTCAAGATTTACTCCTTTGACGACCTGACTTTCATCTAATTTTAAAACAAACTGCAATTTATCATTACATTCCTCAATAGACATATTGTAATACATTGCCATTGCCAACTGCACCTTATTCAAATCTAAATAGTAATTGTTGAGTTTGGTGAACTTCACCTCATATGCATTTTTGGTCCCAATCTTTAGTGTTTCCACACATTGAACATGCATGGGATCTCCTATCAACTCCAAAACCTGTGTATTAAGTTGCCGTTAGGCCTCTATTAACTTTGAAGGTTGAGAAAGAGGCACGATTCTGGTGATCTTTACAATACCTCATGTGCCATGGAATTTAAATCCTATTCCAATGCCTCAGCTAGATTTTCCTAAGTATTAGAGCTTTTCAACGAGAAGATTAGAATGCAGATTTTGGAGCCTTCTTCAGCTCCATATTCAAATTGGTGGTTTATTGTTCCAAAGAAGAATGGTGCTTTGAGTTTTATACACGATTTATAACCAATTAATAAAGTCACCATAAGGAATGTTGGATCAGACCATATAGTGGATGAATTTGTAGAAGGATTTGTAGACAAGGCAATTTACTCCATGGGTGATTTATATTTAGAATATGATCAGTTCTAGCTTGCATTGGAAAGCCGAGATATCACTACCATGAAGGAACCGCTTGGATTGGTTAGAATGTGTGTGCTTCCATAGGGACCAACCAATTTAGTGATGCATATGATGAATTCTATGCATAAATTTTTGAGAGAGTATATTCCTCAGTTTACCTTACCCTTTCTTGATGATGTACCGATCAAAGAATGTGATATCTATGAGAATGTAATATTTCAGATATATATATATTTTTTCTTCTCCAGCGTCGCATCAAGCTGGAAGGCTGGAAGGGGATAGAGGAGGCAGCAAGCTCCTCGCTGGAGCTTGCTCAGCTCCAATAGCATGCCCTTCGACACATTGAGGGAAGAGGATTCCCTCCCCTCCCCTATTTAACTAGAAGGGGGGGTTCGTTTCCCATTCTCCTTGAACCAAGTGCAGCGTGAATCCGCTTCGGACTTGGCGTTTCTGCATAAAGTAGTTCGCTTGGGTCCGACGCTAGTTGCTGTTAGGTGATGACCAATCAGGAAAACCCTAATTTCGGTCGATCCTAAGTGGGAATGGCCAGAATACTTCCGCTACGTGGCAGACGCGGGAAGCCCTAGATCACAGAACCCGTAACATTCCATGTGAGTGCCAGGTAGAGCTTTCTAGACATCCTTTCCAATGGACTGCTAAGACGTGTCCTGGATGATGCTAGTGGAGACATTACAGAGAAAATGAAGAGTTGAATGAGTATGGATATAGAAGATTTGTGGCTGATCATATTATTGATTGTGACAGGATTTTGAGCTGTCTTGAACAAGTGCATTTGACTCTAGCAGGAGAAAGGTTGATTTTTAGAATGGAGGAAGTATTGGTTGTTGGGCACATGTGTGGACCATATGGGAGAAATCCTCACAGTAAAGATTGATGCCATAAGCAGGATGCGGGAGACATGTTCTAATGTATCCAAGGTGAGAAATTTTTTGAGTGCATGTATCTTTTACTTGATATGGATTCTACATTTTTCTCATGTGAATGAAAGTTTATATAAGCTCTTGAGAAAATGAAAAAAGTTTTGGTGGGGTAAATAGCATACAAAGGGAGTTCAAAAGTTAAAGAGCTTATTGATTTTAGTCCCAACACTAAAGAGAGCAAATTATGAGAATGGGCGGCCTATTATTCTCACCGTGGATACAAGCCCAATTGGCATTGGTTGATGGGCAGTGGGTCAGGATGATGCTGATGGGAATAAGTGTGCCATTTGGTTTGGAGCAAAGGTCCTCAATGAATGGCAAAGACGGTATTCTCAAGGCAAAAGAGAGCTTTGGGATGTAAAGAGAGCACTTAAGTGTGATATGGAGTATTTTATGGAAGCTCATGTTGTGGTAGAGACTAGTTGTCTACCTATATTGGGCATGATAGCAAACTGCTCAACTCTTGATATTGCCATTTTATGATGGATTGCATATATAAAGTCACTTAACCTTGATTTTCAACATATTGCAGGTATAGAAAATCCCATGGCTGTCATTCTTTCATAATCTAGGTTTGAAGATGAAGAGGAGCTAATAAAAGATGAAGAGGAGAATGAGATAGGTGTTGGAAATGACTTTATGATAGTAGGGAATGAGTATACATTTGCTGTTATTGCAGATATAGATCTGAAATCGGCAAGTACAACTGTCATTAATGTAGATACAATTGTCATAACAAAAAGTAAAGCAGGTACAACTATTGTAACAAGTATTTTAATAGTAAGAAAATAACTTATAACCATGGAGAAGAGATGGGCAGTAGAGAGAAAGCATCTTTAGTATTATTCTTTAGTGAGAACAAAATTTTTGGAAGAGTTGTATGAGGATGATTAGCTAAAAATAGGCCAATATCTTAGCCTCATGACAAAGAAGGTTGAGTGGTCTGAAGCTGAATTCAAAAGGATTAAAAGAAAAGCTTATGGGTTTTTCTTGAAAGATGGATATTTATGGAAGCATGCAAAGAAAAAGAGAGGAGCTCTAGTACGTGTATTATAAGATAGGGCTTCTTAACAACATGTGATGCAGGAGTTTCATGAAAGTTTATGGGCTGGATATAGAGGGGTTTGGGGCACATTTGCCAAGATCAAAGAGAATTATTGGTGGTAGAATATGTATAAAGATGTGGATAATTATGTGGAATATAGATCAAAACATGTATAAAGATGTGGAACATGTATTACATGGTAAATCATAGAAATGGGCTGCAACCGACCTTTTCATTGTCTATGCATTACAACTGGGTAGTTGATTTGGTTACCATGCCTACAAGTTTATGGAATATGAGATATTTTGTGCTTGCATGAGAAGACTTGACAAATCAAGTGGAAGGTCAAGCTCTTAGTACAAAGACTACTCAAGTAGTTTGCAAATTCTTATTAGAAGAAGTCTTTTGCAGGTATGGTTGTGTTGGTAAAGTGGTTGTAGATAGAGGATATTTGGATGCAAATGAGGCTCGTGACTTCTTTTCATGATTGGGTATCAAGATGGCTTTAACTTCAGCCTACAATGTTGAAGCAAATGGCAAAAGTGAAAGAGCTCATTAGCCTATCATTAAGGCATTAGCAAAGTCATGCAAGGCAAGATGAACAAGTGGCTAAATATGTTATCATTTGCTTTATGGGCTGATAGGACCACTCATAGTGCAAGTACAAGGTATATGCCTACTGAATTAATGTATGGACAATAGTCAATCATGCCTATTGAGGAGACTATTGCTACTTGGAGTGTTCTACCATGGAAAGAGGGCTTGAATAGAGAAGAGTTACTAGTCCTACGCATTAGACAGTTAGAAAGAAGGCTTGAAGACATTGAGATAGTCATGAAAAAGCTAAAGACTATAAGGATCAAGAACAAGAAGAGGTTTGACAAGCAATATAGACTTTGACCACGAGCTATAGAAGAAGGGGACTAGGTACTGGTTTATGACAACAGCTTGGACAATCAACATAATGCTAGTCAAAAGATGGCAAAGCAGTGGTTTGGTCCATATATGGTAAGGTTTGTTTTTGACAATGCTACATATGCATTAAATGAGATGGATGGGACAGCTCTAAATATTCCAATGGTGGTTGGAAAACATATCAAGCTCTTTAAATGTAGGGAATCTTCAGCATTTAAGTTGAAGGAGTTGGATACTAAACATGAATATGAGAATATGAAAGAAGAAGAGAAAGAAGATGAATACATTGACATGGCATGGGATACTTCTTCTAATACTACAAGATCCATAAGACTTTGGTACATGCTGAAGGATGTGTAGGTTAAGAGTGGGTGGATGTCATCTTGCTACAGGGACACAGTGTGAAAAACTCTAAAGTGCATCGTCATTTGGCTTCCTTATTGATTTAGAGAGTCAATGCCATATTAGTCATTAGTGTCATTATCCTTAGTGTGAATGGTTCAAAAAGACTAGTTTTTTAGACAACTTTAGTGTATTTTTGATATTTTGGATATTATTTCTTCTAAATATCGAAAATCTGTAGAAAAATTCTAGACTAAGATGACATGAAAAAAAAATCAAGTGGCTTTCGACCATTTTTGGGGGATTTTATGCAAAAACAAGGATTGACGAGATCGACAAGCAGCAAACAACACTCCAATTGGGGAGAAGAAGAAGGAGGGATCTAAGAGAATTTGGACCATGTGCCAAAGTATTTTATCCCCCTTTTGGAGCCAACGAAAGTATCAGATTAGCAGTTTGAGTAGTAGAGAGGAGACTACTATTTTATGCACGTTTTTGGTCTACAAGAGATTTACCTTCTCAGGATGCAGAAATAAATGCTTCACCTCTATGAGTATTCTTCTACATCTTCTACTTCTTTAAAACCCTTCTCTTCTATCTACTCCTCTCCCTGAATCTCCCTTTACCCTAATATCTCTTATCCCCATGGCAGACTTTCAACCCGAAACGCTTTGAAACTTTTGGTCACATGATCAAATGTATCATGTTTAAATTTTCTTTTAATGATTAAGACTAATAAACTCCTTCTTTATACATGCCATTTTGAAGGACTTTTTAGAATTTGAGTATGTTTAATATTATAATGACAAGACAATTTTTATAACTAATTATAATTATCTATTTCTAGTAGCCCAAGTATATTATAAATAGCAATAAAAAAGAGGTATGAAAAAATGACTTTCTTAGAAGCTCAAAGAAATCATCATATATATTTTCTTCACTTCATGATATTACTATTGGTTAGATTTTTCTACATCATCAAATGTCTCTTTTCTTAAGACATCATTTATTAACTAGTACCTATGCACGTATTTGTCAATATGAGGTTAAATGGCTTTAGTGTTCTATGCCAATTTATAGCTCAAACATTAAGTCGAATGATGAGAAAGCAAATGAATCCAACATGCTTCTTTTTCTTTTTTGTAACTTTAACTAAGACATCTATGGTTGGATATCTAACAAACTAAAAAATAGTAGATCAGGATGATGTGATTGATGTGTCCTTGATAAGGAATGCAACACAATTATGTGTATTACTTGATCTCAATGGTCTTCTTTTACAACCATGCTTTACTAAGTCTAAAAAGTTCCAAAGTTTCCAAATGGAAAAGCAATGGCTTGCTTCATTGATTGGGATGTATGGAGTTTCTTGAAGCCTTATTTGCAAGATTTCAAGTGGGAGTTTGGTCAGTAGCTTTACATAAGAATGCCATGGTAGTTATTAAGTGCTTGGAGATCCATGAAAAAAGGAAGTATCCTTTCTTCATGGTTTAGGGCCAAGATCAATGTGATAGACATCCACTAAAAATCATACATACGCCAAATAAGATGGGAGTAGAAGTAATGTTCAAGCCTGTGAAATATGTATGGGATTAATATATGGAGATGTTTGTCAGCATACCAATACTATTCTCATAGATGGCAATCCTTACAAAGGATGTCAAAATACTATTGAGAAGTGCATTTATCCAAAAGCATTTGATATTGATCATGGAGACTCTATCTTAGTCAAAAAACTTCTATCATACTTGACTTGGTTAAGCAAAAACCAATGGACTAGAGCAAAGGATGATAGTATTTCATCTTCATCATTAGTACCACATGAGATCATGATTGATAAAGACAGAAGATATATTCAACCTTCAATCACTTCTTACTTCAAGAGACAATCTATTATACAAACATTCTCAACAAATGCCTCATGTAATCTATTTCTTACATTGAACAACTCACAATTATCCAACTTGAAGCAGACTCCTTTAGTCTCTACTTTGCAAGATATGGAAGCAATGCAACTTGCTCATCAGTTAAGATATCATAAACATTTCAGAAATGGTAATGTAGCTAAATGTTTTATACAAAATCTAAAAATTTTGTATTTTTCCAATATACATGATGTAACAAGGCAGTGACTCTATATGGACTAATTTTGACTTCCATAATAAATATATCCCTCATATTAAGGGCTTTTTCATGGCTATGAAATATATACTTATTAGAAATTTAAATTGTTTTATGCAATTACCTTAAACACCACCAATATCAATGAGAGAATCTACTTAATGTTTTTATTATTTCAATAATATTAGTTAATTGTATTAAAATTTCTTATAGAGTGGTTTAAGTCCAATTTTATACTTTATATCTTAGCTAAGAACCAAGTCTTGATTGATAATAAAATTTATGTCTATTTTTTGGAAACACAAACCATTGGTCAAAGGCTAAATCTTTGGTCTTAGAAAAAATATTAAAATTCTAGGTAGGTATTTAAATCTTTATTTTATGATATAAAAGTTCATTTAGCTATTAAGTGTTAAGCTAGTTGATTTTGGCCAAAGCTAATATCCATCTTCTCCATGTATTGTTAAGATAGATGAAACTTTTTAACAAAAGATATTTATATATCACACATACACATACAAAAAATGTAAATGAGGTTAACATACTTGTGTCTATTGGTTTACACAAAAAAAAAACTATCACATCATAGGTTATTCAAGTTTATTACTATATGGTATCAAATCAAGTATTAAACCACACCTAGTTAGTGGTAACTCTTTTAAGGTCTCAGTTCATGAATCTTATACATGTTAGTTTAGATGATGCTATATCTAAAAGAAGAAATTCATATTATAATATCTTCAAATCCATGACATTATAAATTTTGGCCATGATAACATATCTTCATATAATGTTTGAGGCTCTTGTATTCTCAATTATCTCTACACTGCTTCAAACCTTTATATTCTTACATCATACTTGGAAATTTCTTAAGTCTTTCCTAGCTAAGCCTCCTAATGTTTTCACAACCATACAACATCGCATTTTGTTAGTATGCTAGAAAAGATAGAGTAAAATCCAAATCTCCTAATAGGCACATAGCGTACAGTTCATCACTTAAGCTCTCAACATGTGTAATCTCACATTTGTAACATACAAAGGGCTTTTTAAAGACAAAAAGTAAACATAGTACTCTCTTTCATTCAAAAAAATAAGACATTCATTAAAAGTGAGACTTGGTAAATTCCCAAAATATCTAATATGGTGTTTCATGAATAAACACATGATATATCCCCTTTTTGTTCATGTTTTTTTATCAAGAAACTCCTTATAGATGAAACCTCTTCTCTCCCTCAAGTTGTGCTCAATTTTATGCCATTGTTTACTCTAGTTAGCCCAAAATCCCATTCCTTAAGCATATGTTAACCCTTAGTAAAACTCTTCTTGTATAATGTGTTCTACAAACATCTAAACTTAACCATTAACCACATGAAATTGTCATGTAACATAAAGAATAAAGTTCTACTAAGTATGTAAGGCACTTGTTGAGTCATCATGTATAACAACTGAACTAGCTAGACTCCTCATACAAACAACCCATTAAGTATTAGTGGGAATGGAATTTAACTCCCCATAAATGTAGACTCTTTTATTATTTCATCCATTAGACATGATACCATATGACATCAACCCTTGTGAACCTAAACATCCCCCATCATGTGCCACAGTACTCAATCTCAGAGTTAGCACCTTTTAGTTATTGCTTTTCACCCACCATTATTAGTCACTCCCTACTCTCAAAATCTTGTCAATTAGGAAACCCTATATAATATTATTGCTCATGACTTTCCAACCTAATTCGAATCGTGTGGTTTTTAAAGGAAAACTATATCCCTAGCTCCAACTATCGCTTTTGTGAAGACATCAAAGTTAAATTATGTATGGTGTTGCTCAAAAGAACTCTCCACAATATGTTGTCTACTTTTCTTATGCATAGTCTACTACAAACATCAACCTTTCAAAGCATGTACTTTCCATATACTTATTGTTAAGATGTTGAGCTATACATGAGATGGCATCCACTCCACACCTTCATGATATAGCATCTCCTTTAGTAGGTTTACACTTAGTGACTGCATGTATATATGTTGTGGTACTTTCACGTTAGTCTTTTATCATGTTGTAGATTTAGTTATTTTGAATGGAAGAAGAATGAAGTAGTAGAAGAAGAAGATTTCAACCCTATCTCTCTATATTCTCAAGTCTTCATTGCTATTGCATGTGTGCTCTTGGATTCTTTACATCTCTCCCCTCTTCTGTGTTTTCATGGTATGAGAGAGCTATCCTAGCGTTGCATGAAGCTCAATTAAGGGTTGACATGAGAGCATTAGAGCAAAAAGTAAGAAAGAAAATGACATGTAAGAATATCTTTTATCTTACTTAAATTGCCTCAGGTTATAGCCTTAGGAGGCTTCTAAGGTTGGTAGGGCTACAATCTCTGATTGCAGTGAAAGTTGGTGAGTAAGAAGAACAATGTATATACTAAAGATAATTTGTGTTGTGATTTTTGGCATTTGAGGTGATTTTAGCCTCCATTCTAGACTTGCAAGTAGTCCCAAGTGACATCAATTTTTGGATATAGTGTAGTTCCAATTCTATCGAGCATTTACAAATTCATAGATTACAGATTTTGAATTTGTAAGGTTTTATGTTTTCGCTAGGTTGTCGATACAAAAAGTATCTACATACAAATTGTAGATTGTGGTTATTATTGTGTAGTTAATAAAATCGGCTGTGTATTTAGTTGTGGTAGTCTTGCTATTAGCTTGCTTGCAGATTGCAATTATTTTTGTTAGTGAGAATATTAAGAACAACAATTATCTTGTATGAAAGTTCAAGATGACAAATTTTTTGAAGAGCAAAGGTATTTGGAATTATGTTGAAGGAGACATGGTAGTGGCACCTAAAGTTCATGTGCAAAATACTATTATAGAATAGGTAAAGAACAAAAATTATTGGGACTATGTATTGGTTCCTTGTTGGTGTTAAAAATAGCATGATGGACTATTTGCATGAAAGAAGAGGGAACCTATCTATTAATGATTATGCCTTGAAGATTAAAGGTATTGCAAAAGCTCTTAGATCTATCACTATGGTAGTTGATGATGATGATCTTATACATGCATGCTTAGATGGATTTGGAGATGAATACAAGAGCTTAAGGTCATCTAAAGATATAAGGGATGATACTCTTAATTTTGTAGATTTGATTTCTATGTTGATACTTAAGAAGAAAAACCTTCATTTGAGTTTCTCTTCTTCTCAAAGAAAACATGAGTTTGAATGGATGTCCTACTCTACTACAAGAGATAGAGATCATAGTAGAGGGTAAGGTAGTGGTTGTGGTGAAAGTTATGATGCACATCAAAATAGAGGACAATCCTCAAGAAAAGGGGAAGTCAAAGAGACCAAGTTGCAGATTCTAATAGAGAATAGAGTCTTAGTAATAGCAAGAGTACTAACATTGTGGTTAGAAAGATCAAATTTCTAAAAATTAATTAAAGAAAACAATTGAAATTAGAAATTAGAAAAAAGAAGCAAGGCAATTATGCATCCAATAGTAGAAATAATGATGATGGAAGTGAACAATTGTTTATTATGTAGCACTGTATGAATACTATGACTACTGATGGTTTATCAAAGAATGATGTATGATATGGAGACTTAGTATGGGTTTACTTTATGCATTAAAAAAAATGAGGTGTTCACTAATCACTTTAAAAGTTGTAATGCTTTGGTTGAGAAGGATACAAGGTTTCATATTACATATTAAATAGCTAAGGCCACATTGGGGGAGGGGGGGGGAGGGGAGGAGGGGAGAATATATCTCTAATGCGTTTTCTGATTTTTTAGAAAAACGATATACAAAGGCAATATACGTGTAGATATACTACATAGAAAAATTGAGTTGCTAAGCCGAAAACCAACAAACATGTTGTAGAGGTGGCTTGTACATTGACATCAGAAAGAAATCTGACTTAGTACTATTGGGCTAAAGTACTTACCATTGTTTACATTATGAACAAGACACCCATTAATGCTATACATGATGCTCGAAGAGAAGTTACTAGTAGAAAGTAAAATATGTCCCATCTAAAAGTATTTACATGTATTCCTCATGTGCATATTCCCAATGAGTTGTGCAATAAATTAGATTCCAAAGTAGAAAGATACATATTTATTTGATATCTTCTTGGGCATAAGAGATATGGATGTTATAATCATATTGCACATCAATTGAGGACTAACAGGAATGTTCTTTTTTATGAAATGAGTAGCTGGTATAGTAATGTGTAGAATGCAATTGGGACAAATGAGCATGAGAATGTGGCTATGCAAAAAAAAGGTTAGTAGTCATAGACATTAAGTAGACCATAAGAGTCTCCTAATTATAGTTCTATTGATCACCTTAGAGTGATAAATTCAAGTCATAGTTTACTCCACCAAGTATAATACATATATCAAGAAAATGTAAAGAGAAAGTTGAAAAATCATATATTATGACATATATATCATTAGGTTTCTCTCATGTTGATGTTGATTCAGATGGCTCTAAGTAGAGGTTGGACGAGTAGTTTGCAATTCTATCTATTAAAACATATGGTGAGTGAAAGCACAAGAGGATGCTAAAGCACCTAGTAGTGATCCAAGTCCACATAAGTCAAGTAGAGTAAGAAAGGCAATGCAACAATTGATATATGATAGCTATTAGCTAATCACTATACATATATAGTTAAGGTTATATAGGATGTGAAATCCACTTGTTTTGAGGTTGAAATGGGTAATGTGTATTGAGATCCGGCTATGAATGAAGAAATGTCTTCAGATATGGATAATGATACATGGGAGTTGATGCCTTTACCTAAAGGTAAGAAAGTTATTGGTGGCTACAAAGGGATTTACAAGGTCAAGCATAAGTGAGATGGACCTATTTAGTATTATAAGACATGAGTGGGCACTAAAGGATATGCACTCATTCGTGGTATTTATTATGAGGAGACTTTTACTCCAGTGGTTAAAATGGCCACTATAAGGGTTCTTATAGTAGCAATGGCTACATCAAAGGGTTGGATCATACATAAAATGGATGTTAAGAATGTCTTCTTGTAGGAGGGGGAGTTGCAAGACAAAGTTTATGTGGAGCAATCACCTGGTTATGTGGATGAGAATTATCTAGATTATGTATGTAAGATTTATAAGGCCTTTTATGGGCTAAAGTAAGTATCCAGGGAATGGCATGATAGGATTGCAAAATACCTTATCGGTATTGGATTTTATAGAGCACAAGCTAATCACTCACCCCATGTATATGAGAGTGATGCAAGTACTGGATGATTTAATTACTATGGGCGATAGTGAGATATACATTGACAATGTGAAGAGTCTACTCAAGTCTAAATTTGAGATGACGGATTTGGGAGAGCTAGCAAATTTTCTCCGCATGGAGATAATCAAGACTCTAGAGGCTTTATAGTTGTCACAAAGATTGTATGCATTACATATTTTTCTTGACGCAGCAACAATAGCCAACAATTTCCTTGTCTAGAATAGAGGTAGAGTACAAAGGTGCTACAATTGTAGTATGTGAGGTAGCTTGGTTATGTAAGCTACTTGGTGATTTGGGGATGCAGATGAATAAGAAGGTTATCATCTTCTGTGATAACCTTGGTAGCGTTCAAGTGACTAGAAACGCAGTGTACTATACAAAGACCAAACACATAGAGATCCATTACCATTTCATTTGGGAGCGGGTCTTGACACATGATATTTACATCGTTTGCATCAATACAGAGGATTATGATATTGAAATTTTTACCAAGGCATTGGGGGATCAGAAGCTTCAATGCTTTAGGACTATGCTTGGAGTTTAGAGTGCATTCTTAGCTCAAGGTAAAGTATTGAGATATTGAGCTCTACATGAGTTGGCATCTAGTAAGTGCCACAATGCTGTGGTTGGATATTGTTCACTACCATGTTAGGGATTGACATGAGGATACATAGATGTTTCTATAGTTAAACCACACACACATTCTCTATCCTTGGTTATGGAACATTCATTGTGCTAGCTCTTCTTTCATTAGTGGGCTCATAGTTAGTGTCCGTGTATATATATATTGTGGTACTTTCATATTAGTCTTTTATCATGTTGTAGACTTAGTTCTTTTGTGTAAAAGAAAAAGGAAGAATAAAAATAAGATTTTAGCCCTATCTCTTTGTGTTCTCAAGTCTCCATTGTTGTTGTGTGCCTGGTTTTTGGTTCTTTAGCTCTCTTCTCTCTTATCTATTTTCACTTACTCAATTGGCTACAAAACTTGGTAGGGTCTTCCTTAGGTCTAATAGTACACCCTCCATGTGTTGTGCATCATTAAAGGCTCCCCAATAAATACTAGATTTAAAAACATTAAAACTATCTAAAACTAGGAACTCTAACAACCTACTTTATAATGTATATAGAATACTTAACCACACTCTTACCATAGCCACTCTAAACTTGCTTCTTCCAAACCATGTGCCAAAATTCTTAGTCTTTAGTAAACTCAAAATGTTCATCTTCTTCATCTTCATCATCTACCTTATTTTCCTCATGTTCATTTTGTATACATCAGTAAAAAGCTCAATGTTTTATCCATCCTCTTCATGTGCCTAAATCTCTTCTCTTAATAGTTTAATACTCTTTCCTTCAAGTAGAATCTCACCTCTAAACCATCCAAATTGTAAGGAGCATAGCTAGTATTATTGTATACTTTCCTAACAATGTAAGGACTAGAATATCTCTTAAAAACTTTCTTGATAGTACTATATTGATTGCCCAAGTTGCTATCATATACAAGTACCTACTCTCCATCCCCTACAGCTCTTGGACTAAGTCTATGGTTTTTGTCAAATGTCTATTTGTTTTCATTTTGAAGCCTACCTTTCCTCACTCTTTCTACTATAATCTCTATGTCTTCTTGCCTTCTTTTCAAGTAACACATGCTTAGAGCTAGCAAATCTTCTCTGGTCATCCCATCCTCCCATGGTAAGATAATTCATGTATTTAGTCACTTCTTCTATTGGCATGATTTGTTTTTTCCCATGCATTAGTTAAGTTGGCATATATTCTATCATGGCACCATGTGTGGTAAGATCACCCCATAATGTACTATAACGTGCCCGCTCCTCAAATCATGGGACATGTCTTAGCACTCCCAAGGAATTACACGGGGTTTGCCAACTAGGGTGTCTCGAGTCTGCCCCGCAATGGAACTTATCCGGTTGTTCCCACTAGGATCGACCTAAAGTCTAGGTTCCTAGTCAACATTGTCTAAGGTCATAGATCGACTTTTTCCTAACATTTCTCGTTAACATTTCCTTTGAGGAAAGCTCTCGACTAACCGAGACCACCCTTCCGTAGGATAGATCCATTGGTCACATCCACCACACTTCCCTCGGGGGTTGTTTCAATTATCTAGCTACCTACCACGTTATGTTTGACACGTAAAAGCAGATTCCTTAATTAATCTCGTTAGTCATAGGTTCCTTTACATAATTTAGGACACTAACATGAAAGCAAGATAAAATAAGATCAAACTCTTCCTTAACTTATCTTTGGATTAATGTTTGTCTCCCTCCCATACAGGAGAATTAAGTGTTCCTTTCTGCCTCTGCAGAAAAATCATTCTGTCTCCTGGTAACAAAACCCGAAGATTTATCCTCCCAAGATTCTACCTTGTAACTAGTATCAAGGCCTTGAGATCCCATCCCCAGTCACGTAGAACTCTTCTGTAGCCCTGGAGGCATTGGGATTTACGGCCACTCAGAGCCCCCACTGGCACTCAAGCGTTATAACCTTTCATCACGCAATTACATCCATGGTTCTATTGTAGTGCTTTGCATATCAAAAAGTGTAAAGATTTCTTCATGGGTCACTTGGAAAGTCGATTACTGGGGACATTGGAGAGATGGTTAAAGGTGATATACATGTAGATGTAAAACATTGAAAGAATGAAGTGAATATTGGGGTTAGAAATGTGTTTGCATGAGAGGCACGAATAGTTGCACGAAGGTAGAATAGCACTTGGAAGGTGGTTGGAAGTTGTTGGTATATGTGGGGAATCCGGCCTTCCTTGACACCGTCCATGCAAGCCTTTGCTCATGGGTGACACATTGTGCTTTGAGATAGTTGCCATTTGGAGGTGGTGGAAGCTTATATTGGTGGTATATTGGTGGTTGGAGAATTTCCTTCATCACATACTGGTGGTTTGGTCTCTAATCCATGATTAATCAATAATGTACCAACTAGCTAGTTTCATTTTTGGCTTTTATACTTGCGCATAAGTGGTTTCGACCTAGTTGAGGGAGCAAATGGCCTCAAAATCCCGATCTCACTAGACAATGGCTTTTTGGTATTGTAACCTATCAGCTTGGCCTTTGTCACTTGCTTTTCTGCTTCCCCTCAATCCAATAGTTGCTTCATGATGCCAAACCTTGCGGCAATTAGATGGGGGCTCAAATGGACATCGATTAACGAACGGACACTTGCGTTGGATTCCCGATTGGCAAAATACATCTAGTAAAACTCCAACTCCTTGATCCATAATCGCTTTATTTTGCATCGCAAATGCCTCTTTTATGGCTCTTGGGTCCTTTTACACTTGAATCCAAACTTTAAAATCTACTCTCATTATCATAGGACATTGGTACAAACATATGGATGGTGCCTCTTCCAGGTTGATGAATCAACATGAAGAAGATTTGATATATACACATTTAGTGCATGCTATCAAGTCTCTAATGGAATTGATTAATACAAAGATGTGCTATAAAATGACTGCTAATGTATATGAAACGATTTATAACAATATTCCATTAGACCTATGATTCTCATTTTGTGAATGTTGTCGGCAGCACTGATGCATGATGAAGTTGAGCAAAGGCATGTGTCCCTAATGTACCACTAGCTCTCATCTTCATTAATTGGCCTCTAGTGAAACATGAATTTGTGCAACAACTCTTATGTTCATCAATGTTTACATAGACTTGTATTCACTTGACATGTTTGCTCACGAAAAGTTTATGTGATACAAGTCCATGATAGCTACTACACACAAAAAAAAACTAGAAAATATTGCATGATAACAATAGATTTCAGCAAGTACATAACACAAAAAAGGAGCTAAGTTCTATGTAAATATCACATGTTGTCTATCTATTTTCTTTCATTTCATGATACCATTATGTATATACAAATATATAATTAAATAAGAGAGTGACTTCTATGTACATATCAATTACTCTCCAATTCTTTTCTTTGATTTTTGAAATATTATTTATGGCACCTTTGTATGAGTCTGCACTCTCTTATGATAAGGATGCACAAATGTGTGAGATGTTACACACTTTAATCAATTTGAAGCCACAAGAAAATTGCATAACCATTGATATATATCCCTTGTCAAGTAGTTGAAAATCTCTTTGAATTTTTTGTTTTTAATATTTTTCACAATACCAAAAGTTACATGAAAATTGTATATACACTTGTACTCACTATCATCTATGAGTATTGTGTTTGTAGGTGTGTATTCAAGTACACCATCCCAAAATGTTTGCACAGCCGTATAACATAATGGCTCTTTTTCTAATGGTTTCTCAATGTCAAAATTTTACTCAACCATACAATCATGTTGTGATTATACCCTAATAAATATTTTCCAACACATGCGGAATGTAGCTTGTAGCATGGGCATTGCCTTCTTCTTGCATGAGACAAATATATTGAACCTTTTAAAGCTCCAATCCTAAAAAAATTGTGTATTCATTTTGACAGTAAGACTTCTACAATTCCTCAAGAAGACATTGACAATCTTGAATCAAAGAAAATTTCCACCATGCCAATGTGCTTTCTTTTGATCCATTTTCACAAAAAGCGATCCATTTAGATCCACTATCAAAGCATGTCTACTTTCAAAATTAGGGTTATTGGGGTCCTTCCATGGCTTGTTCTATACATCTATGATACTCATAGAAATGAGAGATTCTATATGGTCCACATGCTCATATTCCATGGAGTCTTTCTTGCCATGCCTATCTCCCCATACCATGTTGTAACTGGAATGCTTAGTAGTTTCTTTTTGAGACTTTTCTTAGTCATCTGGAGAATCTAGCATACTTGACTTTGCATGTTATGGCCACCTCATCTTGTGCTTCATACAAGTTGCGGGCTGCAATCACCTTTATCTTCAATGGCATGTGATCTTTTCAAAACCATGGGATAGCAAAGAATCCATTCCATTAGTGTTCTGAATGGCATTTGTGCTTTGATTGCTAGGAACTTACTCAACATCCATATGCACATCACAATAAGTAGTGAAGTATAAAGAACTCAAACCCTCTGATAAGAATGATTGTGTTACAATAGCATCTTGACAGTTAACCATCCCTTTTCTACCATGTTCCAACACATCATGCAATAAATTCTCGACAGGCATGCCTTGCATTCAACTATCCTATACATCGTCAATAGCTATGGTATCTTGACAATCGAGCATCCCTTTTTGGCCATGAATGTGCCCATCATGCATTATATTATCAATAGGCATACCTTCACTACACATCTTGCAAATCACTTTTCTGGCATGTTGATGCCCTTCATGTAATAACTTCTCAACATGCATGCCTTCACTACGACTATCCTACACATCATCATGGACAACATATCTTAACAATCATGGATACCTTTTTTGCTATGGTCCTTCCTATCATACAATGCATTTTTAGCAGGGATACCTTCACTTTGAGTATTGTGTGTCCCTTTTCCACCATTCTCCTTCCCATCATGCAATACATTTTTAGCATGCATGCCTTTACTACCATTATTGTGTATGTTATCAATGGCTATAACATTTTGGCAATGCATCTTGTTTTTGGGAGGCTTGCCTTCATTACAAATATCTAAACAACATTAGTGAGGTTGCTGTCATGAAATGATTTTGCAACATCCGAGACCTCATTCTCATGATCTTCTACATCATGGGTTGTGTGGTTCTCAAAGTTTAAGTGTGCATTTGTCTCTACATGATTGTGACCTCCATTATGTGACCAACCACATCATCCACCTTTTCATTATTAACATTTGTTGTATTTTGAACATCACATTTGTAACCATTACCACCTATTATATGCTCTATATGCATCTCATCAACTACATGTGCCGTAACCTTGCAAGTGCACATTTCATATATTTCTTTATAAAATTTGTGCAGAGTTGGAAAATCTAGTTTGTTTCTTTGACAATACATGAAAACATGACTCCGGAGCAATATACACTAAATTCCACGTCTATAAAGTCAACTTTACATCGATACAATGTTCGCGACAAGAAAAATCTAAAAATTAAGAGAACTCAATTTTACATACATTACAATGTTCAAGACAAGAGAACAATCTAAAAATTTAGAGAAATAAAATTAACATAATGTGGAAAAATGAGTACAACTAGGGGACTTAGATTTTCATATTACATAATCCTAACATGACTGTAATAAGACTTCAACTTGAATGTGCAACCCCAATACATGGCATTGGGCCTCTAGATGGCCCTCATGACAAGTTTTTTTAACTTGGAGAGAGAAATACAAGCATCCTATAGTCATTGTGGAGAGGGTTTAAGCGAAAGGACTTAATCATAGAGATTTAGTTTAAAGAGTCATAGAGAAGAGATATGAGAAATCTCTAAAAGAAAGAATGTATTTTGCAAGTGAGATAGAAGAAATATTACAAACCTAGCTATAGGAGATTCGTCGATTCAGATCTCATATAGCATACATGAATCCGATTTAGACATTTTGGAGATGATAGCTCAAGATTATCACACCAATACGATAGCTGAACTTGAGATGATAGCTTACAAATACCATGTATGCATCAATCCAATTTATGTATGCATGATCCAAAATCAAGATGTAGACCCCTTTGTTGAGATGTAGAAAGAGAAGATATGTGGCGATGTGATAGTGAGAGAAGGGACACACCATATACACTCCCAAAGACTACATCATATTGATCACAATCTACATATATGTAGGTGAGACCTAGTTTAGATAAGGCGAGCTATATATAGATCCAACACTCCCGCTCAAACAAAGGTCTCTAGCTATGGACGAAAAAAAACCCTTGGGGAGCACAAGGGAAAAACCCAAGCTCCTATATACAAATGTACAAACATGATCAAGAAGGATTATTGTGTGCATGTAAAGTGAATCCATGCATGTGAAGTGAAACTGAATATGTATGTACAAAAATGACCAAGAGGTCTAAGGTGTATGTGCATATGTGAAGTGTATGGTGCCTAGAAGGAGTATGCATAATGGCACTACAATGCCATAATAGATTAATTCCCAAATATTGAAGTTGAGAAAACTCCAAGTTTCGAGCATAGTAGAGTGAAGAGTGCTTCATAAAGTCCTTTGGTGAATATATCTACAATGATCTGATCACTTGGACAATGTTCAATCATGATTGTGCCTTTCTTTACTTCATATCAAACATAATGATAATGAACTACAATATGTTTAGACTTGTTATGTTGAACATAGTGTTTAGCAAGGCTAATAGCACTTTGGTTATCACATCAAAGTTTTGTGCTAGAGAGAGGAGGATAGCCAATATCTTGTAGAACTTGTTGAAGCCATGCTAACTCTTGAGCCGCTAAAGATGCAGCTACATATTCAACACAACGTTGTTTCTTTCTAGTCCAAGAAACAAGACAACCATTGATAAATAAACAACTTCCACTTATAGAATGCATAGATAAGCTTGCCTAGTCTGCATTTGTATAACCCAAAAATTAAAGTGAATGTAGAGAATTAGAGTTTTGTTGGCATCGATAAACCAACCCAAAATCTTTAGTGCATTTCAAATACTTCAAAACTCGTTTAGCTGCAATCCAATGTTTAAGGCATGGAGAACTAAGATGTTGTCTAAGAAAATTTGGAGCAAAAAGAATATGAGGGCAAGAATTTAAGCCAACAAATTGAAGATATCCAGGAAGATTATCATAAGGTTAATGTAATGATAATTGTCCATCATTATGCAAAAAGTGAGAGTTTTTGGTAGATCTCAAAAGATAAGGAGTACTAGCACGATGTGCAGAATCCAAACCAAAGTTCTCAACAATATCTTCAATGAACTTTGTTTTACATAGTAATAAAACACCCTTTTCTTGATAGCATTGAATCTAAATATAAACACATGAGTGTATGTATCCAAGACTGACCATGTCAAACACATAAGATAAACCTTGTTTACTTATTGAAGGAAGTTGAGATTTTTAGAAACAAGTATGGTATCATCCACATACAGAGCAAGAATAAGAAAACTAACATTGTAGCACTTGATATATAAGTTTGGATCTAAAGAGCAAACGATAAAACTTTGTTTTATAAGAGATCAATCTTTTCACACCAAGCTCATGATGATTGTTTGAGACCATAGAGTGCCCGATGAAATCTATAAGTAAGATTTTCCTTATATTTGACTACAAATCCCTTTGGTTGCTTCATGTATATCTCTATCTTTAAATCACCATTAAGCTGAAATGTATTTCTCACATTGGTGCATAGAACGGGTGCTGTATGCGCGCTAGTGAATGCCAGAAGGTCCCCAAGAACAAAGAACTCTACAAAAGCTTCATAAAGGAAAAAAGAGATTTTGCGTGATAAGAGACAAAAAAACCAATTGGGTGCAATCTCCCCCCATGCCTTGTGTGAGTGCTTCACAAGGCATGTATTTATAAATTTATTTATCTCCATTTAGCATGCTTTTTGTTTACTTTTGCCCAAATATAAAGTAAGGTGTTTGGGAATCCAAAGCCATGTCCAAATACAAATACCAAAGAATGGAATATTTAACCAAGAGCCTATGTGCATACAAAATAATGAGTGTTTGTCAAACACTTTAATAAATAAGTGCGGCTAAATAAATGTTGATGCCACACCTTTAGTGATAAGGTGCATGCCCATCAAAAATAATAATTCTTCTAGGTATTTTGAATTCACACCATCGCCCGGTGCTACCCAACACCTCCGCTACCTACTCTACACATCAATTGAAGCATTCACAATTATTAGAAAATAATAAGATAAAACCCACAAAAGTGAATACCTAGAAGTCTTCAGCTACAAAATAATTAAATAGATTGGAACTCTGTCCTAACCTTAATTTAATTTGAGTGTGTACTCTAAAATCATAAACGTCCATTAATTTGATATGTATTTTGCAGAATCACTTGCTGCGGAATCACCCACGTGTACACTAAACTAGTATGATACTCGAAAAGGACATGCATCCCCGTCAACATCTCGCACAAGGAATCCACCTTGTGTACGAGCCTCGAAAAATAAATACATTCTTATGCAATCCATCGAAAAACCTCACGAAATCCACCGTGGAAAATGCCTCTTGGCATCGTGCCCCTGATGATATATAACACCTTATTTTAACAATTTCGTCAAAGGCAATGCACGCAAAGAAAATTTTCTCATAAATTTTCTATAAAATTTAGCAAGACCTAAGAAAGAACGTAACTCATGCACATTTTTAGGAATTGGCCAATTCAAAATTGCCTCTATCTTTTTAGGATCAAGAGAATACCATGAGAAGAAACAATA
This sequence comes from Lygodium microphyllum, assembly GCF_053477565.2. Taxonomy (NCBI): domain Eukaryota; kingdom Viridiplantae; phylum Streptophyta; class Polypodiopsida; order Schizaeales; family Lygodiaceae; genus Lygodium; species Lygodium microphyllum. The sequence goes on along the minus strand of NC_141157.1, from coordinate 27,116,411 downwards.
TGATCTAAGTATTCAATCTAGGTTTGGAAAAATTCACTGTTGTGAGGGTTAGCATACAATTGATTCTCTTTCAAAAATTTGAAAACCAAAGATAGATGTTCACAATGCTCATTCTCATTCTTACTAAAAACCAATATATCATGAAGAAAACAATCACACAATTCTGATACTTCAAAAATATATGATTCATCATAAAACAAAATGTAGATGGTGCATTGGTCAAACCAAAAGGCATAACAAGAAATTCATAATGAACAAATTGAGTTCTAAATGGAGTCTTGAAAATGTCAAGTGTATCCAGTCGTACTTGATGATATCTAGATTTTAGATCTATCTTGCTAAAAATAGTGGCCCTTGTAGTTTATCCATGAGGTTGTCTACCTTAGGGATCACATATCTATTCTTAATAGTGATCTTGTTTAGGGCACAATAGTCAATGCATATCCTATAGGTATTATTTTTCTTCTTAACTAATAGGACAAGTGCACCAAAACGAGAACTATTGGTCCCAATAAGTCCTCGGTTTAACAATTCTTCAACTTGTATTTGGATTTCTTTTTGTTCAATGTGATTGTGTCCATAAGGTAATTTACGTGGTGTTTGAGAACTTGTGATTAATTCTATTTTATGGTCTTTGGGACGTGTAGATGGTAAAGTAGGTGGTAAATCAACAGCAAAACAATCTTGAAATTGTGAAAAAAATTGTGCATGACTAGGATGTATCTAATTTTTATTAGCTTCAATTTCATTCACCCATACTAAGTATGATTTTCTACCTTTTCTCAATGCACGTTTAGCCTATATGTGACTAAGCACGTAAAAATTATCAAAGGTGTGCGATCCATGTAATGTGATTTGTTTTCTCTTAAGATGAATTTTTATGGAATGTCTAGAATAATCTATGTTGGAATTATATTTGTGACACTAAGGAATTCCTAAAATAATATCACTAGCTTGCAAAGGCACAACTAAGAAATTTTTGCGCTCGATATAATCACCAATTTTAATCTCTAAGTCATGAACTTCTTGTGTACCATTGTATCTAGTGCTTAAGAATGCAGCCTTTATGCAATAATGAGTTGGAATAGTAGATAAATTCAATTCTTTTACTAACTTTGCGGAAATAAAATCATGTGTGCTTTCATCATCATGCAAAACAATCTTTTCTTGACCATGCACAAAACATTTCATTATTAATAAAAAATGATGACTTGGTGTACCTGGTAAAGTATCTGAAGCATTGCCGATTTCATCATCATCTTCATTGAAGTCAGGCATATCTTCAAAGTCTTTGTCTTTAGTTGCTCCCAAGTGATTGATCTGAATAGCTTGCTTCTTAGATTGAGGGTTCACTGCTAAGTGCCTATGTTGATGACACTTATAGAAAACCGTAGGCTTTTCTTTGAAGACATTATTGGTAAGGGCTGAAAATGTGGGTATATTGGGATTTGGCTGGAGAGAAGGCTTAGGGTGTAACATGTCCACTTGTATCTTCAGGACACGTCTTAGCAGTCCATCGGAAAGGGTGTCTAAAAAGCTCCACCCGGCACTCCCATAGAATGTTACAGGCTTTTCGATCTAGGGCTTTCCTCATCTGCCACGTAGCGGAAGTATTCTGGCCGTTCCCACTTAGAATTGACCTCAATTAGGGTTTCCCTTATTGATCATTTCCTAATGGCAACTAGTGTCAGACCCAAGCGAACTACTTTATGCAAAAATGCCAAGTCCGAAGCGGATTCACGCTGCACTTGGTTCAAGGAGAATGGAAAACGAGAGGGATGCAAAGCTCAACCTCTCTGCCATAAGGCATAGTCCCATTTGGTTCCCCTAAAATAGTATAAATCGGTTTCAAATATAACTCTAGGTCAACGCTCTTGTTGTTCGTGTTCTTTGATGCTGTCCATTGTGATTTGAGAAAAGTTCCCGGCCAACATGGACCACCCGTCCGTAGGACGGACCTATGGCCCATCCTCCGCACTTTCCTCAGGTTGTTTTAGTTATTTAATTACCTAACACATTAGTTAAACATGTGACAATCAGCTTCTTTAATTAACTCATTAGGCACTAATTCCTTTACATAATCTTATCACTTGACATAGAAAAACAATATCAGACAAGTTCCTTATTAATAGGTTATTATATTTATCTTTGAAATACAAAGAGTCCAGCCCGTAGGCTTATCCACAATTCGCCCGAAGGCTATCCAGCAATCCAAGTTTCTGCCCGTAGACTAGTATGTGGGCCTCGAGATCCAATTCTGAGTCATGTTACCCTCTTATGCAGGGCCCGAAAGGCAAGGGATTTACGGCCAGAGCCCCCTCTGGCACCCAAGCGTCCTCCTGCTCCAAGTAGCACTCAACGGAGAGACCTCTCGCGGTGGGTTCGGTCCACTTGCCTAGCACGGTTAACAACCCCCTTGGTTAGGGTCAGGCAGGCAATCGGGGTTAACTGAAGCTACCTCTCCCTTCAGGCCTTCAACCTGAAGTACAGATATCCATTTATCTTTTAATTCATTGATCAAACAAAGCCAAACAGTGCTCTAGAATCTGTAGCAAGCACAAACATTTCCATTGATCGTTTTTGTTGGCAAACTGGTAAGGAATGAATCCTTTCTTTCGAATGCAACCAGCACTCGATCCGGGATGACTTGCAACTTGACAAGATCCCCTATATCCTAGGTTAGGGGATACCCTATTAACCCGACTTGGTCAAACCTTAAGCTCATGAGTTATTTTGGTTTATCGGCTGGTCTTTAGTTTCCAATCAATCTTCTTTACTCAAGAAAGATACTAAATTAGGATGATTATTCATCCTCTTGCAAGATAACTTGCGTAAGGATCTGCTAACCTCATTGCGAGAATTTGTCCATTCCCTTGTGATCCAATCACAAGATTGTATGACTCTGCACTTGCTGCGCAAGTGTCGCATCGAACCATGAGACTTATTCTACTCATTGACGGAGTCACGAGACAATCTGTTCTTGATTACGTTAGGCTAACATTGTCAGTCCTAGAGTTCCAAGTTCCATCTCGTAAGATTTCTTAGGGACAAATGCTAGTTCACTTTCCAATTACATTTTCACTGTCCCTACATTTAGTGAATGTGGGCAAGTATTTAAGGTACAGGAATATCAGTTTTAACAATATGTGCGATTAGGTCACGTATTAAATTCCCTAGTGAATTTCTTAGAATTCAAATCTTTCTTAACGAGTACTCCACGGTTTAGGTGTTTTAGGTTTATGCCAATTTGTTTAGAATATAATTTCGTGATCATTTCCACATGACTCGTTGTCTATGCGTAAATTTATTTTTCAACCCTAACTTATCGATTTGAGGTTAGGCATAGGTTAGGTTAATTCCAACTAATCTTCCTATAATCTTGCAAATAAAATTTATGCTAACAAGCAACCTTGTCCTTGATAATTTATGCAGTTGAAAAACAATAATTTCCTAGATTTATGCATTGTAAGAATCATTTCATGCTTTGCACTTTCCATGATGATTCATTGCGAAGAGGATATGGGTTAATAGTGTGATATGGAGTTTATACTTCTACGCTTAAACGAAGTATACTATTTTAATGGACAATAATCTAGTTTATAATTCATTTCAATGCATAAAGCTATTTGCTAGAAATGCATTTATGCTTCCTTTATTTTGCATGTTTTATTGAAGCATTAATGACTAAGTTCCTTCATCGTGAGCATTTAAGACAAAATTTATATCCTATTTCTAACAATTAACCTTACATGATTGAATTATAACAATATCAAATAAAAATTAGGAAGGAAAACTTGGGCTTGGGGTGAGATATCCACGTGGATGCTGGGAGACGACCCTCCCGTGGTTGCGCCTTGGACTTTCTTAGGAGGTATTTCCACCGTGGAAGCAGCTTTACAACTGCTTTTTGATATTCCACCGTGGCTCTCTTTTGCAATAACTTGCACCATCTGTCGAAAGCAATTTTAGAAGGCTTCCTCCTTGGAGACAGGAATTCGAAAGGGGTGTTTCAGAATCTTTCATGACTAAGACCCATTAAGCCATGGGGAAGGCTTAATGGCCTTTGTAAGGACTCGCACGAGCGGGGAATAACAAGGTGTGGAATCCCTTACGAGGCTTTTGAGTGGGAAAGGAAGGTGTCAAACGACCCTCAATCACTCTCTTTTCTTTTTTTCGAGTGGGGAAAAAACAAGGCTCCAAGGGTATTTTTCATGGGAAAGGAAAGGGCTAAGGTGAAATTTCCTTGGTGAGAAAATGGGCCCTATAGAATCTTAAGAGAGAACTTCCAAGGAAAAAAAGTAGCCTTGAAAGTCTATACCTTTCGGAATGAGGGAAAAGGCCTAAGGGAAATTAAACATGGGGGGGGGGGGGGGGGTTCCAAAATGGCACAAGGGAAGGGGGCTTAAGGGGGTTAAAACACGAGGGGGGTAATAAGACCTTTATGGCCTTAGTTCTTTTTGGGGGGAAAGGGGGCTTATAAAGCCCAAGAAAAAAAAGGGGGCTAATGAGTTTAAACACAGGGGGGGGGAGGGGTGGAAGGGTGGTTTTGAAGCCAAGGGAAAGGGGGCTAAGAAGGCTTCCCCTTTGGAAGCTTCTAAGTTTCCAGAAGCTTGCTAGGGGGGGGGGAAATTAAGGGTCATCCAACGGCGGCGATATCCCAACAGCTGGCGGCTCGGCAGCTCCATGTCCATGTCAAAGTGGCAAGCGCTTGGCCTATCCCTCCCTCAAGCCCTCTCCCTCCCACCCACTACTCAAAGTGGCGTTGTGGTGGCCCTTCCTCCTTCCTTTCGTCCTTGACAGCAGCATCCTTCACTCCCTCCCTCACAAGTTAAATAGGGAGACTCACCGTCCCCTTTCTGCAAAACAGGACGGCGCTCAACATCCTCTCTTCACGATCTCTCCCTTCCATCCTCTTTCAGCCTGCAGCCCCCCCCTCAGTTATATAGGGGAGGGGATAAGATCCTCCCTCTCCTTCGTGTCAATTGGCATGGCATTAAGGGTGAGCAAGCTCCAGCAAGGAGCTTGCTAGACCTTCTATTCCACTCTCCCCCTCCAGCACTATCGTCAGCTGGGGGGGAGATAAGAAAAAAAATAAATCCCATTAACCTTAATACATTTTCAAGATGCTACATCATTATCCCATTTCCTATAAGAGATAATTCACACGAAGAAAAATTAGAACGTTACATTCTCTCCCCCTTAGAGGAATCGAGATGTCCTCATCTCGAGATAAATTGGGGATATTGATGGTTGAGAGTTCCTTCATCTATCCAAGCGGCATCCTCTTCGGGATAATCTTTCCACTGGATGAGGTATTCTCTCAAGGTTCTAGATCTCAATTGTCTCTCCCTAACATCTAATATCCTGTCAGGCCTTAGTTCAAGGACTCCTTGACTAGACATTACAACTTGTTGGTCATCAAGTACATGGTTAGGATTAGGTACATACTTTTTCAATAAGCTGATATGGAATACATTGTGAACCTTTAGGTTCTCAGGGAGTTGCAATCTATAAGCATTAGGTCCTAGGCATTTGAGGATCTTGTACGGTCCACAATACCTTGGACTTAGCTTCTTGCAATCTCTTAAAGATAAGGAACTCTTTTCAGGGCGTACGCGAATGAAGACCATGTCTCCTTCTTTGAAGAATCTATCTTGACGTTTCAAATCTGCGTATGCCTTCTGTCTATCCTTGGCAGCTTGGATGTCCTGTCTTATTGACTTTATTTAGTCATCCATCTCTTCCAACATGTGCCTTGAAGCTTCAACCCTTAAGGTTGGATTTGAGAAGTTTAGGGGACTTCGATAGTCATGAACATACAATGCTTGGAAAGGGGTCATCTGAATGCTTTATTGGTAAGATACATTGTAGGCAAATTCAACCAAAGGCAAATGTTGAATCCACCTCTTCGACTCATGATCCCATTATGCCCTAAGCATATCCTTGATGACTTGATTTACTCGCTCTTTTTGGCCATTCGTTTGGGGATGGTAAGCGGTGCTAAAATAGAGTTGAGTCCCAATAGCTTCAAAGCTAGCTCTCCAGAAGTGTGAGGTGAAGAGAGAATCACGATCACTAATGATTCTTCTGGTTAAACCAAGTAGGTTGAATATCTCCTTGATAAACAAGCTTGCAATGTCTGAGGCTTTATAGTTTGTCTTTACCGGAATAAGGTATGCAACCTTAGTAAGCATGTCAACCACAACCATGATGGAGTTTTATCCTCGCTGGACTTGGGGTAGGCCTACAACAAAATCCATACTGATGAATTCCCATTTCATTTGGGGAATGTCAAGCGGTTGCAGTTTCCCTAGCATCTTGACATGTTCGGCTTTGATATGTTGAGAAGACAAACACTCGGTGATGTATTTGAGAATTTCACCTTTAAGCCTCTCCCAATGGTAGCTCTTCCTAACTGCATTAAGAGTTTTGGCATAGCCAGGATGTCCTGAGAAAGGGGAATCACGAGCTTCCCACAAAACCTTCTGCTTAAGTGACTGGCTTGCTGGTATACATAGCCTTGTTCTATAGTAGACAAGTCCACTATTGATAGAAAATTCATGATACTTAGCATGCAGCTTTTAATTCTGATCCTTGATAGAGATCTCCCTTAGCATTGTTTGGTAGGCCGGATCATGGCATGCTTCCTCTCTAGCTAACTCAAGTATTGGATTGCTTGGTATAGATACTTTTGTAGCTAGAGATCTGGTTATTGATGGATTTTGCAAGATTAGGGAATTAAGGAATGCCTTGCGACTAACTGTATCGGCAACTACATTTTCTTTCCCTAGTCGGTACTTGATTTCAAAGTCATACTCCTACAACACTTCAATCCACCGACGTTGCCTCATGTTGAGCTCATTCTAGGTAAAGATCCATTTGAGACTCTTGTGGTCAGATACTAGTGTAAACTTGTTACCCAACACATAGTGTCTCCAAAGCTTTAGAGCATGGATGATAGCTAGCAATTCTAGATCATGCGTAGCATAATTCTTTTCATGACTCTTCAATTTACTTGAAGAGTATGCTACTGGATATCCTTCCTGCATGAGTACACATTCCAAGGAAAGTGTGCTAGCATCAGTTACTACCTCGAACTCCTGATTGAGGTCGGGAAGTTTTAGGATAAGTGCTGATACCAAACTTTGCTATTTTGTTTGAGAGTTGACCATCCAATGGAAGTTTGCTTCTTCAATAAGGCCATCAGGGGTGCTCCAATCAAAGCATAGTTTTTGATGAAGACCCTATACCATCCTGTCAATCCCAGAAAACTGCATATTTCTTTGACAGATGTTGGTATTGGCCATTCAAGCACATCTCTGACCTTAGCTAGGTCCACTAAGATTGCTTCTGGTGATACTATGAATCCCAGATATTCAATCTGATGTTTGAAGAATACACACTTCTTCATCTTAGCATATAGCTTATGTGACCTCATTGTCTCAAGGACAATTCGAAGTTGGGGTTCATGATCTTCTTCATGTTTAGAATAGAGTAAAGTCTTGTCGAAGAAGACAAGCACGAAATCATCAAGATATGGCCTAAAGATATCCTGCATTAACCTGTTGAAGGTGGCAGGTTCATTCATAAGTCCGAATGACATAACTAGAAACTCAAAGTGCCGATATCTTGTATTGAAGGCAGTCTTGGGGATATCTTCTTCCTTGATCCTTATCTGATAGTAACCTGACCTGACATCATCTTGGAGAAGATCCATACACCCTGAAGACGATCAAGAAGCTCATCTATTCTAGGAATAGGGTGCTTGTTCTTGACCGTTGATTGATTCAATCCTTGGTAATCAATACATAGTCGAAGTATCCCATCTTTCTTTTTCTGGAATAGTATTGGAGCTCCCCATGGTGAACTGCTAGGCTGGATGTAGCCCTGATCTAGTAGTTGCTTGAGTTGTTCCTTCAACTCAATTTCTTCTGGTATGGACATTCTATAAGGTCTCTTTGCAATTGGCGCAGCTCCTGGTACTAACTTAATCTCATGATCCACATCTCTTTGAGGTGGGAGTTCTGTCAACTCTTCAAGGAATACATCCATGTATTCCTTTAGCCAAGAAGGTCGTTCATTAGACTCTTGCTTCTAATCTAACTTGTTGAGTTTGATCAAGTAGACATGTAATCCTTTTCTGACTCCTTTTATGATTCGAGATACTTTGGCCAATTGGATTCTTGGCACTCCAGCCTCACCTTGGGTTGTGACTAATTCCCTTTAAGAGTTTCGAAAGGAAAGTTGACCCTTTCCACAATGAATGTGGGCGTCATTAGGCTTAAGCCAATCCATTCCGAGTAGACATTCATGGATACCTAAATTCATGACTCTAAATTTGACCGAAGTCTTCTTTCCTCCCAAAAAGAATTCCACCTTAGCAGTTTGTCTGGTACAAGTAACCTCACGACCATTTGCCAATTCCAGAAGCAAGGTAGATGCTTCTACTATGGCTATTCCTAATCTATTTGCACATGCTGGTGAGATAAAGGACTGTGTACTGCCACAATATGATCAAGGTTTGGAAACTTTTATCTTAATAGTCTGACGGTGTCTGAATCACCAAGTAATGGCGATTGGGCCCTTTCTTGTGAGGAGTGGCATGGATTGTCGCCCTTTCAAACTCTACTTCCATGGTCGGATCTTCTTCTTCTTCTTCTTCTTCTTCACACAATTGCCTATTGGCAACGCAGGCGGTTCATCATGTGCCTCGGGTAGCGGCTCCTTGACCACGACCCTTTCCTTGGAAAGGTGTTTGGTGATGTCCTCCACCAAGCTTGGGACATTGCCTCTTGAAGTGACCGGGCTCGTTGCAATGGAAACAATAGAGGTTTCGGCCATTACTTTGAGTAGGAACAAAGTTGTTGACGTTATTAGTCCTTGCTTTCTTCCTTTGTCCCTGATTATGACCTTGAACTCTCTTCATTTGAGGTCTGAATGCTCCTCTATTTGGGTCATTAAAAGACCAAGCTTTGTTATCCCTTGGTCTAGACTGCACCTCCTGAATTATAGGCACCGCTCGAATGAGTGCGTCTTGAAGATCTGATGGATGCATAGATTCGACACGGGTATATACTCGTGGATTTAAACCCACACAAAATTTGGACACCTGTTGCGTCATGCCCATCTGCGGCGCATACTTTAAAAGTGAGACGAATTCAAAGTAGTATGCGTCAAGAGTGAGCCCTAGCTATTTTAGCTCGTAGAACTCATTCATTTTCTGTGTGTGATATGTAGGTGGCAAGTATCTTCCCTGCACTGCTTTCTTTAGCTTCTCTGAGGTAACGAATCCCTCCGCGATCCCTTGATCCTTGCACCATTGATTCCATCAAAGCCTGGCTTTGCCGGTGAGCTTTAGCTTGGCGAGCATAGCTTGATTGGTAGGTGTAGTACCGGCTGCTTCGAAGTAATCCTCCATGGATTCAATCCAAATTTCAGCATAAGCTTGAACGGACTTGTCTCTCCCGTCAAACTCACGCAGCTTAATCTGTTTGAGAAGAAACTTCTTCTCCTGGGTTACAGCAGTATTTGATGTAGGAGGCAAACTAGGAACCTGTACCTGGGGTTGTGCCTGGATAAAGGTTTCTTAACGTTATTATACGATAATCCTTATTGATTATATTACATTTTCAATTCTGCTATCACGTAAGCAATGTAACTACTAAAATTTTTATCAATTCTCATGCACAATCAGACATTGATAAAAGTAAGTCTTATTTGTATTTATGTGGGCATAGCCCTTTCGAATACAACATTTCCTGTGATGATAAGCCAACTCTTACATTTAGTTTGGGGAGAACAACGTTGTATTACATTTATCTATAGGATTTGTATAATAGTATGGTTTCAGGTCATGGATCTTCAGGAATCGGTAAGTCATTGGAAGTTCAGGGTATCCTTTCCTTTGGAACCCATTCTTTTCATGGTGCCCTAACACTTTAATCCTGTCGGCGGGGATTACATGGGTTACTTCCTCATATACATATGAGTTCATCTCAACCCTCCGACCTCGAATATGTAAAGTTGAGTTTACGTGAGCTTCCACAAAAATGAATAGCTTCACGACTTTCAGGTCTTCCAACCACTTGATCCTCTTTAGGTTGGTTTGTAGGTAAGTAAACCGGTGGGCGGTTATATAGTAGATTCCTGAGGCACCCGTTCATCCTTGTTCCATGTACAAGGGTGATGGATTATAGATTTGCTCCAAGATGTTCATCATCCCAACCCTTTGTTGATAATGCAGAGAATGCATTGCGGTCATAAACATGATTCAAAATACTAAAAACTTGTTCTACGCTTCATAATTCTGCAAGACAGCATTGAAGGTAAGGAATTGTTTGGAACATCAACATTTGCTTTACTTCTTCTTATTAACATTTCATAAAAAGAATTTCGTTGTTGGTTGGCTCTGATACCAACTGTAACATGTCCACTTGTATCTTCAGGACACGTCTTAGCAGTCCATTGGAAAGGGTGTCTAGAAAGCTCCGCCCGGCACTCCCATGGAATGTTATGGGGTTTTCGATCTAGGGCTTCCCACTTAGGATCGACCTGAATTAGGGTTTCCCTTATTGCTCATTTCCTATAATGGCAACTAGCATCGGACCCAAGAGAACTACTTTACGCAGAAAAGCCAGGTCCAGAGCGGATTCACGCTGCACTTGGTTCAAGGAGAATGGGAAACGAGAGGGATGTAAAGCTCAATCTCTCTGCCATAAGGCATAGTCCCATTCCGTTCCCCTAAAACAGTGTAAATCAGTTTCAAATATAACTCTAGGTCAACGCTCTTGTTCGTGTTCTTTGACGATCTTCCTGCTGTCCATCGTGATTTGAGAAAAGTTCCCGGCCAACTGGGACCACCTATCATAGGACGGACCTATGGCCCATCCTCCCCACTTTCCTCGGGTTGTTTCAGTTATTTAATTACCTAACACATTAGTTGAACATGTAACAACGAGCTTCTTTAATTAACTCATTAGGCACTGATTTCTTCACGTAATCTTATCACTTGACATAGAAAAGTGTAATATATTAAATAAACTTAAGGGATTTTTTTTTCTCATGGCGGCGCGTATACTGTGCCAGATGCCACATGTATTGATTTGGAATGAGGGGAGGGGGGGCCAGCAAGCTCCTCGCTGGTGCTTGCTCAGGGCCCTCTCCATGCCGACTGACAGGCAAGGGGGGGAGGATTCCTTCCCCTCCCCTATTTAAAGGGGGGGGGGGGGGAAGGGACGACGCTGAGACCATCGCCGGTGACTTGCTGAAAAGGAGGAGACGGCCAAATCGTTGTCATGAGCTGGAGGACCGTCTGATGTTGCTGTGTAGGAGAGAGACCACCATAGAGCGAGGTGAAGATACCATCGCCTGCCACAAAAGAGAGGGAGAAGGACATTATAGCTGAAGGACGCAACCGTGAGGGAGAGGTGGGTGTGGCTTGAGAGAGGTGGGGGGGCTGCCGTGGAGCAATGCCGCCAGTCAGCCTGCTGTTCAGCCGCCATCCGTCGCTGTTCAGCCACCATCCGACGCCAGTTCGCCATGTAACCCCCTTCCCCCTCCCCCCCCGTGGCGTAGAAGCCTTAGAAGCTTCCTGGGGGAAGCTTCTAAGGGGCCTCTTAAGCCCCCTTTCCCTCTTAAGCCCTTCGTTGGCTTTGGGAACCAACCCCCCCCCCCCCCCCCCGTGTTTTATTCCCCTAAGCCCCTTTTCACCCCCTTATAACCCTTTTCATCCCCCTCATAACTCTTTTATTTCCACAACCCCTAAACTTTTTCTTAATCCCCTATATCCCCATTTTTATTTTTTCCCCCCTAAACTTCAAAATCCAAATCATCATCATGGCCTCGGATGATGTCCCGTAAGGAAAAAGTAGCCCGTGAGATAAAAGATAGGGAGGGAAAGCAGAGGGAGTGAAAAGAAGGAGTGAAGGAGGAAGAGCGGGAAAAGATAAAAGATAGGGAGGGAAAGTAGAGGGAGTGAAAAGAAGGAGTGAAGGAGAAAGAGTGGGAAAAAGATAAAAGATAGGGAAGGAAAGTAGAGGATAAGGAAGTGAAGTAAAATATAAGGAAGGGAAGTAGGGAGGAGTGAAGGAAAAAAGGGAGTAGTGTGAAAGAAGTAGAGGGTGAGGAAAAGATAAAGAAGAGTAAACAAAAGGAGTAAAAGAGTTAGAAAAGAGAAGGAATAGAGGAAGGGCAAGGAAGGAGAATAAGTGCCTTCTATTCCTTTTACCCCAAGTCTAAGTCCTCCAAGGGTTCTTGTGGTTGCAAAACCACACTCACCCATAAACTTTTTTTCCAAAGAGACGATGGAATTCCAGAAGAAAGAGGAAAAGGCTATCTCACATTCGAACTACGATGCCGCCTAAGAAAGTCCAAGGTGTAGCTGCGGGAGGGTCATCTCCCGGTATCCATGTGGATATCTCACCCCAAAACCAAGTTTTTCTTCTTGGCTTTAATTCAGTTTTAAGTCGATCATGCAAAGAGAAATTGTTAGGGATAGGATATATTTGTTCGAATTATTTTTAATGAAGGATTTTAGCTTATGAATGATAATGTATAGAACTTAGTTTCCTTCAAATTGCATCAAGCATTATAAATTACGAGCAAGATTATCCATTTACTATAGTAGTATATTTTAGTTAAATCCTAAAGGTATAGAAATTATATCTTGCACCATTAGTCTTATTCCTTTTTCACAACGGATCATTGTAAATGATTAAATTCATGATAGGGTTCTTTCGTTGCTCAAATTACTAGGAGGTTATCATTGCTAGTTGTACATCTTAATAAGGGAAATGTTTGTTATTTGGCATGAGTTCATCTGCAAGGAAAAAGGAAGTTTAAATTGAATGGTATTGACTGAAAAGTAAATTGTCGCAAGGATGGAAAAATTGTGATAAGACGATTAATATTACCTTCCAAAAGATATCCAAACCAATCTAAACATAGAAATATTCATACCCTAAGGTTAAAAAAATTCGCAAAGATAAAGAACTAGGGCTGTCGCCGAGAGCCTTAAAAAGAAACCCTAGGCCCGACATACGTCAGCTTAAAGGCTCTAAAATGGATTATTCCATCGCAGGACTTGCGTAGCAAGTACGAAATCATTTAGTCTTGTGATTGATTCACAAGGAGAAAGGGTAAAAACCCTCAACAAGGATGGCAGATCTCTACGCAAGTTATCTTGCAAAAGAATGTAATTTTTGGATATCCTTCTAAATAAGGAAAGTTGTAAACCGGAAACTAGCATATCTAAGGAACGTTAGGGTTGACCAAGTTGGGTTAATAAGGTATGCCCTACACCGGAATGTAAATGATCTTGCCAATTTACAAGACACCTTGGGAACGAGTGTTGATACACTCAAAAGGAAAGAACACTTCCTTAGCAGTTTGCCAAACAACACGATTGATTAATAGAAATGTTTTTGCTTGCTAGAGATTTTAGGTCTCTGTTTGAATTATGAATTACAAATTAAATGAGTACCTATACTTCAGGTTAAAGGCCTGAAGGAAGAGGCAGTTTCAGTTTCCCCCGACTACCTGCCTAACCGTAACCAAGGGGGTTGTTCACCGCGCAGGGAACATGGACCGACCCACCGTGAGAGGTCTCTCCGTTGAGCTCTACTTGGAGTAGGAGGACGCTTGGGTGCCAGGGGGGGCTCTGTCCGTAAATCCCTCGCCTTCCGGATCCTACACAAGAGGCTAACGTGACTCGGGATTGGATCTCGAGGCCCGCATACTAGTTTACGGGCGGAAGCTTGGAATAGTGATCCCTGAGGATCACTGGATAGCCTTCGGGCGGATTATGGATAAGCCTATGGGCGGAACTCCTTGTATTTCTAAGATAAAATGATAAAATGTAAAAAAAGAACTTGCTTGATATTGTTTTTCTATGTCACATGATCAGATTACGTGAAGAAACCAGTGCTTAACAGGATTAATTAAAGAAGCTGATTGTTATATGTCAAAATAATGTGTTAGATAATTACATAACTAAAACAAACCGAGGAAAGTGCGGAGGATGGGCCATGGGTCTGTACGGTTGGGTGGTCCCGGTTAGCCGGGAACTTTTCTCAAAAATATCGAGGAACGGCGGGATGATCATCATCATAAAAATGAATAACGAGAGCGATGACCTAGAGTTACGTCTTACCCGATTTACGCTGTTTTAGGGGAACGGAATGGGACTATGCCTTATGGCAGAAAGGTTGAGCTTTGCATCCCTCTCGTTTCCCATTATCCTTGATCCAAGTGCAGCGTGAATCCGCTTCGGACCTGGCGTTTTTGCGTAAAGTAATTCACTCGGGTCTGACGCTAGTTGCTGTTAGCTAATGACCAATCAGGAAAACCCTAATTCCGGTCGATCCTAAGTGGGAACGGCCAGGATACTTTCGCTACGTGGCAGACGCGGGAAGACCTAGATTGCAAAACCCGTAACATTCCATGGGAGTGCCGGGTGGAGTCTTCTAGACATCCTTTTCGATGGACTGCTAAGACGTGTGCGGGATGATACTAGTGGGGGACACATTACAGTTGGTATCAGAGCCGACCAATAACGAAATTGCTTTTATAAAATCTCAATTAAATGAAGTAAAGAAATTGCTGTTGTCCAAACATTTCCTTACCTTCAATGTTGTCTTGCAGAGTTATGAAGCGTGGAACAAATTTTTGGTATTTCAGGTCATGTTTATGACTGCAATGCATTCTCCGCTTTATAGACAAAGAATTGGAATGATGAACATTCTAGAATAGATTTATAATCCATCACCTATTTACATAGAACGAAGATGGACGGGGTCTTCAGGAATCTACTATATAGCCCCCCACCGGTTTGCTTATCTACAGACCAACCTAAAGAGGATCAAGTGGTTGGAAGACTTGAAAGTCGTGAAGCTGTTCATTTTTGTGGAAGCTCACGCAAATTCAACTTTACATATTCAAGGTCCGAGAGTTTAAATGAACTCATATGTATATGAGGAAGTAACCCGTATAATCCCAGCCGACAGGATTAAAGTGTTGGGCCGCCATGAGAAGTATGGATTGCAACGGAAAGGGTATCCTGAACTTCCAATGAACTATCGATTCCTAAAGATCCATGACCCAAAACCCTACTATTACACAGTTTCTATAGACAAATGCAATACAATGTTGTTCTCCCCAAACTGAATGTAATGATTGGCTTATCATCACATGAAACGTTGTATTCAAAAAGGCTATGCCCATGTAAATACAAATAAAGACTTCTTTTTATCAATATCTGGCTGTTGAGTATTGAAATGACTTGTTTTTTGGCTGATTTTTGTTGTTTTTGAGAGCTGAATGGTTGATTTTATGAGATGATTGATTGGTTTAGAAGTGGTTTGAGAGTGTTTTGGATGATAATGATGGTGTTTTGGAAGTTCAAGATGTTTGTTGGTGGTTCTATGATGTTCTGATAGGTTCTGTATACCTTCTGTTTTGCTCTGTTTTGGTCTGTTTTGTTCTGATTGTCTTCTGTAAGGAGGGATAGAGTATTGATTGATGAAGATTGAGATCTTGTGAAAGTTTATTGAATGGTTTGTGAGAGTTTGGAATGATTTGAGAATGAGTTATATGGTTTTGATAACCTTCTGTAACCTTCTGTAGGTCTTGTGTAGAGCTTCTGTCTTTGTTCTGTTCTATTCTGTACTGTAGTTGTTCTGGTACTGTTCTGTATGCTTCTGTATGTGTTCTGATGGATGAGAGTGTAGCTTGGAAAAGTTTTCTAGCCTTGGAAAGAGGTGAATACAAGTGCAAAAGAGCTGAAAGAAGTGGAAGAAGTAGCTGCCAAAGACTCAAGTGAAGACTCGAGTGAAGTGACAGTAGTGAGCTATGAAAGGACACTGTAGTGGCTCTGGTGACTCTTCATATCAGACATACCTCTTGGGAGGGGTATCCATGACCTAAGAAGGATTATTGAGAGTGAGTTTTGAGAGATTGTAGTGAGGACATGATGTATTATTGATGGAGAGAGAGAGAGAGAGTCATAGATGGCCAATTCTACTCAAACAGAGTGATTGTATATGAGAGATTGAGAGAGAAGACTATGAAGATATTGAAGAAGAATACTGTGTGATGTATTTCCATTCAAAGATGGTGTATTCCTTTGCTTTCTTTGTTCTATTGATGGATTTTATGAAGATATTGAAGAATATGGTTGATTCTCTTAAAAACCGTGGGAGATCTACATGATGCTGCATGAAGATTTGTTGTGCCTGGTGTTCTTTTCTTCATTGTGATCATATGAAATATGATAAACAAGCTTGTTGATGTTACAATATAGATTTTCTTGCAAGAGAATTCCCTTTTCCTTGGTGTTCCTCTCGGGGCTCCATGTTTTTGGTGCGCAGCCGGGGAAACTTGCCATCAACAAGCACCAAAAGAGGCTGAAAATGAAGGAATTGGCATTGCCAAGAAGAGAAGAATTCAATGGATGTTTGTAAAGTTCCTTCTTCCACTGAAGAGTTGGAATTCCTCATAATCAAAGCCACTTTCCACAAGAAATTCATCCCACAATGGCGGAAACACATCACCATCATGATGCATGCTCTATGTGGTGGACAGTTTCCTCTTCCTATTGAAGCAGCAGAAACTTGCATCTTGGTGGCAAATTGTTTGGGAACAAACTAAAGAGCAAAAACAGAGAGAATGACCATCCATGGAAGATTTGGCATTCATTAAAAAGTTTCCAGAAAATATCAAGTGGGAGATTGTGAAGAAGCTTCAGGAGTCTTGGTCTGTAGAGGTTCACAAAGACAAGAAGGAAAAAAGTTGGAATTTGTTCGTGGACGCTCAACAGCAAGATACATGGGATGCTTGGTGTACTGATAATCTTCTGTTTGTTCAATTAGCAACCCACTGGAAGTTGGTAGACAAAGTGTTTTTCACAACATACACTGTTGAAACCATCAGAAGCTGGCATTACTATGATGATGGCACCACCACAATGCTCAGACGTATGCATTTTGACACCTTCAGAACCGAATACCTTCCCCTGTGCAGTGGCATGAAAGCAGAATTTAGGGACGTTGAAAAGAAAGAAGTAGAAGAAATGTTGGCAAGAGAGTTCTCCAGAGACTAAAATCTTCTGTTAACCCTCTGTGGAGCACTAACAACATAGTCGAGCCAACCCCCTGATGAATGACGCAATAAAGAGGCAAGCGTTAGAACGAGTCCAGAGGTACGTGAGAAGAGAGAAAGTAAAAATCAAGGCTGAGAATGAGCTAGCAGCAGAAGCTGGCTTTGACGCCCTTGCGGAACTCTTTACAGAAGTCTCAATGGCACATCAAGCCCTTTCTCCTGCTGGAGGTCCACTTCCAAGCCAAATCCGTCCTGGAAATATTGATGACAGGCCAGCGAATGTAGTCCCATTGCTAGTTTTTAAGGGAGAGTACAATGAAGACCCCGATCTTCATGTAGCAGAGTTTATGGTAGCGTGTGTGGCTAACAATGCCAGAACCCCTGAGCATTGGTTAGCAATATTCCCCGCCACTTTCAAGGGCGGGGCGTTTCAGTGGTATGAGAGACAAGCAGCAAGAACTTTTGGCACATGGGACGACCTGAAGTTGGCCTTCCTCACTAAATTCAGGCGTGAAGGTTTTGAAGAGCGGATGCGAGAGGAATTTATGAACCTAAGTCAATCCTCTGGAGAAAGAGTAGAAGCTTATGTCTCACGAATGGAATCCATCCTGAAGAGATGGACTAACCATAATCTAGATAATTGCATTCAGAAGGGGGTGTTTCTTAGAGGATTACAACTAGAAGTCCGTAAGTTTGTGGAGCTGCAAAGACCAGCCACACTGCAAGCTGCAACAAAAGGTGCAAGACTATACGATGAAGTGGAAGCTAGATTAGCGATGAATAAAGGAAGAGGAGTCCTACCTCCTGTGATGCCAGGAATGATGTATCCACCTGTAACGTGTCCACTAGGATCATCCAGGACACGTCTTAGCAGTCCATCGGAAAGGATGTCTAGAAAACTCCGCCCGGCACTCCCATGGGATGTTACGGGTTTTGCAATCTAGGTCTTTCCGTGACTGCCCCGTAGCGGAAGTGTCCCGGCCGTTCCCACTTAGGATCGACCGGAATTTGGGTTTTCCTGTTTGGTCATTAACTAGCAGCAACTAGCGTCAGACCCGAGCGAACTACTTTACGCAGAAACGCCAGGTCTGAAGCGGATTCACGCTGCACTTGGTTCAAGGAGAAGGGGAAACGAGAGGGATGCAAGGCTCGACCTCTCTGCCATAAGGCATAGTCCCATTCCGTTCCCCTAAAACAGCGTGAATCAGGTAATAGGTAATTCTGAGTCATCGTTCTCGTTATTTGTTCCAGCGATGATGATCATCCCTCTGTTCGTTGAAGATTTTTGAGAAAAGTTCCCGGCTAACCGGGACCACCCATCCATAGGACAGACCCATGGTCCATCCTCCGCACTTTCCTCGGTTTGTTTTAGTTATGTAATTACCTACCACATTAATTTGACATATAACAAACAGCTTCTTTGATTAACCCTGTTAAGCACTGGTTCCTTCACGTAATCTTATCACAGGACATAGAGAAAACAATGTCAAACAACTTCTTTATTATCATTTTATCCTTTTATCTTTGAAATACAAGGAATTCCGCCCGTAGGCTTGTCTATAATCCGCCCGAAGGCTATCCAGTAATCCACCAGGGATCACTATTCCAAGCTTCTGCCTTTAGACTAGTATGCGGGCCTCGAGATCCAATCTCGAGTCACGTTAGCCTCTTGTGCAGGACCCGGAAGGCGAGGGATTTACGGCTAGAGCCCCCCCTGGCACCCAAGCGTCCTCCTGCTCCAAGTAGAGCTCAACGGAAAGACCTCTCATGGCGGGTTCGGTCCACGTTCCCGGCGCGGTCAACAACCCCCTTGGTTAGGGTCAGGCAGGCAGTCGGGGGTAACTGAAGCTGCCACTCCCTTCAGGCCTTCAACCTGAAGCATTTATATATCTTTCATCCTTTAATTCCTTGAACAAACAATGCAAACAGTGCTTTCTAAACTGTTACAAGCACAATCAATTCCAGTGGTCGTTTAGTTGGCAAACTGTTAAGGAGTGACTCCTTCTCTCCGAATGCATCCCGCATTCGATCCGGAATCAATTGCAACATGGCAAGATTCCTATCGTCTTTGGGTTAGGGTCATACCCTATCAATACTTTTAGGTTTTGTTAATGGTAGATTCCGGCGACCATGTCGCTTTAGTTTATTGACTAATCATTCGCGTCCAAGCAAATACCTAGCTTCCCCTCAACTTGGCAAATTTTCCCTAATGAGGATAGAGCAAAAGGATGACTACCCTTTTCCCTTGCAAGTTAAACTTGCGCAAGAACTTGCCAACCTTATTCCAAGGAATGGCAAAACTCCTTACGATCAACCTGCAAGGCTAAGTGACGTTGCAACTTATTGCACAAGTGTTGTCTCCATTCCAAAATATCATTTCCCCTAATGAATGGCGTATTCAGGTCACGGAATTAACTTCAGACGAGAGGGAGGGTTTAGGTTGTCTTTTTACCCACCCCATCCTTAATTTCACTAAATCGACAATGTTTAGTCCTAGGGTTCCAACTCAATTTGAGTTTCATCATTTTGAATGCTTAGTCCTTAAGGTAGGAATCCTAGATTATTGTTTACATGAGCATCCAATTAGCTTAACATTTTGGGAATATGGTTAGGACTATTGGGTTTGAAGGTTTCGACTTAACGTCAATTGGAAAACTTGGCCGAATCCTTAACGTGCTAATCCCTAGTTAATGTTTGGGGTATCTATCGTATTGACTGAACCATACCCATGTGAATCCTTTGTGACTAGGTGATTTGGGTAATTCACTATGCTTGTCTCGCGCCAAGGATGAATCCTTCCTAGAGATAATAAAGTAGATCTAAAGGAGGAAAAATAGTTGCAACTACCGCAATACATGTAAACATGTGATTCATTGCTTCTACACATCACATGGTTCACAATAACTCTATCTTTCCTTGGTATAGTAAAAATGCATGATAATCTGGGTACTAACTTTCCTAGGACCTACTAGGACTTAAATCAAATAACCATGCCTACAACCTTGTTGTCTACACTTTAGAATCTCATGCTTTGATAAACCATGTGACCTTTCCTAAATACGGCTCCTGATGAATGAAATTTCTACATGATGACTATGCAACTTTCCCCTAGCTACAATGTAGTTAATGAAGTTCATACCAAACTAAAGCTAGTGTTAACTTATTCCATGTTACATGCTACTTGCAAGTCCTTAAGATCATTTTCGTACTCTTCTATTTCTTTTCGGATAATATCTTATGGGTGTTAACTTTTCCTCATGAATCATTACAAGGAAGATGTTGCCTAAAATGCGGCACACGCTTATTCCCACCATGTCTAATAACCAAATGCACTTATCAATTTCATTTCTTTGCCCTATATGTTTAGACTCATTACTTTGATAATGTTCCAAAATAGCAACATGCAGCTAGTCTTCTAAGGCGGACAACTCTGGAAATGCAACTGTTTCAATTTCATGACATGCATCAACCTTGTCTAATGTTTAAGGAGATAATTTATCAAATGTATTTTTAACGCTGCCACATGCATTAAAAATAAGCGTAAAATGCATTCTCCCTTATGGAATTAAGCGTGCCTAAACATTTCTTTGTGTGAGAATAAACTCGAAAAAACCTGGACTTGTGGGCTCGGGGAGATATCCACTTGAATGCTTGGAGATGAACCTCCCGCAGCCGTGCCTTGCAACTTCTTGGGAGCCATTGTAGTCGTGGTTACGGACTCCTTTACTTTCGCTTTTCGAGACGGCTAGGAGATCGATATCTTCTCCTCGCTTGGGAATAGGAATTTCCCTAACCGGATTCAAAAACCGAGAAGTCGCATAGGATCAAGGCCTATGGCCTTAATCCTTAGAAGCTTCTTAAGAAGCTTCTGCTTCCACAGATTACGTAGGAGAGGGGAGGGGTAATGATTGGGGGAGAGTTATGACGACGGAAAGGGGGGAAAGATCATGATGATGATGGCAGGGAATGGGTGACGGCAGCAGGCATTGTAGGTGGTCCTCACGGCGGTGTCAATGGCGGCCAGCGGCACGGCGGCTACAGCACGTCCAGCACGGCGACCTCCTCCAGCACGGCGACCTCCTCCAGCACGGCGACCTCCCCCAGCACGGCGACGGCGACCTCCTCCAGCACGGCGACCTCCTCCAGCACGGCGACCTCCCCCTCAACTTTTTCCTAGGGGGGTGTTTATATAGGCATGGGGGGGAGAAGGCCTCCACCACGTGGCCCCCCCCTGCATGGGTTCCCCCCCTCCCATGCAGGTCACGACTCCTCCATGGCCCATCCCCCCACACTCCCTCTTCTCCAGCCATGCATCGGCTGGGGAAAAGGGATTAAAGTTAAAAAAAAATTTAAAAAAATTGCTTTAATAATAACTATTTTGCCCTCCCAAGAGGGTGTTTACGCGGAAATTTCGGTCTTGAACCCTCGGCTCGCTTTTGCCAATGCGAATGGTCTCGATTTCTCACGTGCAAGCTACACATTATACTGCCGGTAAATCCAATATGTGGGATAACCTTTGTACAAAGTTTACACAGTGTGCGGAAAGTCAATGTTCACGGGTGGAAATATTACACCACCCAATGCAGTTCAAGGGACAGTTCCCTATCTCTACCAACAGATGCCCCCGGTATCACAGTACAGTGCACCAAATCCACAGTGGCCACAATCCATGCCTCAAATGATGGTTCAGCCACAACAACAATGGTCCCAACCAATTTCCTCATTATCAAATCAGCAGCAACAGTGGAATCCTACCAACTGGAGCCAACAGCCAATAGTTCAAACAGGAGCTCTGAATCAGAACCAGAACAGAGATCCCTCTGTACCAGCCCAACCGGTTTATGCAGTGATTACAGAGACTCCTCAAAACCCTCATGCCAGTACGTCAGGAGGAGAAAGCTTGAAGGATTATTTATCCAACTCAGTTGCAAACATAAAAAAAGAGTTGATGGATGTAATTACAGAACAACTACAGACACTGAAAGTGAATACCGCTAGCATATCCAATGTTGCAGGAGCAAGAAGAGATGTGATACGGTCAAACACTTGGTGTGGTAAGTGTCATCAAGCAGGCCATTTAGCCACTGAATGTACACGAAAATCAACCATCCTTGGAGCCTTCTGTTCCTACTGTTTGCGGAAGAACCATACCAAGGACATTTGTTCTCTGAAGGAGATGCATGATAGGAGAAGGAAGGAAGAAGACGCAAGATTTAACTTGCTGGAATCCAAAATGACAACACAAGATATTGGACCCAAGCCTAGAGAGTTTGGTCCTAATTTCGGACCCAGAAGATTTCCCTCTCAAAGTTACAGAGGAAGACAGTTTGGCGGTGGTCAGAGATCAGAAGTGGAATGTTACAGATGCGGAGAAAAGGGACACATCTCACCAAATTGTCCAAATCCTCGAAGGTCAATGGATTACAAGCCCTTATGCAGTCGATGCAAAGGAGAAGGCCACACTGCAAAAGACTGTCCAAGCCCAGCCCCAGTGAAAAACAGTGCTACTGATAGTCCGTCCAAGGCCCAAGAGCCTACCTCCAATTTAGTGGAATTGGAAGTTGCTGCCATCACACGTGCAAAGCAGAAGGAACCACCTATCCAGAAAGAAAATAACCTTCCAGCCAGAATAGTGAAGTTCAATCTTCCACCAGAAGAACAGAACAGAACAGAGCTTGACAGTGCCATACAGAGCCCTACAGTGCCACAGAGAGTTACAGAGACAGTTACAGAGATAGGACCAGAGGTCCAGGAGACAGAAGAGGAGGAAGTGCCACAAGTGGCGGAAGAAGTTCCTGTAATTCCTCTGTTGGAAGCAAGAGGGAAAATGAAAATGGATGTTGCCCCATTCCCTAACTGGTTAGAGAAGCCAGTGGATCCTATTAAGGAATACGATCTAGTTAGAGATCTAGATACCTTTAGACCAAACCTCACATTCTGACAATTATTGATGTTGTCTCCCAGTTGCCGGAAAAGGTTCAAAAGTATACTGACAAGAAGACGTGGTTTAAGGATTGCTCCCTCAATAGCAACAAAGTCCAACAAGGCTCCAGAGCCTGTAAAAGAAGTGGATGTGGCTAATGCTTTCCTAGATCCGGGTACTCCAGAGACTGGCGTATGGATAGAAGGTTGCTTTATTTCAAATGCACTGATTGATGGTGGTTCATCAGTGAACATTATGACGGATGTTACAATGAAGGATCTAGGCTTACAAGGTGTGCAACCCACCCAATGGCTCATCAGACTGGCGGATCAGAGTAGAATCAAGCCTTTGGGCATTCTTCCATATGTGAAGACTACAGTGGCTGGAAAAGATTATTGGCTAACCTATTTGGTGGTGAAGCCAAACTCTTATGGTACATCCTATCCTCTGTTACTGGGCAGACCATGGCTTTTTGAAGCCCGAGCAAGGACGGATTGGTTCAAAGGAACCTTGACCTTGGGTAGAGGACCCAACAAAGTGGTGCTGAAACTGTATGGTTCTCAAAAAGGACATGGATCCACTTCCTTGGAATTATCTTCTGACTCCCCTAATGAGGCTATGGATGGAACATCAGCAGACGAAGATGCTGTCAAACAGATCCTTCCCAAGAAAACAGTGGCACATTCCTTAACAGTGGATACTGTAAGCCGACTTCTAAAAAATGCAAAGCCATTATCAATGGGTGAATACTTCCTGCCTGAACCAGGAATGACTTCGAAAATCACTTCTGACAGTGAGATAGCAGCATGGATGTACTGCTCTCCCTGTTATATGGCCATAGCAGAGACAGAGACAGAGACAGGAGAGGAAACATAGAATCTGTTCTTCTGTTACAGAGCTCCTACAGAAGCAGAAGCAGACGCAGAGACAGAAGCAGAAGCAGAGACAGAGACAGAAGAGGATGTATATGATATGGACGAAGAAGGTGATGAAAGTGAGCTAGAAGAATCTATCCCACCTAAAGAGGATACATTTGGAGAAGAAGTTCCAGAAGCATAAAAAACAGACAAGCTCATGCTGTGGGACAGAATGGTGATGGTACCATTTGGTCTGGTAAATGGATCTTCTCATATGCAAAACCTTTATAAGAAATGGATTAAGAAGAACAAGCCGTCTTTCAGCAGTGGCTCATGCCGTCCTAACCCATTTTTGCCAAAGAAAGATGATGATGATGCACCGTGCCAACAAGCACCAATCCAACTAACCCAACAGGCATCAGAGGGTCCCTGTTATGTGACGTTCCTGGATGTGTCATCAGAAGAGGAGTCTTCAAGCCAAGAGGTAATTACTCTTGAAACCAAACCCGAAACAGCTCTAATCCCATTCCAACATCTTAAGGAGCAACCTAAGTCTCCACCAAAACAAGAAGTTGGTTCTAGTGGGACATCAGAAGAGGACACCACTCCCTTGAAGGAGTCAGATCTGTACCCAGAAGTAGTCCGCGGGACCTTCATCCGTGAAGTAGAAGGTGAAAGGCAGTTAACCTTTGTGGATGCAGAAGGCACTGAACGCCACTTGAAGGTGGGTAGCAGTCTCCCAGAAGAGGAGTTGTCAACCTTGTACAACTTGTTGAAAGAAAATTTGGACGTGTTTGCATGGTCTTACAAAGACCTAAAGGGGATTGATCCCACAATATGTCAACATCATATTGACTTGGAGCCTGATGCCAAGCCAGTACGGCAACGACAGAGGCGAATGAATCCCAATTATTCCACATTGGTGAAAGCGGAGCTGCTAAAGCTTCTGGAAGCCGAGTTCATCTATCCAGTGGCAAATAGTGAATGGGTTTCACCCATCGTGGTTGTACCCAAGAAGAATGGCAAATTGCGAATATGTGTGGATTTCCGAAAGCTCAATTCTAAAACAAAGAAGGATCACTTTCCTATCCCTTTCACAGACCAACTGTTGGACACAGTGGCAGGACATGAGCTTTATTCCCTTCTGGATGGATTCAGTGGATACAACCAAGTCCAAATCGCAGAACCAATCCAAAACAACCTTCATCACAGAATGGGGGACCTACGCTTACCGAGTGATGCCATTTGGACTCTGCAATGCCCCTGCTACTTTCCAATGAGTCATGATGGCCGCATTTCAAAATCATCTGCACAACTTTATTGAGGTATATTTGGATGACTTTTGTGTCTATAGTTTGATCCGTGAACACTGGGAACACCTGGAACAATGCTTTGACCGATGCCGGGAGTATGGGATTTCCCTCAACCCCGACAAATGCATTTTTGGGGTCTCTTCTGGAGTTCTGTTGGGCCACATTGTCTCTGCACAAGGGATATCAACAGACCCTGCAAAGATTGAAAAGATCGCAGCTCTGGCAGCACCCACCAACCTTAAACAGTTGAGGGGATTCCTAGGCCATGTGGGTTACTACAGAAGGTTTACAGCCCATTTTGCGACAAAGGCAACTTCCTTGCACAAGCTTCTGAGGAAAGATGCAGAGTTTACTTGGACGGAAGAATGTGACAAAGCCTTCCACACTCTAAAGCAGTGTCTGATTGAGGCACCCATTCTGCAACCTCCTGATTGGACAAAAGAGTTCCATGTACACACGGATGCATCAATTGAAGGTTTAGGTGTTGTCCTCTGCCAAAAGGGCTCCTCGAAGTTGGATCAACCGATCTATTACGCAAGCCAAAAAGTCACTGATAGGGAATAAAACTATACAGTGACAGAGCTGGAGTGCTTGGCAATGGTGTTTGCCCTGGAGAAGTTTCGCCATTACCTTCTATCCACCCACTTTAAATTTTATGTGGATCATGAGGCCCTGTCCTTCTTGATGAACAAAGCAGATGTGAAAGTACGAATGATGAGATGGCTCCTTTTATTCCAGGAGTTCGACTTTGAGGTGATTACTAAGCCTGGTCGTTCCCATATTCTGGCTCATCATCTATCGCGTAGCCCACAAACTGCAGACGAGGAGCAAGATGATCCCGGCCTCCCTGATGCTTCCCTATTCTTGGTAGAAACTGTAACCCCCTGGTATGCAGACATTGCCAATCTGCTGGCAACCCAACAGTACCCTCCTGGTATTTCTAATCGGAAAAGGAAGAAGCTCATGCTAGAATCAGCCCCCTACACCCTGCTAGGCAGTGCACTGTACAAGAAAGGCAAAGATGAAGTGCTCAGAAGATGTGTTGCAGGAGATGAGATTGGGATTGTTCTAAAGGCTTGCCACGACGAGCCATGTGGAGGTCACTTTGCAGGAGAAGCTACAGCCAGGAAGGCTCTGCTAGCAGGATATTGGTGGCCTACCATCCACAAGGATGCCTATGATTACTGTAAAAGATGTGATGCTTGTCAAAGAATGGGGAAACCCACGAAGACAAGTGCCATGCCACTACAACCTATCCTTCCTTTGAAGCCGTTTGAGAAGTGGGGCATCAACTTCGTAGGTCCGATCGATCCTCCTACCAGAAGGAAACATAACCGATACATCCTCGTATGTACGGATTATGTTACAAAGTGGTGTGAAGCTAAAGCCCTAAAGCGGGATGATGGTAACAGTGTGGCCCTGTTCATGTACGAGAATATCATCACCCGTTTTGGTAGTCCCTTAGAGCTGGTAAGTGACAGAGGTACTCATTTCCTCAACAAAGTCATGGAAGAGTTGACAGAGTTGTATAAGATCTGCCATCGCAAGTCCACTCCCTATTACCCCAGAGCCAATGGCCAAGTCGAAGTCACCAATCGCATCCTTTGCTCAATTCTGACAAGAACAATCGCCGCACATCTTCGTGATTGGGACGATCGACTTACAGAGGCCCTCTGGGCGTACAGAACCTCCCATAAAGCAGCAACAGGACAGACACCCTTCCAGCTGGTGTATGGTACAGAAGCTGTTTTTCATGTTGAATTGGAACTACCCTATTTGAGAGTGGCTATCAAAGAGCGTTTGGGGGACGATGATTCACTGCAACGCTGTCTCCTACACCTAGAATGTTTGGACGAAATTCGTAGGATGGCTCTACAATGCATGGAAGCCACGCAAGCTCGACGTAAGGCTTACCATGATAGCTCCATCAAGCACAAGGAGTTTAAAGAAGGTGATTTGGTCCTAGCCTATGATTCACGCTTTGGCAAGTTTCCTGGCAAGCTCCAGCAGCGGTGGATGGGCCCCTATAAGGTACTTGCCGTTAACCCTAATGGTTTTGTCCAAGTGCAGACCGTTGATGCCTCTGATGATCCCTTTCTGATCAATGGATATCGCCTGAAGAAGTACTTCCCTCCTTGGGGATCATGACAATTACGGACACTTGATCCTTTCCCTTATTGGCGTGGCACTGTACTTTTTATGATGCTACTTCTGATAGCCGTTCTTCAGTCATTCCTGATGAAGTGGACGCCACCCTCTATCCCCTCAAACCCCCCTTCCAGCCTTGATCTCTTATCCTCTATTTTCCACCAGCGACAGTGGCGAGGTTGGTCTTGACACATGGTCTTTCCACCATTCCCTTGCTCAATTTGAAGAAAAAAAAAGAAAAAAAAAACAAAACATATCGGTCATGGGAGAAAAGGACTTAGGTCCCTGTCATGCCGACCTATTCTTCGAGAAAAGGTGGAAACACCCTCAGGAATAGGGGCAAACAAGAAAAAGAAAAGAAAGAAAAAAAAAATCTGTTATGAGAGAAAAGGAAGCAATTCCTTGTCATAGCAGGCCTCGTTCCAAGAAAAGGTGGTAAACACCCTTGGGCGAGAAGCTGGCTGTGGAAAAGGTGGTAACACCCAGCAGTCCAGAAAGTGGATTCATTAATTGATATCCCTAGGATCCAATTCCGAAGCTACCTCCCTTGGTACGCTGTGTCCTGGGTCTCTCTGCAGAGTGACTACCTGTCCTCTAGCAGACGACATGTTCCTATCCAATAAAACGTTCGATTTGATAGCTACCTCCCTGGGTACGCCTCTTTAACAACTGATGACGCGATCTTCATCGACAAACAATTGAGTGATGTGAGCTTTCATCCTAACCGGATGGGGAAGTGAGTATGGGTTGCCCTCTATAACTATCAACAACGAGTGAGACAGAGGGTGGGGCGAGAGACCAGTCTTTTCCCTTCAAATCAAATGAGAGGTGAGTAGTGTGAATGAAGTGTTGCACGCACGGGATGGGCCTCTCAATGCACAAAGCACAATTCGTTCTGTGCACTGCACCATAAGGCTCCCTGGCCTTCCTTCTTGCACCGTATGGCGGCACAAGGCGGGATGCACTGTTGCACCATCAAATGCGCACAAGGCATACAATCTTTGCACAAGTGACCGTGAGGATTACATCAACAGGTTTCAGGAAAAGGCTGCCCTCTTATATCTATCAACAGAGAGTGAGACAGAGGGTGGGATGAATGTGACTGGAGTTTCTTCAATCAATTACCGAGAGGTGAGATTGAGGGACGTTACGACACTTGGAGTCAGGTAGGTTCCACTTTTCCTGTGCACCCACGGGATGGGTCTTTGCCGTCCTCATAAGCCACGCCACCCTGTTCTGTACACTGCACTGTAAGGCTCCCTTGCCTTCCTCCTTGCACTTATGCCAGAGGGGTTGGACGCACTAATGCACCATCAACTGTACACCCTGGCATACTCTTTCTGAACCATTTCCCCCTTGTCGATTCCTCAATTGGGTACGAGATATGAGTTTCAATCCTTATTCCTCGAGTGATATTAGTCATGGGGCGAGTGATTGTTCTTTCATTTCATTTGCGTGACTGCGAGTTGAGTGTAGTATTCCTCATCATCGACGGATTTCCTGCGATTCCTTCAACCAGCTACCTCCCTGGGTGCTGCCGCGTGGTCCCTGCCATGACGAACGTGTGCCGAGAAGATGTCTTGGTCCCTCCAGCGCCGACAACCACACTGGACGTCATCGACACTCAACCTTGATTCTTGACGAAATGGGCCAAGTTTTTCTAACTCTCCCACTTTGGTTTCTTCGTGACAGTCGTGTTTTAAGTGGGGAAGTTAGTGGATGGTCTGTGGCATGGTTCTAGGTCCCTGTTGCTCGGTTAACCCTATCCGTTAAGGTCTTAATTGTGGGGACACGTCCTTGCACGTCTATATTGCATACCCTTCTGCATATGCCTTAACCTGCTCATGCATGTATGCCGTGACTTGCTTTTACCCTAATGGGATCCCTTCCCACCCATCCGGTTATGTTCCACCCACCTTTGGGGCTGTTCCCTTGCAGTTTTTTGTTATTCCTTGATTTTGAGGTCCTATCATGTGAATGCACTCTATGTTCACCAAAGTTCAAATCCAACCATATACCCCTGTTCCTCCCTTTGAACTGACTATTTTTCCTTTTTACCTACCCCTATTCCGGTGCACGGTTTTTGAGTTATTAATTTTTGAAGCATTTTGCGCACATTAGCCGGTTTCCCATGTGAACGTGCTTTGCTTGCTTCGGAACCATGCTCTGACGTCATAGCCCTGACAACCACTTTTTCCTTGACATTTTTCCTTTTTACTCCAAGTCATTCTGCTACACGGTTTGTCCAATATTAATTTTCCAGTTTTTTACACATTTTTCGTGCGTATTTTTGATATTTTTCCATGTGAACCTGCCCTATTTGCATCGGAATTCCAATTTGATTTGACAACCGTGTCCCTTGTGTCTTCCCCCACCTTTTTCCTTTTCCTTCACCCTCTTTTACCTTCTGGATTTTTTATTATTCATTTTTAAATGTGTTTTCGGGTGTATTTTTGGAGTTTTTTGCATGTGAACCCCTCCTACTTCTACTGAAACTGCGGTTTAACATGACAATCCTGTGCCACTCCTTCCTACGGACGTTTTTCCTTCTTACTGCCTGCCATTCCGGCGAAAGGTTCGTCCGATATTAATTTCTGATCCCATTTTCGGGTTTGTTTTTTGGGTTTTTCCCATGTGAACGCGTCTTATCTCCATCGTAATTATGTTTTGATGTGATAGGATTGTCGGGCACATCTTTCTGTATAGTTTTCCTTTTTTCTGCACCTCATTCCGATGCATGGATTTTTCGATATTAATTTTTCATTGCGTTTTTGGTTTGTTTTTTGGGTTTTTTGTATGTGACCGCCCTTTACCCCTCCCGGAATCTCCGTCGTATATTTTTCTTCTCTTCCGCCTGCCGTCCTGCCCACTTTTTGTTTTTACGCTATTTAGTTTTGACGTACGGATTGGGAGTTATTAAATTTTCTTTATTTTTACGTGTATTCGCGCACCCGTTTTGCGCGTGAACGCGCCCTTTTTCGATTTTACGCATCTCCACGCACCCCGGTCGTGTCCGCATGACCCGTACCGTCATCCCAGTGCCATTTCAATCCCGTCACGGCAAATTTTTTTACCCCGCCCCGCGCACGTGCGCGGGACGGGGGTACGCGCCCGTTTTCCCCCTACCCCTTTCCTTGGCCACCCCCCACCCTCCTTGGGCCCTGCCCACCCCCACCCCGCCCATTGTTCCCCACCCCTACCCCTGCCCATCCCTTCCTACCCCTACCCACCCTTCTTTCTCCCCGACCCCCCCTCCACCCCAACTGCCTCCCTCCCTCCCCTTCCTCTCCCTCTTCCTGCGTACCCCCTTCTTCTCCTCCTCCTGCATTCCCCTCCTCCCCCCTCTTCTCCCCCTTCCTCCTCTTCTTCTCCTTTTCTCCTCCTTCCTCCCCTCTCCTTCCCCTCCTTCCTCTCCCTCCTGCCCCGTCTTCCGCCCTGCCTAGCGCCGCCGTCGGCCGCTTCTCGCCCACCCGCGATCGCCGCCGTACGCCCGCCGTCGGCCGCTTCTCGCCCGCCCGACACCGCCCTGTGCCGTCGCAGGCAGCCGTTGCGCCGCCGTCGAAGTCGCTGCCGAGCCGCTGCTGGATCGCCGCAGCCGCCGAACCGCTGCGCCGCCGTCAAAGTCACTGCCACCGCCGGACGCGCCGCCGCCGCCCTCCTCCCCTTCCTCCTCCTACTCTTCCACCACCTCCTTCCTCACTAACTCAGGTTCGTTTGACTAACTAACCCTTGTAACTAACCTAACATTAGTTCTAGTAATTAACCCTAGTTAGTTGTTACTAACCTTAGTTACCACCCCCCTAGCATTAACCCTAACCCTAGTTAGGATCATTAACCCTAACCCTAGTTAGGATCATTAACCCTAACCCTAGTTAGAACCATTAACCCTAACCCTAACCCTAACCCACCTTAGGTTACTTCACCCCCTTTAAGTTAGTTTCTACTAACTGGACTTATTTGACTTATCCAACCTGACTAACCTAACTTGACTTGACTTGGGCAGACTAACATTACTTACTCAGACTAACCAGACTTAATTGACTTACTTCTAACTTATTTATCTGATTAACATGATTTATATGATTTAATTAATTTCTACATTAATTTTCCCATCAAAATAATTTAGAAAAATTGCTAAAAATTCTCTTTGCTTTTTGCCAATTTTTGGGAATTTTTCCGCTGGAAATTACCACCCCCACAATTTCTACAAATTAAATATTTCCTAATTTATCCCCCAAATTACCAACAAATGTAGAAAATTCATTTAAAAATAGTAAAAAATTCTAAAAAAATTCTCAAAAATTCTAAAAAAATTCCCCTCACCCCCCTTGACCATTTTTCATTTATTTTTCACTTTAAAAAATTATTATACATGGTACCCCTATTGTTTTAAAAAAAACGAAAAAAAAACACACTAACAAACCAACAAACGGAAATTTCCCTTTACACTCTCTATTTTATTATTTGCCTAGATTCCATTGTGGATATTTCCTCCATATTCATGTGTTGTATATATTAATTTCCCTATTATTATTTTTATTCTTATTTAAAAAAAAAACAAAAACACACACAAACAAACAAACAAACACACAAACAAATAAAAACCAACAAAACACATCCACAACCCATAATAACCACCCAAACAAAATAACCAACCATAAATAATCACAAATTAAAAAAACTAAAAAACCAACAACAACCAAATCAACCCACCCACTAAGGTGTTGTGTTTGTTGTTCGTCAGTGATCTTTACTTTTCCTTTACTGGATTCACTTCTTTTGGGAGACTCTTCCATGCGCATTCCTGCATTACATACACACCCCTTCCAGGTATTTATTTTATGTGTTTTATTTATTTTCATTTCCCCCTTAATCACAAATTAATTGTTAAAATGAACTCTTTATTCACCCACAGTTTCCACGCGCATTTGCGCTCAACACACACATACTTTTTAATTAAAATAAACCCGCCGTTCACTTAGCACGCGCTACGTGCGCTACAGAGGCACTCTAATTTTTAATTAAAATGAACCAGCCGTCACATGAGCACGCGCTGGCAAAAAAGTGTAATGAAAGCAATCAACCATGGAATGAAATCTAACTGAAATTGAAAATTAACTAAGCTACAACAAAGAATTAACAAATCTATTGCACCAAGACATCCTCATCATGTATTAATGGTTGGAGATTCAAGAATACATGATGGCCATGGCTGAGTGCTTCATAGGCTGGAAAGAAGCTAACTCCAAGAAAATGGTAAAGCCAAGATTATTGAATGATCAAAAGATGTCTTGCCTTTGGCCTCTAGTCCCTTTTATTCTAACCCTCTTCCAAACTTAAGGGCTGTTCACACATGTACATATAGGCTAAAGCTAAATTTACAAAGGTTGGAATTAATCCAAGGTGCAAATATTAATGTTGCATTTTTCCTTCATGACAAACCATCCCTTCCTGAAGATGGTTTTGTCCTCAAAACCAAGAAGTAAGGGCCTATATCCAAGTCAAGAATAATAGTAATCATGCCCATTCATCTTCCAAATGATAAGAAAGCACTGTCCATGAAAAGAAGACCTTTTGCATACCAAGCTGTGAGAAAACTGGCTGCTGTCCAAACAGGGCTGATTCACTAAAACTGCCATAACTTTTGATATATTGGTCCAAATATGGCGTACGAGGTGTGGAAACGAAGTATACACTCCCAAGCATCACCCCATAATATTAGAATCAAATTTTGATGAAGTCAGGACAGTTTTATTGTCTGCAGAAATTTCATACAGCAAGCTGTCTCTGCACAGTCACTGCATACTGCATCATATATCATCCTGTAGTAGCCAAGGAAAGTTATTGACATAAGTGGATGGTTGCCAAGAAGACTCTTCAATGGGCAAATTCTTCCACTTAATAAGATACTCAATGAGAGTACGATTTCTGAGAACTTTCTCTCTCTTTCCAATAATGCTTTCAGGTTCATATATGATCAGTCCTGCCTCATCCAATGGTGGTAACTCTTCCAATACTTGTACATCGGGCCCAACATACTTCTTCAGCTGTGAAATATGGAATACATCATGTATTCTAGTGGAGGATGGTAGCTGAAGTTTATAAGCAAGCTCTCCAATTTTGTCTAGAATCAAATATGGTCCATAAAACCTATGAGCAAGCTTGTTATTCCCACCCTTTAGTGAAGCATAATGCGTCTTGGGCACTTTGAGAAATACCCAATCTCCAACCTTGAAGTCTAAATGTCTTCTTTTCTCATCAGCATAGACCTTCATTACGTCTTGTGCTTTCCTTATGCTGTCCTTGCATTGCCTCATGAGCAACTCCATTCTTTCCAACTCTTCCTTTGCTTGTGGGTTGATGTCTTCATGAAATAAAACTGATGGAAGTTGAACTTTATACCCATAAAGAGCTTCAAACGGAGACATCCCAATGCTCATGTGATGCGTGTTATTATAGCAAAATTCAGCAAGGTGGATCCAACGATCCCATGAAGCTTGTGTGTCATGACAATAATGCCTAAGGTACACTTCCACCCAATGATTGACTCTCTCCGTTTGCCCATCAGTCTGAGGATGATAGGCCGTGCTAGGAGTGAGGAAAGTACCCATAGAAGAGAATAGACTTTTCCAAAAGTTGCCCATAAACTTCGAATCACGGTCTGATACTATTCTCATAGGCATACCATGTAGTTTGAACACACCTTCCATAAATTGCTCGGCGACTTGTCTTGCTGAATATTGGACTTTAGTTGGGATAAAGTGGGCTGATTTGGTCAATCTATCAACTACCACATAGATACTATTCCATCCATGACTGGTAGTAGGCAATCCCGTTATGAAGTCCATGGAAATATCTGTCCATTTCCCCGTAGGTATAGGTAAAGGCTGAAGTAAGCCAGCTGGTAATAGAGTGGAATCCTTATTTTGCTGACACTCCAAGCATTGAGATACATACTCTTTAACATCTTTCCATAGACCTTTCCAATAAAAACTTTGATGAACTCTATCAAACGTCTTGAAAAGGCCCAAGTGACCAGCCATTGGCGATGAATGCATCTCTTGAAGCACCTTCAACTTGAATTTACTGCTGGGAATCAAGTACACTTTACCTTTAAACCATAAGAGGCCATTATGCACTTTAAAATTTGGAAATTCAGCATCACACCCTTGCTGTAATTTCTGTAAAATTTGGGCAGCATGCTCATCAAGCACATATTCCTCTTGAATGTCTTCAATCCACTCCTTATAGATGGTAGACACAGTAGATAGACTGCATGCCCACATTCTTGATAACGCATCAGCCACCACATTATCCTTGCTAGCCATGTATGATATTTCAAAATCATATGATTGCAAAGTAGCCAACCATCTCTTTTGCTTGGGAGAAAGATTGGGCTGCGAGAGAAAATATCTCAAGACCCTATGATCGCTTTTGACTTTGAAGTGTGTCCCATAGAGGTAGTGGTGCCATTTCTTGATTGCATGTAAAATAGCAAGCATCTCCTGCTCATAAACATGCATTTCTCTCTCTTTGTCATCAAATTTTTTGCTCTCAAATGCAATGACACCATGCTCCTGTACCAAAACTGCTCCC
The DNA here is from genome assembly GCF_053477565.2 of Lygodium microphyllum. Lineage (NCBI taxonomy): Eukaryota > Viridiplantae > Streptophyta > Polypodiopsida > Schizaeales > Lygodiaceae > Lygodium > Lygodium microphyllum. The sequence continues at coordinate 27,081,480 of NC_141157.1, read as the reverse complement.
AAACCTCTACCACTGGCATCTGCATAAATGGTAAAAGTCTTGGAGAAATCAGGGCAAACTAGTATGGGTGCTGAAACAAGCAATTCTTTCAGCTCATTAAAGCTCTTGTCCGCGATCTCATCCCAAAAGAAGGCCTCCTTTTTCAGCCGATCGGTAAGAGGAGCTGCAATATGAGCATAGTTTTTCATAAACCGTCGGTAAAAGGATGACAAACCAAGGAACCCTCTTAATGAAGTGGCATTGGTTGGTGTAGGCCATTCTTTGACGCACTGAACCTTCTTAGGATCCACTTTGATTCCATCTTCTCCCACTATATGACCCAAGTACTCCACTTCCTTTGTCATAAAAGAGCATTTAGTGGCCTTGGCAAACAGTTTGTGTATCCTCAATATGTCAAAGACCTCTTTTACATGCTGCAAATGGTCTTCTTTATTCTTGCTATAGATCAAAATGTCATCAAAGAATACCAAAACTGTTTTAAAGAGCAATGGCTGAAGTATCTTATTCATAAGAGACTGGAATGTGGCTGGAGCATTTGACAACCCAAAAGGCATAACCATAAACTGATAAAGACCCCTCTCCGTCCTGAAGGCTGTTTTGAATTCATCCCCTTCCTTCATGCGTATTTGATGATATCCCGATCTCAAGTCAATTTTTGAAAATACCTTGGCATCCTTCAATTCATCTAAGAGATCATCTATTCTAGGTATGGGATACCTATTCTTGATAGTGACCTTGTTGAGATCGCGGTAATCAATGCACATTCGAAAGGAGCCATCTTTCTTCTTCACAAGAAGGACTGGAGAAGCAAAAGGTGATTGGCTTGCCTTAATGAGACCCATTTCCAAAAGCTCTTTGACTTGGCGTTCTACCTCTTCTCTTTCCACTTTGGAGAGGTGATATGGTGGTTTGTTGATGGGCTTTGTATTGGGCAACAAGTCAATGGGATGATCCACTTCTCTTTTGGGAGGAAGAGAGATAGGTGGCTGGAAAATATCATCATATTCTTTCAGCAAATTACAAAGACATGGGTCCATATTGTTGGTAGGAGAAGAGGGCTGATCCTCTTCAATCTTGGAAAGAAGAATGGTGAACATACATGCCTTTGCATTTATCTCTTTCTTAACCTTCTTGGGACTGATCATCTCCATTCTTTTCTTTTCAGCTCCATGTAGTGTTACTTGTTGTCCGCACCATTTAAACTCCATTTCCATGTTGTTGAGATCCATGGTAAATCTGCCCAAAGATTTCAGCCAGTTGCAGCCAAGTATTATATCAATGGGACCCATTTCTAATGCAATTAGACTCACTGATGTAGTGCACAATGGAGAAAAGGTGATAGGTACATTTGGACAACATTGATTGCTCATCTCAAAATTTCCATTTGCCACTTGGATTTTGAGTGATGTAGGCATTTCATGCGTATTCAATTTCAGCCCATTGAGTGACTTAGCATTAATGAAGCTATGTGTACTTCCCGTATCTATGAGTATATGAGCGGTCCTTCCCTTGATTTGACCTTTAAGGCATAGGGTATTATCCCCTCTTGAACCACTCCATGCATCACTTGATATGGCACATAGCGATGGATGTAAATCAGTCCATGAATCATCCAAATAATGACCACCCGGGTCGAAAGGAAACCCATCCATCGGATCATAGAACTCTTCATGGACATTCTCTTCATTTCCATGCGCCTCTTCTTGAGTTGTTGTGACATCAAGATGAGCCAAGCTTCCTTCAATAGATTCACCATCGGAATCATCCTCGATGATCATGCTAATCTTCATATTTTTGGCCTTGCATTTGGACTTATGATCGGGTGACCATTTTTCTCCACATTTGTAGCATAGACCTTTAGCATACATATCTTTGAGCTTATCATTCGATACATGTTTGCCTTGAGTAGGGACTGAAGTTTTGGCATTTATATCAGTCCTCTTTCCATCAAATCTATTTTCAGCATTAGGTCTGAAATTACTGCTTTGTTTTGACCCAAACACAGTAGGAAAAGTGGGTATCTTGCTGTAGGTATTGCTGTAAGTATTTGATGGCTTCCCAATATGCTGAAAATCAGTTTTTGCATGCCCATAATGGCCTGATGTCCTTGAGAACTGCGTAGGCTGAAAAGAATGCCCTGTTTTTGGCTGAAAACCCTTGTATTTCTGCCCATAACGTTCAGCCAATTGAATGGCAGCTTGTAGGGATGTAGGATTCATGGCTCCAACTTCAGAAGAAAGAATAGGTTCCAAACCAAACATGTATTTATTCAACTTGGCACTATCGGAGACCCCATGAACATACATCGAGAGGTTCAAAAACTGATTTGAGTACTCTCTAACCGAGAGACCACGTTGCTCAAGAGCATACCACTTTTTCTCTAACCTCTCTTTTTCAATAGGGGAAACAAAGACTTCAATCATAGCATTTTTCAATGCATCCCAAGACAAGAAGTCATGTCCCATCCTCGCCATATATCTCCACCAAGTGTGAGCATAGCCTTCTAGATGAAGGGCTGCGAATTTTACTTTGGCATTCTCGGGCCTTGGGTAAAGAGAAAAATACATCTCTAACTTGTCAAACCACTCCTCCAACTCCGTGGGTGAAGGATTCTCTCCCTTGAAGTTTGAGATAATTATTTTCTCCTTGTACTCTCTCTCGTATTGAGGAGGTTGTCCATTAGGGTGCTGCTGCCCACTATGGTTTTGTGGCCCAAAAGAATTGCCAAAAGGTCCTTGCCTAGGATATTCATTATTTCCATGCCCTTGTGCATAAGGAGTTTGCTGTCCATAATGCATACCATGACTTTGTGGCTGGAAACAATGTCCTTGAGGATGAAAGTATGTATTGCTCACATTGGAGGGTTGTCCATGCATTGGTGAATTGAAAGGTGGTTGCTGCCCATTATTTTGCTGATTCCAACCATGATTTGACATGGGACTTGGCCTATTGGCCTGCACTTGAGGAGAGAAATTTTGTTGTGGCTGTCCAAAAGCATTTGGGGCTGAATTCACATGTCCATGTGGCTGCCCATAAGAGTTTGGGGTTGAATTAATATGGACTTGCTCATAACCACCAACATTTGCTTGAGGGTAAAATTGCTTGTAGAAAGAGTTGCATCCATGGATGTCTTCATCATGCTTTGAATTTGTTTGCACTCTTTCTTGAAAATCCTGCCCATGTGGCTGAAAGTGACCCTTTTGTTGATGGAATTGTGGCTGAAGTGAAGTGGGATGAGCAAAATCCTTAGCTTTAGATGATTCTCCAACTTCAAATTGACCTACCACCTTAGGATTAAGTGGTTTAGGTGGTTCTTCAGCCCTATGCGGGTGTGGGATATTAAGACCAGCTGTAGGCAACATTTTCTCACCAAGAAGTGCTATAAGCTTGTCAATACCCAACCTCATACCCTCAAAACCTGATTTCATATCCTTTATGTCATTTGACAATTGCTGAAAACTGTTTGAATTCATTGAGATATGAGACGTCTCTAAGGGTTGATTGGTAGGGGACTGAGTGGAGCTTGCATCGACCTCATCGTTCTCATAATGCATTCGATAAATGGCATCTTGAGAAGTGTCATGATGTTCACCCCTTTCCTGTTGATGTTCATCCCTATCCTGCTGATATTCCCTCAATTCTTCATTGATAGTATCCAAAACAGGGTCTCTCTTCTTATTTCTAGCCATGGGTTGATTTCTGTCCTGAATTTCTGTAGTAGAAAAGCTTAATTAACTCTACTTCTAGAGCTCCAAATTACGAGGTCTCTGGCTCTGTTCAAAGCTTGAAGAGCCCTCTATCCAATGATCTATCAAATGCAGAAAATGGATGAGTACAGAAATTTCTGTAAGGGATTTTCTGTTGCCATCTGAAAATTCCTGCAGGCAGTGAATACCCTGTTCTAGTCAATTAATGGCTTGTACCATCAATACCCAGCATGTACCAACTTCATAACCTTGTAGGAGAGTCTCATACGTCTGCCCATACTGAAAATGACCTCAGTAACCAGTAAAATGGCTGTCTAACTCAAAGTAAACTGCAATCTTTAATGAGGGTATGTATACATACTCTGTTCCAATCTTTCAAACTGAACCATAGTGTCTTTACCATAGGATGTATACATTTTACTGTAGCCATATGTCTTCATACATTTTCCATACCATACATTTGCCAATATCATAAGAACCACTGTCCATTCTCATGCTGTAGGCTGATTTCAAATGCCTTTGAGATTTGTACCTGCACCTAAACTTGAAAATACGTGGGATCCGAGACCCGAGGGGTTTGCAAAGTTCCCTCTCGGGCCGGGTTGCGCTCCCCTTCAGGGTCCTCGTCGGTAGGGGAGGGTCACCTCACTATTGTCCTACCGACTCGCCCGGCATCCACTTTTTCCTCGTGGGCAAGTACATGGCAAGTGAATTCTAGCTCTAAAAATCAGTATGATATGCATGGAATAGGAAGGAAATACAATTGCCTTTCATTTGCCCTTTTTCATGATATGCAAGATTGAAATTGAAAAGGCTGAAATGTAAATGAGAAGTGGAGAGGTATTTACCTCAGCAGTGACTCACTGCTTACAAAGTTTTTTCTCACTTACCAATTGGGTAATGATTTTCTTATGATCAAGAGGCAAAATAGGCAATCAATTTCATGTCAGGGTTAGGCAATGAAAGATTGAGTAATGAAGCTCAAGAAATTACTGATTTCAGTGAATGGAAATAGATGGGTAATGCTCATTCATTATGGAAGAGTTTGAGACATTTAGAGATGGCCATTTCAGTAAAATTGAAGAGGTTTAGTAAAGACAATGACTGAGATAACCTATAGGCTTCATGTAATGCATTAGGCTATGAATGAAAGCTTCATTTAATCCTCTTATTTCTCTTCAGCAATTGGAAATGAGATCAGCAACAATTGGATGTAAAGAGAAATTAAGAGTGATTAGAGTACCTCATTTGATTGATTGGAGAAGAGCATTGTTGATGGAATGACCTTCAATCCATAATGCTTGACATAGGTGGGCTGAGCTTGATAATCCAACTAAAATCAGTCCAAGAGATCTTCAATATTCAAGGATAATCCCTTCCTTGATAAGCTTCAGCTCCATTGATCCCATGAAAGCTCCATGACTCCATGAATGATCCAAATGAGGGTTGATGAAGACCAATTACCTTCTCTACTTGAAGTAGGTTGCAATAGGTAATAGAGAAGGCTTCAATGTGTCCAAGAGATCCCGAAATTTGAGAGGGAATGCCAAAATTTAATGGCATAAAAGCTTCATGCTGTCCATTGAACACCTAGACCTCCATTGGCTTCAATATCTTCAATGTCGGTCCAATGTTGATGGATTCTTGAGGGGAAATGATTGAGGAAGCTTCAGAGATGCTTTGCCCACAAAAGCCCCATGAATTGCTTAAAAAATTTCAGGAATCTTTAATGCTGTCCCAAACTGTTATACATAGAGTTTGCAATCTCCATATCCAAGCTCCAACAAAGCTTCAAGCTTCAAGATCAATCAATGTTGGTACTAGGATGTATGTAGAAGCCTCAGGGAGTATAATAGAGCAAAAACCCTTTTATCTTGATGAAGAAATCTGAGAAATTTGAGTGCTGTCCAAAACTGTCATAAAACTCCATACCCAGGGTTTGAGAAAGCTCCCATCTTCCAAAAGGAGTGAAAGATCAAGTAGAAGATGATGTAGACTCATAGTTGCACTCCATTTGATCCTCTCATGAAGAGTACAAGCTCAGATTAGTTCACGTTTGCTGATCACAAAGGGGAGGGGGCTGTAAAAAACAGCGCAAACTGTTGCTGGACATACTCTTGCATCACGTGATGAAAACGTGGTAGACATGAGGCATGTAGGTAATCCATAGGTAGCTTAAGACCCATACTACACTCTTGCATAAGCCATTTGAGGATTAGAGGTCATGGGAAGAAGATCTGAGAAGAAATGTCCATGGCAGTTTGTATGGCAGCTTGAAGGAATGAGGAAAGGGAAGAAGAAACCCTTCCTTCTCAAAAGTAACCACAGTTAAAGTGTCCTGTAACCATTAGTTTGTACACTTACCCCAATTTTTGGCTCAAATCTTGATCACGTCCTGCTATTTTGGCTGGAGCCCTCCATTTCTTCCATTATTAATGCCAAGAATCACCATCTTCATCTCTGTTTGTAGCAGACTTTCACATGTAACTCCGGTTTGAATCCTCCATGTCCTGTCAAGTCCTGTCACTCAAATTTTTAACTATGGTTTGCTCTCTCTAGCCTAGGAAACTGAATCTAGTACTTGAAAATGACTTCTGCAAGGATCTAAGCTATGGCTCTGATACCAATGTAATGAAAGCAATCAACCATGGAATGAAATCTAACTGAAATTGAAAATTAACTAAGCTACAACAAAGAATTAACAAATCTATTGCACCAAGACATCCTCATCATGTATTAATGGTTGGAGATTCAAGAATACATGACGGCCATGGCTGAGTGCTTCATAGGCTGGAAAGAAGCTAACTCCAAGAAAATGGTAAAGCCAAGATTATTGAATGATCAAAAGATGTCTTGCCTTTGGCCTCTAGTCCCTTTTATTCTAACCCTCTTCCAAACTTAAGGGCTGTTCACACATGTACATATAGGCTAAAGCTAAATTTACAAAGGCTGGAATTAATCCAAGGTGCAAATATTAATGTTGCATTTTTCCTTCATGACAAAAAGCGCTCCACATCACCTTAATTTGTAATCAATGAACTTGCATTTAGAGACCCAGTTGGGTATCGCAGTCCGGGATTCGAATAAAAGCACCGTTTTAACCTAATAATTGGTAATTAACTTTATAATAAGGAACCGCCGTTTTCTTGCTAAGGTTTATCACCTAATAAAAATTCACCCATTCTTAATAATTTATTAAAATCAACCCTTCATTAAATTAATTCCCCCTCACTGCACTTAATTCCCCTTTTTAATGAACCGTTTCGTGGGATGGGTATGCGCAGTCATTAGAGTTATTTTCTTGGTCCAGTCTTGGTTTATCACCGATATAGTATTGATATGTGTCGGATATGGTATTGTTTTGGTTTACTGTCTTTGTTACGGTTACGGGTACGGTATGTAGTTTTTTTTTTAAATTGCCTGTTACGGGGTTCTGGGTGTTTATCTGATGCATCGCATGAAGCTTTCGATCGCATTTGTCTCAAGGTCATGTCGAATTTTTTCTAGGATGTGGTTTGCTTGGGGTTAGTTGGTCGAGTCACATTTTCTTGTTTGGTTATTCTCTTATCCTTGGTTTTTTGTCTATTGCCTTGCAGGCATTCTCCTTGATTGTCTGTGTTTGTGGTGTGTGTGTAACCATCTGAATGGCACCTTCTCATGCTCCTCCCCCTATCCAGTACGTCCCACTAGTTAGTAGGGATTACTCTTCCCTACTTACTTTTGAGCCTCTCACGAAGGCGGGACTCACTGCTTTTGTGGCTACTCCTTTTCCCCTGCTTCCAGAGGATCCGTCGTTATGTGATGAGTTTCTGGCCTCTTACAGCAAGAAGACAGGACTAATCCAAGGCATTTCTATGACTTTGACACCTCGAGGCTTAGGGAAGGCTCTGTCTCTTCCCTTCAAAGGTGAACCTTTTGTGACCACTCATCAGCTTTTCTCTAATGAAGAGATTCTAAAGCTGTTGCAAAAGCAGACAAGGGAAATGCTAGATGTTAAGAAGGTGATCAACTCTTCAGGAGTTTCCTTTTCTATGATCACTGATCCCGTATGGAAGACGATCTGTCAGTTTCTTCAGGACAGGTTTATGCCTGCCAAAACGCCATCCCAGTATTTGTCCAAAGAGCTTTTTACAGCTTCCAGGATGGTGTTGAAAGAAGTTGCTATTGATTGGAGCACTTACCTCCTCACTAAAATGGATCAGCATTTCGTTAAAGTCACCAGGGGTAATGTTACCAATGTCACATATGGATCATATTTATGTGCCTTCTTGACCTATTTAGGTTTACAGAAGACTATGCCTCCACCTCCTCCATCAGATCCATTACCTCCTCCTCCACCTTCAGATGAGTCAGAACCCATTGACATAGAGGATGATGTTTCTCCGCCTCCCCTGGTCATTCAGCGCAAATGCTTGAAGCGGGTAGCGGATAAAGCTCCTTCAGTACTTCCTTCAGTGCCCATTCCTGCTACTTTTGGCAGTGAACTCCCTGGGTATCTCACTTGTACTAACCTGTTCAGAGCACATCGAGAAGGATCATTGGACATATCAGTTCCCTCCCTGAACAATCTAGTCTCAGGAGATGCGATTCCTTTTCTCTGTAAAGATATTCAAAGTTCCATTGAATTGTCAGTGACAGTCTGTGTTCAACAGCTGTACGCGTCCTTTTATGAAGAGCTCATGCAGTCTAAGGACGAGTTGCATAAGGCAACATCCGAGTTAGCTTCTGTTAAGGATACCCTAGCAGATTTATTTAAGCAAATGGAACAGCAAACCCAACTGGTTGCCACCCAAAGCGATGAGATCTCTTCTTTGAAGACCCAGTTACTCGAGGCTCAATCCCAGGTTACTAGCCTTTCAGAAGAGAAGGAGAGGATGTCCAGAGAAGCACAGGAATTCCAAGCTATCTTAGATGACAAACTTTCAGCTTTACAGATTGCTAATGCCACAGTGGCATCCCAAGCCTCCCAAATCAAGCAATTGCAAGATCAACTTGCAAAGTCCCGCTCTGTTCCTCCAAGCCCTAATGTTCCCTTGATTCCTTCTCTTTCACAGCAGGACTTGGCTGCTCTTCAAAGACAGGCTGCTTTGTGCCCTCTATTCCAAGATAAAGTGGAAAGATTGCAGTCCCGAATGGACTTATTATGGTCTACATTTGAGCAGTTTCACGAATATGTTCTACCAGACCATTCTTTCTTTGTCCACTACCACTTACAGAAGTTGGTCTTCTACATGAAGCTTTCCACGATGAATTTACCTCTTCCAGAGGATGGCTCGAGTGGGACTTGGTCTGCTGAGTTGTTGACAGAGGTAGTCAGGATGGTGTTTGAGGATTCTGTCACGCCAGACACCATGTTGATGTCGTACATGTATGTACGAGGAGACTTGTTAATTCCAGATGAGGTGGATATGGCATGGTATGTGGGGGATGTGGTCTTACAAGCCGTTTTGTATGTCAATCATTTGGAGTTGCGCATAGCTGACATGTTTCAAAGTTATTCCTCCAAAGTAGCTGATTGTCATGATAATTCGTGGCATCCCATGATTGATTCGGTGGTCCTAAATCAAAGACAAAACACAGCTCCTACCTTTGCCCAGAGTACTAATCAACTGAGGATGGATCTCTTAGCCTATCTTTCAAAACATAATCCATTTGATGCTCCCTTCTTTGATGCCTATCATAGACGATCTCTTCTGGGACCTTCTCTTCCTACCCTCCTCTATTACCAACAAATGGCTCACCGCTATGCTATATATTTTTCCCTTTGTCAATCTAATTCCACCATTATTTTACCCCTTCTTTTCCAACCTTCATCTTTCCCTCAAATTCCCATTTTTACATATTGTTCCTTTATTGAGGATAGGGTATTTTCCCCTTCTCTGCCCTGTCCTTCTCCCTCTATTAATGAGCCCTCCACATTTCCTATTTATCAGTTAACACCCTTCCTTAGTGATTCCTTACAAATTTCTGCCACTCCTTCTTTAACATTTTCTTCTTTTTATGATTTTTCCTATCCTTCCCTTCATCCACTCTTCCTTATTCCACTACCCTCTCCTAACACTTCTATATCTCAACCACCTCAGTTGGTTAGTGACTGTGACGGGTTTGATAATCAGATTTCCAGAAGAAGGGGATGGAGTTCGGATGATTGCCTTACAGGACCGCAGATCAATTGGCCAGTAATTCCAGGAGAATGGACAGCTTCCAGTCAAGCTTATCAGAACTACGTTCATTTTGCCCAGCAGTATTCACAGTCTGCAGATCCCTCAGTGAGATTAACTGCTCACTTTGCTTGGTACCTGGCGTATATGCATAGGCACTCTCATAATGATTCCAAGCCTATTCCAAAGTTGTGCATGAATGTCAATGTAAGCATTGATTCCCAACAGCTGGATATATTGTATTTTCATGCCGTCTGTTTGCCTAGCAGATACCTGGTCCTCTTGGAAAGGATGTGCTGTCTCCAATTTTTTCAAAATCCTCCCAAAAACTTTGTAGATGAATCCTTGTCGATGGATTGTTTCCGACAACATCAATCTTTCAAGAGGGATCATCTTCATTGATACCTTTCCAATGTATGGTGGATGTTTTTTAATGAAAATTTTTCTTTTTGAAGGAGTCATTCAGATGGTTGTGTTGTGTATTAGTATTTGTGTTGTGACTTCATTTATGTCAAGTGCACGTGGTGGTTTCCTATTGGATTTCGTGTACGAGCTACGTTTTGGAGATTTGTGGTGATGGGGTCGTGGTTGCAGAATTGAAGCTGATATTGATGAACAAGAAGAAAACTCTTATATCCTTTACAAATTTGTTGTGATTTTAAGTTTACTAAGTGGTGTTAATGTATAAAGGGTTTTCCTTTCGTTGTATTTTTATATTAGAAACAGGTTATAAGTTGGGGTCGTGGTGGATGGATTCTTTTTGAGGAGATATTGAAGATCAAAGTTGAGCTTTTCCCTGAACTTGTATTCCCTTTTTCCTGGGTCGCGAGGACGCTTCCTTATTAAGTGTGGGGATATGTTGAGTGTTGAAATGACTTGTTTTTTGGCTGATTTTTGTTGTTTTTGAGAGCTGAATGGTTGATTTTATGAGATGATTGATTGGTTTAGAAGTGGTTTGAGAGTGTTTTGGATGATAATGATGGTGTTTTGGAAGTTCATGATGTTTGTTGGTGGTTCTATGATGTTCTGATAGGTTCTGTATACCTTCTATTTTGCTCTGTTTTGGTCTGTTTTGTTCTGATTGTCTTCTGTAAGGAGGGATAGAGTATTGATTGATGAAGATTGAGATCTTGTGAAAGTTTATTGAATGGTTTGTGAGAGTTTGGAATGATTTGAGAATGAGTTATGTGGTTTTGATAACCTTCTGTAACCTTCTGTAGGTCTTCTGTAGAGCTTCTGTCTCTGTTCTGTTCTGTTCTGTACTGTAGCTGTTCTGGTACTGTTCTGTGACTGTTCTGTATGCTTCTGTATGTGTTCTGATGGATGAGAGTGTAGCTTGGGAAAGTTTTCTAGCCTTGGAAAGAGGTGAATACAAGTGCAAAAGAGCTGAAAGAAGTGGAAGAAGTAGCTGCCAAAGACTCAAGTGAAGACTAGAGTGAAGTGACAGTAGTGAGCTATGAAAGGACACTCTAGTGGCTCTGGTGACTCTTCATATCAGACATACATCTTGGGAGGGATATCACGACCTAAGAAGGATTATTGAGAGTGATTTTTGAGAGATTGTAGTGAGGACATGATGTATTATTGATGGAGAGAGAGAGAGAGTCATAGATGGCCAATTCTACTCAAACAGAGTGATTGTATATGAGAGATTGAGAGAGAAGACTATGAAGATATTGAAGATGAATACTGTGTGATGTATTTCCATTCAAAGATGGTGTATTCCTTTGCTTTCTTTGTTCTATTGATGGATTTTATGAAGATATTGAAGAATATGGTTGATTCTCTTAAAAACCGTGGGAGATCTACATGATGCTGCATGAAGATTTGTTGTGCCTGGTGTTCTTTTCTTCATTGTGATCATATGAAATATGATAAACAAGCTTGTTGATGTTACAAGATAGATTTTCTTGCAAGAGAATTCCCTTTTCCTTGGTGTTCCTCTCAGGGCTCCACTGGCTGTGCATAAGAGTTGTTAAAAAGTTAAGTAGCTACATTGTTTACGAGATAGCTGAACTAAAAATGAAAGATAAGCTAACGTTGATTATCATATAATAACGTTAAGAAATTTTTTATCCAGGCACAACCCAGGTACAGGTTCCAAATTCGCCTCCTACATCAAGTACTGCTGTGACCCAGGAGAAGAAGTTCCTCCTCAAGCAGATAAAGCCACCCAAGTTTGACGGGAGAGGCAGATTCATCCAGGCTGATGCTGAAATTTGGATTGAATCCATGGAGGATTACTTTGAAGCAGCTGGTACTGCACCTACCAATCAGGACATGCTCGCCAAGTTAAAGCTCACCGGCGAAGCCAGACTTTGGTGGAAGCAATGGTGCAGGGATCAAGGGATTTCAGAGGGGTCCGTTACCTGGGAGAAGTTGAAGAAAGCCGTGCAGGGAAGATATTTACCACCTGCATATCGTATGCAGAAAATGAATGAGTTCTACGAGCTAAAACAGTTAGGACTCACTCTTGACGCATACTACTCTAAATTCGTCTCACTTTTAAAGTAAGCGCCACAGATGGACATGATGCAGCAGGTGTCCAAATTTTGTGTGGGCTTAAATCCACCCGTAAATACCTGTCTCGCATCTATGCGTCCATCAGATCTTCAGGATGCACTCATTCGAGCGGTGCCTATAATTCAGGAGGTGCAAGCTAGACTAAGGGGTAACAAAACTTGGTCCTATAGTGACCCGAACAGAGGAGCATTCAGACCTCAAATGAAGAGAGTTCAAGGTCATAATCAGGGATAAAGGAAGAAAGCAAGGACAAATAACGTCAACAACTTTGTTCCTACTCAAAGTAATGGCCGAAACCTCCATTGTTTCCACTGCAACGAACCCGGTCACTTCAAGAGGCAATGTCCCAAGCTTAGTGGAGGACATCGTCAAACGCCTTTCCAAGGTGCAGGCCGCGGTGAAGGAGCCATTACCCATGGAAGAGGAAGAACCGCTTGCATTGCCAATAGGCAAACAAGCGAAGAAGAAGAAGAGGAAGATCCGACTATGGAAGCTAAATTCGAAAAAGCGACAGTCCATGCCGCTTTACACAAGAAAGGGCCAAATCGCCAGTTCTCGGTGATTCAGACACCGTCGGACTATCAAGGTAAAGATTTCAAAACTTTGATTGATTGTGGCAGTACACATTCCTTTATCTCACTAGCATGTGCAAAAAGTTTAGGAATAACCACAGTAGAAGCACCTACCCTGCTTGTGGAGTTGGTAAACGGTCGTGAGGTAACTTGTACCAGGAAAACTGCTAAGATGGAATTCTTTCTGGGAGGAAAGAAGACTTCAGTCATATTCAGAGTCATGAATTTAGGTATCCATGAGTGTCTACTCTGGATGGATTGGCTTAAGCCCAACGAGGCCCACATCCATTGTGGAAAGGGTCAAGTTTCCTTTCGAAACTCTGAAAGGTAATTTGTCACAACTCAAGCTGAGGCACGAGCACCAAGAATCCAATTAGCCAAAGTATCTCGAATCATAAAAGGAGTCAGAAAAGGATTACCCGTTTACTTGATCAAACTCAACAAGTTAGATCGAAAGCAAGAGTCTCATGAAGGACCTTCTTGGCTAAAGGAATACGCTGACGTATTCCCTGAGGAATTAACTGAACTTCCGCCTCAAAGAGAAGTAGATCATGAGATTAGGCTAGTGCATGGAGCTGCACCAATTGCAAAGAGACCTTATAGAATGTCCATACCGGAAGCAATTGAGTTGAAGGAACAACTCAAGCAACTGTTAGATCAGGGCTACATCCGGCCTAGCAACTCACTGTGGGGAGCTCCAGTACTATTCCAGAAAAAGAAAGATGGGACACTTCGACTATGTATTGATTACCGAGGGTTGAATCAATCAACAGTCAAGAACAAGTATCCTATTCCTAGAATACATGAGCTTCTTGATCGTCTTCAAGGTGCAAAGATCTTCTCCAAGATTGATCTCAGGTCAGGTTACTATCAGATAAGGATCAAGGAAGAAGATATTCCAAAGACGGCCTTCAATACAAGATATGGGCACTTTGAGTTCCTGGTTATGTCATTCGGGCTTACAAATGCACCTGCCACCTTCAATAGATTAATGCAAGATATCTTTAGACCATATCTTGATGATTTCGTACTTGTCTTCTTCGAGGACACTTTAGTCTATTCTAAATAGGAAGAAGGTCATGAACCTCAACTTCGGATTGTCCTTGAGACAATGAGGTCTCATAAGTTGTATGCAAAAATGAAGAAGTGTGCATTCTTCAAGCGTCAGATTGAATATCTGGGATTCATAGTATCATTAGAAGAAATATCAGTAGACCCAGCCAAGGTCAGAGATGTGCTTGAATGGCCAATACCAGTATCCATCAAAGAAATATGTAGCTTTCTCGGATTGACAGGATGGTTTAGGATCTTCATAAAAAACTATGCTTTGATTGCAGCACCTCTTACAGACTTACTAAAGAAGCAGACTTCCATTACATGGTCAACTTCCGAACAAAATAGCTTCGACAAATTGAAGCAAAGTTTGGTATCAGCACCTATTATAAAACTTCCTGACCTCAATAAGGAGTTCGAGGTAGTAACTGATGCTAGCATTCTTGCCTTGGGGTGTGTACTTATGCAGGAAGGTCATCCAATAGCATACTCTTCAAGGAAATTGAAGAGTCATGAAAAGAATTATGCCACGCATGATCTGGAATTACTAGCTGTCATCCATGCTCTAAAGCTTTGGAGACACTATCTGTTGGGTAACAAGTTTACTCTAGTAACCGATCATAAGAGTCTCAAATGGATTTTTACCCAGAACGAGCTCAACATGAGGCAACGTCGATGGATTGAAGTATTGGAGGAATATGATTTTGAAATCAAGTACCGACCAGGGAAGGAGAATGTAGTTGCCGATGCACTCAGTCGCAAGGCATTCCTAAATTCCCTAATCTTGCAGAATCCATCAACGACTAGATCTTTGGCTACAAAAGTATCTATGCCAAACAACCCTATACTTGAACTAGCTAGAGAGGAAGCATGCCATGATTTGGCCTACCAAATAATGATAAAGGAAATATCTACCAAGGAGCAGAATCAGAAGTTGCAAGCTAAGTATCAGGAATTTTCCATTGATAATGGACTTGTCTACTACAGAACAAGGTTGTGTATACCAGCAAGCCAGTCACTTAAGCAGAAGATATTATGGGAAGCTCATGATTCTCCTTTCGCAGGACATCCTGGCTATGCTAAAACTCTTAATGCAGTTAGGAAGAGCTACCATTGGGAGAGGATTAAAGGTGATGTTCTCAAGTATGTCACTGAGTGTTTGTCTTGCCAACGTATCAAAGCCGAACATGACATGATGCTAGGGAAACTGCAACCGCTTGACATTCCCCAAATGAAATGGGAATTCATCAGTATGGATTTTGTTGTGGGCTTACCCCAAGTCCAAGGAGGATACAATTCCATTATGGTTGTGGTTGACATGCTTACCAAGGTTGCACATCTGATTCCAGTAAAGAAAAACTATAAAGCCTCCGACATTGCAAGATTGTTTATCAAGGAGTTATTCAAGCTACATGGGTTACCTAGAAGAATCATTAGTGATCGAGATTCTCTCTTCACATCACACTTCTGGAGAGCTATCTTTGAAGCTATTGGGACTCAACTCTGTTTTAGCACCGCTTACCATCCCCAAACGGATGGCCAAACAGAGCAAGTAAATCAAATCATCGAAGATATGCTCAAGGCATACTGCTGTCGAGAGCCGAAGAGGTGGATTCAATACTTGCCATTGGTTGAATTTGCCTACAATGCTTTTTACCAACAGAGCATTCTGATGACTCCTTTCCAGGCATTGTATGGTCATGATTGTCGAAGTCCCCTAAACTTTTCTGATCCAACTCTAAGAGTTGAAGCATCAAGACAGATGTTGGAAGACATGGATGATCAAATCAAGTCAATAAGACAAGACATACAAGCAGCCAAGGATAGACAAAAGGCATACGCAGATTTGAAACGTCAAGAAAGAGTCTTCGAAGAAGGAGACATGGTCTTCATTCATGTACGCCCTAAAAAGAGTTCTCTATCCCTAGGAGAATGCAAGAAGCTAAGTCCAAGGTATTGTGGGCCATAAAAAATCCTCAAATGCCTAGGACCCAATGGTTATAAATTGCAACTCCCTGAGAACCTAAAGGTTCACAATGTATTCCATATCAGCCTATTGAAAAAATATGTACCCAACCCTAATCATGTACTTGATGACCAACAAATTGTAATGCCTAGTCAAGGAGTCCTTGAACTAAGGCCGGATAGGATCTTAGATGTTAGGGAGAGACAGTTAAGATCTAGAACCTTAAGAGAATGCCTCGTCCAATGGAAAGATTATTCCGAAGAGGATGCCACCTGGGTAGATGAAGGCACTCTCAACCATCAGTATCCCCACTTTATCTCGAGATGAGGACATCTCGATTCTTCTAAGGGGGAGAGAATGTAATATACTAAATAAACTTAAGGGAATCTTTTTTTTCTCATGGCGTTGCGTATACTGTGCCGGACGCCGCATTTATTGATTTGGAATGAGGGGAGGGGGGGCCAGCAAGCTCCTCATCGTTGGAGCTTGCTCAGGGCCCTCTCCATGCCGACTGACAGGCAAGGGGGGGAGGATTCCTTCCCCTCCCCTATTTAAAGGGGGGGGGGGAAGGGACGACGCTGAGACCATCGCCAGCGACTTGCTGAAAAGGAGGAGATGGCCAAATCGTTGTCACGAGCTGGAGGACCGTCTGATGTTGCTGTGTAGGAGAGAGGCCGCCATAGAGCGAGGTGAAGATACCGTCGCCTGCCACAAAAGAGAGGGAGAAAGACATTATAGCTGAAGGACGCAGCCGTGAGGGAGAAGTGGGTGTGGCTTGAGAGAGGTGGGGGGGCTGCCGTGGAGCAACCCCGCCAGTCAGCAGCCACTGTTCAGCCGCCATCTGTCGCCGTTCAGCCACCATCCGACGCGAGTTCCCCACGTAACCCCCTTTCCCCCCCCACGTGGCGTAGAAGCCTTAGAAGCTTCCTGGGGGAAGCTTCTCAGGGGCCTCTTAAGCCCCCTTTCCCCCTTAAACCCTTCCTTGGCTTTGGGAACCAACCCCCCCCCCCCCCCCCCCCCCCGCCCCCCCCGTGTTTTATTCCCCTAAGCCCCTTTTCACCCCCTTATAACCCTTTTAACCCTTTTCATCCCCCTCATAACTCTTTTATTTCCACAACCCCTAAGATTTTTCTTAATCCCCCGTATCCCCATTATTATTTTTTCCCCGCTGAACTTCAAAATCCAAATCATCATCATGGCCTCGGATGATGTCCCGTAAGGAAAAAGTAGCCTGTGAGATAAAAGATAGAGAGGGAAAGCAGAGGGAGTGAAAAGGAGTGAAGGAGGAATAGCGGGAAAATATAAAAGATAGGGAGGGAAAGTAGAGGGAGTGAAAAGAAGGAGTGAAGGAGGAAGAGTGGGAAAAAGATAAAAGATAGGGAAGGAAAGTAGAGGATAAGGAAGTGAAGTAAAATATAAGGAAGGGAAATAGGGAGGAGTGAAGGAAAAAAGGGAGTAGTGTGAAAGAAGTAGAGGGTGAGGAAAAGATAAAGAAGAGTAAAAAAAAGGAGTAAAAGAGTTAGAAAAGAGAAGGAATAGAGGAAGGGCAAGGAAGGAGAATAAGTGCCTTCTATTCCTTTTACCCCGAGTCTAAGTCCTCCAAGGGTTCTTGTGGTTGCAAAACCACACTCACCCATAATTTTTTTTTCCAAAGAGACGGTGGAATTCCAGAAGAAAGAGGAAAAGGCTATCTCACATTCGAACTACGATGCCGCCTAAGAAAGTCCAAGGTGTAGCTGCGGGAGGGTCATCTCCCAGTATCCATGTGGATATCTCACCCCAAAACCAGGTTTTTCTTCTTGGCTTTAATTCGGTTTTAAGTTGATCATGCAAAGAGAAATTGTTAGGGATAGGATATATTTGTTCGAATTATTTGTAATGAAGGAGTTTAGCTTATGAATGATAATGTATAGAACTTAGTTTCCTTCAAATTGCATCAAGCATTATAAATTACGAGCAAGATTATCCATTTACTATAGTAGTATATTTTAGTTAAATCCTAAAGGTATAGAAATTATATCTTGCACCATTAGTCTTATTCCTTTTTCGCAACGGATCATTGTAAATGATTAAATTCATGATAGGGTTCTTTCGTTGCTCAAATTACTAGGAAGTTATCATTGCTAGTTGTACATCTTAGCAAGGGAAATGTTTGTTATTTGGCATGAGTTCCTCTGCAAGGAAAAATGAAGTTTAAATTGAATGGTATTGATTAAAAAGTAAATTGTCACAAGGATGGCAAAACTGTGACAAGACGATTAATATTACCTTCCAAAAGATATCCAAACCAGTCTAAACATAGAAATATTCATACCCTAAGGTTAAAAAAGTTTGTAAAGATAAAGAACTAGGATTGTCCCCGAGAGCCTTAAAAAGAAACCCTAGGCCCGACATACGTCAGCTTAAAGGCTCTAAAACGGATTATTCCATCATAGGACTTGCGCAGCAAGTACGAAATCATTTAGTCGTGTGATTGATTCACAAGGAGAAATGGTAAAAACCCTCAACAAGGATGGCAGATCTCTACGCAAGTTATCTTGCAAAAGGACAAGCCTACGGGCGGAACTCCTTGTATTTCTAAGATAAAATGATAAAATGTAAAAAAAGAACTTGCTTGATATTGTTTTTCTATGTCACGTGATCAGATTACGTGAAGGAACCAGTGCTTAACGGGATTAATTAAAGAAGCTGATTGTTATATGTCAAAATAATGTGTTAGATAATTACATAACTAAAACAAACCGAGGAAAGTGCGGAGGATGGGCCATGGGTCCGTCCTACGATTGGGTGGTCCCGGTTAGCCGGGAACTTTTCTCAAAAATCTCGAGGAATAGCGGGATGATCATCATCATAAAAATGAATAATGAGAGCGATGACCTAGAGTTATGTCTTACCCGATTTATGCTGTTTTAGGGGAACGGAATGGGACTATGCCTTATGGCAGAGAGGTTGAGCCTTGCATCCCTCTCGTTTCTCATTCTCCTTGAACCAAGTGCAGCGTGAATCCACTTCGGACCTGGCATTTCTGCGTAAAGTAGTTCGCTCGGGTCTAACGCTAGTTGCTATTAGCTAATGACCAATCAGGAAAACCCTAATTCCGGTCGATCCTAAGTAGGAACGGCCAGGATACTTCCGCTACGTGGCAGACGCAGGAAGACCTAGATCGCAAAACCCGTAACATTCCATGGGAGTGCCGAGCGGAGTTTTCTAGACATCCTTTCCGATGGACTGCTAAGACGTGTTCGGGATGATACTAGTGGCGGACACATTACAGTTGGTATCAGAGCCGACCAATAACAGAATTTCTTTTATAAAATATCAATTAAATGAAGTAAAGAAATTGCTGCTGTCCAAACATTTCCTTACCTTCAATGCTGTCTTGCAGAGTTATGAAGCGTGGAACAAATTTCTGGTATTTCGGGTCATGTTTATGACTGCAATGCATTCTCCGCTTTATAGACAAAGAATTGGAATGATGAACATCCTAGAATAGATTTATAATCCATCACCTATTTACATAGAACGAAGATGGACGGGGTCTTCAAGAATCTACTATATAGCCACCCGAAGGCTATCCAGCAATCCATAGGGATCACTAATCCAAGTTTCTGCTTGTAGACTAGTATGCGGGCCTCGAGATCCAATCCCGAGTCACGTTAGCCTCTTGTGCGGGGCCCGGAAGGCGAGGGATTTATGGCCAGAGCCTCCTCTGGCACGCAAGCGTCCTCGTGCTCCAAGTAGCGCTCAACGGAGAGACCTCTCGCGGTGGGTTTGGTCCACTTGCCCGGCGCGGTTAACAACCCCCTTGATTAGGGTCAGGCAAGTAGTCGGGGGAAACTAAAACTACCTCTCCCTTCAGACCTTCAACCTGAAGTATAGATATCCATTTATCTTTTAATTCATTGATCAAACAAATCCAAATAGTGCTCTAGAATCTGTAGCAAGCACAAATATTTCCATTGATCGTTTTTGTTGGCAAACTGCTAAGGAATGAGTCCTTCCTTTCAAATGCAACCAGTAGTTGATCTGGGATGACTTGCAACTTGGCAAGATCCCCTATATCCTAGGTTAGGGCATACCCTATTAACCCGACTTGGTCAAACCTTAAGTTCATCAGTTATTTCAGTTTATCGGCTGGTCTTTAGTTTCCAATCAATCTTCTTTACTCAAGAAAGATACTAAATTAGGATGATTATTCATCCTCTTGCAAGATAACTTGCGTAAGGACCTGCCAACCTCATTGTGAGAATTTGGCCATTCCCTTGTGATCCAATCACAAGATTGTATGACTCCGCACTTGCTACACGTGTTGCATCGAACCATGAGACTTATTCTACTCATTGACCGAGTCACGAGACAATTTGTTCTTGATTATGTTAGGCTAACGTTGTCAGTCCTAGAGTTCCAAGTTCCATCTCGTAAGATTTCTTAGGGACCAACGCTAGTTCACTTTCCAATTACATTTTCATTGTCCCTACATTCAGTGAATGTGGGCAAGTATTTAAGGTATAGGAATATGAGTTTTAACAATGCGTGCGATAAGGTCACGTATTAAATTCCCTAGTGAATTTCTTGGAATTCAACTCTTTCTTAATGAGTACTCCACAGTTTAGGTGTTTTAGGTTTATGCAAATTTGTTTAACTCTAGAAGATAATTTCCTGATCATTTCCACATGACTCATTGTCTATGCGTAAAATTATTTTTCAACCCTAACTTATCGATTTGAGGTCAGAGGTTAATTCCAACTAATCTTCCTATAATCTTGTGAATAAAATTCATCCTAACAAGCAACATTTTCCTTGATAATTTAGACAGTTGACAAATGATAATTTCCTAGATTTATGAATTATAAGAATCATTTCATGCTTTGCACTTTCCATGATGATTCATTGCGAAGAGGATATGTATTAATAGTGCGATATGCAGTTTATACTTCTAGGCTTAAACGAAGTATACTATTTGAATGGACAATAATCTAGTTTATAATCCATTTCAATGCATAAAGCTATTTGCTAGAAATGCATTTATGCTTCCTTTATTTTTCATGTTTTATTGAAGCATTAATGAGTAAGTTCCTTCATCGTGAGCATTTAGGACAAAATTTATATTCTATTTCTAACAATTAACCTTGCATGATTGAATTACAACAATATCAAATAAAAATTAGGAAGGAAAACCTGGGCTTGGGGTGAGATATCCACGTGGATGCTGGGAGACGACCCTCCCGTGGTTGCGCCTTGGACTTTCTTAGGAGGTATTTCCACCGTGGAAGCAGCTTTACAACTGCTTTTTGATATTCCACCGTGGCTCTCTTTTGCAATAACTTGCACCATCTGTCGAAAGCAATTTTAGAAGGCTTCCTCCTTGGAGACGGGAATTCGAAAGGGGTGTTTCAGAATCTTTCATGACTAAGACCCATTAAGCCATGGGGAAGGCTTAATGGCCTTTGTAAGGACTCGCACGAGCGGGGAATAACAAGGTGTGGAATCCCTTACGAGGCTTTTGAGTGGGAAAGGAAGGTGTCAAACGACCCTCAATCACTCTCTTTTCTTTTTTTCGAGTGGGGAAAAAACAAGGCTCCAAGGGTATTTTTCATGGGAAAGGAAAGGGCTAAGGTGAAATTTCCTTGGTGAGAAAATGGGCCCTATAGAATCTTAAGAGAGAACTTCCAAGGAAAAAAAGTAGCCTTGAAAGTCTATACCTTTCGGAATGAGGGAAAAGGCCTAAGGGAAATTAAACATGGGGGGGGGGGGGGGTTCCAAAATGGCACAAGGGAAGGGGGCTTAAGGGGGTTAAAACACGAGGGGGGTAATAAGACCTTTATGGCCTTAGTTCTTTTTGGGGGGAAAGGGGGATTATAAAGCCCAATCACAAGATTGTATGACTCCGCACTTGCTACACGTGTTGCATCGAACCATGAGACTTATTCTACTCATTGACCGAGTCACGAGACAATCTGTTCTTGATTATGTTAGGCTAACGTTGTCAGTCCTAGAGTTCCAAGTTCCATCTCGTAAGATTTCTTAGGGACCAACGCTAGTTCACTTTCCAATTACATTTTCATTGTCCCTACATTCAGTGAATGTGGGCAAGTATTTAAGGTATAGGAATATGAGTTTTAACAATGCGTGCGATAAGGTCACGTATTAAATTCCCTAGTGAATTTCTTGGAATTCAACTCTTTCTTAATGAGTACTCCACAGTTTAGGTGTTTTAGGTTTATGCAAATTTGTTTAACTCTAGAAGATAATTTCCTGATCATTTCCACATGACTCATTGTCTATGCGTAAAATTATTTTTCAACCCTAACTTATCGATTTGAGGTCAGAGGTTAATTCCAACTAATCTTCCTATAATCTTGTCAATAAAATTCATCCTAACAAGCAACATTTTCCTTGATAATTTAGACAGTTGACAAATGATAATTTCCTAGATTTATGAATTATAAGAATCATTTCATGCTTTGCACTTTCCATGATGATTCATTGCGAAGAGGATATGTATTAATAGTGCGATATGCAGTTTATACTTCTAGGCTTAAACGAAGTATACTATTTGAATGGACAATAATCTAGTTTATAATCCATTTCAATGCATAAAGCTATTTGCTAGAAATGCATTTATGCTTCCTTTATTTTTCATGTTTTATTGAAGCATTAATGAGTAAGTTCCTTCATCGTGAGCATTTAGGACAAAATTTATATCCTATTTCTAACAATTAACCTTGCATGATTGAATTACAACAATATCAAATAAAAATTAGAAAGGAAAACCTGGGCTTGGGGTGAGATATCCACGTGGATGCTGGGAGACGACCCTCCCACGGCGGCTGCGCCTTGGACTGTCTTAGGAGGCATTTCCACCGTGGAAGTAGCTTTACAACTCCTTTTTGATATTCCACCATGGGTCTCTTTTGCAATAACTTGCACCAGCTGTCTAAAGCAATTTTAGAAGGCTTTCTCCCTGGAGTCGAGAATTCAAAAGGGGTGTTTCAGAATCTTTCACAACTAAGACCCATTAAGCCATGGGGAAGGCTTAATGGCCTTTGTAAGGACTTGCACGAGTGGGGAATAACAAGGTGTGGAATCCCTTATGAGGCTTTTGACTGGGAAAGGAAGGTGTCAAACGACCCTCAATCACTCTCTTTTCTTTTTTTTGAGTGGGGAAAAAATAAGGCTCCAAGGGTATTTTTCATGGGAAAGGAAAGGGCTAAGGTGAAATTTCCTTGGGGAGAAAATGGGCCCTATAGAATCTTAAGAGAGAACTTCCAAGAAAAAAGGTAGCCTTTAAAGGCTATACCTTTCGGAATGAGGGAAAGGGCCTAAGGGAAATTAAACATGGGGGGGGGGGGGGGGGGGTTTCAAAATGGCACAAGGGAAGGGGGCTTAAGGGGGTTAAAACACGAGGGGGGTAATAAGACCTTTATGGCCTTAGTTCTTTTTGGGGTGAAAGGGGGCTTATAAACAAGAAAAAAAAGGGGCCTAATGAGTTTAAACACGGCCGGGGGGGGGGAGGGTGGTTTTGAAGCCAAGGGAAAGGGGGCTAAGAAGGCTTCCCCTTTGGAAGCTTATAAGCTTCCAAAAGCTTGCTAGGGGGGGGTATTAAGGGTCATCCAACGGCGGCGATATCCTGACAGCTAGTAGCTCGGCAGCTCCACGTCCGTGTCAGAGTGGCAAGCGCTCGGCCTATCCCTCCCTCAAGCCCTATCCCTCCCACCCACTACTCAAAGTGGCGTCGTGGTGGCCCTCCCTCCTTCCTTTCGTCCTTGACAGCAGCATCCTTCACTCCCTCCCTCACAAGTTAAATAGGGAGACTCACCGTCCCCTTTCTCCAAAACAGGACGGCGCTCAGCGTCCTCTCTTCATGATCTCTCCCTTCCATCCTCTTTCAGCCTGCAACCCCCCCCCTCAGTTATATAGGGGAGGGGATAAGATCCTCCCTCTCCTTTGTGTCAATTGGCATGGCATTAAGGGTGAGCAAGCTCCAGCAAGGAGCTTGCTGGACCTTCTATTCCGCTCTCCCCCTCCAGCACGATCGTCAGCTGGGGGGGAGATAAGAAAAAATAAAAAATCCCATTAACCTTAATAAATTTTCAAGATGCTACATCATTATCCCATTTCGTATGAGAGGTAATTCACGCAAAGAAAAATTAGAACGTTACATTCTCTCCCCCTTAGAGGAATCGAGATGTCCTCATCTCGAGATAAACTAGGGATATTGATGGTTGAGAGTGCCTTCATCTATCCAAGCGGCATCCTCTTCGGGATAATCTTTCCACTGGACGAGGTATTCTCTCAAGGTTCTAGATCTCAATTGTCTCTCCCTAACATCTAATATCTTGTCAGGCCTTAGTTCAAGGACTCCTTGACTGGGCATTACAACTTGTTGGTCATCAAGTACATGGTTAGGATTAGGTACATACTTTCTCAATAAGTTGATATGGAATACATTGTGAACCTTTAGGTTCTCACGGAGTTGCAATCTATAAGCATTAGGTCCTAGGCATTTGAGGATCTTGTACGGTCCACAATACCTTGGACTTATCTTCTTGCAATCTCTTAAAGATAAGGAACTCTTTTCAGGGCGTACGCGAATGCAGACCATGTCTCCTTCTTTGAAGACTCTATCTTGACGTTTCAAATCTGCGTATGCCTTCTGTCTATCCTTGGCAGCTTGGATGTCCTGTCTTATTGACTTTATTTGGTCATCCATCTCTTCCAACATTTGCCTTGAAGCTTCAACTCTTAAGGTTGGATCTAAGAAGTTTAGAGGACTTCGACAGTCATGACCATACAATGCTTGGAAAGGGTTCATCTGAATGGTTTGTTGGTAACATACATTGTAGGAAAATTCAACCAAAGGCAAATGTTGAATCCACCTCTTTGACTCACGATCCCATTATGCCCTAGGCATACTCTCCATGACTTGATTTACTTGCTATGTTTGGCCATCCATTTGAGGATGGTAAGCGGTGCTAAAACAGATTTGAGTCCCCATAGCTTCAAAGATAGCTCTCCAGAAGTGTGATGTGAAGAGAGAATCACGATCACCAATGATTCTTCTAGGTAAACCAAGTATCTTGAATATCTCCTTGATAAACAAGCTTGCAATGACTGAGGCTTTATAGTTTGTCTTTACTGGAATAAGGTATGCAACCTTAGTAAGCATGTCAACCACAACCATGATGGAGTTGTATCCTCGCTGGACTTGGGGTAGGCCTACAACAAAATCCATACTGATGAATTCCCATTTCATTTGGGGAATGTCAAGCGGTTGCAATTTCCCAGGCATCTTGACATGTTCGGCTTTGATATGTTGACAAGACAAATACTTGGTGATGTATTTGAGAACGTCACCTTTAAGCCTCTCCCAATGGTAGCTCTTCCTAAATGCATTAAGAGTTTTGGTATAGCTAGGATGTCTTGAGAAAGGGGAATCATGAGCTTCCCACAAAATCTTCTTCTTAAGTGGCTGGTTTGCTGGTATACATATGCTTGTTCTATAGTAGACAAGTCCACTATTGATAGAAAATTCATGATACTTAGCATGCAACTTTTAATTCTGATCCTTGAATAGAGATCTCCCTTAGCATTGTTTGGTAGGCAGGATCATGGTATGCTTCCTCTCTAGCTAACTCAAGTATTGGATTTCTTGGCATAGATACTTTTATAGCTAGATATTTCTTGGAATAGATACTTTTAAGGAATGCCTTGCAACTAAGTGTATCAACAACTACATTTTCTTTCCCTGGTCGGTGCTTGATTTCAAAGTCATACTCCTCCAACACTTCAATCCACCGACGTTGCCTCATGTTGAGCTCATTCTGGGTAAAGATCCACTTGAGACTCTTATGGTCAGTTACTAGTGTAAACTTGTTACCCAACAGGTAGTGTCTCCAAAGCTTTAGAGCATGGATGATAGCTAGAAATTCTAGATCATGCGTAGCATATTTCTTTTCATGACTCTTCAATTTCCTTGAAGAGTATGCTATTGGATGACCTTCCTGCATGAGCACACATTCCAAGGCAAGTGTGCTAGCATCAGTTACTACTACCTCGAACTCCTTATTGAGGTTGGGAAGTTTTAGGATAGGTGTTGATACCAAACTTTGCTATTTTGTTTGAGAGTTGACCATCCAATGGAAGTTTCCTTCTTGAATAAGTCCGTCAGGGGTGCTGCAAACAAAGCATACATTTTGATGAAGACCCTATACCATCCTGTCAATCCTAGAAAGCTGTGTATTTCTTTGACAGATGTTGGTATTGGCCATTCAAGCACATCTCTGACCTTAGTTGGGTTTGAAGAATGCACGCTTGAAGAATGCACGCTTCTTGATCTTGAAGAATGCACATCTCACATATTCAATCTGACGTTTGAAGAATGCACGCTTCTTGATCTTAGCATATAGCTTATGTGACCTCATTGTCTCAAGGACAATCCGAAGTTGGGGTTCATGATCTTCTTCATGTTTAGAATAGACTAAAGTGTCATCAAAGAAGACAAGCGCGAAATCATGAAGATATGGCCTAAAGATATCCTGCATTAACCTGTTGAAGGTGGCAGATTCATTCGTAAGTCCGAATGACATAACTAGAAACTCAAAGTGCCGATATCTTGTATTGAAGGCAGTCTTGGGGATATCTTCTTCCTTGATCCTTATCTGATAGTAACTTGACCTGAGATCATCTTGGAGAAGATCTTTGCACCTTGAAGACGATCGAGAAGGTCATCTATTCTAGGAATAGGTGCTTGTTCTTGACCGTTGATTGATTCAATCCTCGGTAATCAATACATAGTCGAAGTGTCCCATCTTTCTTTTTCTGGAATAGTACTGGAGCTCCCCATGGTGAACTGCTAGGCCGGATGTAGCCCTGATCTAGTAGTTGCTTGAGTTGTTCCTTCAACTCAATTGCTTCTGGTATGGACATTCTATAAGGTCTCTTTGCAATTGGCGCAACTTCTGGTACTAACTTAATCTCATGATCCACATCCCTTTGAGGTAGGAGTTCTGTCAACTCTTCAAGGAATACGTCTGCATATTCCTTTAGCGAAGAAGGTCCTTCATTAGACTCTTGCTTCTGATCTAACTTATCGAGTTTGATCAAGTAGGCAGGTACTCCTTTTCTGACTCCTTTAATGATTCGAGATACTTTGGCCAATTGGATTCTTGGCACTCTAGCCTCACCTCGGGTTGTGACTAATTCCCTTTTAGAGTTTCAAAGGGAAACTTGACCCTTTCCACAATGAATGTGGACGTCATTAGGCTTAAGCCAATCCATTCCGAGTAGACATTCATGGATACCTAAATTCATGACTCTGAATTTGACTGAAGTCTCCTTTCCTCCCAGAAAGAATTCCACCTTAGCAGTTTGCCTGGTACAAGTAACCTCACGACCATTTACCAATTCCACAAGCAATGTAGGTGCTTCTACTCTGGCTATTCCTAATCTTTTTGCACATGCTAGTGAGATAAAGGAATGTGTACTGCCACAATCAATCAAGGTCTTGAAACTTTTATCTTGATAGTTGGACGGTGTCTGAATCACGGAGAACTAGCGATTCGGCCCTTTCTTGTAAAGAGTGGCATGGACTGTCACCCTTTCGAACTCTGCTTTCATGGTCGGATCTTCTTCTTCTTCTTCTTCGCACAATTGCCTATTGGCAATGCAGGCGGTTCTTCCTCTGCCTCAGGTAGCGGCTCCTTGACCACGGCCTGTTCCTTGGGAAGGTGCTTGGCGATGTCCTCCACCAAGCTTGGGACATTGCCTCTTGAAGTGACCCGGCTCATTGCAGTGGAAAAAACGGAGGTTTCAGCCATAACTTTGAGTAGGAACAAAGTTGTTGACGTTATTAGTCCTTGCTTTCTTCCTTTGTATCTGATTATGACCTTGAACTCTCTTCATTTGAGGTTTGAATGCTCCTTTGTTTGGGTCATTAAAAGACCAAGCTTTGTTACCCCTTGGTCTAGACTGCAACTCCTGAATTATAGGCACCACTCGAATGAGTGCGTTCTAAAGATCTGATGGATGCATAGATTCGACACGTGTATTTACTGGTGGATTTAAACCCGCACAAAATTTGGACACCTGCTGTGTCATGCCCATCTGCGGCGCATACTTTAAAAGTGAGATGAATTCAAAGTAGTATGCGTCAAGAGTGAGCCCCAACTATTTTAGCTCGTAGAACTCATTCATTTTCTGTGTGCGATATGCAGGTGGCAAGTATCTTCCCTGCATGACTTTCTTCACCTTCTCTTAGGTAACGGATCCCTCCGCGATCCCTTGATCCCTGCACCATTGCTTCCACCAAAGCCTGGCTTCTTCGATGAGCTTTATCTTGGCGAACATAGCCTGATTGGTAGGTGAAGTACCGCCTGCTTCAAAGTAATCCTCCATGGATTCAATCCAAATTTGAGCATAAGCTTGAATGGACCTGTCTCTCCCGTCAAACTCAGGCAGCTTAATCTGTTTGAGAAGAAACTTCTTCTCCTGGGTTACAACAGTATTTGATGTAGGAGGCGAACTAGGAACCTGTACCTGGGGTTGTGCCTGGATAAAGGTTTCTTAACGTTATTATACGATAATCCTTATTGATTATATAACATCTTCAATTCTGCTATCATATAAGCAATGTAACTAAATGTTTTATCAATTCTCCTGCACAATCAGACATTGATAAAAGGAAGTCTTATTTGTATTTATATGGGCATAGCCCTTTTGAATACAACATTTCTTGTGATGATAAGCCAACTCTTACATTTACTTTGGGGAGAACAACGTTGTATTACATTTATCTACAGGATTTGTATAATAGTATGGTTTCGGGTCATGGATCTTCAGGAATCGGTAAGTCATTGGAAGTTCAGGGTATCCTTTCCTTTGGAACCCATTCTTTTCATGGCGCCCTAACACTTTAATCCTGTCGGCGGGGATTACACGGGTTAATTCCTCATATACATATGAGTTCATCTCAACCCTTCGACCTCGAATATGTAAAGTTGAGTTTACGTGAGCTTCCACAAAAATGAACAGCTTCACGACCTTCAGGTCTTCCAACCACTTGATCCTCTTTAGGTTGGTTTGTAGGTAAGCAAACCGGTGGGCAGCTATATAGTAGATTCTTGAGGCACCCGTCCATCTTCGTTCCATGTATAAGGGTGATGGATTATAGATTTTCTCCAAGATGTTCATAATCCCAACACTTTGTCGATAATGCAGAGAATGCATTGCGGTCATAAACATGATTCAAAATACTAAAAACTTGTTCCACGCTTCGTGATTCTGCAAGACAGCATTGAAGGTAAAGAATGGTTTGGAACATCAACATTTGCTTTACTTCTTCTTATAAACATTTCATAAAAACAATTCCGTTATTGGTTGGCTCTAACACCAACTGTAACATGTCCACTTGTATCTTCAGGACACGTCTTAGCAGTCCATTGGAAAGGGTGTCTAGAAAGCTCCGCCCGACACTCCCATGGAATGTTATGGGGTTTTCGATCTAGGGCTTCCCACTTCAGATTGACTTGAATTAGGGTTTTCCTTATTGGTCATTTCCTAACGGCAACTAGCGTTGGCCCTTTCAAACTCTGCTTACATGGTCGGATCTTCTTCGTCTTCATCTTCTTCTTCGCACAATTGCCTATTGGAAACGCAGGTGGTTCATCCTCTTCCTTGGGTAGCAGCTCCTTGACCACGACCCTTTCCTTGGAAATGTGTTTGGTGATGTCCTCCACCAAGCTTGGGACATTGCCTCTTGAAGTGACCGGGCTCATTGCAGTGGAAACAATAGAGGTTTCAGCTATTACTTTGAGTAGGAACAAAGTTGTTGAAGTTATTAGTCCTTGCTTTCTTCCTTTGTCCCTAATTATGACCTTGAACTCTCTTCATTTGAGGTCTGAATGCTCCTCTATTTGGGTCATTAAAAGACCAAGCTTTGTTATCCCTTGGTCTAGACTGCACCTCCTGAATTATAGGCACCGCTCGAATGAGTGCGTCCTAAAGATCTGATGGATGCATAGATTCGACACGTGTATTTACTGGTGGATTTAAACCCGCATAAAATTTGGACACCTGCTGTGTCATGCCCATCTGCGGCGCATACTTTAAAAGTGAGACGAATTCAGAGTAGTATGCATCAAGAGTGAGCCCCAACTATTTTAGCTCGTAGAACTCATTCATTTTCTGTGTGCGATATGCAGGTGGCAAGTATCTTCCTTGCAAGGCTTTCTTCAGCTTCTCCGAGGTAACGAATCCCTCCGCGATCCCTTGATCCTTGCACCATTGCTTCCATCAAAGCCTGGCTTCGCCGGTGAGCTTTAGCTTGGGGAGCATAGCTTGATTGGTAGGTGTAGTACCGGCTACTTCGAAGTAATCCTTCATGGATTCAATCCAAATTTCAGCATAAGCTTGAATGGACCTGTCTCTCCCGTCAAACTCAGGTAGCTTAATCTGTTTGAGAAGAAACTTCTTCTCCTGGGTTACAACAGTATTTGATGTAGGAGGCGAACTAGGAACCTGTACCTGGGGTTGTGCCTGGATAAAGGTTTCTTAATGCTATTATACGATAATCCTTATTGACTATATAACATCTTCAATTCTGCTATCATATAAGCAATGTAACTAAATGTTTTATCAATTCTCATGCACAATCAGACATTGATAAAAGGAAGTCTTATTTGTATTTATATGGGCATAGCTCTTTTGAATACAACATTTCTTGTGATGATAAGCCAACTCTTACATTTGGTTTGGGGAGAACAACGTTGTATTACATTTATCTATAGGATTTGTATAATAGTATGGTTTCGGGTCATGGATCTTCAAGAATCAGTAAGTCATTGGAAGTTCAGGGTATCCTTTCCTTTGGAACCCATTCTTTTCATGGCGCCCTAACACTTTAATCCTGTCGGCGGGGATTACACGGGTTAATTCCTCATATACATATGAGTTCATCTCAACCATCCGACCTCGAATACGTAAAGTTGAGTTTACGTGAGCTTCCACAAAAATGAACAGCTTCAAGACCTTCAGGTCTTCCAACCACTTGATCCTCTTTAGGTTGGTTTGTAGGTAAGCAAACCGGTGGGCAGCTATATAGTAGATTCTTGAGGCACCCGTCCATCTTTGTTCCATGTATAAGGGTGATGGATTATAGATTTGCTCCAAGATGTTCATCATCCCAACCCTTTGTCGATAATGCGGAGAATGCATTGCGGTCATAACCATGATTCAAAATACTAAAAACTTGTTCCACGCTTCGTAATTCTGCAAGACAGCATTGAAGGTAAAGAATGGTTTGGAACATCAACATTTGCTTTACTTCTTCTTATAAACATTTCATAAAAACAATTCTGTTATTGGTTGGCTCTAACACCAACTATAACATGTCCACTTGTATCTTCAGGACACGTCTTAGCAATCCATTGGAAAGGGTGTCTAGAAAGCTCCGCCCAACACTCCCATGGAATGTTATGGGGTTTTCGATCTAGGGCTTCCCACTTCAGATTGACTTGAATTAGGGTTTTCCTTATTGGTCATTTCCTAACGGCAACTAGCGTCGGACCCAAGCGAACTACTTTACGCAGAAATGCCAGGTCTGAAGCGGATTCACGCTGCACTTGGTTCAAGGAGAATGGGAAACGAGAGGGATGCAAAGCTCAATCTCTCTGCCATAAGGCATAGTCCCATTCTGTTCCCCTAAAAGAGCGTAAATCAGTTTCAAATATAACTCTAGGTCAACGCTCTTGTTGTTCATGTTCTTTGACGATCTTCCTACTGTCTATCGTGATTTGAGAAAAGTTCCTGCCCAACCGAGACCGCCCATCTGTAGGACGGACCTATGGCCCATCCTCCGCACTTTCCTCGGGTTGTTTTAGTTATTTAATTACCTAACACATTAGTTGAACATGTAACAACCAGCTTCTTTAATTAACTCGTTAGGCATAAGGAACTCTTTTTAGGGCGTACGCGAATGAAGACCATGTCTCCTTCTTCTAAGACTCTATCTTGATGTTTCAAATCCGCTTATGCCTTCTGTCTATCCTTGGTAGCTTGGATGTCCTGTCTTATTGACTTTATTTGGTCATCCATCTCTTCCAACATCTGCCTTGAAGCTTCAACCCTTAAGGTTGGATCTGAGAAGTTTAGGGGACTTCAACAGTCATGACCATACAATACTTGGAAAGGGATCATCTGAATGCTTTGTTTGTAAGAAGCATTGTAGGAAAATTCAACCAAAGGCAAATGTTGAATCCACCTCTTTGTCTCACGACCACAGTATGCCCTAAGTATATCCTCGATGACTTGATTTACTTGCTCTGTTTGGCCATCCGTTTGGGGATGGTAAGCGGTGCTAAAACAGAGGTGAGTCCCAATAGCTTCAAAGATAGCTCTCCAGAAGTGTGAGGTGAAGAGAGAATCACGATCACTAATGATTCTTCTCGGTAAACCAAGTAGGTTGAATATGTCCTTGATAAACAATCTTGAAATGTCTGAGGCTTTATAGTTTGTCTTTACTGGAATAAGGTATGCAACCTTAGTAAGCATGTCAACCACAATCATGATGGAGTTGTATCCTCCCTAGACTTGGGGTAGGCCTACAACAAAATCCATACTGATGAATTCCCATTTCATTTGGGGAATGTCAAGCGGTTGCAGTTTCCCTGGCATCTTGACATGTTCGGCTTTGATACGTTGACAAGACAAACACTCGATGACGTATTTGAGAACATCATCTTTAAGCCTCTCCCAATGGTAGCTCTTCCTAACTACATTAAGAGTTTTGGCATAGCCAGGATGTCCTGAGAAAGGGGAATCATGAGCTTCCCACAAAATCTTTTGCTTGAGTGGTGCGCAGATCGGTCGCAGTATGCTCACGTAGGGAAAATTTGAAGGTCCCCAAGAACAATGAACTCTACCTTTTTGCACAAAAAACAATGTAAAAGCATGAACAACAAGAGGCAAGAGACCAATTGGGTTCAATCTCCCCCCATGCCTTGTGTGAGCGCTTCACAAAGCATGTATTTTATGTATATTTCCATCTTGATGCTCAATAATAGCCCAATTTACAAAAATATGACAAGCTTTTAGCTTTTGAGTTTGCTTTCTACAAAAATAGGAAATAAAGCTAATGGACGGTGCCCATAGAGTCTGGCACGCCCAATCTCAATGTCCAAAAGAGAAATAGCATATCCGTGTGCATAGGCGCATACAAAATAATAATCAATAATCGATGTCTCAATAGACATAACAAAATATAGGCGTGGCGCATACCAAAATATAATCCAAAGGTCGAATACTCGCTAAACTCCAATGCTTTCCTCCGCCACTGCTGCTATCTCTACACATCAACTGAAGCATTCACAATCGTTAGTAAAATAATACAATTAAACCAACAAAAGTGAATACCTAGCAGTCTTCAGCTACATAAATAAATCAACTGGTTAGAAATAAATCCTAACCTTAATTTATTACGAGTGCCCACTCTAAACTCATAAACGTTTATTAATTTAATATGCATTTTGCGGAATCACCCGCTATGGAATCACCCATGTACACACTAAATTAATGAAACGCCCGAAAATGATAGGCGTCCCCATCAACTTCTCGCACAAAGAATCCTCTTTGTGTATGAGCCCCGGTCATCTAAGTTTACGGAATCCACCGTAAAACCTCACGGAATCCACCGTGGAATATGCCTCCTGGCATCATACCCCCGATGGTGCTGTTTGTGGCTTCTGTTTGTCCATTTGTTTCTGGATGAAATGTAGATGAGAAATCAATCTTTGTGCCTAGATTTGCAAACAGTGTAATCCAAAAAGTATTACAAAATCTAGAATCACGATCTGAAATAATCACTTTTGGCAATCCATGGTTAGTAAAAACAGTTTTCAAAAATAACTGTGCTGCTTGTGATGCTGTTAAAGTTTTCTTACATGCAATGAAATATGCTTGCTTACTAAATCTATCTACAATTGTCCAAATCATGTCATGGTTAGATTTAGTATTTGGTAAACCAGTAATGAAATCCATAGATATATGTTCCCAAGGTTTAGATGGAATAGACAAAGGCATTAATAATCCATACTGTTTACCATGATGTCTCTTTATTCTTTGACAAATCAAACATTCAGAAACGAAATTAGATATATCTGCATCCATATGCGGCCAATAAAAATCTTCAGTTAACATGCGTAATGTAGATATGATACCTCTATGACCTTGATATGGGGGACAATGAATTTCATTCAAAACAAAAGATCGGAATGGAATAGTAACACACAGTCTCTTTTCAAAAAACATAAATCCATCATTATATGACAATGAATTAACAGGAATAAAATTATTTTGAACTAATTTTTGCCAATCAGAATGAAAAGTAATATCCTGGTGATATGTATCTTTCATCAATCAAAGAATCAAAAGATATGATAGAAATATTATGAATTGCAGGTCTTCTGCTCAATGCATCAGCAACTACATTTTCTTTTCCAGGTTGGTATTGAATGATAGGATGAAAACTTTGAATGAAGGAAGCCCATTTGATACGACGGTCAGAAATTTGGGGTTGGCTAAGTAGATGTCTAATGCTTTGCTGGTCGGTCTTTATCATGAATTCTGAACCCATTAAATAGTGCTTCCACTGTTTTAATGCTTGTACAACTGCTAATAGTTCTTTGTCATAAGTGGAATATTTGAGCTCAGAGGGTTTCAGCTTAGAACTAGAATATGCTATTGGATGGTTGTCTTGCATTAGTACGGCTCCTATTCCTGATCCGCTAGCATCGGTCACAACTAGAAAGAATGGTCTGTTAAAGTCAGGCAATTGTAGAACAGGAGCATTAGTTAATGCACGTTTCAGTAAATCAAAGGATTTCTGCTGAGTTTCAGTCCATTGATAAACAATTCCTTTCTTAAGAAGTTTGGTTAATGGTAAAGCAAGTAATGAAAAATTACGTACAAACTTCCTATAGAAACTAGCAAGATCAAGGAATGAGCGTAATTCATGTACATTTTTAGGAATAGGCCAATGCAATATTGCATCAATTTTCTTAGGATCAACTTTAATTCCTTCTTTTGATACAATATGTCCTAAATACTCAATTTCTGTCTTAAAGAATTCACTCTTTTCAGGATTTGCAAACAATTGATTTTCTTTCAGTAATTGAAAAACTAATGATAAATTCTCATAATGCTCTTTTTCACTTTGACTAAACACCAAAATATCATCAAAGAAAACAATCACACAATATTGATATTTCAGAAAGATACGGTTCATCATTCTACTGAAAGTAGCAGGTGCATTGGTCAATCCGAATGGCATGACTAAGAATTCATAATGGCCAAACTGTGTTCTGAATGCAGTCTTAAATATGTCAGCTTTATCTAGCCTTACCTGATGATATCCAGACTTAAGGTCAATTTTACTAAATATAGAAGATCCTTGCAGTTTGTCCATAAGGTCATCAACTCTAGGTATAGGATACCTATTCTTTATAGTGATCTTATTTAATGCTCGGTAATCAATACACATACGATAGGTATTATTCTTTTTCTTGACTAAGAGTAGAGGTGCACCGAATGGAGAACTGCTAGGTCGAATTAAGCCTCTATTTAGTAATTCTTCAACTTGACTCTGGATTTCTTTTTGCTCTATTTGATTGTGCCTATATGGTGCTTTGCAAGGTGGTTGTGTGCCAGGAATTAAATCAATCTTATGGTCTTCTGGACGTGAAGGTGGTAAACCTGGTGGTAGGTCTTCTGCAAAACAATCCTTAAAATATGCAAGAAATTCCTTATGCCTAGGATGCATATGATTTTTCTTTGCTTGCAATTCATTCACCCAAATGAGATATGATTTAGTATTCTTGCATAGTGCACGTTTTGCTTGAGTATGCGAAAGCAGTGGAAAAATATGAGATGCATGCATACCATATAATGTAATAGATTTTCCTTGAAAATTAATATTCATTGTGTGCGTGGAGTAATCTATATTTGGATTATGCTGGTGTCTCCAAGGCATTCCTAAAATAATGTCGCTTGACTGTAATGGGACAACTAAGAAATTTCTTCTTTCAATGTATGGACCAATTTTAATCTCTAAATCTTGTACTTCTTGTGTGCCATTGTACCTAGTGCCTAAAAATGCAGCTTTTATGCGATAATGCATAGGTACAGTATGCAATTTCAATTCCTTTACCAATTTTGCTGAAATAAAGTCATGGGTACTACCATCATCATGCAAGATAGTTCTTTCCTTTCCATGCACCATACATTTCATAGTCAATAATGAATGTGGAGTAGGCATACCTGGTATAGTGTCGGAAGTAGTAATAGGATCATCCTCATCTTCAGTGAAATCCGGCATATCCTCATGCTCGTCTTCGTCCATGGCTCCAAGATAGTTGATATGTGCTGGTGGTTTCTTTGAATGACAATTTGCTGCGAGATGCCCTGGCTGGTGACACTTATAGCATACTATTGGCTTGGCTTTGGTTACATTATTTGCAATGGCTGGAAGTCTGGGTACATTTGGATTTGCTTGTGGAATAGGCTTTGGATTTGGATTGACAGTGGATGGTAATGCAGGTGGTTTAGCCCAATTCTTGCGGAAAGATGGTGATGAGAAACGACCTGGATTAAACCTTCTAAAATTGGAATTGAATTGTTTAGATCCATAATTACCATTGGCTTGGAATTGTTGTGGTCGTCTGTCTCTTTCGCGTAACTTATCTTCAGTGTCGTGAGCTAAGGAGATGGCGTCTTCAAGGGTAGCAGGCTTGAACATGTTCACTTCAGCGTAGTAATGTCCAAGAAGTCCAGACATATACTTCCGCTTATGTGTCATCTTTGGTACGTCTTCAAGCATGCGTAGCTGTAGGAGTGCATTCCAAAAACGCTCTGTATACTGTGGAATAGGCTCACGATCTCGCTGTTGAAGTAAATCCCATTGCTTGATAGCCTTCTCATGAAATTGCGGTGGAAGGAAATTCTGCATGAACTTCTTCTTGAAATCTTCCCAAGTAGCAGGACATTCTATGCTCTTGCGTACTACAGTCCACCAAAGTGATACTTTGTCTATCAGATGATTAGTAACACACTTGATTTTATCTTTTTCTGGATAGATTTCCTCATGGAAATAGTCATCAAACTGGCTAATGAATGATAAAACAGTCTTTCCTTCTCGTATGCCATTGAAAGTGCGAAATTTGAAACTTCGTTTACTTATCTTTGATTCCTTGCGAATGGTTTGTGCTTCAAGAGTGGCATCGATGGTACGGCGAATCAAATCTTCAGCTTGAGGTTCTTCTTTGTGGGTGCATGCTCTTTGTAATTTTATCAATTGCGCTTGTAATGCTTGCCTAGCCCTTCGCTCTTCTTCCAATTGTAGCATAATTAGATCCATCTTTTGTT
This sequence comes from Lygodium microphyllum, assembly GCF_053477565.2. NCBI lineage: Eukaryota > Viridiplantae > Streptophyta > Polypodiopsida > Schizaeales > Lygodiaceae > Lygodium > Lygodium microphyllum. Next base: position 27,044,084 of record NC_141157.1, on the reverse strand, counting down.
CCATGGTAGGCTCAGGTAAGTCGTCTTCAGCCATAGGATCATCCATATGTGGGGCCGTCATCCTGTAAAACTCAATAAACCTTTCTCACTCAAAATCAGGTTAGCGGGATGAGCGTAGCTCAAATTCGGGGTTACAAGGCTATGTATTTTTGGATATTTCTTTCTCAATTTTCAGAAAATCTGTAATATTTTCGTCTCTGTTTGCTGAAAGTACTTCAACAAACTTGTAGATAGGTAGAACACCTTGCCATGAACAACTTTCCAGTTCAGAGTTTTTGCATAGGAACAAGCCTTCTATGTGTTTTAAGCACTAGTCAATTCTGACTCCAGTTGACTAGTCTGACTTGCAGAGTTGCAGACTTAGAAGACTTACAGAGTTGCTGACTTGCAGAACTTAGGGAACTTGCAGAACTTGATTACTGTCGACTTGCAGAACTTGACTTTGGCAGTGCAGGACCTGGAGTTTGCCGACTTATCTGTCTTGTCAGACTTGCAGAGAGCTTAATGACTTAAGCTTAAATGATTAAGCTTAAGCTTAATAAGCTTAAAGAAGGGCGGCGTCTAATTTCGTGAGGGGGGGTCCGTTTTTTTCTCAGCGCGAAAAATTCAGAGGTCTCTTCCGATACGACGTGATGAAATTGTGAAGCTCTAAGCTTCCTTTAAGACCCTTAAGATTTATAATTAAGCTTTTGGTTAAGAGGATTAAGAGTTTGCTCACTGTTTCTTCACGACTTGTTGATGGAGATGTATGCGTGGTCCTCCGCCTGCAGAGCCTGGTCCTTCGCGATCTGACAGTGGAAACAGGGGTTCTTGATCGCCAGAAGTCTGCCTCTATCGACGGTTCGCGATGAGATTGACTGTAGAGCCCGTTTGTTCCTGGAGCTCCGCCTTCGCCCGAGATTGGTAGCGATTGGAAGCTCTTGATCTCTGCTCTGCTCTGATACCACTGGTGTGCAGATCAGTCGTAGTATGCTCACGTAGTGAATCCCGGAAGGTCCCCAAGAACAATGAACTCTACCTTTTTGCACAAAAAACAATGTAAAAGCATGAAGGACAAGAGGCAAGAGACCAATTGGGTTCAATCTCCCCCCATGCCTTGTGTGAGTGCTTCACAAAGCATGTATTTTATGTATATTTCCATCTTGATGCTCAATAATAGCCCAATTTACAAAAATATGACAGGCTTTTAGCTTTTGAGTTTTCTTTCTACAAAAATAGGAAATAAAGCTAATGGACGGTGCCCATAGAGTCTGGCACGCCCAATCTCAATGTCCAAAATAGAAATAACATATCCGTGCGCATAGGCGCATACAAAATAATAATCAATAATCGATGTCTCAATAGACATAACAAAATATAGGCGTGGCACATATCAAAATATAATCCAAAGGTCGAATACTCGCTAAACTCCAATGCTTTCCTCCGCCACTGCTGCTATCTCTACACATCAATTGAAGCATTCACAATCGTTAGTAAAATAATACAATTAAACCAACAAAAGTGAATACCTAGCAGTCTTCAGCTACATAAATAAATCAAATGGTTAGAAATAAATCCTAACCTTAATTTATTATGAGTGCGCACTCTAAACTCATAAACATTTATTAATTTAATATGCATTTTGCAGAATCACCCGCTATGGAATCACCCATGTACACACTAAATTAATGAAACACCCGAAAAGGACAGGCGTCCCCATCAACTTCTCGCACAAAGAATCCTCTTTGTGTATGAGCCCCGGTCATCTAAGTTTACGGAATCCACCGTAAAACCTCACGGAATCCACCGTGGAATAGGCCTCCTGGCATCATTAAGTGACTGGCTTGCTGGTATACATAGCCTTGTTCTATAGTAGACAAGTCCACTATTGATAGAAAATTCATGATACTTAGCATGCAGCTTTTAATTTTGATCCTTGATAGAGATCTCCCTTAGCATTGTTTGGTAGGCCGGATCATGGCATGCTTCCTCTCTAGCTAACTCAAGTATTGGATTGCTTGGCATAGATACTTTTGTAGCTAGAGATCTGGGTGTTGATGGATTCTGCAAGATTAGGGAATTAAGGACCTTGCAACTAAGTGCATTGGCAACTACATTTTCTTTCCCTGGTCGGTACTTGATTTCAAAGTTATACTCCTCCAACACTTCAATCCACCGACGTTGCCTCATGTTGAGCTCATTCTGGGTAAAGATCCACTTGAGACTCTTATGGTCAGTTACTAGTGTAAACTTGTTACCCAACAGGTGGTGTCTCCAAAGCTTTAGAGCATGGATGATAGCTAGCAATTCTAGATCATGCGTAGCATAATTCTTTTCATGACTCATCAATTTCCTTGAAGAGTATGCTACTGGATGACCTTCCTGCATGAGCACACATCCCAAGGAAAGTGTGCTAGCATCAGTTTACTACCTCGAACTCCTTATTGAGGTCGGGAAGTTTTAGGATAGGTGCTGATACCAAACTTTGCTATTTTGTTCGGGAGTTGACCATGCAATGGAAGTTTGCTTCTTCAATAAGTTCGTGAGCGGTGCTGCAATCAAAGCATAGTTTTTGATGAAGACCCTATACCATCCTGTCAATCCCAGAAAGCTGCATATTTCTTTGATAGATTTTGGTATTGGCCATTCCAGCACATCTCTGACCTTAGCTAGGTCCACTAAGATTCCTTCTACTGATACTATAATCCCAAATATTCAGTCTGACGTTTGAAGAATGCACACTTCTTCATCTTAGCATACAACTTATGTGACCTCATTGTCTCAAGGACAATCCGAAGTTGGGGTTCATGATCTTCTTCATGTTTAGAATAGACTAAAGTGTCATCGAAGAACACAAGCATGAAATCATCAAGATATGGCCTAAAGATATCGTGCATTAACCTGTTGAAGGTGGCAGGTGCATTCGTAAGTCCGAATGACATAACTAGAAACTCAAAGTGCCGATATCTTGTATTGAAGGCAGTCTTGGGTATATCTTCTTCCTTGTTCCTTATCTGATAGTAACCTGACCTGAGATCATATTGGAGAAGAGCTTTGCACCCTGAAGATGATCAAGAAGCTCATCTATTCTAGGAATAGGGTGCTTGTTCTTGACCGTTGATTGATTCAATCCTCGATAATCAATACATAGTCGAAGTGTCCCATCTTTCTTTTTCTGGAATAGTATTGGAGGTCCCCATGATGAACTGCTAGGCCAGATGTAGCCTTGATCTAGTAGTTTCTTGAGTTATTCCTTCAACTCAATTGCTTTTGGTATGGACATTTTATAAGGTCTCTTTGCAATTGGCGCAGCTCCTGGTACTAACTTAATCTCATGATCCACTTCTCTTTGAGGCAGGAGTTTTGTCAACTCTTCAGGGTATACGTCCGTGTATTTCTTTGGCCAAAAAGGTCCTTCATTAGACTCTTGCTTCTAATCTAACTTGTTGAGTTTGATCAAGTAGATAGGTAATCCTTTTCTGACTCCTTTTATGATCCGAGATACTTTTGCCAATTGGATTCTTGGCACTCCAGCCTCACCTAGGGTTGTGACTAATTCCCTTTCAGAGTTTTGAAAGGAAATTTGACCCTTTCCACAATGAATGTGGGCGTCATTAGGCTTAAGCCAATCCATTCCGAGTAGACATTCATGGATACCTAAATTCATGACTCTAAATTAGACCGAAGTCTTCTTTCCTTCCAAAAAGAATTCCACCTTAGCAGTTTGTCTGGTACAAGTAACCTCACGACCATTTGCCAATTCCAAAAGCAAGGTAGATGCTTCTACTATGGCTATTCCTAATCTATTTGTACATGTTGGTGAGATAAAGGAATGTGTACTTCCACAATCAATCAAGGTTTTGATACTTTTACCTTGATAGTCCGATGGTGTCTGAATCACCAAGTACTGGCGACTCGGCCCTTTCTTGTGAGGAGTGGCATAGATTGTCGCCCTTTCAAACTCTTCTTACATGGTCGGATCTTCTTCGTCTTCTTGTTCTTCTTCTTCGCACAATTGCCTATTGGAAACGCAGGCGGTTCATCCTCTTCCTTGGGTAGCGGCTCCTTGACCACGACCCTTTCCTTGGAAATGTGTTTGGTGATGTCCTCCACCAAGCTTGGGACATTGCCTCTTGAAGTGACCGGGCTCGTTGCAGTGGAAACAATAGAGGTTTCGGCTATTACTTTGAGTAGGAACAAAGTTGTTGAAGTTATTAGTCCTTGCTTTCTTCCTTTGTCCCTAATTATGACCTTGAACTCTCTTCATTTGAGGTCTGAATGCTCCTCTATTTGGGTCATTAAAAGACCAAGCTTTGTTATCCCTTGGTCTAGACTGCACCTCCTGAATTATAGGCACCACTCGAATGAGTGCATCCTGAAGATCTGATGGATGCATAGATTCGACACGTGTATTTATTGGTGGATTTAAACCTGCATAAAATTTGGACACCTGCTGTGTCATGCCCATTTGCGGCGCATACTTTAAAAGTGAGATGAATTCAGAGTAGTATGCATCAAAAGTGAGCCCCAACTATTTTAGCTTGTAGAACTCATTCATTTTCTGTGTGCGATATGCAGGTGGCAAGTATCTTCCTTGCACGGCTTTCTTCAGCTTCTCCGAGGTAACGGATCCCTCCGTGATCCCTTGATCCTTGCACCATTGCTTCCATCAAAGCCTGGCTTCGCCGGTGAGCTTTAGCTTGGTGAGCATAGCTTGATTGGTAGGTGTAGTACCGGCTGCTTCAAAGTAATCCTTCATGGATTCAATCCAAATTTCAGCATAAGCTTGAATGGACCTGTCTCTCTCGTCAAACTCAGGCAGCTTAATCTGTTTGAGAAGAAACTTCTTCTCCTGGGTTACAACAGTATTTGATGTAGGAGGCGAACTAGGAACCTGTACCTGGGGTTGTGCCTGGATAAAGGTTTCTTAATGCTATTATACGATAATCCTTATTGATTATATTACATCTTCAATTCTACTATCACGTAAGCAATGTAACTACTAATTTTTTTTATCAATTCTCATGCACAATCAGACATTGATAAAAGGAAGGCTTATTTGTATTTATATGGGCATAGCTCTTTCGAATACAACATTTCTTGTGATGATAAGCCAATTGTTACATTTAGTTTGGGGAGAACAACGTTGTATTACATTTATCTACAGGATTTGTATAATAGTATGGTTTCGGGTCATGGATCTTCAGGAATCGGTAAGTCATTGGAAGTTCAGAGTATCCTCTCCTTTGGAACCCATTCTTTTCATGGCGCCCTAACACTTTAATCCTGTCGGCGGGGATTACATGGGTTACTTCCTCATATACATATGAGTTCATCTCAACCCTCCGACCTCGAATATGTAAAGTTGAGTTTACGTGAGCTTCCACAAAAATGAACAGCTTCACGACTTTCAAGTCTTTCAACCACTTGATCCTCTTTAGGTTGGTTTGTAGGTAAGTAAACCGGTGGGCGGTTATATAGTAGATTCCTAAGGCACCCGTCCATCTTTGTTCCATGTACAAGGGTGATGGATTATAGATTTGCTCCAAGATGTTCATCATCCCAACCCTTTGTCGATAATGCGGATTATAGATTTGCACTTTCCATGATGATTCATTGCGAAGAGGATATGGATTAATAATGCGATATGCAGTTTATACTTCTAGGCTTAAACGAAGTATACTATTTGAATGGACAATAATCTAGTTTATAATTCATTTCAATGCATAAAGCTATTTGCTAGAAATGCATTTATGCTTTATTTTGCATGTTTTATTGAAGCATTAATGAGTAAGTTCCTTCATCGTGAGCATTTAGGACAAAATTTATATCCTATTTCTAACAATTAACCTTGCATGATTGAATTACAACAATATCAAATAAAAATTAGGAAGGAAAACCTGGGCTTGGGGTGAGATATCCACGTGGATGCTGGGCGACGACCCTCCCATGGGAGCTGTGCCTTGGACTTTCTTAGGAGGCATTTCCGCCGTGGAAGTAGCTTTACAACTCCTTTTTGATATTCCACCATGGCTCTCTTTTGCAATAACTTGCATCGTCTATCAAAAGCAATTTTAGAAGGCTTCCTCCTTGGAGTCGGGAATCCGAAAGGGGTGTTTCAGAATCTTTCACGACTAAGACCCATTAAACCATGGGAAAGGCTTAATGGTCTTTGTAAGGACTCGCATGAGTGGGGAATAACAAGGTGTGGAATCCCTTACCAGGCTTTTGAGTGGGAAAGGAAGGTGTCAAACGACCCTCAATCACTCTCTTTTCTTTTTTTCGAGTGGGAAAAAAGCAAGGCTCCAAGGGTATTTTTCATGAGAAAGGAAAGGGCTAAGGTGAAATTTTCTTGGGGAGAAAATGGGCCCTATAGAATCTTAAGAGAGAACTTCCAAGGAAAAAAAGTAGCCTTTAAAGGCTATACCTTTTGGAATGAGGGAGAGGGCCTAAGGGAAATTAAACACGAGGGGGGGGGGGGTGGGGAGGGGGGGTGGGAAGGGTGGTTTTGAAGCCAAGGGAAAGGGGGCTAAGAAGGCCCCCCCCGTTGGAAGCTTCTAAGCTTCTAGAAGCTTGCTGGAGGGGGTATTAAGGGTCGTTCGACGGCGGCAATGTCTTGGCAGCTGGCGGCTCTATAGCTCCACGTCCGTGTCAGAGTGGCAAGCGCTCAGCCTATTCCTCCCTCAATCCCTCTCCCTCCCACCCACTACTCAGAGTGGCATCGTGTCGGCCCTCCCTCCTTCCTTTCGTCCTCGATGGCAGCAGCGTTCACTCCCTCCCTCACAAGTTAAATAGGGAGACTCACCCTCCCCTTTTTGCAACAGGACGGCGCTCAGCGTCCTCTCTTCACGATCTCTCCCTTCCGTCCTCTTTCAGCCTGCAGCCCCCCCCCCCCCCCCCTCAATTATATAGGGGAGGGGATAAGATCCTCCCTCTCCTTCGTGTCAATTGGCATGGCATTAAGGGTGAGAAAGCTCCAGCAAGGAGCTTGCTGGACCTTCTATTCCCCTCTCCCCCTCCAGCACGATTATCGGCTAGGGGGGAGATTAGCAAAATAATAATAATTGCTGTTAACCTTAATAAATTTTCAAGATGCTACATCATTATGCCATTTCCTATAAGAGGTAGTTCACGTGAAGAAAAATTAGAACATTACATAAGGTTTGAATTCATGTTTGATGGTAAAGCAAGAGGTTGATTCGAGGGTTTACGAAAAGGAGCAAAGTAATTTTGATTGAATCTTTGGAACTTCGAGTTGAATTACTTTGAACCAAAGTTACCATTAATTGAAAATTGTTGCGATTGCTTTTCTTGTCCACAAATTTTATCCTCATCATCATGTGCTAAAGTTATCACATCCTCCAAAGTCTTTGGCTTGAACATATTCACTTCCACATAGAAGTGACCAAGTAAACCGGTCATATTCTTACGCTTGCAGGTCACCTCATGAATATCTTCAAGCATTCAAAGTTGAAGTAAGGCACTCCAGAAATGCTTAGTGTATTGCGAGATGGATTCGTGATCTCTTTGTTGTAGGAGATCCCACTGTTTGATAGCTTTCTCATGGAATTGAGGTGGAAGGAAATTCTACAAAAAATTATTTTCAAAGGCCTCCCAAGTAGTGGGACAATCAATACTCTTGCGGAAAATAGTCCACCATAAAGATGCTCTGTCTGCTAGATGGTTAGTGATGCATTTAATTTTATGTTTTTCAGCATATTTCTCTTCATGAAAATTGTTGTCAAACTCGCTGATGAAAGCAAGAGTAATTTTTTTGTCTCATTGTCCATTAAAAGTATGGAATTTGAAATTTCTTTTACTTATCTTGGCCTCTTTCTTGAGAGAATGTGCATTGAGTGTCGCGTCAATCATACATCGAATAATATCTTCATGTTGCGCTCCATCTTGATCGACGGTGGATTGTTGAAGTGTAGAACCTTGTGCTTGCAAATTTTGACGTGCTCTTTGCTCTTCTTGAAGCTGCATCATGATTAGATTCAATTTTTGCTCCATAGTCAGCTCTGGCAAATCACCTTTGCCCATTAAATCATCCATGTGATGAGTGGACATCCTGCAAAAATCTCTAACAACCTCACACTCAAGTTCTTGTTAGAAGGATGAGTGTAGCTCAAATTTGGGAGGTTTAGGTGGTAGGGATGCAATCTCCAATTGCATTAAAAGTTTGTGAGTAGGAAGAAAAGTATATATATTGTAGATAACTTACACTAAGATTTTTAGTATATATAGTTGACCATTATGACAATACTACTTGGCTAGTCAATGCATAATACCCATGACCTCTAATAAAGAGTGTGTAAATGTTGAATAGAGGGAGAGGCAAAGTTGCAAGGACCATTGCTTCATGTAATCATCACAAATAATGTGAATATGAAAGTAAATAAACCTTCATTTACAGCTCTTGGAGTCAATACATTTTGGGAGGGAGTCCAGCATCACAACAATCTTCACATGGAGACTGTAGATTACTGATATAGAAGAGAGATCATAGACATAGGTATTGGAGTTAGCATAGTCAATTAGTTGGTGCTAGAGGCTTGGAGAGACCCACACATCAAAAACATGTATTTTAATTTTAGAATAGGCTAGAGGGTTATAAAGTTTGATTGCTTGGTGTATTGAAGGATCACTAGATCAAAATTGCAGAAATCAACTTCATTGTGAATTTCATGGTAATAAAGGGAGCTGATGATGATTTTCTTATAGGTCACCCTTAGATACCAAACACCCAACTTATTTGATGGACTAGTCTTCTTGGGAAATTGATGGGATGCAATAAAGGTTAAAATGGGAAGCTAGAAATCCATGTCCATTGACCTTCATGCCATATCAAATGTGTTGAGAGGAGATACAAATTACACTACCACAACAAACTCCCTAAAAAACATATTGCCTATCTAGATGATGAAATAGACTAGTTGCACATCTTACCTACACTTGATCTACCATTCACCAAAGAAGAAGAATAAGAAAAGAAAATTGGTCACTGAGTCAATCTCTCATGGACAAGATTTTCACACTCTTAGTCTAGCCTAGCATCCATGAATTGATGGTACCTATCCTCATGATGAATCCTAGACCTTTGGACCTAATGTACTAGGATTCAATATCCTTGCTAAATACTAGTAGTTATGAAATATTCTCATTCCATGATGTAGGTGTTTGAATGATAACGATGAGGAAAACTTAATGTTCAAAGAGTTACTTCAACAACTTGAGTGAAAATGGATGAGATTGCACCAAGTATTGTTTGGCTATCATGTGAAGTATGTCATGTACTTGATGAAGGTAGATGAGCCATAAGGTGAGTACATGTGTGAGTCTAAAGAAAGTTTCATAGATGATAAAAGTGAATATGACAAGGAGAATGAGCCCCGAAAATATGATTTGAATGGCAAATTCATTAAGAAAGTCTTGGTAGACCCTAAGTCCAAAAATATGGATGGAATACTTGTAGATACTAGAGTTGTGAGAGTGAAGTTGGAATTAGAATAGTTGGAATATTTGGAGGTGCTCAATCATGAGCAAATATGATTTCAATTTGCAAACATTACCCTATATTCTAATGTTCTCAAGATTGCAGAAGCATACATAAAGAAGAATTCAATGAATGAATTAGATGAGCCAAGCTCAAAGTCAAATGAGAGTATAGACTCCAACATGAAAATTTGAAAGCCAAATCTAGTCATAAAATTCAACATAAAATTACTAATGCATTTTAGGCTGAGGAAGCCACCAATTAGAAAAAGCTATAAGATCTTCTTAAGAAATTTATTTATTTTGAAAATGGGGATCATTTGGTCATTCTGTTGAAAACCAAACCTAAAGGCAAATCAAGTAGATGGATTGAGGGACTTGCAAAGGTCAATGAAGTGAGTCTTGTTGAGGAAGAAGATCTTCCTAAACTAGCATATATTGCCAACAACCTAGCAATAGCAGATGAGGAAAAGCCACATGCAACTTCTTAAGGAATTTTGTGACATGTTTGTGTGGACTTACATCTTAAGGGAGTGCGGCCCACATGCTTAGTAGCAAACTATTTCAACAGATACAAATATCAAACCCACAAAATAGAAGCCATGTCAAATGAACCTGAGAGATCGTTGTCTCACATGAGAAGAGTTGGAAAAACTTCTCAAGACAAGGTTCATTTATGAAATTGAGCAAACTGATTGGGTATCTCCCATCACGGTAGTACTCAAGGGAGAACAACAAAATCTAAGTGTGTATTGAGTGCAAGAAAGTGAAGGAAACCATGAAAAAGTAGCACTACTTGTTGTTGTATATGAAACACATGATTGAGCATGTGGTAGTTATGAAGCCTTACATCTTTCTTCATGGATATTTGGGCTATAATCAAATGTAGACACACCCTCATTGATAGCCACAAAACTATCTTTGCTGGTGAATGGGGACTTTCCATACATTGTTATGCCTTTTAGGTTAATGAATGCAATGATAATCTTTGAGTATTTAATGTATACCATTTTTAAATATATGCTTTCCAAATCCCTTAAAGTGTTTATTGATGATATTTGCATCAAAATTTCATGGAAGAAAAACCTAGAAAAGTTTTCAGCTATCTTCAAATGGTGTAGGCAATATTAATTATCCCTAAGTTAACTTAATTTTCAATTTTGGATAAAAGATGGTATCATTTAAGGGGATGTCGTGTGACTCTTGAGCATTGAAATGATTGGAGTTTTTTATGATTTTTGCTAAATTTTGGATACTAAATTATGGATTTTGTGGTAGAATTGATGGCTTGAATGGTGTTTGAGGTGTTTTGGGATGGGTTTAATGTATTTGAGAAGCTCATATTGATTTTCGGATGAGTTGTGATATTACTTTAGATTTTTTGGTACATCGGTTTGGTTATTATAGGTCTATTTTGCCTCTATTTTGGTTTGTTTTCCTTTTATTTGGGAGGTGGAGATTGTGAGTGTTTGGATTTGAGTGTAGTTGAGTATGACATGTTGAATGGATTTTGATAGCTTGGATTGGTTTTGGTTGGAGATATATAGTATTTATGCTTTCTGTTGATGTTCTGTAGTGGTTTGTCAAGCTTCTCTATATCTTTTTATTGTCTTCTGTATTCTTGTGTGAGTATTTTGTGGAGTAAATATTTATATTGGGAAAAGTTTTTAATCTTAGAAAGATAAGAATAGAAATTCTTTATAGCTCAAAGAAGTGAAGATGTGAAAAACTCCCATCAACAAGCATTTATAGAAGGCTAGAAATGAAAAAAGTGACACTATTGAAGATGAAAATTAGGTTGTAAGATTTGAAGTGCTAACCAAAAAATTAGTAGAATTTATAATCGAATCTGCCTTCTTTAAGAGAATCATTCCCCAATTGTGAGAGCACAATACTATCTTGATGTGGGCCTTGTGTGATGGACTATTCCCCCTATCTATAGAAGCAAAGACATGGATTTTTGTGTTGACCTATTTAGGGGAAAATTAAAGAAGAAAAAATAGACAGAATTAATATTAATGAAAGAATTGGCTTTTATTGAAGAGCTTTCAAACATTATTAATTGGTAGATTGTGAAGAAGCTCTAGGATTCATGGTTAGCATGCAAAGGTCTAGAATAATAAGAAGGAAAAGAGTGGTGACTTGTTTGTGGATATACAATAGCTCGAACACATGGGACTAGTGTAGTAATAACTTTCTATTTATCCAAGTTAGTAGATAAAGTGTTCTTCATAACCTATGCCATTGAAATCCTCTGAAGTTCATACTACTAAAACAATGGCAATACTCAAAAGAATGAATTTTGATGCCTTCAAAACAAAATATATTTCCCTTTGCAATGTCATGAAAGAAGAATTTAGAGAATGCAAAAAGAAAGAAGAAATAGAAATATTGGCAAGACACTTCCAAAGACTAAAGCCCTTCTATTTTCCTTTTATGGAGCATGAACAACTTGGGTGGAGCCAACTCCCTAATGAATGATGTGATAAAGAGACATGTAGTAGAACGATTCAAATGTACACAAATGATAAGAGAGAAGGAAAAACTCAAAGTTTAGAACCTTAGGGGATCCACTTATAAGAAATGCATTCAAAGGATATTAAGAAATACCGTTTTTTTGCATGCTACAAGGCGTTAAATCAACCCCTTTTGATTTACTAACTTATGAGTTTTTTTAAATTATAACTAAAAAATATCTTTTGTAAATATAATCTTGTAAATTTTACTAAATATAACACTGTTTAAACTCATGTGGCATCTTCCATATTCTATAAGGTGGACTCCAGAGTTGAGAATGAGCTAGTAACAGAAGCCTCCTTTGACACCCTTGTGGCACTCTTCCCAACACTACAACAAAAAGGCTCCATAGACGCGCCTGTAGATGCAATATTTGAACTGTGTTAAAAAAAGTCGAGTGCATTTATTACCACGTCTACTACCGCGTCTAAAATTTCGCGTCTAAAAACACGCTTATAGTGAAACCTATACGCGCATATAGACGCACCTATTGACGTGCTCCGTAAATATATAATCATATTTATAAAAAAGTGGATATATTTATATTTTTCATCTATACACGCGTGTAACTGCACGTCTAAAAAAGTGTGTACTCTATAAATTTTTGACAATAATAGACACGCATTTTTCCTACAATTTAGACGCGCCGATAGACGCGCAAAACAGAGGTATGAAAAAAAAAACCAGAGATGCTCTCTGGTTTTTTTCCCCCATCAACATCAAATTGTGCTTAGGAAAAATAGAGAATGATTATTTTGAAGATTTTTGTACTGAAAACAAAACAATATATGTAAAACATGAAATTTCATATATATATATGAAATGTTTTTACATAATGAGTTCTAGTGCTTGTGACCTCAAGCATGGTCATGGTCGCAAGCACTAGTTGAAAGTAATACATATCAAAAATAAAAACTACAAACCAAGGGGAGGCATGCATGCATGGGGCTCCTCTATATCTCCTCAGAAGAGGCATCATCATCTCTACCACCATAGCTGCCGCTGCCGCCACCGCTACTGCTAGTCCCCCCTTCGTTATCCTCAACTGCATCAAGGTTCGCCTACACAAAGGATTAAGGTATATAAATACCATTACAAACAATAAATTAGAGTTACCTATACTTTTCATGTAAAAAATAAAACATACCTCTTCTGGTTGTGGAATCCTCATGGCACGATTATATTTCTCCTTCGTGATAAGTCCCTCCTCGTAGAAATGCTGCCAAGTGGATGCCCGGTTATGACCTTGATGGTAGCCTACCTCTCTAGGAGTAGGCATCCTATCAACGATATGATACTACAAAACAATTTGAACATACAACGTATTAGAACACACTACATAATGAATTGAAACAAATTACAAAATTTAATTTAAAAAAAGAAATCAAATAATACTTACAAACTCAGCCTCCCATGAATCCCTGCCACTCGATCCATATCCCATGGTTGCCATCTGGATACGTCGCGCCTCTGCATGTTGGCGACTTGTCCTTTTCTCTACTGCTCTCTTCTTGGCCTCTTTCCGCTCCCTGTGGTGGCAATTGGGTGGTTGGCCATATCCAAGGCGCCCTTGCTCTTATCTTTGCAGTGACTCCTTTGCACGCGTCATAAGGTGAGACCTCGTGTTATGAAGCGCATCTCTTACCTTTGACCATCCCCAATCATCTGAGAATTGTGAATTTTCAAGATTAGGGTACCTTCTATGTACTACTCGCAGCAACTCTTGCCACAAACCATTTTTTTGGTGCTTGAAGGGAATCATGCAATCTTTGTATGTGGCATGCACGACACTCCTCAAGTAGGCTATCACTTCCCTCCCCTCAGGGTTATGCAAGATACCACCAACATTAGTATATTTGTGGAGGCTCACCTCTCTCATTTCCCGGTGAGGGTGATCATCGAGAGCTACCTCCTAGGCAACCCCCACAAAGCCCTCGACCTCCTCATCCTCCCGCACGACTCTCCCTCCTCCCTTGAGGATGGGCACTACCCTCTGGCTCACTCTATGCATGTGCTTCTGCAGATGCACGTGCTTTGACCGATCCATGTACTTTAGGTAATCCCTGTGCATCAGTTGATCTGTGTGTATGCATAGTGCGTGGAGTACATGTTACTAGAGGTGTACCAAGGTTTGGTGTGCCAAGGTTTGGTGTTTGTGCAGTAGTGCTAGGCAAAGATGTGATAGGTGTCTCAGACATGACACTGAAAACCTCCTCTCCAATGGGAGGGTGACCAAGATAATTGCTCATCTCCCCCATGAATTGCTCCTTGTTTGGAAAACCTCCAAAAAAGCTACTAACACCTCTAGAAAACTCTGTTAAGGTGTTGTTCATGCGTTCCAACTCAGGATCAGTGCTGGAAGATCGAGGATTCCACATCTACACAAGTAAAAATCCATTACTACCCTGTGCAGATAAAACATATTACATGTTGTGTCTATATCTGTGTCTCCATGTGCGTCTATCAATGCGTCTATTTCCGTGTCTATACCTGCGTCTACACTGTCATCTAGATGCACTGACAGACATGCACAGTCGGACCATATTTTGCAAATTGTTATAAAAAACATGCAAAAAACCCTCCATAGATGACATTCTATAGCATGTAAAGAGAGAGAGAGAGAGAGAAACAAACAGAGAAAGCAAAAAAGATTGAGAGAGAGACGAAGAACTCACCTTCTTTGCTTGTTCCGACAGATGGCGGCTAGGCTGCAAGCTCCTTGTCCTCTTTTTCCATTCCCTTGGTAAGTTGCTTGAATCTTCTTCTCTTCCTTGCTGTTTGGCTCTTGTTCTTTACTCTTTGGTCCTTCCTTTCTCCTCTCCTCTTTTTACTCTTATTTCCTTCCCTCATTGTCTTCATGAAGTGATAGATAGACATGATTAGTGATGTCGAGCTCGCACTGCAGAAAATGCGCAAAAACGCAGGAAAGCACTGGTTTGAAAAGAAAGCCACAACTTTTTTAATTAAAAAATTAATATTTGCATGGCGCATCTGTAAGAGCGTGTAATTGTGCGTGTATATACGTAGATAAGACATATTGCACACATTGATAGACATACAACTACAATTAAAATGATTAGATGCTAGCTTTTGGTTGTTTTTGGATCAACATGACATGACTTTTCTAGTCTTTCAACATCAAAATGTTTGCCTCCATGTTGTAAGTATCAATGCATTTAGGGAATATGACATATATACCAAATGAAATCATATATGTCCTTATGATTCAGGTGTAATTATGTCGTCATCTTCTACTAGTATGGGACATGCTGAGTCAACAAACAGTACATCCTCGAGTGAGGATGAGACATTGCGTCTTCACAATCGAGACGCTTGGCTACGACGAAAAATCAAATGTATGTGTGATCATTGTCGAGGATGTTTTTTTCGAGCACGTCGAATCACAATGTCACAACTCAGCATGTATGGAGAGTGGGACCAAGAAAAAGACCCATTAATTTTTATTGCTTTATTTGCACAAATATTATTGGTCTATGTTGCGTCTTCACCATTAAACAAAACCTCCTTTTTTTAATTGAGTAGGATGTGGTACCACATCCTGAAATGGTCCCTCCAAGGCATCGAGAGGTTGCGAAGCGTCGACACGAGGAGGCAAAGTCCTCAAGAAGAGTAGAGACTGATGACAACAATAGTAGCCCTCTTCAAATGCCCCATCAAGTTTTGGAGGAAGAGATTTTGGACAACATGGTGCACGATTTATTTTCCCATGAGGTTCGGGGGGAGGGCGCCACTAGAGAGATAGATGACCCACTACAAATAGCGTCAAAAACTCCATTGTATGAAGGTTGTACCTACTCCGTTCTACGTGATTCATAAATGCTTCTAGACAATATTTACAGTTTGTTAACTCTGTTTGCACAATATATACAGGTTATTGTCACAAATGCTTCTAAATGGAAATAAATTACCAACTAGAAGGGAGCAAGCAAGGCGTTTCTTGACATCTCTTAGAGGTCTCGATTATGTTAAAATCCATGCATGTGTAGATGATTGCATCTTGTTTCGTGGGGATCATGCATCTGCACGACAGTTTCCTATTTGTGGTGAACCAAGATACAACCAGGAGATGAAATCAATGGATATGCCTCATAAGGTTTTGCGACATTTTCCTATTATTCAATGTATTCAACTTATGTTTAAGTGTGAATCTTTTACGAGACTCATGTCATGGCATGCTAGTCACCATTCAAGTGATGAAAAGTGGAGAATTCCTTCAAACACACCAGTTTGGCAACATGCAGACAATTTGTGGCCTACTTTCAAAGAAGAGCCCAGAAATTTGAGATTCGGTCTAGGATTAGATGGAATAAATCCATTTGGCATCAAAAGCACCTCATATAGTGTATGGCCAGTGGTATTGGTGAACTATAATATCCCTTCGTCCATGGCAATAAAAAAAGGACATGTAAAGTTGTCCCTTTTGATTCTTGGAGAACACAAAGTAAAAAACATGGACATTTACTTAGAGCCTTTGATCAAGGAGCTAGAAATGCTATGGAGAGGTATTGAGGTGCAAGATGTGAGTGCATCATTGTCCTCTAGAGATTTCACTTTAAAGGGCATGTTGTTGTGGACCATGCATGACTTTCCAGGCTATGGAGAGTGTTCAAGTAGTTGCATACTCTATTTTATTCATTCTTACCCTTAATCAAATATATGTCATCATTAACCCACTTGTTTTTATAGGTTTCACTACATCAGGATATCATGCATGTCCAATTTGCGGTCCCTCTCTAGTTTCTTCTAGACCGACATGCTTGAAGAAGGTTATCTATGACAATCATCATCGTTTTCTTCCTATTGACCATCCCAAATATGCACCCCCCACTAATGGAAGAACTCCACAATATCTGACCATTCAAGATTGGAAGGACACTTGGACACACGCCAATGATCATCCTCCACTCAGCATGAGTCGGTAACTAGTTTACTTCTTTTGTTTGTCTTTAAAGTACACTTCCATTATGAGAACAAGAAATAATATATTGTTTGTGCCTTAGATTCTCTATATTTTTTTGTCTCCCATATTGGACTAACAATCACCTGTTGGACCCCATGTATATATTCAAGAATGTTTCCTCTACATTATGGGATCACTTAATCGGGGCTTGTGATTCTGTCAATGTAAGGGAGGATTTACGTAGCATTGGACGTATGAGACGAGATTGGCCATGCATCGGACCTAGAGGAAAGATCGAGTTACTGCATGCACCTTGGCTGTTGTCGAAGACTGAAGAAAAGATGATGAAGTAGCAGATATGTAGCTTTCAAACTCCCATAGGATATATGAGATGTCTCAAGGGAGCCTTCATAAAGAAAAAGAAAAGAGGTGTGGAGCAACTATCCGGTTTAAAGTCTCACGATTGGCACAAAATGATTCAGGTAAGGATTTTCATAGCCATAAATATATTAATTAGTGGAATAACTATATAGACTAATTAACAATGAATGAATATTTACATATAGTTCATCCTTCCTACTAGCATATCCCATTGTGTTTCGAAAGATGTGCATGATATCATTTACAAAATGGGTGAGCTAGCGAGGTATGTATAATTTTTACTTATTTTTTAGTTTACATATTACATACATCACATAGTAAATCCGCTTGAATTTATGAACAAAACTAATCATCATTCTCAATTGCATGTTGGTAGATTTGTGAGTTTTAAGGAAATCGATCCAAATACATTGCAAGAGGCTCGAGTATTGTCCATTGAGGTGGTTTGTTTGGTGGAGGAAACTTTTCCTCGCTCCAGTTTGACTACTCAAGTACGCTTACTCGTACATCTGATTGATGAGATTGCAATTTGTGGGGTAGTTCATGCAAGGTGGATGTTTTTTCTAGAGCGCTTTATGAAAACCCTAAAAGATTTTGTAAGGCAAAATGCACGGCTTGAGGGAAGCGTGGCTAAGGGTTGGTTGGTGCAATCATCCCTTGTACAAATCTCTGAATATCTTACTAAAGTAGACCCCTCTTTACCACAACTATGGAAAGATGATGAAGATTTGAGGATGACCTCTATAATACCTCAAGGAAAAGGAAGGAGAAAAGTGCTAATGAAAGAGGAACTTCGTAAGTTAAATGTATTTTCTGTGCTTAACAAGGAAGTAATGAGCAAATGGGTGACACTATATAAAGAAGCAAGGGTTAGAAGAACAAGCGAAAGGCAAGTATTTTGTGCTAGACATGGATGCAATGTCCCATATCCAAAACATTTAAGTGCGCTTCCACGTCATATTGATATAGATTGGCTACATGAAGAAATGGAGAAGATGGAAAAAGAGAAGGCAATGGATATATTGCAAGAGGAGTAGGAATACACATGAGGTTTCTTATCAAAGGTGAGACATACTTATAATTAAATTATCTTTAGTTATATATGATATAATAAATTCACATGTTTCATCTTTAACTAAATAATTAATATGATCTCAATAATGTACTACTAGTGCACATTGTTCAATGCTATTTGGTGTGAAGGCAAACATTTTCGAACTCAACGTATAGATGATAAGAGAAATACCCAGGATTGTGATATCCTTGCAAACTTCCAGGATACCACAATAACCTTCCATGGGGCCACAATAACTTTAGGGGATTTTTTATATATGTACTAGATGTAAAGTGGTTTAAAGAAGTAGTAACAACGGGTGAGCATTGCACAATTAGACGTCATCCAAGTGGTTTTGTAGTGATTGACTCTACAAAATTTCACCAAGGCAAGAATGACACATTCGTACTACCTCAACAATGTAAGCAGGTATATTAGAAGCTATTTATTTATATATATATTACTTCTTGATACATTCTCAAAATACAATAAATATCTAAGTGTTGATAAATATGTCCTATCCTGTGGTTGTATGTAAAGTGTCCTTAAGTTTGGGGTATCTATCTTTTGAGGATACCATTTTAGCGTGTGTGGAATGTTGGAGATATGGTTGGAGAATAGTAGAGGAGAAGTTGACATTGAGCTCCTAACATATGCTTGTTCCCTCTTTGTCTTCCTCTATTTGAAGTTTTATTATGGTATCAGAGCCAAGAACAAATTTTGGGTTATAGATTGACAAATCCAAGGAACCCGTTGGAAGGTGTGTAGAGACATCAAGTAGCACCTACCACCCATTCTGTTGTGTTTTAGGTATCCAATTCAAAGAATGTGATACACCAGACAAGCAAGACTGAGCAGGGTAAACAAACAAGCATTTTTCCCTGCCATCCCAACCTTGCCTCTTCAGCAGCCTTCTTAGCTCTGCTGTGACAATTTGAAGATCGGGCTCTTTTACAGGTTCCAGAGCGCATTTGGCTCCCCGCAGAGTAAAACAGGATACAACATGTTTCACAGATTCATGATTGTCTGCCAAGACTAGCACGACACTTTCCCTCTGCGCAGGATATATGTCACCAAAAAGCTGGTAGCCAGCTGTGAAGCTCATCGTAAAGATGATAGAGTACTGACTCTTGTCAACATTGAAAAGCTGTAGAAGCCTGTGCTGTGTGTCAAAGACATATGCCATAAGGTGGTTGAAGGGAGGATTTGACAAAGAGACTAAACCAAGATTGGGTCCTTCTTCCAAAAGCACTTGCGTATGTTCTTCAACTTGAAAGTTGGTTTCCAGAGACATTGAAATCTTGTAGCTTTGGCAAAGTGAGATTTGGGAGGAGCCCTGTGAACTTGTTGTTCTGTGGCTCCAAAGTCAAGAGCTTGGTGATGTGGTTGATTGAAGAGGGAATGAACCCACTGAGCATGTTATTCGATAGATCCAATCTCCATAGACGCTTGAGGGTGGAGACAGAGGCTAGGATTGAACCTGTGAAGTGATTTCCCGACAAATAGAGAGCCTTCATGTATTTCCAATTGGTAAAATTTGGCAGAGAGCCATTGAATGCATTGTTGTCCAAGCTTAAGACCCGCAGTGCATCGAGCTGAGTGAGCAAACCAATTCTGTCCCTAAGCTGCAGGCCCTCCAGAACAATGTGGGTAACCCTACCATTCGCAGATTTCACTCCTTGCCAAGCCCCAAAGCAGTGGTCCATGCCAGTCCAGCTTCCAAGCTTCTGAGATGCATCAACAGAGGACTTGAATGCCAGCAGAGCAATGTGTTCAGTGGTGGCATTCTGAGCCGCAGTGAGAAGTGGCAAACAGGGAAGCAGGGGCAGCCACATTGTGTAGCTAGTTGCATCCATAGCCATCGAAACTTAGCCTGCAGAGTTAGCAAAGGTTTAAGGGAATCTCTAGTCCTTACTCATCTCATCTGTTTTCTGGAGATAGCCATAAATATGAAGATCTTGCTTACAGTTAAGGTGCTCTATGTTCCAAGGCATGTGAATTAGAGAGACAGGCAATGTTAGAGGCTTTACAGCTCAAATTTCTGCGGAGTGCAGGAGTTATGAAAGAGATAGTGTGCTTCAAGTTCCATAAATACAGTCCAGGACTCCAGACTATGCTACAATCTACAGGAAAAACCAAGTACCTTGCTTAACAGACTTGAGCCAAAAGAAATTTAAAAATTGTAGGAAAAGTGGTCAACTTTAGACCCATGTTTTAATGCATTCTGGGTCATACAGACATCATGTGGAATCCGATTTGGATGTTTCTTGCTGGGAACTGAATGTATCACATGTTGGCATCATGGATGGATGTATATGACAGTTTTTGGACACATGTATGAAAATCATATTACTGAATACCAATTCTGGACAAATTGTATTGTTGTTTCCTTCTAAATTTGTAGCAGTTATAATGTCTGACACGGCACAGATCACTCAGATCATGGGGGACAAATTGACCAAAGACAACTATAGTGTGTGGTCTTACAGGATGGAGAATTTTTTGATGGGTAGAGGTCTATGGGATCTCATAACAGGTGATGATGAATGTCCAGAAGTTCCCAAACATCCAACTGAAGAGCAAAAGAAAGCGTACAAGGATTGGACTGGGAAGAACAGTAAGGTTTTGCATTGGATCTCCATATGTATTTCAGAAACATTGATTCCTCATATAAAAAAGGCAAGCACTTGTAAGGAGGCATTGGAAATAATAATAAAAATGTATGGAACATGTACAGAGGCTCGTAAGATACAACTTAAGCAAAGATTACATGGTGCATGGAGAGGCAATCGCAGTATCAGTGACTATGTGGCAGAAATCAAGCAAATTTCAGAAGACCTTGCATCCATTAATGCACCTGTTGATGATGATGATTTAGTGTCAGTGACACTAAATGGTGTTGGACCAACTTTCAAATCTTTGGATACCTCTATTTCCGTTAGGGGAGGCTCTATGCCTGACTTTGAGGAGCTTATTGGATTGCTACTTACAGAAGAAATCAAGTTGGGATTGAATGCATCTAGCAGTGGCAAAGATGCTGGTGGATATAGTGTTTTCTATCACCAGAGAGGTCGTGGCAGCTCATCTAGAGCTAGAGCCTCTTCACTTGGTCATAGTAATTATGGTTTTTCTCGTGGAAGAGGTAACCTTGGTCGTGGTGACTTCATGCATAGAGGCAGAGGGAGATCTTTCCCTAGAGGTAGAGGACGGTCTAGTCCTTCTTCACAAAGAGATGGCACTTGTCATTATTGTGGCTAGTTTGGTCACTTTGAGAGGGATTGTTATAAAAAATAGAATGCCATGTCTAGGGGTCATGGAAGGACCCAATATGGCCACTATGCAGGCACTTATGGTGGTACAGGTTATGGACCTAGAGGTGGATCACCTAGAGATCACCTATTTGCTATGGAGCATGTGCTTGGGAGCATGACTCATCCTCCTCGTGAGAATGACTAGTTTTTGGATTCAGGAGCTACAAATCACATGACTCATCATGCTGAGGGGTTTGATAGCAAGGAGCAAATACAGAATGATGAATATGTTGCCACTGGTGATGATAGTTTACACAAAATTACTCATATTGGTAGTGTGCCACTTGCTATTAAAGATGGGATTGAGAAAAAGCTTGGTGATGTACTTTATGTGCCCACAATAACTAAGAACCTAGCATCGGTTGGATCAAGGATTGCAGGTGAGATTCAATAAGTTTGGATGTTTCATTGAAGAGTTTCATAATGGGAGAACTGGTAGGGTGATTGCTCATGGTAGAAAGAAAGGGAGATTTTTTGCTTTGGATGCAGGTACTCCAGTGATTCAAAACTATATGTATGTTGAGAGAGGACATGGGTAAGATAAGGATGTGGAATTATGGCATAGATGGATTGGTCATGTTAATTTGCAAAGATTGAAGAAAATGCAATCAAAATAGATAGTCCGTGGTCTACCGCATTTAGGATATGTGAATTTTGATCATGTATGCGAGGCTTGTCAATTTGGCAAGCAGTCCAGATTGCCATTTCCAAAGAGGAGGAGAATAAGCAGCTATCCTTTGGAAATAATACACTCAGATATTTGGGGCCCATGTCAGAATGTTTCCATGAGCGGAAAATGTAGATTCTATATCACTTTCATTGATGATTTTAGCAGGATGACTTGGGTGTACTTTATGAAGCATAAAAGTGAAGCATTTGAAAAGTTTTTGGAATTTAAATCTATGGCTGAAAAGCAGTTTGGATGCTACATAAAATGTTTGAGGTCAGATAATGGTGGAGAGTACATGTCATATGAGTTTTGTGACTTCTTGAAAGATCATAGTATCAAAAGGCAATTGACATGTAGGGATACACCTCAGCAAAATGGTGTGGCTGAAAGGAAGAATCGGATTATTGCAGAGGTTGCAAGGGCAATGATGAACCAAATGAACATGCCATTGTCATATTGGGCAAAAGCAATGCATACTACAGTTCACATTATGAATAGAACACCTACAGCCTTGATTCATAATATGTCACCATATGAGAAAGTGTATGGCATGAAACCCACTGTTGCATACCTTAGAGTCTTTGGATGTGTCTATTATGTTCATGTTCTGGATGATTTGAGAAAGAAGATGGAACCTAAGGCTGTAAAATGCATTTTCCTTGGATATCCTGATGAGAAGAAGGGATACAAATGCTATGATCCGGTGAGTAAGGAAGTATACATAAGCAGAGATGTCAAATTCAGTGAATATGAATCATGGTACAAGCCCAAAATTGCAGTGGATGTTGATTCCTATGAAAGCAATGATGATAATGGAAAATTTCAGCAAACAGCACGGCTGAAAATCAGCATGTGGAAGATGCTTCAGGACCTCAAGAGAACGTGGAAAGCAGTGGTAGCTACAGTCCATGGAGTGGTAGATTGAGAAATGCACAAAGGAGTGCAGAAGTTGCAAAAGGTAAGAGACCAATGACTAAAAGTTCAGAAGATGAATCTATAGATGATGAGTATGGCATTCCGCATGTTAAAACACTTGGCACTAGAAGTGCAGGAAAGTATGTGCCACCACATGCGAGATCAAATGAGACACACGGTAGTGCACCTCAATTGAGAAGATCAGAAAGGGTAAGGTATCCAATTGATAGATTGACTTATAATGGGTTCACGAAGATGCATTATGCATACATGGTTTCTTATGTACAACATGTGGAGCCTACTTGCTTTGAAGAAGCAGTAGAGAGCAAAGAGTGGAGACAAGCAATGGATGAAGAGATGAATGCACTAAGGAAAAACAAGACTTGGGACTTGGTGAAACTACCAAGAAGTCCATTGGATGTAAATGGGTTTATAAGGTCAAATGTAAGTTGGATGGTTCTCTTGAAAGGTATAAAGCAAGGCTGGTTGCAAAAGGATATGCACAAACTTATGGTTTGGACTATGAAGAAATATTCAGTCCAGTAGCTAAAATGATGACAGTGAGATCGATAATTGCTTTGGCTTCTATCTATGGTTGGAGGATTTATCAAATGGATGTGAAAAATGCATTTTTGAATGGCAACTTATAAGAGGAATGTACATGGATCAACCAGAGGGCTATGTGGATTCAAAATACCCACATTATGTATGCAGGTTGAAGAAGGCTTTATATGGAATGAAGGAAGCACCAAGAGCATGGTGTGATAGAATCAGCAAATTCTTATGCAGTATGGGATTTCAGCAGAGCAAAGCTGATTATTCGCTTTTATGTGAGGCATATAGAAGATGGTATGGTTGTTGTGGTCATCTATGTTGATGATCTCATTATTACAGGTACACTTGAGAAAGAGATTACTGAAGTCAAGCATGGGTTACATAAAGATTTTGATATAAAAGACCTTGGTTTGTTGAGATACTTCTTGGGTATTGAGGTTATTGACACACCTCATGGTATATGGCTGATACAAAGGCAATATGCATTGGAGATGTTGGAAAAATATGGCATGAGAGGATGCACACCGGTTGATACACCATTAGATCAAAATGGTAAGTTGATGGATGATGGATCTTATGTTGAGGATGTTACTATGTTCAGAAAGATGGTTGGTAGTCTTATGGTCTTGACCATTACAAGACCAAACTTGAGTTACGCTGTTGGATTGATAAGTCAGTTTATGCAGAAACCATGCAAATCACATTTGGATGTAGTGAGAAGAGTTCTTAGATATGTGAAGAAGATAGCTGGATTTGGGCTATTTTATGAAAAAGGAATCAAGCCTACATTATTTGGATACTCAGATGCAGACTGGGCAGGTAGCTCTATGGATAGAAGATCTACTAGTGGCTATGCATTCTCATTTGGATCAGCCATGGTAAGTTGGAGCAATAAGAAGAAACCTACAGTTGCTTTATCAAGAATTGAAGCAAAGTATAGAGGCATTGCATTGGCAGCATGTGAGAAGACATGGCTGAGATTGATCCTATATCACATGGGGATAGAGATTGATGGTGGAGTCATTATGTATTGTGACAATGTTAGCAGCATTATGTTGGCAAAGAACCCAGTCTACCATGCAAGAACAAAACACATAGAAGTGCACTATCATTTCATTAGAGAAAAATTCATTGATGGAGAGATTGACTTGGTCCATGTGAAGACCAATGACCAAGTTGCTAATATCTTTACCAAAGCATTAGGTAAAGATAAGTTTGAGTACTTCAGGAGTGCACTTTGAGTCTTATGTGTGCAAGCTCATTCTGAGCTTGAGGAGGAGTGTTGATAAATATGTCCTATCCTGTGGTTGTATGTAAAGTGTCCTTAAGTTTGGGGTATCTATCTTTTGAGGATACCGTTTTAGCATGTGTGGACTGTTGGAGATATGGTTGGAGAATAATGGAGGAGAAGTTGACATTGAGCTCCTAACCTGCACTTGTTCCATCTTTGTCTTCCTCTATTTGAAGCTTTATTACTAATTTTCTTACTTTTTTTAAAAAAAATGTAAGTTGTGTATCACCCAATGGTAAACAATAACCGATGGTGGCATGTCATTCCCATATCTAATAGTCAAAATCAATATATGGCAATGCTACCAACATAGAGATAGTTGATGACAATTCAACAATCAATGATGATACAATCAATGATGATGCCATGATTGATGAAATACATGATGCAGTACTGCAAGATGATCCCCGCGAGGATGTTCAAGGAAGCGCAAAAGAGGATAACAATATGGTTGCAGATGATGATGAAGAAATTGAGCATAGCAATACATCTGACAGTGGGATAGGCTTATTTGTTTCATTGCCTATTGGTAACATAGACCTAGAGGTAGATAGTCTAGCAAGGGCCAATCTCATTCAAGATGAGATTGATCATTCATTGTAGAATATATAATTAGCTTTGAATGATTGGATGTATATTTGTAATACTCAGAAAGAAGTAAAGTTGGTAATGTATTCAAAAAAATACTAGATGTTAAGATGTTTGGTCATATTTAGGGACTTTATGAGAAATGAAAAATTTGTGCGTTTATTTTCGCATCTATAAGCGCCTTTAAAAATGCGGGTATATAGACGCACTGTATATACTAGCGCGAATAGACGCATTGATACACGCGCTGATAAACGTGCCCGCTATTTCGCATGTACAGTGCGCGTCTATAGGGCCTTTCTTTTGTAGTGCAAAAGACCTAAGGCAAATCAAGGTTACCTTCTTAGCCAAATCCATCTTCAAAATGTTGATAATAGACTAGCAAATGGAGTTCTATTGCTAATTTTCAAGGAAGAGTACAATAAAGACCTTGATCTTTATATAGTCAAGTTTAGCTTATGTAGCAAAAAATATCAAAATTGTAGAGCATTGGTTGGTGATATCCCCTTTCAAAGGCATGACATTTTAGTGGTATGAGAGACAAGTAGCAAGAACTTTTGGCACACAAAGCAACTCAAAAATAGACTTTCTCACCAAATTCAAGCATAAAGTTTTAAAGAGCAAATGTGGGAGTTCATGAATTTAAGTCAGTCCTCTGAAGAGTGGATGGAAGCATATGTCTCTAGAATATAATCCATACTAAAGAGATGGACTAACCCTAACTTGGATGAAGGATAAAAAAGGGAGTTTTTCTTAGAGGTCTACAATTAGAGATTCAAAAGTTCCTAGAATTGAGAAGACCAACTAATCTGCAATTTGTAGTAAAGGTGTAAGACTATGATGAAGTTGAAGTAAGATTGTTTATGATCTCTGAAAGAGGAGTCCTACCTCTTCCAATACTAGAAATTGTGGATCCACCAAATTCAATCGAAGGGAGAGTTCCCCACCACTATCCTCAACTGCATATAGTGTCTCAGTATAATACAATGAATCCACAGTGGCCACATATAGTGCAGCAAATGATGACTCAACCACCATAGCAATGGCCTCAAATAGTTCTCCCAATGGTAAATCCACAACAACAGTGAAACCTTACCAACTAGAATCAACATCCAACAATCCAAACATGAACTTTAATCCAAAATCAAAATAGTGAACTCTCTATATCAACCCAACCAATCTATGCATTGATTATAGAAAATCCCCAAAATCTTAGAACAAGTGCTCTAGGAGGAGAAAATTTAAAGGATTACTTGTCTAACACAATTTTTAAATATTAAGAAGGAGCTCATTGATGTGATTACAAAACTGTTATAGACACTAAAAGTGAATATTTCCAGTGTATCAAACAATGTAGAACTAGGACGAGATATCATGCAATCAATCACTTGATGTAGAAAGTGGCATGAAGTGGGACATTTAGCCCCTAAATATACCCAAAATCCAACCATCCTTGGAGCCTTCTATTTGCATTGCTTGAGAAAGAACCATATTGAGGAAACCTAACCTCTAAAGAATATGCATGATAGAAGAAAGAAAGATGAAGAGACAAGGTTTAACCTACCCGAATCCAAGATGAGAAACTGAAATATTGGCCCAAAGCGCAGAGACTTTGGTCTTAATTTTTTCCCAAGGAAGTTCACGTCCCAAAGTTATAGAGAAAAACAATTTGGTGGTGGACAAAGATCTGAAGTGGAATGTCATAGATGTGGAGAGAAAGGTCATATCTCCCCAAAATATAGCCCAATCAAGGCTAATGCCATAGATAATCTAAAAAAGAATCAAGAATGTGCCTCTAAGTAGAATTGAAAGTATCTACAACAACATGAGCTAAGAATAGAAAACCTATAGTTTGAAAAGAAAATGTTATATCTAAAAAAGCTGTAAAGTTCAAGCTTCCAACACAAATCCACAAAGTATTACATTATAGTATACAGTACTCCAATGCCATAGAAGGATATAGAGAGAGTCCAGGACAAAGGACCAAAGATCCAAGAGATCTGTAACGTGCACGCCTAACAGCTATATAGGCACATTTTTAGCTGTCCATCAAGAAAGAAATCTAAGCGTCACTGCTCGACACTCCCATGGAATGTTCTAGCGGTTTGTCACCTAGGGTTTCCCAAGTCTGCCTTGCAACAAAGCATTCACGAGCTGAACCCACTAGGATCGACCTGAAATTTGGGTTTCTAGTTACCGAGGTCTCCTAACAACATTCTAGTGTTGGATCCTAGATATCCTACTTTACGTAGAGATACCCAGCCGAAAGCAGATCCGTGCCGCACTTAGTTCAAAGAGAATGGAAAACAAGAGGGATGCACCGCTCAACCTCTCTACCCATAAGGCATAGTCCCATCTTGGTTCCCTAAAAGGGCATGAAACGGGTTCTAATCTAATATTACCTAAAGGTCGTACATCTATAGAACCTTGTGAGAAGCCTCCCAGTTCTTTGGGACCATGCTACCGTAGGATAGATCCATCAAGGGTTCCACTCACCGGCTTCTCTCAATGGCCTTCTTTAGTTATATAATTAGGTCATATCACATTTATGTATGACATTTAAAAAATAGCTTCCTTAATTAATCCTTTTAGGAAATAAGGCTCGTTTGTGTAACTTAAAGCACTCACACAAAAACACATCAGAATAGTTCTTTGGAATAAAATTTATATAATCCTTTTAACTGAAATACAAGTCTTGTCCAAAAAAGGACTGATTCCACAATCCGTGAGGATGCGTCTTATTTCTTCCAAGTTTTTTCCCTTGCACTAGTATCACGGCCTCAAGAATCTATCCCAAGTCACATAGATCATTTGAGTTGGACTGGAGAGGCAGGGAATTTACAGCAAGAGTCCCCCTGGCATCCATGCATCCTCCAACATTCAAACTAACCCATGGAGAGACCTCTCGTGGTGGGTTCGGTCCACATTCCTGTCACGGTTATTTGGAACCCCCTTGGCTAGGGTTGGGAGCTAGCTAGGGGTAGCTTGGCATGACCCTTAAAATCAATGTGGTTCATTATTCCAATTTCTATTGTGAGCTTTGGTCATACATTTCTTTCAGAGACATTGAATCTAGGTTTATAAGTACAAACAAACAATGAAGACAAGTGCTCACGACATCTGCCAAGCTCGTGGAGTCCTCAACTTTGACATTGGCATTGCCCTTCTTGATCTTTCCTATCTAGGCATCATTTTCCATTATTTTCTAGGGTATAGAGAATAACCCCTTTTCCAGCTCTCTACTATGTAATAGGGGTGGGAAATTTTTCTATAGTTTTGGATGACAACTTCCCTAAGTTACTAACCTTTGGTTCTCATCCTAAGATCCTAGTCTAGGATTTAATTGATCCATTGGTAACCATTTTCCCATCTTAGAATTCTATCGGGGTTCTAAGTTCATCCTAGGGTTTCCTTTCGTCAAGATAGCGGAAACTTGTGTCTACTCCCCTTGCAAGGCAAATGTAAATTAAGTCTACTTACCATTCCGAAATAGTTGCGAGCATAGAATGTACTTGGTGAATAATCATTCTTCATGTGCATATGTCATTTGAACCTTCTTGTGTCAACTTGAAGATCTATCATTTTTTTTAAAAAAATGATATACCCAAGTGTGTTTTGGGTCCGTTGCGGTTTGCTATTGGGGTAGGGACCAGAGAGCATGTTGACTCTAATTAAAAATATGGATGTAAGGGAAACTTGATCTATTTGCCATTATAACCCTAGTTGAGTCCAATTAAGATTTAGCTTCACTTGTCATGTAAGGTTACATTTACTAGACTGGTCCTTGCAATTAAGTTTAGCATTTGACATGCGCATCTTAAACCTACCTTTTTAGGTGCATTCCCTATTATGTGGTGCAATTGAGGCTATTTATGATGTCCTACAAATCTAGAATGCAAGCCTTCCTCGAGTCGTTGATGCGATGTGAGATCCCCATTCATAAAAATCTTTTCTAGTACATTTATGCAGCTCAAAAGGCATGACCTAATTATTCAAATGTGAGTATACATGAATTCACTATAAATGCGAGTTAATTTACTATGATGGCCTATGGGATGCAATTGACCTATACGGAATATTTATGTACCCCAGCAATCTATGATGCATTTGTGAAAGATCGAACCTAATACTTGACTTAATTTCCACAATAACCCATCGATGCTTAATCTATTCTCGATAACTCATGGTTATTAAACCCTTCTTAGCTACCTTTCAAAATATGCAAGCTACTCAATGCAAGGTATGACTTTTTCCTAATGATATCCATGCTTAAATATTTGATTTCAATTTCTAGACACGGTAGCAATACTTGGTTTTTGAGTGTTGAGTTAGCATTCACACCTCATAAAACGTTCGTGTTGATGGTGGCATCTTTGTCGTCTCGGCTTTTCCAATTACTTGGGAGAGTTTACGTTCTAGGGCCATTTCAAGGCTAGAAGTGATCTTCACTTCTCTTGACAAACTCCTTGATACTGGAATCCCCTGTCCTTTGTCTTGAATTTCATGATCTCTTGTCCCCTTTAAAGGCAATCGATGGGGTGGTTACAGGACTCACGATGGGAAAGAGGGGGTACTTGAGCCTTTATCCACAAGAGGAGTTGTCCTTGGCCTCTTTTCTTTCTCTCTCTCTCTCTCTCTCTCTCACTCTAGATCCTCCTTCCCTCTCTTTCCTTGTCTCTTCCTCTCCTCCACTACCTCTCCTTCTCTCCTTCTCAAACTGGCAACAAGGGGAGAATAAGAATAACAATTTTGCTTGTTGAAAGGAAGAACCGAGGGCGGGGAAGAGGGTTTCCTCCTTCTTATTTAAGGAGAGGGGGGATTTATAAGGGTGAAGTTGGTAAAAATGGGGGTGAGGGAATGCTATAATAGGGGGTCCTTAACTACATAGAACCACCAGCTTTTTTTTCCACCATGCAGCCTTTGAGAGAAGGGATATTGGGGGGGGGGGGTTGGAGGTGGCACATGTGTGTCCCTACCCCCATTGTAATCATCATTTCCCTCACCTATCTCCTTGTCAACTTTACTATAGCTTTGTGATTCCCATCATCTTCTTCTCCTGCTCGACTACATGTTCAGCTCTCTCGCCTCCCTTCTTTATCTTTGTTGTCTCCTCCTCACTCTTGTCGTCTCCTCCTTACTCCCTCTCGCTTCATCACTCAATCGCACAAGCAGGGGGTGAAATTTAGGAAATAATTTATTTTTTAAAGTTAATTAATTAATTTGGATAGAAAAAGGGGGGAGAAATCTGATGGCGACGAAAAAATGAAATAGGGGGATAGAGTCTTCATAACGGCGATGGAGGTTATGGTCTGTGAAAAAAGTGAATTTGTTGCCAAGTAAATAGTGTCGCCAAAGTTTGAGAGCATGAATAACTGCTAATAGCTCCAGGTCATGGGTAGCATTATTCCTTTCATGGGTTTTTAGCTTCCTCGAAGAATACACTATAGGATGACCTTCTTGCATTAGTACACAACCTAGTGCAAGTGAACTAGCATCCGTGACAACTTCAAATTCCTTGCTCAAGTTAGGGATTTTTGAATCGGAAATATCACTAGGCTATGCTTGAGCTGATCAAAACTTGATTGTTTAGTGGGCATCCACGCTATGGCAACCTGCTTCTTCAACAAATTTGTAAGGGGTGGTACAATTAAGGCGTAGACCTCAATGAAGATCCTATACCATTCCATTAATCCAAGAAATCCATGCACTTCTTTAACAGTCGTTGGTGGAGGCTACTCTTCGAAATCCTTGACCTTTGTAGGATCTACATCAATTTCTTCATTTAACACAATAAATCCAAGGTATTCAATCTGCCTCTTGAGGAATGTACACTTTTTCTTCTTAGCATGGAGCTTATGAGTTCTCATGGTCTCAAGGACAATGCAAACTTGGGATTCATGATCCTCCTCTTTCTTGGAATAAACGAAGGTATCATCAAAGAAGACAAGCACAAAATTGTCAAGATATGGTCTAAAAATGTCCTACATAAGCATGTTAAAGGTGACAGAGGCATTAATCAATCCAAAAGACATTACTATGAATTCAAAATGACCATATCTTGTGTTGAATGTTGTCTTAGAAATATCTTCTTCTTTGATGCGGAACTGGTAGTATCCTGACCTCAAATCGATCTTGGAGAATATTTTTTATCCCTGCAATATCAATCAAGTAAACCATCTATCCTTGGGATAGGATATTTATTCTTGATGGTTACTTGGTTCAGGCCTCTATAATCGATGCAAAGGCAAAGTGTACCATCCTTCTTCTTTTGGAAAAATATTGGATCTCCCCAAGGAAAACTGTTGTGCCATATGTACCCTTGGTCCAATAGCTATTTGAGTTGTTCCTTTAACTCAATATCCTCAAGAATGGACATCTTGTAGGTCCTTTTCATGACTGGTTCAACTCCTCGTGTTAACTTAATCTCATGATCCACTTCCCTAGGTGGTGGTAACTCAGTCAAATCTTCTGGGAACACATCCGCATACTCTTTTAGCCATGATGGTCCTTCATTGGTGTCCTTCACCTATTCCGGTTTGTTTAGCTTGATCAGGTAGACATGTAATCCTTTCCTTATTCCTTGAAAAATTGCATTGCCTTAGCTAACTAGATCTTTGATTTACCTGCTTCTACTTATGTTGTAACTAGCTCGTCTTTGGGATTACGAAAGGAGACTTATCCTTTCCCACAATGAATGTGAGCATTGTTGGGGATTATCCAATCCATCCCAAGTAGGCAATCATGGACTCCTAAATTCATTACCCTGAACTTAACAAATGAGGGCTCATTTCCAAGTAGGAATTCCACCTTAGCAATTTGACGAACAATGTAGGTGCAACTACAGTGGCTATCCCTAACCTTCTTGCACAAGCTGGTGAAATAAAAGAGTGAGTGCTACCATAGTCAATCAGGGTTTTGAATTTCTTACCTTGGTAATCCGATGGTGTTTGGATCACTGCGAATTGGTGGTTTGGCCTCCATTTATGGAAAGCGGCATGAACGGATGCCCTCTCAATCTCAGCTTCCATGGACGGGATTTATTCTTCGTTTATTTCCTTAGAGGAGATAGTGGAAGTTTTTGCTCTTCCCATTGCTACACATCCGCGGCCACGAGTAGCTCTAGCTTGGCCCTAAATTTTCCCTTTTGAACTATCTAGGTTCATTACAGTGGAAACATCACATGCTTTGATCACTTGTTTGAGTGGGAACAGAGTCAGTGATTACATTTGCCCTTGGCTTCTTTTGTTGGCCTTGCCTTTGTCCTTGAGCCCTCTTAAATTGAGCTTTCAACATTCTTGGATTCTAGTCTTCGTTATACCAAGGTCTATTATTTATGGGCTTTGACTTCTTGGGCAATAGGTCCTGCTCTTATCAATGCATCTTGCAAATCCAAAGGACACATTGATTCCAAGCGAGTGTTCATTTGTGGGTTAATCCCATCAAAAACTTTGAGACATGGGGCAATGCTCAGGGTTGGAACATATTTCAGCGAGGAGAAAAATATTGAGTACTACGCCTCCAAAGATAGGCCCAATTGTTTCAACTTGAAGAACTCGTTCATCTTCTAAGCTCTGTATGCAGGTGGCATGTATCTTCCTTGCATTGTTTCCTATAGCTTATCCCAAGTTATTGTGCTCTCAGTGACCTCTTGTTCTTTACACAATTGCCTCCACCAGAGCCTAGCTTCTTTGATAAGTTTGAGCTTTGCAATCATGGCCTGATTTATAGGTGTTATTCCTGCCCCAGTGAAGTAATCTTCCATGGATTCAATGCATACTTCAGCATCAGCTTTAACAGACTTCCCTTTCCCATCAAATTCTGGTGGTTTAATATGTTTGAGAAGAAACTTCTTTTCTTGGCCTCCATTGGGCTTAGTGTGGAAACAAGATTCTTGTTCTGAGCTTGGGGTTGTATCTGGTTTTCAATTAAAACCTTCGTGTTAAGATAACATTTACTTTTCCCTACACAACTTCAATCAATGCACAAATTATTTTTCATCAATACTATACAACAAATCAAATGAACATAAAATTCTTATTTATCCATAAAGAAGCATAAGCTTCTAGTACAATTATTTGGGAATAGATGAGGATTGGCTCAGATGATTTTCTTTTCAATAGATACATCAACGCCAAGTAAATAATTTCCTATTGGACTCAGCTATAGGGATAGAATAGTAATATGGTTTGGGGGAATGGATTCTCAAGAAATGGTAAGTCATGGGAAGTTCACGAAGTCCCCGTTTTTGATAGCCATGACGTTCATTTTGCCCCATTACTTTAATTCTGTCAAGTGGCAACACTTTGACAACCTCGTCATAGATATAGCGATTTTTTTCTACTTGCCATCATCTGAGTTGTAGGATCAAATTTACATGAGCCTCATGCAAGTTGAATAATTTGATGACCTTCAAGTCCTCCAACCATTTTAGCCTCTTCAGATTGTTTTGAAGATTGGCAAGTCAGTTGGAATCTATATAGCAATATCCCGTGCTCCAAGTGCAATGCCTTTCCACATAAAACCATGAGGGGTTGTAGATTTGATCCATGGTCCCCATGATGTTAGATCATGGGAAATAACCTAAAGATTTCAGAGCCATCTTGAACATGATGTGAAATATGAGGAACCTGCTCCATGTCTTGTAGGTTTGGAAGCAACAACAATCCACAAGTGAGTGAAAGAAAACAAATTATATCTTAGTGAAAACATCACTTCACTCATCCGGATTTATTTATTCCTATCTAGATTGTTTTATTCATTGGTTTGCTCTAATTATACCAATTGTAATGTGTTTGCCTAACAACTATACAAGCATGTTTTTAGTGGTCCATTGAGAAACGAATCTAAGCATCGACGCCTGGCACTCCCATGGAATATACCGGGGTTTTGTCACCTAAGGTTTCCTGAGTCCATCTCGCAATGGAACGTTCATGGCCAACGAACCCACTAGGATCGACCTGAAATTTAGGTTTTTAGTTACTAAGGTATCCTAACAGCATTCTAGCATCAGATCCTAGACATCCTACTTTATGCAGAGATACCCAACCCGAAGCAGATCCGTGCCTCACTTGGTTCAAAGAGAATGGGAAACGAGAGGGACACACCACCAAACCTCTCTACCCATAAGGCATAGTCCCATTCAGCTGTCCTAAAATGACATGAATCCAGTTCTACTCTAATATTACCTAAAACTCGTACATCTATAGAAGAAGCCTCCCAGTTCTCAACCACCCTACCGTAGGATGGATCCCTCATAGGTTCTGCCCACTCGCTTGCCTCAATGATGCTTTTCAGTTATCTAATTAGGTCCTATCACATTTATATATGACATTTAAAAAACAACTTTCTTAATTAAGCCTTTTAGGAAACAGGCTTTGTTTACATAACTTATAGCACTGACACAAAAAAAGTTCAGTCAAGTTCTTTGGAAGTAAACTTTATATTATCCTTTTAAGTGAAATAAAAGTCTTGTCCAAAAAGGACGGATTATGCAATCCATGAGGATGTGTCTTATTTCTTCCAAGTTTCCACCCTTGCACTAGTATCAAGGCCTCGAGAATCTATCATGAATCATATAGATCGTTTGAGTAGGACCCGAAGAGGCAGGGAATTTACAACCAAAGCCCCTTGGCATGCAAGCCTCCTCCTACATTCAAACTAGCCCAGAGAGAGACCTTCCGTGGCGGTTTTATTTCACGTTCCCATCACGGTTATTTGGAATCCCCGTGGCTAGGGTTGTGGGCCAATTGGGTGTAGCTTGGCACTCCCTCCTTGAATTCAACTTGATTCATTATTCAAATTTCAGTTGTGACCTTGGGTCATGCATTCCTTTCATAGACATTGAATCTAGATTTACAAGTACAACAAACAATGAAGGAGAGTGCTCATGACATTTGTCAAGGTGGTAGAGTCCTCATCTTTGACGCTGGTGTCGCCCTTCTTGGGCTTTCCTGCCTATGCATCATTTTCCATTATTTTAAGAGGGATAGAGAATTGTAATATTCCCCCCATGCCTCCCCCATGAGAACCCCCCCTTTTTCCTTAATTTTTTTAATAAAAAATTTTACCTCTCCCTCTCTCTCCCCGCCGACAACATGTCGGGGAGAGAGAAAAGAGGAAGGATGCAATTCGTCCACGAAGGGAGTTCCCTTAGGAGAGGGAAACACTGCTAGTTGCAGGGAATTTCAGCACACCCTCCACCTACCCAAGTCCCGATTGGGATGGCTCCGAAACGCCACACAAGAGGAGCACATGCGGGAGTAAGAGGGGCACATGTAGGAGTCCCCACCCGAAGCATGAAAGTCGATAATACCCCTCCTGTGGAAGTTCAGGTTCCATCAAACTCACCTTCTTCATTTTCGCATGATATGGGTACAATAAGTATAAACTCGCATAGGGTAGTCTTAATCATATTGAAAATTTACTATGCTTGAACGCTTTGTTTTAAAAAGATCATAGGAATGTTTGGGAAAGTTTTAAATCACATCACATGGTACTTATAATTCCCGCACCCTCTATGTGAAAGGTTGTGTATTTAGAAATAGTTTGATGGCACGAGTATTGATGGTTGTAGGGAAGTAAACCCCTCCCTATTTAGCTAAATCACATAGACTACATCTACATTGGTAGATCTCACTTTAAAAAAATAAATAAATAAATAAAATTGAAAGGGACTTTCTACCTCCCCCTTCTATGTGGATAGATATGAAATGAATCCCCCCATATAAACTTAATTACTAGGCTTGAGATAAGCCTTTGATTTTATGAATGTAAAGGATGTTTGTTTGTCGTGGGAAGAGGAGTGCAATCCCAAGTTAAATATGAGAGAGAAGTTTGGAACCAAAAAGTGAGGGATAAAGACTTGAATTGGTAGATAAAAGAATGAATTTTTTATGATGATGATTCTTATGCATGTATGGAACCCATGGACTAATAATGATGGCTCCACCAATTAAACCTCTACTCTAATATCAATGTTGTTCAATAGATCCTTAAACCAAAAATTGCCGACCCAATTGCGCAAATTAAAATTGCACACAAGAGGAGAATAGAGAGGAGAGAGAGGAGAGGAGAAGAATGAAGTAGTAGGCTAGTTGTTTTTCACACTAAATGAGGAGAAGAAGACCTACGAGGAGTCAATAACTAATTGAAGGGAGTTCATCTCTTCTGGGTACATAAGCAACATGTATGCTCTCATATGATCTCTATTCTTCCTTACCCATATTTTTTTGGGAATATCTTGAAAGCACACTTTTTTGTGGTTCTTCTCACCATGTAGGCCTCTCGACTTGAAAGAGACTCCTTAATCAAGTAGGACACTATGGATTGTTTGCCCTTAGCTTAGAGTACTTGAGATCTTGAACTACCTACAAACCCTAACCCAAATAAAAAGGGGAAACAAGCAACCTAGCTTGCCAAGCCCTCGGAATCTCTCCAATTCATGAATGATCCAGGATTGAATGCTTGGAGTATTCGGGAAGAAGGAATCACACCTTAGCAATTGGTCGTACGAACGACCTCTAAAATGATCGTGATTGTACACTTAGGTACATTGTTTGAACTTCTTTGCTCAAGGAACTAATTCAAGGCCAAACACTTAATGCTTCAAGTTAATAGCCTAGAGGGAGAGGAAGGTTCAGTTACCTTCGACTGCCCACCTCGCCCTATCCAAGGGGGTTGTTAGCCGCGTCAGGTACATGGACTGAACCCACCGCGAGAGGTCTCTCCGTGGGTGCTGCTTGAAGCGGGAGGATGCTTAGGTGCCAGGGGAGGATCTGGCCGTAAATTCCTTGCCTCTGGATCCCGCACAAGAGGCCGATGTGACTTGAGATGGGATCTCGAGGCCCGTGTACTAATCTATGGGCGAAACTTGGAGTAGCAATCCTGATGATTGCTGGGATAGGCTTTGGGCAAGATATTTGATGTATTCCAAGACTATGAAAAATAAAGATCAGATATTTGAAAAATGAACTTGCTTGACATTGTTTTTTTAATGTTAGTGCCTAAGTTGTGTGAAGGAACCTGTGTTTAAATTGATTAATTAAGGAAGTTGCTTTTGCATGTCAAACATAATGTGCTAGGTAATTAGATAACTAAGCAAACCGAGGAAAGTGCGGTGGACGTGACTTGGGTCCGTCCTATAGAAGGGTGGTCATGGTTAGCTGGGAAGTTTTCTCAAAAGACGTGATAACGATGCTGTGAAGACCTAGAGTCAGTTGAGTCAGAATCCTGATTTATGATGTTTTAGGGGAGCGGAATGGGACTATGCCTTATGGCTAGAGACGTTTCCCATTCTCCATGAACCAAGTGCAGCATAAATCTGCTTCGACTCTGTTGTTCCTACTTGAAGTGGGTCATCTAGAGCTAAACGTTGGCTCCTTCCTAGAGACTTGGCTCATAGAAAAGAAACCCTAACTTCAGGTCGGTCCTAAGTAGGGACGGCCGGATACTTCTGCTTTGGGGCAGACTTGGTAAGACCTAGATCACAAACTCTGTG
The DNA here is from genome assembly GCF_053477565.2 of Lygodium microphyllum. Classification (NCBI taxonomy): domain Eukaryota; kingdom Viridiplantae; phylum Streptophyta; class Polypodiopsida; order Schizaeales; family Lygodiaceae; genus Lygodium; species Lygodium microphyllum. The sequence goes on along the minus strand of NC_141157.1, from coordinate 27,005,911 downwards.
GCATTCCTTGTGAGTACCAGGTGATGCTTTCTAGACTCCCCTCCCGATGGGCTACTAAGACATGTCCCACAAGTGGTCAAGTAGATACATTACAATTGGTATCAGAGTGAACCAAAGAGATCTAAAGATTACAAGGGAACTTAATGGAGGAAAATAAAGGAAACAAGGGGATATATAGGGGAAGGTGAGTAGAATAGAGCAGTGTTTTCTGTTGAAAACATTTCTGTACTCACTTATGGATGCTAGGTTGGAGAGTCAAGAAGCATGGAGCAAGTTCTTGGTGCTCAAGGTCATCTTCATGACTGCAATGCATGCTTCGAATTATTGTCAGAGGCTTAGCATGATGAATATTCTGGATCACATCTATAATCCTTCACCCTTGTATGCGGACCGGAGATGGACGGGAGACTTAGGAATATATTACATAGCAGCCCACCGACTCGAGTACCTTCAAACCAACTTGAAGAGAATCAAGTGGATGGAGGACTTAAAGATCGTGAAGCTGTTTATCTTTGTCAAAGCTCGCGTAAACGCAACTTTGCATGTTAGCGGTCAGCAAGTCAAGCAGAACAAGTATGTCTATGAAGAAGTGACCCATGTGATCTCTGCCGACAAAATCAAAGTGTTAGGACGCTATGAGAAGAACGGGTATCAAAGGAAGGGATACCCAAAGCTTCCTATGACTTACTGCTTCTTGAAAATCCATGACTCCACTCCATATTATTATTCCGTCCTTGTAGCCGATTGTAACACAATCCTATTTTCCCCAAACTGATGTATCAATCAGCCTACCCTACTTATCCAAATAAATGTACTCAAAGGATTATACCCTCATGAATAAATAATATTTTTTACAATTGTCTATCTTGATCATAAATGTTAACTAAGGTGTTAAGTGATTAAATCACTTAGCTAAAAAGTTGTGCTAGTCATATTAACGTAATATTATGACAACGTATGATAAGATGTTAACATAAAGAATCTTATTGTTTAGATGCAACCCCAAGTGCAGGTTTCAAATCTGACTCCTACACTAAGTCTAGTTGTGGCTCAAGAGAAGAAATTCCTTCTCAAACAAATAAAGCCACCGGAGTTTGATGGGAAGGGAAGGATTGTTCAAGTCGACGTCGAGATCTGGATTGAGTCCATGGAGAACTCTATTGAGGCAATAGGAACTACACCTACTAAGCAAGCCATGCTCGCCAAACTTAAGCTTGCAGGCGAAGCGAGACTTTTGTGGAAACAATGGTGCAGATACCAAGTGATCTCGGAGGGGATAGTCACTTGGGATAAGCTTAAGGAAGCTGTGCGAGGGAGGTATCTACCACCTGCCTACTGCACACAAAAGATTAATGAATTCTATGACTTGAAGCAGCTAAGATTATCCCTTGAAGCATATTATTCGAAGTTCGTTTCACTCCTAAAGTATACACCCCCAATGGATATGACACAGCAGGTGTTGAAATTCTGTATAGGGTTGAATCCACCCATAAACACTCTACTGGAATCAATGCACCCAACGGACCTACAAGACGCACTCATTTGAGCTGCTTCAATAATACAGGAGGTGCAAACCAAACCAAGGAACAACAGGATTTGGCCTTACAAAGATCAAAATAAGGGCATGTCTAAGGCTCAGACTAACACAGCACAGGGTTAGAATCAGGGCAAAGAAAAAAAGCTAGGGTCAATGCTGTCAACAGCTTTGTCTAACACAATTTTTAAATATTAAGAAGGGGCTCATTGATGTGATTGCAAAACTATTATAGACACTAAAAGTGAATATTTCCAATGTATCAAACAATATAGAACTAGGAAGAGATATCATACAATCAATCACTTGATGTAGAAAGTGGCATGAAGTGAGACATTTAGCCCCTAAATATACCCAAAATCCAACCATCCTTGTAGCCTTCTATCTGCATTGCTTGAGAAAGAACCATATTGAGGAAACCTGATCTCTAAAGAAGATGCATGATAGAAGAAAGAAAGATAGAGAGACAAGGTTTAACCTACTCGAATACAAGATGAGAAACCAAAACATTGGCCCAAAGCGCAGAGACTTTGGTCTTAATTTTTTCCCAAGGAAGTTCACGTCCCAAAGTTATAGAGAAAAACAATTTGGTGGTGGACAAAGATCTGGAGTGGAATGTCATAGATGTGGAGAGAAAGGTCATATCTCCCCAAAATATAGCCCAATCAAGGCTAATGCCATAGATAATCTAAAAAAGAATCAAGAATGTGCCTCTAAGTAGAATTGAAAGTATCTACAACAACATGAGCTAAGAATAGAAAACCTATAGTTTGAAAAGAAAATGTTATATCTACAAAAGCTGTAAAGTTCAAGCTTCCAACACAAATCCACAAAGTATTACATTATAGTATACAGTACTCCAATGCCGTAGAAGGATATAGAGAGAGTCCAAGACAAAGGACCAAAGATCCAAGAGATCTGTAACGTGCACGCCTAACAGCTATATAGGCACATTTTTAGCTGTCCATCAAGAAAAAAAATTAAGCATCGCCGCCTGGCGATCCCATGGAATGTTTCAACGGTTTGTCGCCTAGGGTTTCCCAAGCCTGCCTTGCAACGAAACATTCATGGCTGAACCCACTAGGATCGACCTAAAATCTGGGTTTCTAGTTATGGAGGTCTCCTAACAGCATTCTAGTGTTGGATCCTAGATATCCTACTTTACGTAGAGATAACCAGCCCGAAAACAGATCTGTGCCACACTTAGTTCAAAGAGAATGGAAAACAAGAGGGATGCACCGCTCAACCTATCTATCCATAAGGCATAGTTCCATTCCGATTCCCTAAAACGGCATGAACCGGGTTCTAATCTAATATTACCTAAATGTCATATATCTATAGAACCTTGTGAGAAGCCTCCCAAATCTTTGGGACCACGCTACCGTAGGACGAATCCGTTTAGGGTTCCACTTTTACCGGCTTCTCTTAATGGCATTCTTTAGTTATATAATTAGGGCATATCACATTTATGTATGGCATTAAAAAAATAGCTTCCTTAATTAATCCTTTTAGGAAACAAGGTTTTTTTGTGTAACTTATAGCACTGACACAAAAATAGTTCAGAATAGTTCTTTGGAAGTAAACTTTATATAATCCTTTTAATTGAAATACAAGTCTTGTCCAAAAAAGGACCGATTCCACAATCCGTGAATGCATCTTATTTCTTCCAAGTTTACGCCCTTGCACTAGTATCGCGGCCTCAAGAATCTATCCCAAGTCATATAGATCGTTTGAGTAGGACTGGAGAGGTAGGGAATTTACAGCAAGAGTCCCCCTGGCATCCAAGCATCCTCCTACATTCAAAGTAACCCATGGAGAGACATCTCATGGTGGGTTTGGTCCACATTCTTGTCACGGTTATTTGGAACCCCCTTGGCTAGGGTTGGCGGCCAACTAGGGGTAGCTTGGCTTGCCCCCTTAAATTCAACGTGGTTCATTATTCCAATTTCTGTTGTGAGCTTGGGTCATACATTTATTTCACAGACATTGAATCTAGGTTTACAAGTACAAACAAACAATGAAGACGAGTGCTCATGACATCTGCCAAGCTGGTGGAGTCCTCATCTTTGACATTGGCATTTCCCTTCTTGGTCTTTCCTATCTAAGCATCATTTTCCATTATTTTCTAGGGTATAGAGAATAACCCCTTTTCCACCTCTCTACTATGTAATAGGGGTGGGTAATTTTGCTATAGTTTTGGATGACAACTTTCCTAAGTTACTAACCTTTGGTTCTCATCCTAAGATCCCAATCTAGGATTTAATTGATCCATTGGTAACCATTTTCCCATCTTACAATTCACCGGGGATCTAAGTTCAGCCTAGGGTTTCCTTCCGTCAAGATAGCAAAAACTTGTGTCTACTCCCCTTGCAAGGCAAACGTAAATTAAGTCAACTTCAAGATCTATCATTTTTTTTTAAAAATGATATACCCAAGAGTGTTTGGGTCCATTGCGGTTCACTATTGGGGTAGGGACTAGAGAGCATGTTGAGTCTAATTAAAAATATAGACATAAGGGAAACTTGATCTATTTGCGATTAGAACCCTATTTGAGTCCAATTAAGATTTAGCTTCACTTGTCATGTAAGGTTTCATTTACTAGACTGGCCCTTGCAGTTAAGTTTAGAACTTGACATGCGCATCTTAAACCTACCTTTTTAGGTGCATTCCCTATTATGTGGTGCAATTGAGGCTATTTATGATGTCCTACAAATCTAGAATGCAAGCATTCCTCGAGTTGTTGATGCAATGCGAAATCCCCATTCATAAAAATCTCTTCTAGTGCATTTATGCAACTCAAAAGGCATGACCTAATTATTCAAATGTGAGTATACATGCATTCACTGTAAATGTGAGATAACTTACTATGATGGCCTATGGGATGAAATTGACCTATACGGAATATTTATGCACCCCAGCAATCTATGATGTATTTGTGAAAGATCGAACCTAATACTTGACTTAATTTCCGTAATAACCCATAGATGCTTAATCCATTCTCAATAACTCATGGTTATTAAACCCTTCTCAACTACCTTTCAAAATATGCAAGCTACTTGATGCAAGGTATGACATTTTCCTAATGATTCCCATGCTTAAATATTTGATTTCAATTTCTAGACACGGTAGCAATACTTGGTTTTTGAGTGTCGAGTTAGCGTTCACACCTCATGAAAAATTCATGTTGATGGTGGTGTCTTTGCTCGATCCTTCTCTGGACAAACTCCTTGATACTGGAATCCCCTATCCTTTGTCTTGAATTTCACGATCTCTTGTCCCCTTTAAAGGCTATCAATGGGGTGGTTATGGGACTCACGATGGCAAAGAGAGGGTACTTGAGCCTTTATCCACAAGAGTTGTCCTTGGCCTCTTCTCTCTCTCTCTCTCTCTCTCTCTCTCTCTCTCTCTCTCTCTCTCTCTCTCTCTCTCTCTCTCTCTCTCTCTCTCTCTCTCTCTCTCTCTCTCTCTTACTCTAGATTCTCCTTCCCTCTCTTTCCTTCTCTCTTCCTCTCCTCCACTACCTCTCCCTCTCCTCCTCTCCTTCTCAAACTGGCAGCAAGGGGAGAAGAAGAATAACAATTTTGCTTGTTGAAAGGAATAACCGGGGGGGGGGGGGGGGGGGGGGATTAAGGGGGAAGGGTGACAATAGTAAGGGAAAAAGAAGAGGGTTTCCTCCTTCCTGTTTAAGGAAAGGGGGGATTTATAAGGGTGAAGTTGGTAAAAATGGGGGTGAGGGAATGCTATAATAGGGGGTCCTTAACTACATAGAACCACCAGCTTTTTTTTCCACCATGCGCCCTATTGAGAGAAGGGATATTGGAGCGGGGGGGTTTGGAGGTGGCACATGTGTGCACCTCCCCCCATTGTAATCATCATTTCCCTCATCTATCCCCTTGTCAACTTCACTATAGCTTTGCCATTCCCATCATCTTCTTCTCCTAGTCGACTACATGTTCAGCTCCCTCACCTCCCTTCTTTACCTTTGTTGTCTCCTCCTTACTCTTGTCATCTCCTCCTTACTCCCTCTCCCTTCGTCACTCAATGGCGCTAGCAGGGGCTGCATTTAGGAAATAATTTCTTTTTAAAAATTAATTCATTAATTTGGATAGAAAAAGGGGGGAGGAATCTGACAGCGATAAAAAAATGAAATAGGGGGAGGGAGTCTTCATAACGGCGATGGAGGTTATGTTCTATGAACAAAGTGAATTTGTTGCCAAGTAAATAGTTTCGCCAAAGTTTGAGAGCATGAATAACTGCTAATAGCTCCAGGTCATGGGTAGCATAATTCCTTTCATGGGTTCTTAGCTTCCTCGAAGAATACACTATAGGATGACCTTCTTGCATTAGTACAAAACCTAGTGCAAGTGAACTAGAATAATTCTTGTCATGGGTTTTTGGCTTCCTCGAAGAATACACTATAGGATGACCTTCTTGCATTAGTACACAACCTAGTGCAAGTGAGCTAGCATCCCTGAAAACTTCAAATTCCTTGCTCAAGTTAGGGATTTTTGAATCGGCAATATCACGAAGCTATGCTTGAGCTAATCAAAACTTGATTGTTTAGTGGGCATCCACGCTATGGCAACCTGCTTCTTCAACAAATTTGTAAGGGGTGTTGCGATTAAGGCGTATTCCTTAATGAAGATCCTATACCAACTTGTTAATCCAAGAAAGCCATGCACTTCTTTAATAGTGGTTGGTGGAGACTACATAGATTCCTTCATTTGACACAATAAATACAAGGTATTCAATCTACCTCTTGAGGAATGCACACTTTTTCTTCTTAGCATGAAGCTTATGAGTTCTCATGGTCTCAAGGACGATGCAAACTTGGGATTCATGATCCTCCTCTTTCTTGGAATAAAAGAAGGTATCATCAAAGAAGACAAGCACAAAATCGTCAAGATATTGTCTAAAAATGTCCTACATAAGCATGTTAAAGGTGGCAGGGGCATTAATCAATCTGAAAGACATTACTGTGAATTCAAAATGACATATCTTGTGTTGAATGTTGTCTTAGGAATATCTTCTTCTTTGACGCGGATCTGGTAGTATCCTGACCTCAAATCGATCTTGGAGAATATTTTTTCTCCCTGCAATATCAATCAAGTAACTTGTCTATCCTTGGGATAGGATATTTATTCTTGATGATTACTTGGTACATGCCTCTATAATCAATGCAAAGGCAAAGTGTACCATCCTTGTTCTTTTGGAAAAAGACTCAATCTCCCCAAGGAGAACTGTTGTGCCGTATGTACCCTTGGTCCAATAGCTATTTGAGTTGTTCCTTTAACTCAATATCCTCAAGAATGGACATCTTGTAGGGCCTTTACATGACTGATTCAACTCCTCACGTTACCTTAATCTCATGATCCACTTCCCTAGGTGGTGGTAACTCAGTCAAATCTTTTGGAAACACATCCGCATAATCTTTTAGCCATGACGGTTCTTCATTGGTATCCTCTATCTATTCCGGTTTGTTTAGCTTGATCAGGTAGACAGGTAATCCTTTCCTTATTCCTTGAGAAATCTGGATTGCCTTAGCTAACTAGATCTTTGGTTTACCTACTTCTTCTTGTGTTGTAGCTAGCTCGCCTTTAGGATTACGAAAGGAGACTTACCCTTTCCCACGATGAATGTGAGCATTGTTGGGGATTAGCCAATCCATCCCAAGTAGGCACTCATGGACTCCTAAATTCATTACCCTGAACTTAACAAATGAGGGCTCATTTCCGAGTAGGAATTCCACCTTAGTAGTTGGACAAGCAAAGTAGGTGCAGCTACAGTTGCTATCCCTAATCTTCTTGCATAAGTTGGTGAAATAAAAGAGTGAGTGCTGCCATAGTCAATCAAGGTTTTGAATTTCTTACCTTGGTAATCCGATGGTGTTTGGATCACTGCGAATTGGCGGTTTGGCCTCCTTTTATGGAGAGCGGCATGAACAGATGCCCTCTAAATCTCAGCTTCCATGGATGGGATTTATTCTTCGTTGATTTCCTTATAGGAGATAGTGGAAGTTTTTGCTCTTCCCATTGCTACACATCCGTGGCCACGGGTAGCTCTAGCTTGGCCACTGAATTTTCTCTTTTGAACTATCTAGGTTCATTACAGTGGAAACATCACATGCTTTGATCACTCATTTGAGTGGGAACAAAGTCAGTGATTACATTTTCCCTTGGCTTCTTTCATTGGCCTTGACTTTGTCCTTGAGCCCTCTTAAATTGAGCTTTCAACATTCCTGGGTTCTGGTCTTCGTAATACCAGGGTCTATTATTTCTAGGCTTTGACTTGACTTCTTGGGCAATAGGTCTTGCTTTTATCAATGCATCTTGCAAATCCAAAGGACGCATTGATTCCAAGCAAGTGTTCATTAGTGGGTTAATCCCATAAAAAACTTTGAGATGTTAGGGAATGCTCATGGTTAGAATGTATTTCAATGCCGAGGAGACAAATCTCGAGTACTACACCTCCAGAGATAGGCTCAATTGTTTCAACTTGAAGAACTCATTCATCTTCTGAGTTTTGTATGCAGGTGGCATGTATCTTCCCTGCATTCTTTCCTTTAGCTTATCCCAAGTTATTGTGCTCTATGTGACCTCTTGGTCTTTACACAATTGCTTCCACCAGAGCCTAGCTTCTCTGATAAGTTTAAGCTTTCCAATCATGGCCTGATTTATAGGTGTTATTCCTACCCCAGTGAAGTAATATTCCATGGATTCAATCCATACTTCGGCACTTGGGGGGGGGGGGGGGGTCACTCATGAATATATGTGTATATAACATGAGTTTAAAATAAGGGGTTTTTAAAACACCATTTTTATACATTTTTTACATATAGAAGGGTGTCATATAAAAAGGGCTTACTTATAGATTGAATAGAAAAGGGTTGTGTTTTATTTAAGAAAAATTCATAGATTAGGATATTTATAAATAGGCCATGAATGCACGTTATATAGAGGCTATATATATAGTGAACCCCCCGAGCTTTAGCATCAGCTTCAACAAACTTCCCTTTCCTATCAAATTTTGGTGGTTTAATATGTTTGAGAAGAAACTTCTTCTATTGGGCCTCCGCTAGGCTTAGTGTGGAAACAAGATTCTCGTTCTGAGCTTGGGGTTGTATCTGGTTTTCAATTAAAACCTTCTTGTTAAGATAACATTTACTTTTCCCTACACAACTTCAATCAATGCGCAAATTATTTATCATCAATACTATACAACAAATCAAATGAACATAAAATTCTTATTTATCCATAAAGAAGCATAAACTTCAAGTACAATTATTTGGGAATAGATAAGGATTGGCTGGGATGATTTTCTTTTCAATAGATACATCAACGCGAGGTTAATAATTCCCTATTGGAATTAGCTATAGGGATAGAATAGTAATATGGTTTGGGGGAATGGATTCTCAAGAAACGGTAAGTCATGGGAAGTTCAGGAAGTCCCCATTTTTGATAGCCATGACATTCATTTCACCCCATTACTTTAATTCTATCAGGTGACAAGACTTTGACAACCTCGTCATAGATATAGCGATTTTGTTCTACTTGCCATCATCTGATTTGTAGGATCAAATTTACATGAGCCTCATGCAAGATGAATAATTTGATGATCTTCAAGTCCTCCAACCATTTTAGCCTCTTTAGGTTGTTTTGAAGATAGGCGAGTCAGTTGGCATCTATATAGCAATATCCCATGCTCCAAGTCCAATGCCTTTCCACATACAACCATGAGGGGTTGTAGATTTGATCTAAGATCCCTATCATGTTAGATCATGGGTGATAACTTAAAGAGTTTAGAGCCATCTTGAACATGATGTGAAATATGAGGAACCTACTTCATGTCTCGTAGGTCTGGAAGTAGTAACAATCCACAAGTGAGTGAAAGAAAACAAATTATATCCTAGTAAAAACATCACTTCACTCATCCGGATTTATTCCTATCTGGATTGTTTTACTCATTGGTTTGCTTTGATATACGAACTGTAATGTGCCTGTTTAACAACTATACATGCATATTTTTAGTGGTCCATCAAGAAACGAATATAAACATTGACGACTAGCACTCCCATGGAATGTACGGAGGTTTTGTCGCCTAAGGTTTTCTGAGTCCATCTCTCAATGGAACGTTCATGGCCAACGAACCCACTAGGATCGACTTGAAATTTAGGTTTTTAGTTACTGAGGTCTCCTAACAACATTCTAGCATCGAATCCTAGACATCTTGCTTTATGCAGAGATACCCAACCCACAGCAGATCTGTGTCGCACTTGGTTCAAAGAGAACGGGAAACGAAAGGGATACACGGCCCAACCTCTCTGCCCATAAGGCATACTCCCATTCGGCTCTTCTAAAATGACATGAATCGGGTTCTGCTCTAATATTACCTAAAAGTCGTACATCTATAGAACCTTTTGAAAAGCCTCCCAGTTCTCAACCATCCTACCGTAGGACGGACCCCTCATAGGTTCCGCCCACCCACTTCCCTCAATGATGTTTTTCAGTTATCTAATTAGATCGTATCACATTTATGTATAACATTTAAAAAACAACTTTCTTAATTAAGACTTTTAGAAAACAGGGTTCGTTTGTATAACTTATAGCACTGACACAAAAAAAGTTCAGACAAGTTCTTTGAAAGTAAACTTTATATTATCCTTTTAAGTGAAATACAAGTCTTGTCCAAAAAGGACGGATTATGCAATCCATGAGGATGTGTCTTATTTGTTCCAAGTTTCCACCCTTGCACTAGTATCAAGGCCTCGAGAATCTATCCTGAGTCATGTAGATCGTTTGAGTAGGACCCAGAGAGAAAGGGAGTTTACAACTAAAGCCCCCTGGCATGCAAGCGTCCTCCTACATTCAAACCAACCCACAGAGAGACCTCCCGTGGCGGTTTTGGTCCACGTTCCCATAACCGCTATTCGGAATCCCCTTGGCTAGGGTTGGCAGTCGGTTGGGGGTAGCTTGGCACGCCCTCCCTGAATTCAGCATGATTCATTATTCAAATTTCAATTGTGACCTTGGGTCATATGTTCCTTTCATAGACATTGAATCTAGATTTACAAGTACAAAAAAACAATGAAGGCGAGTGCTCATGACATTTTCCAAGGTGGTAGAGTCCTCATCTTTGACACTCGTGTCGCCCTTCTTGGTCTTTCCTGCCTATGCATCATTTTCCATTATTTTATGAGGGATAGAGAATTGTAATATTCCCCCCTGCCTCCCCCATGAGAACCCCCCCTTTTTCCTTAAATTTTTTAAAAAAAAATTATCTCTCCCTCTCTCTCTCCCCACCGACAACATGTCAGGGAGAGAGAGAGAGAGGGAGTAAAGAGAGAGAAAGGGGGCATGCACCCCCAGGTGGAGGGGTGGTGGCCGTTAAACGGCCGTCTCCCCCCCTCCCCATAAACCACCTTCTCCCCCCTCTATAAAAGGGGAGCCCCCCCTCCCTCCTCGACAGACACAGCGCCCCCCCCCCCCCCCCCCCCCCGGTGGTCTGAAGTAACGCCGCCACCCTCCTTCGCCTGACAACAACCTCCCCTTGCCCCGCTTGAAATCACCATCATCATCATCTTCATCTTCTTCCCTAGACGCTGATCCCCCTATTAGAAGACACGAAATAAAAGAAAAAAAAGCTTCCAAGAAGCTTCCAAAAAAAAAGCTTCCTAGGGGGTGTTTCACCCGCAGTCCACGGAAGGACGCAATTGGTCTGCGAAGGGAGTTCCCTTGTGGGAGGGAAGGACTGCTAGTTGTAGGGAATTTTAGCACACCCTCCACTTGCCCAAGCCCCGATTGCGATGGCCCCAAAATGCCACACGAGAGGAGCACACGCGGGAGTAAGAGGGGCACATGTAGGAGTCCCCACCCGAAGCACGAAAGCCAATAATACCCCTCCTGTGAAAGTTCAAGTTCCATCAAGTTCACCTTCTTCATTTCCGCATGATATGGGTACAATAAGTATAAACTTGCATAGGGTAGTCTTAATCATATTGAAAATTTACTACGATTGAACGCTTTGTTTTAAAAAGATCATAGGAATGCTCGAGAAAGTTTTAAATCACATCACACGGTACTTATAATTCCCGCACCCTCTATGTGAAAGGTTGTGTATCTAGAAATAGTTTCATCACACGAGTATTGATGGTTGTAGGGAAGGGTTTGAAAATGATAAACCCCTCCCTATTTGGCTAAATCACATAGAGTACATCTACATTGGTAGATCTCACTTTAAAAAAATAAAATTGAAAGGGACTTTATACCTCCCCCTTCTATGTGGATAGATATGAAATGAATCCCCCCATATAAACTTGATTACTAGGCTTGAGATAAGCCTTTGATTTTATGAATATAAAGGATGTTTGTTTGTCGTGGGAAGAGGAGTGCAATCCCAAGTTAAATATGAGAAAGAAGTTTGGAACCACAAAGTGAGGGATAAAGACTTGAATTGGTAGATAAAAGAAGGAATTTTTGATGATGATGATTCTTATGCATGTATGGAACCCATGCACTAATAATGATGAATCCACCAATTAAAGCTCTACTCTAATATCAATGTTGCTGAATAGATCCTTAAACCATGAATTGACGACCCAATTGCACAAATTAAAATTGCACACAAGAGGAGAATAGAGAGGAGAGAGAGGAGAGGAGAAAAGTGAAGTAGTAGGCTAGTTGTTGTTCACACTGAAGGAGGAAAATAAGACCTAGGAGGAGTCAATAACTAATTGAAGGGAGTTCATCTCTTCTGGGTACACAACCAACATGTATGCTCTCATATGATCTCTATTCTTCCTTACCCATATTTGTTTGGGACTATCTTGTAGGCACACTTTTTTGCGGTTGTTCTCACCATGTAGGCCTCTGGACTTGAAAGAGACTCCTCAATCAAGTCATACACTATGGATTGTTTGCCCTTAGCTTAAATTACTTGACATCTTGAACTACCTACAAACCCTAACCCAAAGAGAAACAGGAAACAAGCAACCTGGCTTGCTAAGCCCTTGAAATCTCTCCAAGTCGGGAATGATCCAAGATCGAATGCTAGGAGTATTTGGGAAGAAGGAATCATACCTTAGTAGTTGGTTGTACGAAGGACCTCTAAAATGATCGTGATTGTACACTTAGGTACATTGTTTGAACTTCTTTGCTCAAGGAACTAATTCAAGGCCAAACACTTAATGCTTCAAGTTAATAGCCTGGAGGGAGAGGCATGTTTACTTACCTTGGACTGTACGCATGGCCCTATCTAAGGGGGTTGTTAGCCACACTGGATACATGGACCAAACCCGCCGCGAGAGGTCTTTCCATGGGTGCTTCTTGGAGCGAGAGGACGCTTGGGTGCTAGGGGAGGATCTGGCTGTAAATTTCTTGCCTTTGGATCCCGCATAAGAGACCGACGTGACTCGAGATGGGATCTCGAGGCTCGTGTACTAGTCTACAGGTGAAACTTGGAGTAGGAATCCTAATGATTGCTGGGATAGCCTTCGAGCAAGACATTTATTGTATTCCAAGATTATGATAAAGAAAAATCAGATATTTGAAAAAGGAACTTGCTTGACATTGTTTTTTTTAATGTCAGTACCTAAGTTGCGTGAAGGAACCTGTGTTTAAATTGATTAATTAAGGAAGTTGCTTTTGCATGTCAAACATAATGTGGTAGGTAATTAGATAACTAAGCAAACCGAGGAAAGTGCGGTGGATGTGACTTGGGTCTGTCCTACGGAAGGGTGGTCACGGTTAGCTAGGAACTTTTCTCAAAAGAAGTGATAACGATGCTGTGAAGACCTAGAGTCAGTTGAATTAGAATCCCGATTTATGTTGTTTTAGGGGAGCGAAATGGGACTATGCCTTATGGGTAGAGAGATTGAGCTTTGCATCCCTCTTGTTTTCCATTCTCCATGAACCAAGTGTAGCATAAATCCGCTTCGACTCTATTGTTCCTACTCAAAGTGGGTCATCTAGAGCTCGATGTTGGCTACTTCCTAGAGACTTGGCTGATAGGAAAGAAACTCTAACTTCAGGTCGGTCCTGAGTGGGGGTGGCCGGATATTTTCGCTTCGGGTCAGACTCGGAAAGACCTAGATTGCAAACTATGTGACATTCCTTGCAAGTGCCAGGTGGCACTTTCTAGACTCCCCTCTCGATGGGCTGCTAAGACGTGTCCCACAAGTGGTCAACCGGACACGTTACAGTTGGTATCAGAGCGAACCAACAATAACTAAAGATTACAAGGAAACTTAATGGAGAAAAATAAAGGGAACAAGGGGATAAATTGGGAAAGGTGAGTAGAATAGAGTATTGTTTTCTATTGAAAACATTTCTTTACTCACTTATGGATGCTGGGTTGCAGAGTCACGAAGCATGGAGCAAGCTCTTGGTGTTCCAAGTCATGTTCATGATTGCAATGCATTCTTCAAATTATCATCAGGCTTGGCATGATGAATATTCTGGACCGCATCTATAATCCTTCGCCCCTGTATGCGGAGCGGAGATGGGAGACTCAGGAATTTATTACATAGCACCCCACCGACTCGTGTACCTTCAAACCAACTTGAAGAAAATCAAGTGGATGGAGGACATAAAGATCATGAAGCTGTTTATCTTTGTCGAATCTTACGTAAATGCAACTTTGCATCTTAGCGGTCGGCAAGTCAAGCAGAACAAGTATGTCTATGAAGAAGTGACCCAGGTGATCTCTGCTGACAAAATCAAAGTGTTAGGGCGGTATGAGAAGAATGGGTATCAAAGGAAGGGATACCCCAAGCTTCCTATGACTTACCGCCTCCTCAAAATCCATGACTCCACTCCATATTATTATTCCGTCCTTGTAGCCGATTGTAACACTGTCCTATTTTCTCCAAACTGATGTATCAATCAGCCTGTCCTACTTATCCAAATAAATGTACTCAAAGGGTTATGCCCTCACGAATAAATAAGACTTTTTACAATTGTCTATCTTGATCATAAATGTTAACTGAGGTGTTAAGTGATTAAATCACTTGGCTAAAAAGTTGTGCTAGTCATATTAACATAATATGAGAACGTATGATAATATGTTAACATAAAGAATCTTATTGTTCAGACACAACCCCAAGTGCAGGTTCCAAATCTGACTCCTACACTAAGTCTAGTTGTGGCTCAAGAGAAGAAATTCCTTCTCAAACAAATTAAGCCACCCGAGTTTGATGGCAAGGGAAGGACTGTTTAACCGGACGCCGAGATCTTGATTGAGTCCATGGAGGACTCTATTGAGGCAGCAGGAACTGCACCTGCTAACCAAGCCATGCGCTCCAAACAGGTTAATGCAGGATATCTTTAGGCCCTATCTTGATGACTTCGTACTCGTCTTTTTTGACGATACCCTAGTCTACTCAAAACAAGGAAAGGATCATTAACCCCAGCTTTGCATTGTTCTTGAAACAATGAGAGCACTTAAGCTTTATGCCAAGAAGAAGAAGTGCGTATTTTTCAAGCAACAGATTGAATATATAGGATTCATTGTATCAGTAGAAGGAATTTTAGTATGGCCAACACCAACTTCTGTCAAAGAAATACATAGTTTTCTCGGGTTGACAGGGTGGTACAGAATTTTCATCAAAGATTATGCCTTGGTTGCAGCACCTCTAACTAGTCTACTAAAGAAGCAAGTAGCAGTTGTATGGTCACCTGCTAAGCAGACCAGTTTTGACAAACTAAAGCAAAGCTTAGTATCAGCACACCCATCCTAAAACTTCCTGATCTTAGTAAGGAGTTTGAAGTGGTAATTGATGCTAGCTCACTTGCTTTAGGATGTGTACTTATACAAGAAGGTCATCCCATAGCATATTCTTCAAGAAAATTGAAAAGCCATGAAAAGAATTATGCTATCCATGATGTGGAGCTATTGGCTATTATCCATGCTCTCAAACTTTGGAGACATTACTTGCTAGGTAACAAATTTTCCTTAGTAATGGACCACAAGATTTTTAAATGGATTTTCACCTAGAATGAGCTCAATATGAGGCAATGTCGATGGATTAAAGTGCTGGAAGAATATGATTTTGAAATCAAATATAGGCCCGAAAAAGATAATGTAGTTGCCGATACACTCAGTCCGCAAGGCATTTCTAAATTCTCTCATTTTGCAAGATCCATCAACAACAAGGTCTCTAGCCACAAAGGTATCAATGCCAAACAACCAACCGATTCTTGAGCTAGCAAAAGAAGGGCATATCATGACCCAGTCTATCAGAAAATGCTAAGGGAGATCCCCATCAAGGATCAAGACCCAAAGCTAAAGACTAAGTATCAAGAATTCTCCATCAATAGTGGACATGTCTACTTTAGGACAAGATTATGTATCCTTGCTAGCCAAAATCTCAAGCAGAAGATACTTTGGGAAGCCCATGACTCCCCTTTCTCAGGGCATCCTGGTTATGCCAAGACCATTAATACAGCCAGAAAGAGCTATTATTGGGAAAGGCTCAAGGGAGACATACTCAAATATGTCACAGGATGTTTGTCTTGTCAACGCATTAGGGCAGAGTATGTTCAAATGCCTGGGAAATTGCAACCACTTGACATTCCATAAATGAAATGAGAGTTCATTAGTATGGACTTCATTGTTGGCTTACCCCAAGTTTAGAGAGGATATAACTCTATTATGGTTGTAGTAGATATGCTCACCAAGGTCACACATCTTATCCCTGTCAAGACGAACTATAAAGCCTCAGACATCGCAAGATTATTCATCAAGGAAATATTCAAACTTCATGGGTTACCCCGAAGAATCATTAGTGATCGTGACTCTCTTTTCACATCACACTTCTAGAGGGCTATCTTTGAGGCGATTGGAACTCAACTCTGTTTCAGTGTACAACTTACCATCCCCAAATTGATGGTCAAATAGAACGATTCAATCAATTCATTGAAGATATTCTTAGAGCATACTACTGTCGCGAACCCAAAAAGTGGATTCAATACTTACTCTTGGTTGAGTTTGCCTACAATGCTTCTTACCAACAGAGTATTCAGATGACCCCTTTTTAAGCATTGTATGGGCATGATTGTCATACCCCTTTTGAACTCCTCGGATCCAACTTTGAGGGTAGAAGCTTCAAGAAAGATGCTGGAAGACATGGATGATCAAATCAAATCGATAAGACAAGACATTCAAGCTGCCAGAAGGCTTACACTGACTTGAAATGGCAAGACAGATCCTTCGTCGAAGGTGATATGGTCTTCATCCATGTACGCCCTAAAAAGTGTTCGTTGTCCTTGGGAGAGTACAAGAAGCTAAGTCCGAGGTATTGTGGAACTTATAAGATCATCAAGTGCTTAGGGCCTAATGCTTACAGACTACAACTGTCCGCAACTCTAAAGATTCATAATGTATTCTACGTTAGCCTATTGAAAAAGTATCTACCTAATCTGAATCATGTACTTGATGATCAGAAAATTGTAATGCCTAGCCAAGGAGTCCTTAAGCTACGGCCTGATAGAATCCTAGATGTTAGGGAGAGGCATTTGAGATCAAGGACCTTGAGAGAATACCTCATCTAGTGGAAAGATTATCCAGAAGAGGATGCCACCCGGATGGATGAAAATACTCTCAACCAACAATACCCTCAGGTCTTCTCAAGATGAGGACATCTCGATTCCTCTAAGGGGGAGAGGATGTAATATTCCCCCCGTGCCTCCCCCATGAGAACCCCCCCTTTTTATTTAATTTTTTTTAAAAAAATTTACCTCTCCCTCTCTGTCCTTGCCGACAACATGTCAGGGAGAGAGAGAGAGATGGAGTAAACAGAGAGAAAGGGGTGCATGCACCCCCCAGGTGGAGGGATGGCAGTCGTTAAATGGTCGTCTCCCCCCCCCCCCCCCCATGAACCACCTTTTACCCCCTCTATAAAAGGGGAGCCCCCCTCCCTCGTGGACAGACACAGCCCCCCCCCCCTCGCATGGTCTGAAGTAACGCTGCCACCCCCTCCGTCTGACAGCAACCCCCCCTGCCCCTCCTGAAATCGTCATCATCATCATCTTTGTCTTCTTCCCCATCCTCAACACGACGCCGATCCCTCTCTTAGAAGACAGGAAATAAAATTTAAAAAAAATCTTCCAAGAAGCTTCCAAAAAAAAAGCTTCCTAGGGGGTGTTTCACCCGCAATCCACGAAAGGATGCAATTCGTCTGTGAAGGGAGTTCCCTACAGGAGGAAAGGACTGCGAATTGCAGGGAATTTCAGCACACCCTCCACCTACCCAAGCCCTGATTGCGATGGCCTCAAAACGCCACATGAGAGGAGCACACGCGGGAGTAAGAGGGGCACATGTAGGAGTCCCCACCTGAAGCAAGAAAGCCAATAATACCCCTCCTAAGAAAGTTCAGGTTCCATCAAATTTACCTTCTTCATTTCCGCATGATATGCGTACAATAAGTATAAACTCACATAGGGTAGTCTTAATCGTATTGAAAATTTACTATGATTGAACCCTTTGTTTTAAAAATATCATAGGAATGTTTGGGAAACTTTTAAATCGCATCACACAGTACTTATAATTCCCACACCCTCTATGTGAAAGGTTGTGTATTTGGAAATAGTTTGATGGCACGAGTATTGATGGTTTTAGGGAAGGGTTTGAAAATGATAAACCCCTTCCTATTTGGCTAAATCACATAGAGTACATCTACATTGGTAGCTCTCACTTAAAAAATAAAAAAATAAAATTGAAAGGGACTTTATACTTTTCCCCTTCTATGTGGATAGATATGAAATCAATCCCCCCCATATAAACTTGATTACTAGGCTTGAGATAAGCCTTTGATTTTATGAATGTAAAGGTTGTTTCTTTGTCTTCGAAAGAGGAGTGCAATCCCAAGTTAAATATGAGAGAGAAGTTTGGAACCACAAAGTGAGGGATAAAGACTTGAATTGGTATATAAAAGAAGGAATTTTTGATGATGATGATTCTTATGCATGTTGCTGAATAGATCCTCAAAGCACGAATTGACGACCCAATTGCGCAAATTAAAATTGCACACAAGAGGAGAATAGAGAGGAGAGAGAGGAGAGGAGAAGAGTGTAGTAGGCTAGTTGTTGTTCACAGTGAAGGAGGAAAAGAAGACCTAGGAGGAGTCAATAACTAATTGAAGGGAGTTCATCTCTTCTGGGTACACAACCAACATGTATGCTCTCATATGATCTCTATTCTTCCTTATCCATATTTGTTTGGGACTATCTTGAAGGCACACTTTTTTGTGGTTCTTCTCACCATGTAGGCCTCTCGACTTGAAAGAGACTCCTCAATCAAGTAGGACACTATGGATTGTTTACCCTTAGCTTAGACTACTTGACATCTTGAACTACCTACAAACCCTAACCCAAAGAGAAAAGGGGAAACAAGAAACCTAGCTTGCCAAGCCCTTTGAATCTCTCCAAGTCACGAACAATCCAGGATCGAATGCTGGGAGTATTCAGGAAGAAGGAATCACACTTAGCAGTTGGTCGTACGAACGACCTCTGAAATGATTGTGATTGTACACTTAGGTACATTGTTTGAACTTCTTTGTTCGAGGAACTAATTCAAGGCCAAACACTTGATGCTTCAGGTTAATAGCCTAGAGGGAGAGACAGGTTCACTTACCTCCGACTGCCCACCTCGCCCTATCCAAGGGGGTTGTTAGCCGTGCCGGGTACATGGACCGAACCAACCAACGAGAGGTCTTTGTGGGTGCTGCTTGGAGCGGGAGGACGCTTGGGTGCCAGGGGAGGCTCTGGCTATAAATTCCTTGCCTCTCATGACTCGAGATGGGATCTCGAGGCCCATGTACTAGTCTTTGGGTGAAACTTGGAGTAGCAATCTTGATGATTGTTGGGATAGCCTTCGAGCAAGATATTTGATGTATTCCAAGACTATGATAAATAAAGATCAGTTATTTGAAAAAGGAACTTGCTTGACATTTTTTTTAAAATGTCAGTGCCTAAGTTGCATGAAGGAACCTGTGTTTAAATTGATTAATTAAGGAAGTTGCTTTTGCATGTCAAACATAATGTGGTAGGTAATTAGATAACTAAGCAAACCAAGAAAAGTGCGGTGGACGTGACTTGGGTCACCCGTCCTACGGAAGGGTGCTCAGGGTTAGCTATAAACTTTTCTCAAAAGAAATGATAACGATGTTGTGAAGACCTTGAGTCAGTTGAGTTAGAATCCCGATTTATGCTGTTTTAGGGAAGCGGAATGGGACTATGCCTTATGGGTAGAGAGGTTGAGCTTCGAATCCCTCTCATTTCCCATTCTCCATGAACCAAGTGCAGCATAAATCCACTTCGACTCTGTTGTTCCTACTCAAAGTGGGTCATCTGGAGCTCGATGCTAGCTACTTCCTAGAGACTTGGCTGATAGGAAAGAAACCCTGACTTTAGGTTGGTCCTAAGTGGGGATGGCGGGATACTTCCGCTTTGGGGCAAACTTAAGAAGACCTAGATCATAAACCTTGTGACATTCCTTGCGAGTGCTAGGTGGCGCTTTCTAAGACTCCCCTCCCGATGGGCTGCTAAGACGTGTCCCAAAAGTGGTCAAGCGGACAAGCCTTTGCCCACAAGAGGAGTTTTCCTTGCCCACAAGAAGAGTTTTCCTTGGCCTCTTTTCTTTCTCTTTCTCTCTCTCTCTTTCTCTCTTCCTCTCCTCCACTACCTCTCCCTCTCCTTCTTTCCTTCTCAAATTGGTAGCAAGGGGAGAAGAAGAATAATGATTCTTCTTGTTGAAAGGAAAAATCACGGTGGGGGGGGATTAAGGGGGAAGGGTGACAATAGTAAGGGAAAAAGAAGAGGGTTTCCTCCTTCTTGTTTAAGGAGTGGGGGGATTTATAAGGGTGAAGTGCTTAAAAATGGGGGGGGAGGGGGGAATGCTATGATAGGGGGTCCTTAACTACACAGGACCCCTAGCTTTTTCTACCACCATGTGGCCTATTGAGAGAAGGGATATTTGGGGGGGTTGGAGGTGGCACATGTGTGGCCCTCCCCCCCATTGTAATCGTCATTTGCTTCACCTATCTCCTTATCAAATTCACTATATCTCGGCGATTCCTGTCATCCTCTTCTCCTGCTCGACCACATGTTCAGCTCCCTCCCCTCCCTTCTTTACCTTTGTTGTCTCCTCCTTACTCTCATCAACTCGGAGGTTTACTCCCTCTCCCTTCATCACTCAATGATGGACAGGGGGTGACTTTTAGGAAATAATTTCTTTTTTTATATCAATTCACTAATTTGGATAGAAAAAGGGGGGAGGAATCTGACAACGATGAAAAAATGAAATGGAGGGGAAGTCTTCATAATGGCGACAGAGGCAATCTATTAGAAGATCGAAGATGTGGATGTACATCTAGTGTAGAAGATGTGGTGATACAACCATTGATTAAAGAAAGATAAAAAGTTAAAGTGAATATTACCCCATTCCCCATTTGATTGAAGAAGACCATGGATTCTATAAAAGAGTATGAATTGTCTAAAGACTTGAATAGCTTTTGTTCTAATTTGTCATTATAATAATTGTTGATGTTGTCTCCTAGTTTGCAGAAAGAGATTCAAAAGAATTCTCAAGAAAATACATGGTCAAATGATTGCCAATCCTATAGTTGCTACCAAACCTAATAAGACCCCTAGCATTCTCACAAAAGATGTGTCCTAATGATTACCAATCCTATAGTTGCTACCAAACCTAACAAAACCCCTGAGACTGTAAAAGAAGCAGATGTAGTCAAATCCTTCTTGGATCCTAGCACTCTAAAGACTTGCATCTAGATAGAAGGCTGCTATATCATGAGTGCATTGATAGATTGAGACTCTTTAGTGAACATCATGATGGATGTGATGAAGAAAGATTTGGGCTTTCAAGATACGTAGGCAAATTCAATGGCTTATTAGACTAGTAGATCAAAGTAAAATCAAGCCCTCAATAATTCTTTCTTACACTAAGACCACACTTTCAAGACTAGATTTATGACTAACTTACCTAGTGGTAAAACAAAACTCTTATGGAACCTCCTAGTCATGGTCACACTGGAAAGACTAGAAAATGAAACATTAACAAAAAAAGATGCTATCAAGCTAATTATTCCAAATAAACTTGAAGCACAACCCCTAACAATGGGTAGTAAAAGTAATCTCTCAAAATATATAAATTCATTATTGATGGGTGAATACCTCCTATCTAAATCACAAATGACTTTTGAAATTACCTCTAATCATAGTGAGATAGAGGTATGGATGTAGTATTCTCTCTATTACATGGCTACAACAGAGTCAAAAATAGAAGTAGAAGCTAAGATAGAGAGATTTTTCCTCTCTTATAGAGCCCCCATAGAAGTAGAGACAAAGATTGAAGAAGAAGATAATGAAAGAAGTGAAGAGCAAGAATCCCTACGACTCAAAGAGGATGTTGATGAGGAGGATCTCATAGAGGATTTAGTGGATGGAGATCCCCTATTCTTGGATAGAGTGACATTGAGTCATCGATGGTCCATAATGTATGTAGAGAATGTACACAAAGTTGAAGAAACAAACAAAATCTCCTTTAATAAATGGCTATTGTCACCCTAATCCACCCTTTGCATAAATGGATGATGATGATGATCCATGCCAACACACACCAACCCCTCAGCAAAAAAGAACCTTAGAACACTCAATTTCCTTGAGCAAACATGTAGAAAGACATAACTAAAATTTCTTCCTTGCAATGGAATTTAAAGAAAGAGTCTTTTTATTTTCATGTGGCATTATTAGGTTTCCAATTTTTTTTCAAAACCACCTCCTTTGGTGTGATATTTTGATAATCTAGTTTTGAAAATTCAGCTTCTTTTTTTAGGGAAGCTTTAGTTCCTCTTTTGGAAACTTGTCTCCCCTAATGTGATATGTTTTTTTAGTATATTCCTCTCACCCTTGTGTTACTCAAATTCATATGTTTGATTACACTGCCTAAAATGAAGAGGATACTAATGGCAGGTTTTTGTTGCTCACCTCTTCCCCCAAACCTAAGAAAAGCACTTCACAGTTTCAAGTCCAAAAAAAAAGACATCAATATTAGTATCGCAAATTCATATTCAAATTTGACACTAATAGCAATGCAAGTTTTGTATAAATATTGAGTTTCAAATCAATTCAATCTTGCAACTAGTAGCTTTCTCAAAAATATTGCTAAATAGAAACTTAAATAACATCACTCGTAGCAATAGTTTGTAGTGTAAGAGAAGGAAAAGCCAATTGAGACAAAGCTCTCTACAATTCACAAAAAATCAGAAGTACACAATAATATTGAATGAGGGAGAGGAAATATTTGAAATCTTGATGGGGGCAAGGGGAGACACACTAACAAATATGCAAGTGTGTGATGTGGATTGAAACAAAAATATTTTAATTTTTAATTTTTAGAAAATATTTTTTAAGTTCTAATACTCACATAACAAATATTTCTTTTCTAATAGCTATTGATAAGTTGATTGCTTGATTGTGTTTGTACAAAAGTTATTGTGCCCTCATGGCTGGTTCTATTGTCATGCACTAGACCTCTCCTAAGGTTAGTAGTGAGAGTCCTTCACAAAGGGGTTGTTTGCCATGTTAGAGGTTAGCACCAACCCTAGATGTGATAGGTCTCTCTATAGGGAACCCTTGGGTAGGAGGAGGTGAGGGTGCCAAGGCGGCTCTAGCTACTAGACCCCTTAGGCTCATAGGAATTGCCTAATCCCTATGTGACCTAGGATGGAATTCTTGAAAGGCCCTAATGCTAAATAAGGAGAGATTGGTGGATGGTGTGCCCATGTGCCCAAGATTGGACACACAAGTCTTGGATTAAGGGACAGAATGTAAATTTGACATTATACCTTCTTAGAGAAGATACAACATAGACACATTATTTTGGAACTACTTACGAATGATTTTTTGATATTTTCATTGTGTATGTGACCATAATTTATGTGAAGGAACCAACTTTAATGTTTAATTAATAAAGTTTTCTCTACATATCAAATGTAAATATATTAGGATAATTATATAGTTAAAACAAATCCCCTAGCAAAGTGAGAGGGCAAGATTCCTCTTCCATGGATGGGTGGTCTCAATAAGCCGATAGATTTTGTTAAATATGCTAAAAATAGGAAATATTAAATATAACTGCCTAGTGTAGACCCTGGTCACAATGCCATTTTAGGGGACTAGAGTCGAGACTATATTCTATGGATAGAGGGGTTGAGATGTATCACTTCCTCTCATTTCTCACTCATTATGAACTAAGTGTGGTATTTTTTTACTTTGGATTGAGTTGACTTGTGAATGCAATCACTCAAGGAAGGTTGTCAGGTAACCTTAGTGCCAAAATAAGGGGCCTACGGTTCAAGTTGATCCTTACAAGTTATGGCTAGAATCTTCCATTGTGAAGTGGACTCAAAAAAGCCTAGGCAATAAACCTCATGTAATTTTTAGGAGTATTGAGCAACATCACTTAGGAAAAGTATATCAATGGAGCACCAAATCATGTTGCTAGGGGGGCTACTCAATTGGGCACGTTGCATCCATAGACCTCAAATGCATGGGACTATGAAACTTCTCATGCACTACAAAAATCACAACTTGGAGCCTAGAGAGGATATAGGTTACAGAAGGGCCAAAAGATATCTTTTTAGTTAGTCTAAACTATGCTTCACATGTAGTTGATGATTTTATTTTTCCGTGTGGTCCTGAAAGACTCCACCTATGTTAGTCAATATGTAGTGTACTTATGGTCTATGTTCCTCCTCCTTAGCTTTAGCTAGGCTTTCCTCATCTAGTTGAGCTTGTGATGGAGAGGCACTACAATCACTCCCATCAAAATAGATTACTAAACATCTCCTACCACCATCTTTCCCTCTATGTTGGCATCCATGGACACTACTACTTTCTTGGGACTAATGACATGATAGAGATGTGGATGCAACTCTACTCATCATAGATCATAAGTCTATTTCAAGGCTTAGAATAATGCAAAAGACTTGTCATAATTTAATATTGCTAAAAGAAAAAATTTTGATGCCCTAAAAACACATTAATAAATGTTGTGAATTTATCACAAGCTATATTCTCTATCAATGTTAGGTTTGAGATGTTGAGATAAGGTCTAATCAACTTCAACATTTGCAACAAGATGATCATCACATCACATCATGGTGAGTGGATATTATATAGACACATAAATAGATATTACAAACATAGTTTATATACATACGCCCAAAATACACATAGGTTACACACATAGATAATACATATACAATCGTCCATGCATAGGCTATGCATGGGCCATGCATAAGCTATGCCTAGGCTTTGTATAAGCTACACATAGGCTAGGCACACGGTAAACATAGGCTAGGCTATGTAGGCTACACACATGCATCACATATGCATATATATTTTGATATCCAATTTAAAAACATAGGTGTGCAAGGGGGTATGATAAAAATTTGATATTTGCTTTGCCATGTAAGTGTGAGCTTCGCATCCAATACTCTTCTTCGATGAGAATCTCTTCTTCAACATCCAATACTCTTCTTCAACAAGAATCTCTACTATGGATCATTCTTCAAAATCTCCCACTTGGGTATGCATTTTATGTACCTACCCTAGTATTAGTGATTGGTGCACTTAAGCTTGAGAGAATGCATATATTCTTTCAGACAACTTGGTAGATTCCCCATCCATACTTAGAACTTAAAGACATAAACATCTTTGAGGTTGTCATGCAGGTCAAGTTTGGAACTTTTCCTCTCACATGTTACCTTGGTAAATAGTGTATTGATTATGTGAAGGACTACCCATTGAAGCATATGAAAATACTAAACCCTAAAATTTAAACTAAGCCCTAAGCCCTAAGCCCTAAACAATTAATACTACATACTAGAATCCTAAACCCTAAAACCTAAACCTTAAACTAAGCCTTGAACCCTAAATTCTATATCTTAAATCCCAAAACCAAAGCCCCCTAAACCCTCTTACATGTTATGTTAGCAAACAATCCCGAGGAGTCCAAGTATAACAAATCATCTATATAATGTGCGTTCAAAGGATATTAAGAGATATCTTTTCTTTATATGCTATAAGGCCTTAAAATGATCCCTTTTACTTTACTAAAGTTATGGATTTTTTTCAAAATATAATTTTAAAATCTCTTTTGTAAATATAATCTTGTAAATTTTATTGAATATAATACCATTTCTTATGAATTCACATGGTATCTTCAATGTTCTATGAGATGGACCCCTCAGACAAACAAGGTATGCAATTTGCATAGGATCGCCCATTGAAGCACATGAGACACTAAATCCTCAATGCTAAACCCAAAATTCTAAATCCTAAACCAAGCCCTAAACTCTAAATCCTAAATGCTAGTCCCTCAATCTTAAATCTTAATATTAAAACATAATCTTTAAACCAAGCCTGTAACGTGTCCACTTAGTATCATCCAGGACACGTCTTAGCAGTCCATCGGAAAGGATGTCTAGAAAGCTCCGCCCGGCACTCCCATGGAATGTTACGGGATTTTCGATCTAGTTCTTCCCACGTCTGCCATGTAGCAGAAGTATCCTGGTCGTTCCCACTTAGGATCGATCGGAATTAGGGTTTTCCTGATTGGTCATTACCTAAAAGCAACTAGTGTCGGACCCAAGCGAACTACTTTACGCAGAAATGCCAGGTCCGAAGCAGATTCACGCTGCACTTGGTTCCAGGAAAATGAGAAACGAGAGGGATGCAAAGCTCAACCTCTCTGCCATAAGGCATAGTCCCATTCCGTTCCCCTAAAACAGTGTAAATCGGATAAGACATAACTCTAGGTCATTGCTTTCGTTGTTCGTGTCCTTTGACAATCATCCCGCTGTTCTTCAAGATTTGAGAAAAGTTCTCGGCTAACCGGGACCACCCAACCGTAGGACGGACCCATGGCCCATCCTCCGCACTTTCCTCAGTTTGTTTTAGTTATGTAATTATCTAACACATTAATTTGACATGTAACAATAAGCTTCTTTAATTAAACCATTAAGCACTGGTTTCTTCACGTAATCTTATCACGTGACATAGAAAAACAATATCAAACAAGTTATTTATTAACATATCATCATATTTATCTTTGAAATACAAGGAGTTCTGCCCATAGGCTTGTCCATAATCCGCCTGAAGGCTATCCAGCAATCCACAGGGATCACTATTCCAAGCTTTCGCCCGTAGACTAGTATGCGGGCCTCGAGATCCAATCCCGAGTGACGTTAGTCTCTTGTGCAGGACCCAGAAGGTGAGGGATTTACGGCCAGATCCCCCCTGGCACCCAAGCGTCCTCTTGCTCCAAGTAGAGCTCAACGGAGAGACCTCTTGCGGCGGGTTCGGTCCACGTTCCCGGCACGGTCAACAACCCCCTTGGTTAGGGTCAGGCAAGCAGTCGGGGGTAACTGAAACTACATCTCCCTTCAGGCCTTTCAACCTGAAGTATATATATTCATTTAATTTATAATTCATAAATCAAATAGTGCTCTAAAATCTCTAGCAAGCACAAACATTTCCATTAATCGATCTTGTTGTTGGCAAACTGCTAAGGAATGATTCTTTCCTTTCGAATGCATTAGCACTCGTTCCCGGGTGTCTTGCAACTTGGCAAGATCCCTTATATTCTGGGCTAGGGCGTACCCTATTAACCCAACTTGGTCAATCCTAAAGTTTATTGGATACTTTAGTTTCCGGTTTTTAACCTTCCTTATTTAGAAGGATATCAAAGAATACATCCTCTTGCAAGATAACTTGCGTAAGGATCCTCCATCCTTGTTGAGGGTATTTAACCTTTCTTCTTGTGAATCAATTACAAGACCATATGACTTCATACTTGCTGTACAAGTCCTGTATCGTAATATACGATGAAACAATCCATTTTAGTTTCTTTAAGCTGACGTTTGTCGGACCTAGGGTCACTTTTTACGAATCTCAGGGACAAACCCTAGTTCTTTTACATTTGCGAATTTATTGACCCTACAATCATGGAAGGTAGTCAAGTGTTTAAGGTATAAATGTTTCTTGGTCTTTAAATCATTCCCAAGGCATATTTCATAGCATAGGTATTTCTAAGTTTACATTAATTCGGTTATCTTTTAGAAGGTAATATTGAGATCACCTCGACACGATTTGTTATCCTTGGGACAATTGGTTTTTCAGTCCTAAACTTTAATGCTTTGAGGTTAGGTAAATTCAATTAATCTTCCTTTTTCCTTGCAAACGAAACTCATGCCAAATAACAATCTTTTCCTTGCTAAGATATGCAGTTAGCGATGATAACTTCCTAGAGTTCAAGCAACGTAAGAACCCTTTCATGAATTTCATCTTCTATGATGATTCGTTGCAAAAAAAGAATAGGGGTTAATGGTGCAAGATGCAGTTTTTATACCTTCAAGATTTAACCGAAATATACTACTATAGTAGGTAGATAATCTTGTTCGTAATTCGTTTCAATGCATGATGTTATTTGAAGGAAACTATGTTTTATACATTATCATTTTTGCATGTTCAATTAAACTGAACTCCTTCATCGTAAATAGCTAGGACAAAATATATCTTATCCCTAACGATTCATCTTGCATGATTAAATTAAAACTGATGTAAAACCAAGAAGGAAAAACCTGGTTTTGGGGTGAGATATCCACATGGATACCGGGAGATGACCCTCCCACAGCTACTCCTTGGACTTTCTTAGGCGGCATCGCAGTTCGAACGTGAAGGCAGCTTTTACTCTTTCTTTTGGATTTCCACCGTCTCTCTTTCGAGGCAAGGAGCCATTCAAAAGATTGACCACGAGAAGGGATAATAAGACCTTTAAAATCTTAGCTTCTTCGGAGAGGGAAAGGTTTATAAAGCCTCAGAAGGCCCTATAGGGTATATACACGACAAAAAGGTTATGGGTGAGTGTGGCTTTGCAACCATATGAACCTTGGGAGAACTTTGGGCTTGGGGTAAAAGGTATAGGAAGGGGGATTTTTAGAGAGGTTTTAGGACATGGAGTAGTAAAGGCTTTAGGGATTAAAACCGGGGTGAAAAGGAAAGGTGAAGGGTGAAGGCTTATAGTACGAGGGAGGGAAAAAGGTATGTAAGGAAGAGGGGACACGGGGGGTAAGGGCTTAGGGGGGGAGTGTTAAAAAAAAGGAATATGAGGGGGGGTACAACACGGTCTCAAAGAAACACAAGAAGGGACTTTACAAATTTAGGCACGGGGAAGGGATTTGTGGGTTATGAGGCCAAGGGTTGTGGGGGTTTAACTGCCCCTCGGGAAGGGGTTAAGGCCTTAAGACCGGGGCGGGGTGAAAAGGATTTCTAAGGGGTAGAACCGGGAGGGGGTGAAAGGGTAAGGGAAGGGTATAGGAAGGGGGGCTTGAGGGTTTTAAAAACCCGGAGGGGGGGTGAAAAGGTTCTAAGAAAAAAACCGGGGAGGGGGGTTGGTGTAGTGTAAAAAGGGATATGGGGGGTCTTAGGAGGGAATTCGAGGGGTAGTCCTAAGCCAGAGGAAAGGGGGCTTAGGAGGCCCAATCCTTGGAAGCTTCCAAGGCTTCTAAAAAGCTGAAGAGCCACATGAACATTGATGGCGGGCAGGAATTTGGAGATGGCGATGACGGGGGGGGTAGTAGTCTACAGGCGGCGGAAATGGAGATGGTGAAATGTCGTGACGCAGCTCCCTTCTTCTCTCCTTCACGGTCTATTAGCTTCACGACCTCCTTACGGCAGAACCCAATTATCACAGCCTTTCTCTCCCCTTCACAGTCCCCATAGCCCTGGTTTTATAGGGAGGGGGAGAGGTACCTCCCCTCCCCCCACGCGGCGTGAATGCATGGCTGGGAAGCCAAGGAGCTTTGGAGCTTCCTGGCTCCTCTATCCCTTCCCTCCTTCCAGCACGACGTGCCGTGGATAGGACGATAAGGGAAAAAAATTTCCCCTTTTTCCTTAATTTTGGTATATTACAAAGCCCTAAATTCTAAACATTAAACCTAAATTCTAAACATTAAACCTAAATTCTAAACGTTAAACCTAAATCTTAAACTCTCAAAACTAAACCCTAAATCTTGAATCCTTTTCTCTAAAGATATAATGGGTAAATTGTAAGTGCATAGAGAGTGGCTAACCTCCATTAAGTTCCTTGCCATGATTATCCTTGGAAGTTTAGGTTCTAGTACCACAACTATACTGCCACATTCCCATGACTAGATGTACAAACTTAACTTATATTTATAAATATATTTCTATAAACTTACTTATAAACACGATTTCAAACTTTTTTAAAACACTCTATTTAACTACTTAGTAAATATCATGTCAGATTCTCTTATAAACTTGTAAAAAAATGCAATGTAACTGTGTTAATGGCAGTGCTACAATGCACTTTTTTGCATTCTCTCTATCTTATAGCTAAGCATTCAACCAATGCATGTAATCTTGCATAAATTTTCACATATCCTTACCCATGCATATGCAAACTCTTTTCTGCATGAATTAAGCCATAGTAATGTGATGGATTTAGTAAACCAAATCTATAATGGATACATCAACTTGCTCATAAACATGTCTCAAGTATCTACATATTTACCTAGATTCTATTCAAGTCGCTGTCTAGATAAGATGAGTTTTGAGCATATTCCATTATGAATTGAGATTGTGATGATACTAAAGAGAAGAGGCTCTCACCTCATTTTTTACAAATAGATGCTTTTTCTATAGGATTTATAGCATTATCAGCAAATGGTTTAATTTGTTTCCAAAAGCTTAAAAATATGTATTGAAGTAAAAGATAGTATGGTTGCAAGGCTCAAGAAGATTTGGAAAAAGATGGTATGCTTGACTATGATGAATGCACCTTAAGAGTTTTTTATGAGGTTTCTTATCTTTATACTATGGAAGAATTTGCATTTATGGTTTGTGGAGCTCTTGAGAGCACACTAAGAGAATAGGGAAAAAGCTACAAGAAAATCCATCTTGTAATAGAAAGAAGCCTCTTTTTATCATCTTTATCTCACCACACAAGAAAAAAAGAACAAAACTAAACAACTTCATGAAACATACAATTTTTTTTTCCCACTAATTTATCTTCAACAAAGCATATGACATTCTTCATTATCATGAAAAACAAGGAAGAGGAAAACATCCAAATATCAATCTTGAGTGTCTCATAGAGTGGTAATGATTTTCTTCAACAAAGCCATCACAGTCTTCTTCTCTCATAGGCTCATTATCTCTCAAATATATAATTTATTTATATAAATTTGGTAAACTATCTCTCATATACCATCTTACAAATGGTCTCTTGATTATGGAGACACCTCCAAATGGTATGTCTGATATAAAGAGTCACCAAAGCCACTCCAATGTCTTTTCACAATCTACCACTATCACTATAGGTCCTTAAGTATTTAGCTTCTACTATCCAATAGAATCCATGAAAACATATATAGAAGGTTGCAATGACATATAAAAGCTCACAAAAGCTAGTAGAAGGTAAATTGAAGGCAATAAAACCTATGTAGCCAATAGAAACCTATATTAACCAACCAAAAACCATCAAAGAATATCAAATGACATCTAGTATAATTAATCAATACCTCAAAGACTCAAATACAAGGAAAATAATTCTCCACAATAGAGGTAAAATAGTAAAAAGGTTGGCAACTAGGGTATATCAAATCATTCTCAATAAATCCAAAACCATGATCTACCAAAAGATATTCAACTAATCCAAACTCTCATAAACATTGACAAAAATATTCACAAAAGAGTCAAAAACCACAACATAAAAAAGGTGATAAGCCTTCACAAATCAATAAAAAAGTACTAAAAACTCAATCATTTTAGGCGTGCAAGATACCCCCACATTTAGCTTGGGAGTATCTTTGTGAGATTGTAAAAAGGTAGAATTAGGAAAACCTTCTAGCTCATTATCCTTCGCTTACAAACAATAAGCACCAACTTAAATGTGACCTAGCCAAATCTTTAGAATAACCTAGGTCTAACACATCAATTAAAGAAAAAAAAGGGCAAGCTATGAAAAATCCAACTAATTAAATCATGGAGACAAAATAGTATGGGATATGAGAGTTTTCTTCCACACATTCAATTTCAAAACAACATAAAGATCTTTGGCTTAATCCAACAAAATCATGCCAATCTTCTCAACATAAATTTAGAATAATCAAAATGGCATCCCAAACTAATGAAGATGCAAAGATGTATAAATTATATCTCAAAAGGAGTATATTATCAAGAAAATCAATGTGAGTATTTCCATTTAAAAGCTTCATGGTCTCTGAACTGCTCCAAAGAATGTCTTGTCTAGAAAAGATTAAGCAGGGCTTTGTAGAATTTGCAAACAACATATCCATTCCATTAGGAAAATATAGTGGAAATCAAATGAATGAGCATGAAAATGCAAGATATCTAACTATTCAAGCTTTGTATCCATATTGTCATTCAAAGAAAGCTTTCAACATGGAAGTTTTTTTACATATAGGCCAAGTATAATGAAAAATGGGTTGCTAGTCAAACACAAGGATTTGTAGGTTAAGAATTTATTCTTACAAACTAGAGTTAATTATGAAAGGCATTATCTAGAGTATCCATGCACCTTGAAATAACCAGATAACTAATATGAGGTCTAGTCTTGGTGAATCCTACAGACTCCATGATCGATGATGAGGAAGCATTAAATTAAAATCTAGATATTCAACTACCAACTAAAGAGGATCAAGAAGAAGGGCACTAGAATAATAAGATGGTATTAATGGTAAAGTATGGAGAAGTGGATAGGAAAAATCATAACATAAAGACAAATATATGGAAATGGATTTAGGAAGAGAAATGGATTTGAAAACATATTATATTAAGGCATAATAAATGAAGGTAGATAGAACAAGGGAAATAGGTGGAAGAATAGGAGTAGGGGAAAAGACATGATCAACAGTATAAAAACAATGGGTAAAAGTAGGTATATGGGATTCAAGGGATGGATAAAATAGTATTGATGAAATAATTTGGGTTGAGTTTGAACTAAAGAAATTTAATATTCATAATGGTAAGAAAATTACTAATAGATTATCAAAGAAGGAACAACAAACCGTAAGAAGAACAATGAAAAAATGTCTCAAAGAAACTAGAATCAAATGGTTGATGTTGGGAAAGATGAGAGAAAATATGCAGCCACCCATTGGAGGATGCTAAGAAAGTTAACTAAAAGAAATAGTCAAATATCCCCTAATGTATATGAAGGACATAATGTCATGTGTAAACGAATCTTCAAATTTTTGGACAACTTCAGTAAGAAAGAAAGATGAACAAAAAGCATAAGTCCATCCATTCTCTAGGGGAGCAGGATCCATAGTAAACAAGTTAATATAAAATGATGGCATTTATTGATAACAGTGGACCTAGAAAAAGTGATCAAGGGAAAGAAAATCCACAAACTACTCAAAAGTACTAAGAAAAATATCCATGTGAGCCTAAAATATTTCAACCTTTGCTAGGAGATATAAAGAAGTGTTAAATTGAAGAGTAGCAAAGTCCATAGAAGAAAGAAAAGGATCCACCAAAATACTAGGATTTTTTAAAGGAACTGAATGAGATAAAGCTAAATGTTGTCATAAATTTTGAATCTTCATAGCTTGATTACCAATAGTGGCTTTGGAAGATTGTCACACACTGCCTTCTAAGCAATCATTTGAGACTTTAAAGTTTAAATCTCTTGAGCAAGGATACTACATCTAGCAATCACAGATGCTAATTGAGTCTTTCTTGTAGCAATTTTCTTGTAAAGAACCTAAGTTTAGCTTTTGAGGTTCCAACAATTTACATAACTCTTTCCTTTGGCAACTAACACATTCACAGTATCCTAAGTGGAATTGAGTCAAAGCATTATTTAGATCAATAGAAAGATCATCATTCAAATGCTGCATTTCATCATAAATGGAAGAGTATAACTATTGTGAAGACACATCATCACTATCAACATAATAAAAGATTAGATATCCCTACATAGAAATGGAATAGAATATCTGTAACGTGTCCACCTGTTATCTTCAGGACACGTCTTAGCAGTCCATCGGAGAGGATGTCTAGAAAGCTCCACCCGACACTCCCATGGAATGTTACGGGGTTTGCGATCTAGGACTTTCCACGTCTGCCACATAGCAGAAGTATTCGAGCTGTTCCCACTTAGGACCAACCTGAATTAGGGTTTTCCCTATTGGTCATTTCCTAACGGCAACTAGCGTCAAACCCAAGCGAACTACTTTACGCAGAAACTCCATGTCCGAAGCGGGTTCACGCTGCACTTGGTTCAAGGAGAATGGGAAACGAGAGGGATGTGAAGCTCAACCTCTCTGCCATAAGGCATAGTCACATTCTGTTCCCCTAAAACAGCGTAAATCGGGATCATTTATAACTTAGACTCTAGGTCAACGCTCTTGCTATTCGTGTCCTTTTTTGAACGATCTTCCTGCTGTCCATCGTGATTTGAGAAAAGTTCTCGGCCAATTAGGACCACCCATCTGTAGGACGGACCTATGGCCACATCCTCCGCACTTTCCTCACATTGTTTTAGTTATTTAATTACCTAACACATTTAGTTGGACATGTGTCAATCAGCTTTCTTAATTAACCCGTTAGGCACTGGTTCCTTCACGTAATCATAGCACTTGACATAGAAAAACAATGTCAAACAAGTTCATTTTTCAACAGCTTATCATATTTATATTTGAAATACATAAATTCCAGCCACATCACTAATCCAAGATTCTGCCTGTAGACTAGTATGCGGGCCTCGAGATCCAATCCCGAGTCATGTTAGCCTCTTGTGCAGGGCCCAGAAGGCGAGGTATTTATGGCCAGAGCCCCCCCTGGCACCCAAGCGTCCTCCTGCTCCAAGTAGCGCTCAATGGAGAGACCTCTCACAGTGCGTTCAGTCAACCTTACCAGTGCGGTTAACAACCCCCTTCGTTAGGGGCAGGCAGTCGGGGGTAACTGAAGCTTCCTCTCCCTTCAAGCCTTCAACGTGAAGCATTTAGATATCCATTTATCCTTTAATTCTTTGAGCAAACAAGGCAAAACAGTGCTTTTAAAACGGTTGCAAGCACAAACAATTCCATTGGTCGTTATTTTTGGCCAACTGCTAAGGAGTGAATTCTTCTTTCCGAATGCGTCTAGCACTCGATTCGGGAACAATTGCGACTTGGCAAGATCCCCAAGGGTTTATTTGTTAACCCTTTATCCTAGGTTAAGGCCGTACCCTATTAACTTGACTTAATCAATACCTTAAGCTCATATGTTATTCCAATTTATTGATTGGTCTTTTGCTTCCAAGCAATTTATCTTTACCCAAGAAAGGTACTATATCAGGACAATTATTCATCCTCTTGCAAGATAAACTTGCATAAGAATCTGCCAATCTCATTCCGAGGAATTGGTCATTCCCTTGTGATCAAATCACAAGATCATGTGACACTGCAACTTGTTGCGCAAGTGTCGCATCAACTATGGGATTATTCTACCCATCAACTGTGTCTTCTAATCATGGTATCATGATTAGATATAACAATCCATTCCCTATTGCATTAGGCCGACATTTTTCGTCCTAGGGTTGTAAAATATTACACGGCGCAGCGAACAGAATCTGAGAAAGAGATAGAGAGTACACAACAGATAAGAGGAGAATCAGTAAATTCTTTAACTCCAAACAACTGATACAAAGATGGCTCTGTCCACCCGTGCGCTTCCACTGTGTGAAGCTTAGATGGCGATCTAGACAGAAGATAGGTGAAGAGTTTAAGGCTAGCTGGAACAACAACTCTGACTGGGTGAAAGATGAGTGTAAGATGGCTGCGAAGGGGTTTAGCTTTTATAGCCTGCGAAGGTCGTTAGGTCAGCCTGCTGACCGACCTACCATATGAGCCTCCACTAGTCGGCCAGGGAATATTCCACGGAATATTCCCTTTACCATCGGGCCGGGGGCGCTGCCCCCGCCAGGGGGGCCGCTGGCCCCCCTGGGACCCCCCAAGCCAGGGGCCGCTTCCACGGCCCCCGGACCCCACAATAGGGGCCCCTTTTAACTCCCTTACCACGCAACTCAATGCAATGTGCCTCGAGTTGCTACCAGCTTAACCACTTCGTCTAACCCAAAGATTAGACCCACAACAGTCACCTTTTTGCTATCCGCTCACATAGACCTCATCTGATATACAAGTCAGGACTCAACCAATGTCCGGCTCACATTTGGCTTCTCCTCATAATGGGGGCCTTACAACTTTGAGCACCATGGATCATTGGTAGCACCTAATGAGGGTGGGGCATTGATCATATCTAACAAGGGTTCCAAGTTTCATCTTTTTAGCGAGAGATTCTTAGGAAAACCCTAGATCACTTCTCGCAAGTATGTTCCAATGTCCCTACATTTCGTGAATGTGGGCAAGTCTTTGGGGTATAGGAGTTCAGCTTTGGTAATACAAGCGACTAGGTAATGTCCTCAACGTACAAAATCCCAGTTAGCACTTGGGATATGTTGCATCAATTTAACCATTCCTAACGAATCCCTTGGGGTTTAGGTGTCTAGGTTAAACCAATTTACTTGTCTACTCTTGAAGTTATTTACGATACTATACCTGATTCATTGCTTACGTATGAGTTGATCTACAAACCCTAACTTTTCTGGTTAAGATCAAAGCATATGTTAAGCATAATTCCAACTGATCCTTCTGTACATGAAATCAAGGTTTCTGCTACTAAGCTTTAGGGATTTATGATTGAACCATGTAGCCTTTTTCTAACAACTATGTAGTTGAAACGAGATTTATGCCATTTGCCTAGAGTTTAATCTTCTTCATACCACCTAAAGTCATTTCCATGACTAGCAATTTCCTATGATTGTTAGCAACCTTCTTTAAAGAAACATTTTGAAGACAAGATGTTCAATAATGCGATCTATTCCTTCCATGCATAATCTAAGTGTACTATCATTATTTTGACTTGTAAAGATGGGCACTAGTTCATCTACGTTCATTACTTTGCAATGCATAAAACCCACTTGCTAGGAATACATAGAGTTCTTATGCTCTTTCTTTGTTCATTTCATTGCAAAATACCAATGATCGAATTCCTCCATCGTGGCCTATTTCCTTTAAATTAGTCAAAGTATTTTAATCCAAAAATGCATCCTATCTCCATAAATGATCCATGCCCAATTGAATTATAACGATGTAAATCAAAATTAGGAAGAAAAACTTGGACTTGTGGTAAAATGTCAACATGGATGTTAGGAGAGGATCCTCCTGCGGTTGCGCCTTGTACCTTCTTAGGGCCATCGCGAATTCGGCCTTTCTGCCTTGGACACAGATTTATGATGTTGGCCGTCTCCTACGCATGTACCCTTTGTGATTCCACCGCCCCTAAGAATCAAACCTTAGAAATGGAACTTATGAATTTTCCCTTCCTTTCGTAGAAGCTCCGGGGGGGGGGGGGGGGGGTGCGAATTGTCTACACGAAAAGGGGGAAAAGAGAATAGCTTTGTGGTATGCAAAAGGGGGGGAAAAGGTAGCTTAGAAATCCGGGTTATAAAGACCCCTTTGGAAAGGGTTTATAAAAGTTCCCAGGAAGGGCTGTTAAGATAACATGTGAGGAGGAAATCCACGGAATTGCTAAAATGGCTATTTGTGTGGGGAGGATTTAAAAGGAACCCGGGTTAAATAGCCCTAGGAGAATGCTATGAAAGGCTTTAAAGCCGGCTAGGGAAGAGAAAATCTGCAAGAAGGGATTTGAGGACTTGTGTGAAACCTCATGGAAAGGGGGTTAGGTGGAATTTGCAAGGGAATGGATGGAAAAATCCCGGGATAAAATGGCTTTCTAAGAGTCCATGGGAAGGGCTTTAAAAGAAAGCCGAGGGTAAAGTGGATTGAAAAGGATCCAATGGAAAAGGAAAGGGCTTAAAACCGACTAGGGACTTATTGGGAATGCAAGGGAAAAAAGCCTAATTTCCAGGGTATAAGAGCCCGCTTGGGAAGGCCAATAGAAAGGGTTTTTTTTTTTAAGGAACCTGCAAGTAATAGGAACTTGAGTGGATATTTCCATAGGAAGGGGTGCTGAAATGTCGGCCTAAGGTGGGTTTTTGGGGGCCCAAGGGGGAAAAAAAAGGGGGCTAAAATTCAAGGAGAAAGCGGGTGAAAAAAATCACTTGGGAAGGGGGCTTATGAAAGCCCCCTTAGAAGAGCTTCATTATGTTGAAATGGGTTTGAATGATGGTGACTAGATGATACAGTCGGTGGCGATCTGGCGGAATCTGGGAGCAGCATTACATGGCCTCGACCACTCTCCTCCTTCGGTCACAGCGAATCGACAGATTCCTCCCTCTCCACGTTGGGATTGTTCTCCTCACGATCAGCCTATTCCCTTCCCTCTACTGGCGCAGTATTTCCTCACGCCTTTCCCCCCTCCTCTCAGTCCACAACCTTGCAGTCTTTCCTTCCTTTCCTCTCCTCCCTCCCATAAGGTTTTATAGGCAAGGGAGAGGGACCTCCCCTCCCCCCACGTGGCCTAATGCATGGGTATACACCCCCCATGGTTTCCAGCTCCTATGCTGACTCATAAGCTCCTTCCTCCCTCTCCTCCAGCATGACTATTGGCTGGGGGAAAGAGGGGGTTTTTTTTTTGCCATAATTCAAATATTATCTTTTTGGCCTCCTACCAAGAGGAAGTTCCTATGTAACTAAATGGGTTATTCTTTCTTTTGTCTCGTTCATGCTGATAGAGATTGTACAACTGCACTGTCCATTTAATCAATGCCGGCATTCCCTTGCATGCAGGTTAGAAATATTTTCAACGGAAATATTACATTCTCTCCCCCTTGGAGAAATCGAGATGTCCTCATCTCGTGATAAACTGGGAATATTGATGGTTGAGAGTGCTTTCATCTACCCAAGTGGCATCCTCCTCGGGATAATCTTTCAACTTGATGAGGCATTCTCTCAATGTTCTGGATCTCAGTTGTCTCTCCCTAACATCTAAGATCCTGTCAGGCCTTAATTCAAGGACTCCTTGACTTGGGATTACAACTTGTTGGTCATCAAGTACATGGTTAGGATTAGGTACCTACTTCTTCAATAGGCTGATATGAAATACATTATGAACCTTTAGGTTCTCAAGGAGTTGCAGTCTATAAGCATTAGGTCCTATGTACTTGAGGATCCTGTATGGTCCACAATACCTTGGACTTAGCTTCTTGCAATCTCCTAAGGATAGAGAACTATTCTTTGGGTATACACAAATGAAGACCATGTCTCCTTCCTCGAAGATTCTATATTGGTGCTTCGAATCCGCGTATGCCTTCCATCTATCCTTGGTGGCTTGGATGTCCTGTTTTATTGACTTTATTTGGTCATCCATCTCTTCCAACATCTGCCTTGAAGCTTTAACCCTCAAGGTTGGATCTGAGAAGTTTAGGGGACTTCGACAGTCATGACCGTACAATGCTTGGAAAGGGGTCATCTAAATGCTTTGTTGGTAAGAAGCATTGTAGGAAAATTCAACCAATGCAAGTATTGAATCCACCTTTTTGGTTCACGATAGCAGTATGCCCCAAGCATATCCTCGATGACTTGATTGACTCACTCTGTTTGGCCATCTGTTTAGGGATGGTGAGCTGTGCTAAAGCAGAGTTGAGTCCCAATGGCTTCGAAGATAGCTCTCCAGAAGTGTGATGTGAAGAGAGAGTCAGGATCACTAATGATTCTTCTGGGTAGCCCATGTAGCTTGAATATCTCCTTGATAAACAACCTTGCAATGTCTGAAGCTTTATAGTTTGTCTTTACTGGAATAAGGTGTGCAACCTTAGTCAACATGTCAACCACAACCATGATGGAATTTTATCCTCCCTGAACTTGGGGTAGGCCAACAACAAGGTCCATACTGATGAATTTCCATTTCATTTAGGAAATGTCAAGTGGTTGCAACTTCCTTGGCATTTTGACATGTTCGGCTTTGATACGTTGAAAAGACAAACACTCGGTGACATATTTGAGAACATCACCTTTAAGCCTCTCCCAATGGTAGCTCTTCCTAACTGCATTGAGAGTGTTGGTATAGCCAAGATGTTGTGGGAAAGAGGAATCATGAGCTTCCCACAATATCTTCTGCTTAAGTGACTGGCTTGTCCGTATGCATAGCCTCATTCTATAGTAGACAAGTCCACTATTGATAGAGAATTCATGATACTTAGCCTGTAGCTTTTGGTCCTGATCCTTGATAGAGATTTCGTTTAGCATCTTTTGATAGGCTAGATGTTGAGTGTTGAAATGACTTGTTTTTTGGCTGATTTTTGTTGTTTTTGAGAGCTGAATGGTTGATTTTATGAGATGATTGATTGGTTTAGAAGTGGTTTGAGAGTGTTTTGGATAATATTAATTGTGTTTTGGAAGTTTATGATATTTATTAGTGGTTCTGTTATGTTCTGATAGATTCTGATTGGTTCTGTATACCTTCTGTATAGCTTCTGTTTTGTTCTGTTTTGTTCTGATTGTCTTCTGTAAGGAGGGATGGAGCATTGATTGATGAAGATTGAGATCTTGTGAAAGTTTATTGAATGGTTTGTGAGAGTTTGGAATGGTTTGAGTATGAGTTATGTGGTTTTGATGACCTTTTGTAACCTTCTATAGGTCTTCTGTAGAGCCTCTGTTTCTGTTCTGTTATGTTCTGTACTGTAGCTGTTCTGGTACTGTTTTGTGACTGTTCTGTATGCTTCTGTATGTGTTCTGATGGATGAGAGTGTAGCTTGGGAAAGTTTTATAGCCTTGGAAAGAGGTGAATACAAGTGCAAAAGAGCTGAAAGAAGTGGAAGAAGTAGCTGCTGAAGACTCAAGTGAAGACTGGAGTGAAGTGACAGTAGTGAGCTATGAAAGGACACTGTAGTGGCTCTGGTGACTCTTCATATCAGACATACCTCTTGGGAGGGGTATCCACGACCTAAGAAGGATTTTTGAGAGTGATTTTGAGAGATTGTAGTGAGGATATGATGTATTATTGATGGAGAGAGAGAGAGAGTCAGAGATAGCCAATTTTACTAAAATAGA
The DNA here is from genome assembly GCF_053477565.2 of Lygodium microphyllum. NCBI lineage: Eukaryota > Viridiplantae > Streptophyta > Polypodiopsida > Schizaeales > Lygodiaceae > Lygodium > Lygodium microphyllum. Next base: position 26,965,262 of record NC_141157.1, on the reverse strand, counting down.
GTGATTATATATGAAAGATTGAGAGAGAAGACTATGAAGACATTGAAGATGAATACTATGTGATGTATTTCCATTCAAAGATGGTTTATTCCTTTTCTTTCTTTGTTCCATTGATGGATTTTGTGAAGATGTTGAAGAATATGGTTGATTCTATCAAATCCGTGGGAGATCTACATGATGCTGTATGAAGATTTGCTGTGCATGGTGTTCTTTTCTTCATGGTGATCATATGAAACATAATAAACAAGCTTGTTGATGTTACAAGATATATTTTCTTGCAAGAGAATTCCCTTTTCCTTGGTGTTCCTCTTGGGGCTCCATGTTTTTTGTGCGCAGTCGGGGAAACTTGCCATCAACAAGCACTAGAAGAGGCTGAAAATGAAGGAAATGGCATTGCCAAGAAGAGAAGAATTCAATGGATGTTTATAAAGTTCCTTCTTCCACTGAAGAGTTTGAATTTCTCATAATCAAAGCCACTTTCCACAAGAACTTCATCCCACAATGGTGGAAACACATCACCATCATGATGCATGCTCTATGTGGTGGACAGTTTCCTCTTCCTATTGAAGCAGCAGAAACTTGCATCTTGGTGGCAAACTGTTTGGGAATAAACTGAAGAGCAGAAACGGAGAGAATGACCATCCATGAAAGATTTGGCATTCATTGAGAAGTTTCCAGACAACATCAAGTGGGAGATTGTGAAGAAGCTTCAGGAGTCTTGGTCTGTAGAGGTTCACAAAGACAAGAAGGAAAAGAGTTGGAATTTGTTCGTGGATGCTCAACAGCAAGATACATGGGATGCTTGGTGCACTGATAACCTTCTGTTTGTTCAATTGGCAACCCACTGGAAGTTGGTAGATAGAGTGTTTTTCACAACCTACACTGTTGAAACCATCAGAAGCTAGCATTGCTATGATGATGGCACCACCACAATGCTCAGACGTATGCATTTTGACACCTTCAGAACCGAATACCTTCCTCTGTGCAGTGGAATGAAAGCAAAATTCAAGGACTTTGAAAAGAAAGAAGTAGAAGAAATGTTGGCAAGAGAGTCCTCCAGAGACTGAAGCCTTCTGTTAACCCTCTGTGGAGCACTAACAACATAGTGGAGCCAACCCCCTGATGAATGACGCAATAAAGAGGCAAGCGTTAGAACGAGTCCAGAGGTACGTGAGAAGAGAGAAAGCAAAAATCAAGGTTGAGAACGAGCTCGCAGCAGAAGCCGCCTTTAACGCCCTTGCGGAACTCTTTACAGAAGTCCCAATGGCACATCAAGCTCTTCCTCCTCCTACTAGAGGTCCACTTCCAAGCCAGATCCGTCCTGGAAATATTGATGACAGGCCAGCGAATGCAGTCCCATTGCCAGTTTTTAAGGGAGAGTACAATGAAGACCCCGATCTTCATGTAGCAGAGTTTATGGTAGCATATGTGGCTAACAATGCCAGAACCCCTGAGAATTGGTTAGCAATATTCCCCGCCACTTTTAAGGGCGCGGCGTTTCAGTGGTATGAGAGACAAGCAGCAGGAACTTTTGGCACATGGGACGACCTGAAGTTGGCCTTCCTCACTAAATTCAGGCGTGAAGGTTTTGAAGAGCGGATGCGAGAGGAATTTATGAACCTAAGTCAGTCCTCTGGAGAAAGAGTAGAAGCTTATGTCTCACGAATGGAATCCATCCTGAAGAGATGGACTAACCATAATCTAGATGATGGCATTCAGAAGGGAGTGTTTCTCAGAGGATTACAACCAGAAGTCCGTAAGTTTGTGGAGCTACAAAGACCCGCCACCCTGCAAGCTGCAACAAAAGATGCAAGATTGTACGATGAAGTGAAAGCTAGATTAGCGATGAATACAGGAAGAGGAGTCGTACCTCCTCTAATGCCAGGAATGATGTATCCACCAAATGCAGTCCCAGGGACTGTTCCCTACCCCTACCAACAGATGCCCCCAGTATCACAGTACAGTGCGCCAAATCCACAATGGCCACAATCCATGGCTTAAATGATGGTTCAACCACAACAACAATGGTCCCAACCAATTTCCTCAATGCCAAATTAGCAGCAATAGTGGAATCCTACCAACTGGAGCCAACAGCCAACAGTTCAAACAGGAGCTCTGAATCAGAATCAGAACAGAGATTCCTCTGCACCAGCCCAACTTGTTTATGTAGTGATTACAGAGACTCCTCAAAACCCTCCTGCCAGTGCCTTAGGAGGAGAAAGCTTGAAGGACTACTTATCCAACTCAGTTGCAAACATAAAAAAGGAGTTGATGGATGTGATTACAGAGCAGCTACAGACCCTGAAAGTGAACACCGCTAGCATATCCAACGTTGTAGGAGCAGGAAGAGATGTGATGCGGTCAAATACTTGGTGTGGTAAGTGTCATCAAGCAGGCCATTTAGCCACTGAATGTACACGAAAACCAACCATTCCTAAAGCCTTCTGTTCCTACTGTTTGTGGAATAACCATATAGAGGACATTTGCTCTCTCAAGGAGATGCATGATAGGAGAAGGAAGGAAGAAGATGCAAGATTCAACTTGCTGGAATCCAAAATGACAACACAGGATATTGGACCCAAGCCTAGAGAGTTTGGTCCTAATTTCGGACCTAGAAGATTTCCATCCCAAAGTTATAGAGGAAGACAGTCTGGCTGTGGTCAGAGATCAGAAGTGGAGTGTTATAGATGTGGAGAAAAGGGACACATCTCACCAAATTGTCCAAATCCCAGAAGGTCAGTGGATTACAAGCCCTTATGCAGTCGATGCAAAGGAGAAGGCCACACTGCAAAAGATTGTCCAAGCCCAGCCCCAGTGAAAAACAGTGCTAGTGATAGTCCGGCCAAGGCTCAAGAGCCTACCTCCAATTTAGTGGAATTGGAAGTTGCTGCCATCACACGTGCAAAGAATACGGAACCACCTATCCAGAAAGAAAACAATCCTCCTGCCAGAACAGTGAAGTTTAATCTTCCACCAGAAGAACAAAACAGAACAGAGCCTGACAGTGCCGTAGAGAGCATTGCAGTGCCACAGAGAGTTACAGAGACAGTTACAAAGACAAGACCGAGGTCTAGGAGACAGAAGAGGAGGAAGTGCCACAAGTGGCAGAAGAAGTTTTCATGATGCCTCTATTGGAAGAAAGAGGGAAAATGAAAATGGGTGTTGCCCCATTCCCTAACCGGTTAGAGAAGCCAATGGATCCTATTAAGGAATACGATCTAGTCAGAGATCTAGATACCTTTAAACCAAACCTCACATTCCGACAATTATTGATGTTGTCTCCCAGTTGCCAAAAAAGGTTCAAAAGTATACTGACAAGAAGATGTGGATTAAGGATTGCTCCCTCAACAGCAACAAAGTCCAACAAAGCTCCAAAGCATGTCAAAGAAGTGGACATAGCTAACGCCTTCCTAGATCCGGGTACTCCAGAGACTGCCGTATGGATAGAAGGTTGCTTCATTGAAAATGCACTGATTGATGGTGGTTCATTAGTGAACATTATGATGGATGTGACAATGAAGGATCTAGGCTTACAAGGTGTGCAACCAACCCAATGGCTCATCAGACTGGCGGATCAGAGCAGAATCAAGCCTTTGGGCATTCTCCCATATGTGAAGACTACAGTGGCTGGAAAAGATTATTGGCTAACCTATCTGGTGGTGAAGCCAAACTCTTATGGTACATCCTATCCTCTGTTACTGGGCAGACCATGGCTTTTTGAAGCCCGCCGAGCAAGGACGGATTGGTTCAAAGGAATCTTGACCTTGGGTAGAGGACCCAACAAAGTGGTGCTGAAACTGTATGGTTCTCAAAAAGAACATGGATCCACCTCCTTGGAATTATCTTTTGACTCCCCTAATGAGGCTACAGATGGAACATCAGCAGACGCAAATGCTGTCAAACAGATCCTTCCCAAGAAAATAGTGGCAAGTTCCTTAACAGTGGATACTGTAAGCCGACTTCCAAAAGATGAAAAGCCATTATCAATGGGTGAATACTTCCTGCCTGAACCAGGAATGACTTCTAAAATCACTTTTGACAGTGAGATAAAAGCATGGATGTACTGCTCTCCCTGTTACATGGCCATAGCAGAGACAGAGATAGAGGCAGAAGAGGAAACAGAGAATCTGTTCTTCTATTACGGAGCTCCTACAGAGACAGAAGCAGAGACAGAGACAAAGACAGAGACAGAAGCAGAAGCAGAAGCAAAGACAGAGACAGAAGAGGATGAATATGATATGGACGAAGAAGGTTATGAAAGTGAGCCAGAAGAATCTATCCCACCTGCAGAGGATACATTTGAAGAAGAAGTTCCAGAAGCATCAGAAGCAGATGAGCTCATGCTATGGGACAGAATGACGATGGTACCATTTGGTCTGGTAAATGGGTCTTCTTATATGCAAAATCCTTATAAGACATGGGTTAAGAAGAACAAGCCATCTTTCAGCAGTGGCTCATGCCGTCCTCACCCATCCTTGCCAAAGAAAGATGATGATCATGCACCGTGCCAACAAGCACCAGTCCCACAAACCCAACAGAAATCAGAGGGTCCCTGTTATGTGACGTTCCTGGATGCGTCATCAGAAGATGAGTCTTCAAGCCAAGAGGTAATTAATCTTGAAACCAAACCCAAAACGGCTCTAATTCCATTTCAACATCTTAAGGAGCAACCTAAGTCTCCACTAAAAGAAGAAGTTGGTTCTAGTGGGACATCAGAAGAGGATACCACTCCTTTGAAGGAGTTAGATCTGTACCCAGAAGCAGTCCGTGGGACCTTCATTCGTGAAGTAGAAGGTGAAAGGCAGTTAACCTTTGTGGATGCAGAAGGCACTGAACGCCACTTGAAGGTGGGTAGCAGCCTCCCAGAAGAGGAGTTGTCAACCTTGTACAACTTGTTGAAAGAAAATTTGGACGTGTTTGTGTGGTCCTACAAAGACCTAAAAGGGATTGATCTCACAATATGTCAGCATCATATTGACTTGGAACCTGATGCCAAGCCAGTACGGCAACGACAGAGGCGAATGAACCCAAATTATTCCACATTGGTGAAAGCAGAGCTGTTGAAGCTTTTTGAAGCCGAGTTCATCTATCCAGTGGCAAATAGTGAATGGATTTCACCCATCGTGGTTGTACCCAAGAAGAATGGCAAGCTTCGAATATGTGTGGATTTCCGAAAGCTCAATTCTAAAACGAAGAAGGATCACTTTCCTATCCCTTTCACAGACCAACTGTTGGACACAATGGCAGAACATGAGCTTTATTCCCTTCTAGATGGATTCATCGGATACAACCAAGTCCAAATCGCAGAAGAAGACCAGTCCAAAACAACCTTCACCACAGAATGGGGGACCTATGCTTACCGAATGATGCCGTTTTGGCTCTGCAATGCCCCTGCTACTTTCCAGCGAGTCATGATGGCCGCATTCCAAAATCATCTACACGATTTTATTGAGGTATATTTGGATGACTTCTGTGTCTATAGTTTGATCCGTGAACATTGGGAACACCTGGAACAATGCTTTGACCGATGCCGGGAGTATGGGATTTCCCTCAATCCCGACAAATGCATCTTTGGGGTCTCTTCTGGGGTTCTGTTGGGCCACATTGTCTCTGCACAAGGGATATCAACATACCCTGCAAAGATCGAAAATATTGCAGCTCTGATAGCACCCACCAACCTCAAACAGTTGAGGGGATTCCTAGGCCATGTGGGTTACTACAGAAGGTTCATAGCTCATTTTGCAACAAAGGAAACCTCCTTGCACAAGCTTCTGAGGAAAGATGCACAGTTTACTTGGACGGAAGAATGTGACAAAGCCTTCCACACTCTGAAGCAGTGTCTGATTGAGGCACCCATTCTGCAACCTCCTGATTGGACGAAAGAGTTTCATGTACACACTGATGCATCCATTGAAGGCTTAGGTGCTGTCCTTTGCCAGAAGGGCTCCTCCAAGCTGGATCAACCGATCTATTATGCAAGCCGAAAAGTCACTGATAGAGAATGGAACTACACAGTGACAGAGCTGGAGTGCTTGGCAATGGTGTTTGCCCTAGAGAAGTTCCGCCATTATCTCCTATCCACCCACTTTAAATTTTATGTGGATCATGAGGCCTTATCCTTCATGATGAACAAAGCAAATGTGAAAGGACGAATGATGAGATGGCTCCTTCTATTTCAGGAGTTTGACTTTGAGGTGATTACTAAGCCTGGTCGTTCCCATGTTCTGGTTGATCGTCTGTCGCGTATCCCACAAACTGCAGACAAGGAGCAGGATGATCCAGACCTCCCTGATGCTTCCCTATTCTTGGTAGAAACTATAACTCCCTGGTATGCAGATATTGCCAATCTGCTGGCAACCCAGTAGTACCCTCCTGGTATCTCTAGTCGGGAAAGGAAGAAGCTTATGCTAGAATCAGCCCCCTATACCCTATTAGGCAGTGCCCTGTACAAGAAAGGCAAAGATGAAGTGCTTTGAAGATGTGTTGCAGGAGATGAGATTGGGATTGTTCTGAAGGCTTGCCATGACGAGCCATGTGGAGGTCACTTTGCAGGAGAAGCCACAGCCAGGAATGCTCTGCTAGCAGGTTACTGGTGGCCTACCATTCATAAGGATGCCTATGATTACTGTAAAAGATGTGATGCTTGTCAGAGAATGGGGAAACCCACCAAGACAAGTGCCATGCCACTGCAGTCTATTCTTCCTTTGAAGCCGTTTGAGAAGTGGGGCATCGACTTCGTAGGCCCAATCGATCCTCCCACCAAAAGGAAGCAGAACAAATACATCCTTGTATGTACGGATTATGTCACAAAGTGGTGTGAGGCTAAAGCCCTAAAGCGGGACGATGGTAACAGCGTGACCCTATTCATGTACGAGAATATCATCACCTGTTTTGGCAGTCCCTTAGAGCTTGTAAGTGACAGAGGTACTCATTTCCTTAACAAAGTCATGGAAGAGTTGACAGAGTTGTATAAGATCCTCCATCGCAAGTCCACTCCTTATTACCCCAGAGCCAACGGCCAAGTCGAAGTCACCAATCGCATCCTCTGCTCGATTCTGACAAGAACGGTTACCGCACATCGTCGTGATTGGGATGATCGACTTACAGAGGCCCTCTAGGCGTGCAGAACCTCCTATAAAGCAGCAACAGGACAGACACCTTTCCAGCTGGTATATGGTACAGAAGTTGTTTTCCCTGTTGAACTGGAATTACCCTCTTTGAGAGTGGCTATCAAAGAGCGTTTGGGGGACGATGATTCACTGCAACGCCGTCTCTTGCACCTGGAATGTTTGGACGAAATTCGTAGGATGGCTCTACAGTGCATGGAAGCCACACAAGCTCGACGTAAGGCTTACCATGACAGCTTCATCAAGCACAAGGAGTTCAAAGAAGGTGATTTGGTCCTAGCTTATGATTCACGATTTGGCAAGTTTCCTGGCAAGCTCCAACAATGGTGGATGGGCCCTTATAAGGTACTTTCCGTCAACCCTAATGGCTCTGTCCAAGTGCATACCGTTGATGCCTCTGATGATCCCTTCCTAATCAATGGATATCGCCTAAAGAAGTACTTCCCTCATTGGGGATCTTAATAATTACGGTCACTTGATCCATTCCCTCATTGGTGCGGCCCTGTACTTCTTATGATGCTACTTCTGATAGCCGTTCTTCAGTCACTCCTGATGAGATGGACGCAACCCTCCGTCCCCTCAACTCCACCTTCCAGCCTTGATCTCTTATCCTCTATTTTCCACCAGCGATAGTGGCGAGGTTGGTTCTGATACATGGTCTTTCTACCATTCCCTTGCTCAATTCGAAGAGAAAAAAAAAAGAAAAAAAACAAACAAAAGAAAAAAAAAAGAAGCAAAAAAAAAACATATCGGTCATGGGAGAAAAGGACTTAGGTCGCTCTCATGCCGACCTATTCTTTGAGAAAAGGTGGAAACACCCTCGGGAATAGGGGAAAACAATAAAAAAAAAGAAAACCAAAAAAAGAAAAACAAAACTGTTATGAGAGAAACAGAAGAAATTCCTTGTCATAGCAGGCCTCGTTCCAAGAAAATGTGGTAAACACCCTTGGGGCAAGAAGATGGCTGTGGAAAAGGTGGCAACACCCAGTAGTCCAGAAAGTGGATTCATTACTTGAAATTTCTAGGATCCAATTCCGAAGCTGCCTCCCTTGGTACGTTGTGTCCTGGGTCTTTCTGCAAAGTGTCTAACTGTCCTCTAGCAGACGACATATTCCTATCCAACGCAACATTCGATTTGATGGCTACCTCCCTGGGTACGCCTCTTCAACAACTGACGACACGATCTTCATCGACAAATAATCGAGTGATGTGAGCTTTCATCCTAACTGGATGGGGACGTGAGTATGGGTTGCCCTCTATATCTATCAACAGAGAGTGAGACAGAGGGTGGGCCGAGTGACCAATCTTCCCTTCAAATCAAATGAGAGGTGAGAAGTGTGAATGAAGTGTTGCACGCACGGGATGGGCCTCTCAATGCACAAAGCACAATTTATTCTGTGCACTGCACCATAAGGCTCCCTGGCCTTCCTTCTCGCACCGTATGCCACCACAGGGCGGGATGCACAGTTGCACCATCAAATGCGCACAAGGCATACAACCTTTGCACAAGTGACTGTGAGGATTACATCAATGGGTTTCAGGAAAAGGCTGCCCTCCTGTATCTATTAACAGAGCGTGAGACAGAGGGTGGGCTGAGTGTGACTGGAGTTTCTTCAATCAATTACCGAGAGGTGAGATTGAGGGACGTTACGAAACTTGGAGTAAGGTATGTTTCCGTTTCCTTATGTACCCACACGGGATGGGTCTTTACCGTCATCACAAGACACATCACCCTGTTCTGTACACTACAATGTAAGGCTCCCTTTCCTTCCTCCTTGCACCTATGCCAGATGGGTTCGACGCACTAATGCACCATCAACTGTGCACCCTGCCATACTCCTTCTGCACCATTCCCCTGTTGATTTCTAAACCGGGTATGAGATATGGGTTTCCATCATTCTTCCTCGAGTGATATTAGTCATGGGGTGAGTGACTGTTCTTTCATTCCATTTGAGTAACTATGAGTTGAGTGCAATATCCCTCATCATCGACGAATTTTCTGCGATTCCTTCAACCAGCTACCTCCCTGAGTGCTGCTACATGGTCCCTGTCATGAAGGACGTGTGCCGAGAAGATGCCTTGGTACCTCCAGTAGTCGACAACAACACAGGACGTGCCATTGACACTCAACCTTGCTTCTTGACAAAATGGGCCACGCTTTTCTAACCCTACAACTTCTGTTTCTCAGTGACGTTCATGTTTTAAGTGTGGGGACGTTAGTGTTGAGATATCGAGCTCCACTCGTGATATGCCAGGGTGACTGTTGTGCATTTATGTCACCGACGTGTCAGTTGCAGATGCGGTTGGTACACCGCCCATGAATAATAGCTACATGACAGCAAGCCTTATCTACTCTAGTTCGTGGCTCAGTTAGTATGCCACCTTAGTTAGTTGAGTTTGGTTTGAGACCCATATATAGGGTTCTTCTATTTCTATGTACTAGAGTTCTTTTGGCTTACACAACTAAGAAGAGGGAAACTGTTTTCAGCCTCCACCCTTGTGTGTATTCCCCCATTGTGCAAGCAAGAAAGATACAAGTGAGACTCCTTCCTTCTCTCCCATAATCTTGACATGGTATCAGAGCCTTGTTCGTGGTAAGAAGCTCAAGAAAGCAAGCCAAGCTCGTGGTATTCTGGTAAGAGGAGCAATGTTGCTTTCATTTTCTATTTTGGGAGCAGATCTCTACAGTTAGCATAGCCGAAAATTGCAAGAGTACATTGTCTCAGGTTGAGACGCCCTTCGTAGTGAAGCAAGAGGGCAGTATATGTTGTGGGTGCGGGCTTTAGCCCTCGACAACCCTGTTTTTTTTATTTGAGGCCATTTCAGGGCCTGTTTTGGAGGCAGAAGTTTTCTGCATGCACTTAGGAAAAGACCCTATTTTATACTGTGCGACCACTGTTCTACAGGTCGGTGAAAATTTACTGTAGAAATTGCATTGTATGTTTGTGCGCAGAGACACTGGGAGTTACAGAATCATCCTTGTTGCCTGTTGATGCAAAATCGTCACTTGGAAGTGACTGTCTGGTCAAATACCACTTTCGTCAGTTTTGCAGATTTGCCCTTGTGAGGCTGAAGCTGTGTTCTTTGCAGTGACAAAATTTTTTGCAGTGTTCTGTAATGGCGTCTGATTCTCTTTCACAGATTGTCACTGAAAAGCTTGACAAGAACAACTTCCAAGCATGGAAGTTTAGAATGACGAATTTCCTTATGGGAAAAGGATATTGGGAATTTGTTGTAGGAAATGAAAAAGAACCAGTTCTTCCTGATGTTCCCAATCAACAACAACAAATGCAGGCATTTAAAGCATGGCATGAGAGAGCCAGGAAAGTTATGTACTGGTTGTCTATCACTATTTCAGACTCTATGATTCTGCATATTTAGGATGCAAGTACGCCAAAGGAGGCATGGGATACTTTGTCAAAAATGTATAGCACAAATACGCAAGCCAGGAAAATGCAGCTCAAGCAAGAGTTGCACAATGTGCAAAGAGAAAGTATGAGCATCAATGACTACCACATGAAGGTGAAGAAGATTGCAGATGCACTTGCTTCCATTGGGTCACCAGTGGAAGATGATGATTTAGTCTCAGTGACCTTGAATGGTCTAGGAAAGGATTATGCACAGTTTTGGATATCCATTTCAGTTCGTGAAAGATTTTGTGACTTTGAGGAGTTGATTGCTCTTATAATTTCTGAGGAGCAAAGAAATGGTGGTGCATCTTCTTCAGGAGGAACTTCAAAAGAAACTGTCTTCTACTCAAATGCTGGAAGAGGTAGAGGCAGAGGTAGAGGAGGCCGATTTGGAGGCCGTGGTAGAAATCAGAATATGCAGCAAACTCAAGAAAACCAGTCCAATGGAGGAGGACGTGGTAACTCTAGAGGCAGGGGGAGCCAAAGAGGTCATGGTGGATGGCAAAGAGGCCAAAATGCAAACAGCAATGTTGAATGCTACTACTGTGGTAAAATGGGTCATATGGCTAAAGACTGCTATAAAAAGCAGAATGACATCATGAATGGAAAACTACAACAAGGGAATTATGCATCTTCTAGTAGACAGGGTGATGACAGAAATGAGCATTTGTTTATGGTGCAGCACGTGAATAATTCTGTGACAGGTGCAGAAGAAAGCAACGATGTATGGTATGTTGACTCTGGTGCATCAAACCACATGACAGGTCATGCAGAATGAATGGAGGATGCAAGGAAAATGGAAAAACCAGGATTTGTGGAGACTGGTGATGATACTGCACATCCTATTGTGCAGATTGGAAAAATTTCTTTGTCTATGCAGGATGGGAAAAAGAAATACCTCTCCGATGTATTTCATGTCCCGAATATCACCAAGAATCTGGTTTCTGTTGGTCAAATGGTTGAGCAGGGATTGCAGGTCAGATTTAATCCTCATGGATGCTTTGTTGAGGATATGAAAAATAAAGGTCGCTTGATAGCAAAAGGAAAGAAGAAGGGCAGAATGTTTACATTGGATGCAGACATGCTTGAATTGAGTGCAACAATGTTTGCACATGGGACCGGTGTAGTTGCAGATATTGATATCTGGCATAAACGCATTGGTCATGTTAATGTACAGTGACTTAAATCAATGCATGCCCAAAATATTGTTGTAGGATTGCCTAAATTCAAGGTTGCAGAAATGCATAAGGTATGTGAAGCCTGTCAATTTGGAAAACAGGCAAGGAAACCATTTCCTAGACATGTTCAACAGAGTGAGAAGCCATTGGAATTAATCCACTCTGATATGTGGACCACTAAAGCTACATCTCTTGGAGGCTGTCATTATTTTGTCACTTTTATTGATGACTATAGAAAAAAAGTTTGGGTGTATTTTATGAAAAAGAAAAGTGAAGTTTTTGGGCATTTCAAAACTCTTAAAGCTATGGTTGAAAAAGAAACAGGTCTGCAAATAAAATGCCTAAGGTCAGATGGAGGGGGAGAGTACCTCTCAAATGAGTTTGCAAGGTTTCTGCAGGAGCATGGCATAAAGCAGCAATATTCATGCAGTCATATCCCACAACAAGAAGGAATTGCAGAAAGGAAAAACAGGCACATTGGAGAGGTATCTCGTGCCATGCTCAATGAAAAAAACCTGCCAGATTTTTACTGGGCTGAAGCAGTTGCTACAACAGTCTACATAATGAACAGAACTCCCACTACAGCAATACATGGAATGACTCCAGAGGAGAGGTATACTGGTAGGAAACCAGATATTTATCATTTGAAGATTTTTTGTTGCGTTGCCTATGTACATGTGCCAGATGAGTTGAGATCCAAGTTGGATCCAAAAGCTGAGAAGTGCATCTTTATTGGTTACTCTTTGCAGTAGAAAGGGTATAGATGCTATAACCCTTCTACTCGTAAGTTTACAATGAGCAAAGATGTTTTTTTAAATGAGATGAGTAGCTGGTATTAACCAATAAATGTGATTGATGATGTAGATGCACAAAATGGTAATGCTGCACAAAATTCACAGCGGCAGTCACAAAATATTAGTGGACCTGGAGCGTCCTCTAGCAGTGGTTCACATTCTTTGCCATGGACAAGCAGATTAAGATCAGGAGAATCTTCTCAAAGCAATGTAGATAGTGGTATGCAAGTATCACGAAAAGGAAAAGAGAAGTTAGATCAGCCCATGTTTGATGTGAATGCAGGTCACTCTTATGTGGATGGTGAATCCAGTGGCTCAGAACAGAGCATTGATGATGAGTTGGGTATTCCTTCTATTGTTACACCTGGAGTAAGGAAGACTAGGGATGTTTTGAGAGCACCTGGGAGTGAACTTACTTTGCACAGGTCTACCAGAGCTAGGTATCCCGTGGATAGGCTGAAATATGATGGATTTACAGCCATTCACTATGCCTATATGGTCAAAGTGATACAGGAACTAGAATCCACTTCTTTTTAGCAAGCCATGGGAAAAGAAAAATGGAAGAAAGCCATGGATGAAGAAATGGATGCCTTGGAAGCAAATGCTACATGGGAGTTGGTACCTTTGCCTAAAGGTAAGAATGCAATTGGCTGTAAGTGGGTTTATAAGGTGAATCACAATGCAGATGGTTTTGTGAATAGATACAAGGCAAGATTAGTAGTCAAGGGGTATGCAAAAACATATGGCATTGATTATGAAGAAACATTTAGTCCGGTTGCAAGGATGGCAACCGTAAGAGCAGTCATTGCTATGGCTGCATCAAAGGGATGGTCTTTACATCAGATGGATGTAAAGAATGCCTTCTTGCATGGTGATTTGTAAGAAGAGGTTTATATGGAGCAGCCACCAGGTTATGCGCATGTTGTTCATCCTGAGTTTGTTTGCAGGTTGAAGAAAGCCTTGTATGGCTTGAAGTAAGCACCTAGAGCATGGTCTAACAAGATAGGACAGTATCTTGTTACTATTGGCTTTCAGATTTCCAAGGCAGATTTCTCACTTTATGTGAGAAAAACAGAGAAAGGTATTATGCTACTTGTCATTTATGTTGATGATTTGATTATGACAGATGACAATGATGAAGATATCCTTCATGTGAAAATGCTATTAAAGCAGAAGTTTGAGATGAAGGATTTGGGAGAGCTGTGTTATTTCTTGGGCATTGAGGTGATTAGATCACCAAGTGGGATACAGCTCTGGCAGAGGCAGTATGGATTGGACATGCTGTCCAAATATGGGATGACAGGCTGTAAGCCTATTTCAGTTCCTTTGGAGTAGAATGTGAAGTTGAGCACAGATGCAGGTGAGCTTCTGGAAGACCCTACTATGTACAGACTCATAGTAGGAAGCTTGATTTATATGACCATTACTAGGCCAGATTTGAGATATACTGTTGGATTGGTAAGTCAGTTTATGCAGGCTCCAAGGAAACCGCATTTGGATGCGGCTAGACGCATACTCAGGTATGTGAAGTCCACATTGCAGTATGGACTATTTTATGAGACTGGGGTTCAGATACAGTTGCATGGATACACTAATGCTGATTGGGCTGGTAGTATTTCTGATAGACAATCTACCAGTGGATATGTGTTCTCTTTTGGGAGTGCTGGTGTCACTTGGAGCAGCAAGAAACAGCCTACAGTTGCCTTGTCGAGCACAGAGGCTGAGTACAGGGGTGCAACAATGGGTGCATGTGAGGTAGCTTGGTTGCATAAGCTACTTTATGCTATGCATCAGTCTACAGATGGGCCAGTTGTCATTTATTGTGACAACATGAGCAATATACACTTGGCAAATAACCCAGTCTATCATGCTAGAACAAAGCACATTAAGGTGCATTATCACTATGTGCGGGAGAGGGTTTTACTAGGTCTTATTGATCTAGTTTATGTTAGCACAGAGGATCAGGTAGCTGACATATTCACGAAGGCATTGGGCGCAGAGAAGCTGCGCAAGTTCAGAGACCTGCTTAGTGTGCAGGAATTGGGATTGAGCTCGAGGGGGAGTGTTGAGATATCGAGCTCCACTCGTGATATGCCAGAGTGACTGTTGTGCATTTATGTCACCGACGTGTCAGTTGCAGATGCGGTTGGTACACCGCCCATGAATAATAGCTACATGGCAGCTATCCTTATCTACTCTAGTTCGTGGCTCAGTTAGTATGCCACCTTAGTTAGTTGAGTTTGGTTTGAGACCCATGTATAGGGTTCTTCTATTTCTATGTACTAGAGTTCTTTTGGCTTACACAACTAAGAAGAGGAAAACAATTTTCAGCCTCCACCCTTGTGTGTATTCCCCCATTGTCCAAGCAAGAAAGCTACAAGTGAGACTCCTTCCTTCTCTCCCACAATCTTGACAGTTAGTGGATGGTCTGTGATGTGGTTCTAGGTCCTTGTTGCTCGATTAACCCTATCTGTTAAGGTCTTAAGTGTGGGGACGCGTCCCTGCACGTCTACATTGCATACCCTTCTGCCTATGCCTTAACCTGCTCATGCATGTATTCCATGACTTGCTGTTACCCTTATGGGGTCTCTTCCCACCCGATCGTTCATTTTTCACCCACGCTTGGGGCTGTTCCCTTGCAGTTTTCCTTCATTCCCTGATTTTGAGGTCATACCATGAGAATGTACCCTAAGTTCACCGAAGTCCAAATCCAACCTTATAGCCATGTTCCTCCCTTTGAACTGACCATTTTTCCTTTTTATCTACCCCTGTTCTGGTACACAGTTTTCGAGTTATTAATTTTTGAAGCATTTTTTGCAAATTAGCCGATTTTCCATGTGAACGCACTTTTCTTGCTTCGAAACTGTAATCTGACATCATAGCCCTGGTAACCACATTCTCCTTGACATTTCTCCTTTTTACTCCAAGTCATTCCGGTGCACGGTTTGTCCAATATTAAATTTTTCGATTTTTTAAGACTTTTTCGTGTGTCTTTTTGACATTTTTCCATGCGAACCTGCCCTGTTTGCATCGGAATTCCAATTTGATTTGACAGCCATATCCCTGTGTCTTCCCCTACCTTTTTCCTTTTTCCTCCACCCTCTTTCGACTTCTGGATTTTTAATTATTAATTCTTCAATGAGTTTTCGGGTGTATTTTTGGAGTTTTTTGCATGTGAATTTTTCCTTCTTATTGCATGTCATTCCAGCGAACGGTTCGTCCAATATAAATTTCCGATCCCATTTTCGGGTTTTTTTTGGGTTTTTCCCACGTGAACGCGTCTTATCTCAGTCGAAACTATGTTTTGATGTGATAGGATTGTCGGGCACATCTTTCTGCACATTTTTTCTTTTTCTTACACCTCGTTCCGATGCAAGGATCTTCTGATATTAATTTTTAATTGCGTTTTTTGATCCGTTTTTTGTGTTTTTTGCACGTGACCGCCCTTCACCCCTCCCGGAACCTCCCTTGCATATTTTTTATGTCTTCCCCCTGCCGTCCTGCCCACTTTTTGTTTTTACGTCATTTCGTTTTGACGTCTGGATTGGGAGTTATTAATTTTTCTTTATTTTTATGAGTTTTTACGCGCTCCTCCCGTGCATGAACGCGCCCTTTTTCAATTTTACGCGTTTTAATGCGCCCCGGTCATGTCCACGTGCTCCGTCCCTGCATCCAAGTGCCCTTTCCCTCCCGTCACCGCAAATTTTTTTACCCCCGCCCCGCGCATGCGCGCGGGACAGGGGCGTCTCACCTTTCCCTCTCTTTTCTTTCTTTTAATTAATTAATTAATTTTTTTAATTGTATTGCTTTATTTATTTTTTTAAAAAAATAAAGAAAAAGAAAAAAAAGAAAAAACCATCCCCCCCCCCAACGGGCACCTTTCCCTCCCCGAATTTCAACCACCCTCTTTCTTCTTTCTCTTTCTTCTTCTTCTTCTTCTTCTTCTTTCTCTCTCCCTGACCCTACCCCCCATCTCCCCTACCTACTGATCCCTTCTTCCTCCATCGCGCCCTCCCTTCTGCTCCCACCGCCTTCTACCGCCTCCATCGCCTTCTCTTCCTACCTCCACCTTCTTCCTCTCCCATTCCCTCCAAATCCGCCTCCCCCACCTCCCCCCGCCTCCTCTGTATCCTCCTCCTCCCTTCCCATTCCCTCCTCCTTTTCCACCTCCCGCCCTCTCCCTCCTCCTCCCTTCCCATTCCCTCCTCCTTCTCCACCTTCCGCCCTCTCTTCCTCCTCCCACCTCCCCCCATCTCCTCTGTATCCTCCTCCTCCCTCCCCATTACCTCCGCCTTTGCCACCTCCCGACTTCCTTCCTCCTCCCTCCCCTCTCCTTCCCCTCCTTCCTCTCCCTCTTCTGCCCCGGCCTCCACGTCCTGCGCAGCTGTCTCTGCCCCGCCCTAGTGTTGTTCGACACCGCCGTCAGCTAAGTCGCCGCCTCCTGATCCAACCCCTCTCGCCCTCCGCCCGCCCGTCGTCCTACGAAGTTGCCGCCTGGCCCCGAATTCGCCGCCGCCGCCAGCTCCACACTTGCTGCCTGGTCCTCAAAGGTCGCCGCTTGGTCCTCAGAAGCCGCCCCCTCGCCGCCTGGTCCCGCCGAAGAGTGAAAGGTGAGAAGGATCGAAGCTTGCACGCGAGCTATGGCGGGAGAGCAAGAGCAAGAAAGAGAGAGACAAGAAATGGGAACTCTAACAGTCACAATGTGTGACCGGGCCTTCCTTTATTCAAACTGTCACTAGAAGAATAAAGAATAAAGTGACGTGACGGGCGCCCGCCACCTGCAGTGTGCAGTGGCGGGTACTGTCATTGTAGTAATACACGGGGCGGCACGGCGGAGGCGCCTTTACCCCCAACAACCTCCCACTTAAAGGCGAATCTGCCCTAGTGAGAGAGAAAATAAAAAAAAAGAAAAGACAGTACAAATGTACATAGGTACAAGGGATGAGGAAAGGCGACATCTCATCCAACGCCCATCAACCTCTTGAGGAAGGCAAAGCGCTCAGTAGTGAGGCTCTTTGTGAGTAGATTTGCAGGATTCTCGTCAGTGGAGATCTTGACAAGGTCAACAGACCTATCCTCCACGACACCACGTATGAAGTGATACCTCACCTCAATGTGTTTCGTCTTCGCATGGAAGACCGGATTAACTGAATGGCACTCATAGAATCCGAATGCAGTGTAGGTGTAGCATCAATCCCAAGGTCAGCAACTAGACGGCCTAACCATATGGCCTCCTTGCAAGCCTCAGTGGGCTGCAACATACTCGGCCTCAATGGTAGACAAAGCCGTACACTTCTGAACCCTGGACATCCAAGAGATAGCCCCTCCAGCATAGGTGAATACATAGCCAGAAGTGGACTTCCTACTATCTGCATGTCCTGCATAATCGGAGTCAGTGTACCCCACGACCCCTGTATCCTGGCTGCCATAGCAAATACACATATCTGTTGTGCCCTTCAGGTACCTCATGATACCCTTCACGGCATCCCAATGTCTGCTGCTAGGTGTAGCCATATAGCGTGCCACAACACCAACTGCATGCGCAATATCTGGATGAGTGGCTATCATGGCATACATCAAACTGCCCATGGCTGAAGCATAAGGGATCTTGGCCATCTCGGCCCTCTGCTCATCTGTCTGTGGACAATCGGCCTGTGATACCTTCACATAAGAAGGTAATGGACAGCCAATAGGCTTTACGTCCTGCATGCGGAAGCGCTCAAGGACTTTATGAATGTACTCCCGCTGTGAGAGATACAAAAGCCCCTGATGCCTATCGCGCTTAATGCGCATCCCAAGTATATATGAGGCCTGTCCCAAATCCTTCATCTCAAAGCTCTTCTTCAGCTGAGATTTAAGAGCATCTAGCTCATCATGAGCTTTCCCTGCTATCAGCATATCATCAACATAGAGTACCAAGATAAGAAAACTGCCATCACGGGCTTTCTTCGTGTAAAGACACGGATCCATAGCACTCCTGCTGTAGCCCTGTGACTGCATAAAGGCATCAAACTTATGATACCATTCCCTAGGTGCCTGCTTCAAGCCATACAAGCTCTTCTTCAACTTGCACACTAGGTGCTCCCTGCCAGGTTCTGCAAAGCCCTTAGGGTGATCCATATAGATCTCATCATGCAAGTCCCCATGTAGAAAAGCCATCTTGACATCCATCTGATATAGATCTAAGTCAAGCTATGCAACCAAAGCCAAGACTAAGCGCAGGGTGGTCATCTTAACCACAGGAGAGAAGACCTCATCAAAGTCCACACCATGTTCCTGCTTAAAACCCTTTGCTACCAATCTAGCCTTGTATGCCGGCTTGGGGTGTCCAAGGGTACTTTTCAGCTTGTACATCCACTTGCATGGCAAAGCCTTCTTGCCCTTAGGCAAGGCAACCAAATCCCAAGTCTCATTCTTATGCAGGGAGTCTATCTCAGACTGCATAGCCCTCTCCCAGGAGTGACTATCACCCCTGCGCATAGCCTCATCATAAGTGAAAGGCTCTCCTGCATCTGTAACCAAAACATAATGCATAGAGGGCTGAAATCTGTCAGGTGGACGTCTGTCTCTAGCAGACCGTCTCACCGCAGGCTCTGACGTCTGTCTAACTGCCTGTCCAACACCCTCGCCCTGTGGAGGAACTGCTGCAGGCTGTACTACTGGCTGTGCTGGAGCTCTAGGCTCCTCTTGAAAGATCACTATGCGGATCTCAACCACCTTCTCAGGCTGCCTGTGCATCTTGTCTTCATGGAAGATGACATCATGGCTGCGTACTATTTTCCGCGCCTGCGGATCCCATAGGCGATAGCCCATCTCTCGTGACTCACCATAGCCAAGGAATATGTATTTAATGCTCTTTGGATCCAATTTACTCCTCTTGTCCTTGGGCACATGGCAGAATGCCTCACATCCAAAGACACGGAGATGTGCATAAGAGGGTGGCTTACCAGCCCAAACTTCCTCTGCAACCTGGAAATCCAATCCACTGGAAGGCGATCGGTTTATGACATGCACTGCCGTACTAACTGCCTCAGCCCAAAAACTTTGGGGTAGGCCTGCATGGCTAAGCATAGAGCGCACATGCTCTTGAATAGTCCTGTTCATGCGCTCAGCCAAACCATTCTGGGGTGGGGTGTAAGGGGCGGTCAACTCACGCTTAATACCCCTGTCATCACAAAACTGCTCAAAAGCATGCGAGACATATTCTCCCCCATTGTCAGTCCTAAGGCATTTCAGCCTATACCCAGTCTGGTTCTCAACAAGAGCAAGCTGAAAGACTGCCAAGACATCGGACTTTTGCTTTATGGGATAAGCCCACACTTTCCTAGAAAAATCATCAATGAAGGTAACAAAGTACTTCGCGCCACCCATAGACATGCAAGGCATAGGCTCACAAACATCGGAATGCACCAATGCCAAGGGCTCACTCACGCGTGGCCTACCCGATTTCTTATGCGTAGACCTATTCTGCTTACCATAAAGACAATGATCACACGAGTGAAAACATGCATAATCCAAAGGCGGAAGATACTGCAAACCAGATAACATTTTCATTCCCTTCAAAGACATGTGCCCTAAATGAGCATGCCAAAGTGATACATGTGGGATAGAACCCACTGCCAAAACATGGTCAACTGAGGATCCAAATACAACAAGAGGATAGAGGCGTCCAGCCTTGGCGCCTCTAGCAAGCACAAGTCTGCCACGAGTAATCTTCCAGGCAGAATCCCCAAAACATACATGAAATCCTGCATCATCTAGCTGTCCTGCAGACATAAGACTGCGCGTAAGCATAGGTACATGACGTACATCCCTAAGCAAAAATGAACTGCCAGTGGAAAATTGCAACTGAATATCACCCATGCCCACAATGTCAAGAGACCTGTCGTCTCCAAGTCTGACTGAACCAGATATAGTGCGGTAAGAGTGGAACCACTCATGGTAAGGCGTCACATGGAAGGATGCTCCTGAATCCAATAACCAGCACTGTACATACATACTAGATGTCTCAGTCAAGTGTGAAGCATCAGAAGAACTAGCTGCAAGTATAAACTCATCACCACCATCGGACTCTTCAGTCTGCGTGACATTAATTTCCTCAATCTTGATGCTGGACTTCGCAGGTACTATGCTACGATCAGAGGACTTCTCCTGCACTTTATCTTTCCCCTTATCCTTGCGTTTCTCATTGCGCAACTCATGACACTGTGGTCTAATATGGACCTTTTTTCCACAATGATGACAAGTGACATTTGCATTGCGCCCACGCAACTTACTACGCGACTTGCCATGAGATTTAGACCAATCCTTCTGCGAGTCACGGCCACGGTTATTACCACGATCATTCCTGTCATTCCTGCCTCTAACTGTCAAAGCATGACTACCACGAGAGGCATCCAAGTTTTTGCCATTCACCTCTTCCTGAAGAAGAGTACTCTCAACATCTGCCAATTTTAGAGTAGCACTAGAGGCACAAAGAGCAGTGCAGAATACATCCCATGACTCATTCAGAGTCCCAAGCAAGAAAAGAGGAGTTACTTCCTCTCCAAAGGTGATATCCTGCGAAGTCAGGTTCTTCAGTATAGCATGGAACTGGCTCAAGTGAGTAGACATAGTTGCATTATCCTTCATGCGCAGATCCATAAGCTGCTTCAACCAGTACATCTGACTCGCCGGACTTTTCTTATCATAAAGATTCTTGATCTTATTCCATAGATCCCATGCACTCTGTGCTTCCTCAAATACATTATAATGTACCTGTTCAGTGAGAGACGATACAATTGTGGACTTGCATAGCTCATCAAGTTCAAGCCAGTCGTCATTGTCCATAGTTTCAGGCTGCTCCCCACTCAACTGAAGTGGCTTAATATGAGATTTCTGCACTAAGACCTGCCAAATTTGACTCTTCCAATAAGAGTAGTTGCTACCATCCAACTTTGTAATGTTAAAGATGGCACTATCATGCGAAGATGACGCCATTATGCAGGCTGGAAATGCCCAAACAGTCCAAAACTACTTGCTGTTTTACTGCAGAAACTGCCCAAAAATGACCAAAACGAGGTCCAAAGGGCGAGCAAAGTGTGCCAAAAGTTGCTGCCCACTTAGTACTAGGTGCGGTACACCAAATCAGGATATTTCAGCATGAAAAGTACATCTCAGTCCACCAATAGTTGCTTGCTATAATAAATTGCAGGTATGCTGTCTAGAGAGCAAACTGTCCCAAAATAGGATCCAATGTCAAGCAAACAATGCTAGGTCCAAAGCCGGCATGAAACGGACATAAGAAAGGCCAATGACAGTGAAAAGAACATGAGCTCAACACCGAAGCATGTCAAAATAACATCTGCCAGTGAAAGGCACACCCCCAGACACTCTAGGCAAAGTATTCCTGTAACTGCCAAAACCTGACACAAATAGGTGTCTGCTCAAAGAGAAAGATCCAAATATGAGACTCAGCTCATAAGCATCCTGTGAACCAAGAGTACATCAATGCATATCCATAAAGATCGGAGTATGATCCCAAAGTCTCAATGCGTATATAGCTGCTCAAGACATAAACTGCTCCAAATACATGTAAGTGCTCCAATAGCATGCAACTGTCAAAGGTCAAGCAAGCATGTAAAATGCTCCCACTGGCACAAAAGGCGTACAAAGTGAGCTCAGAAGCTCAAACAACCCAAGAGAAAGCACCAGTGATAAGTGACCCTGTCAATGCATCAAGCGCATCCAAGAGAGCATGACATACATGAAGCACCGGTTGTATTAACCATGAAGCAATACATAAGCCCAAATAAGCTCTCGATCAACTCAATGACATCCAAATAGCAACCAAGATCAGTGATCAAGTAAGCTGGGAATGCTCAAATACATCCAAATCCAAGCTCCAAATGTCGGTATGGCATACACGAACCAAATAGCATATGTCATGAACCAAAGCATATAATGCAAAAGCCTAACTGTCAAGCAGAGACATGAGGCATAGGCGGTCCACGAGCATGCCAAGTCGGTCCAAATGCCAGTGAAGACGGAGCTAATGCGAAGCTCAAAAGCATCCCATAATCTCATACATATGCTCCAAGTCGTCCCCAAATGTCAGAGACATCATGCCAAAGCTCAAAGCATACATCCGGTATCGGTAGGTAAGTGCCAAAGCATGTAAAGTACCTTCAGCCCACTGTTATTCCAGCATATATTTACTGTTCTAAACAGTAGATTTCAGCCCCGAATTCAAGCCAAAATCATGGTCAAACCAAATGCATACATCCTCAATACATCTGGGTAGAAAGTAGACCGCATACGGGCATCAAATAGCTCCAATGGAATGAGGCATAAGCAATAAATTTCAGTGTCAGGGGTGCTGCCATGTTTCCAGCACTGTTATGCAGTGAATGACAGTTTCAAAACTGAGACTCCCAACCTCAATGTCAAGCCAAAGCATCAAAATGACATCCAAAAATGACTCAAATGCCCTCCAAATAGGCCAATGATGAGTGCTCCATGAGCAACAAAACATTCAGCTGTAAAACGTGGAGGTCAAAGTCTGGAAATGGGCGCCATTTTCAGCGTGTTGAGGCCTAGAGTGCTGCTGCCAATCACGTGGAGTTATGATGGTTGGGGGGCTCAATGATGGCCCAAGGTAGGCACATACCAAGCCATGAAGGCCCAATGCAAAGGGGAGGGAAGATATGAGCTATGGAGCTCAAGAAGAGTGGCTGCCCTTTGTTCCTGCCCTGTTTCAAACTGAGAATACACTCAAATGCCTGCAAATGCTGAAGCAATACCTCAAGGGCAAGGCCCTGATGAAGCTCAAGAAGGCTGGGATGGAGCTTGGGAAGCCGGGGAGAGTTGGGAGCTCGAGAGGTCGGCTATGGCTGCCGGGATGGAGACCCAATGCGTGAAGCGAGTCGATGCGAAGGTCGGGAAGCACCGAGTCGAGCTCGAGCAAGAGAATGCCAAGCTCTGATACCAGTTGAAAGGTGAGAAGGATCGAAGCTTGGACGCGAGCTACGGCGGGAGAGCAAGAGCAAGAAAGAGAGAGACAAGAAATGGGAACTCCAACAGTCACAATGTGTGACCGGGCCTTCCTTTATTCAAACTGTCACTAAAAGAATAAAGAATAAAGTGACATGACGGGCGCTCACCACCTGCAGTGTGCAGTGGCAGGTACTGTCAGTGTAGTAATACACGGGGCGGCACGGCGGAGGCGCCTTTACCCCCAACAAAGAGGTCGCCTCCTGGTCCCGCAGAAGCCGCCGCCGCCGAAGTCGCCGCCACTGCCCTGAGCGTCACCTCCCGCCGTCCTCGCCACCACTCCTCCCTCTCCCTCCTCCTCCTAACTAACCCTCAGGTTAGTTAAACTAACTTGAATTAAGTTAATTAACCTAATTAGTCAAACTAACCTTAATTACGTTAGCCTAACCCTAACTTAGTTAACTAACCCTAGTTAGGTTAGACTAACCCTAACCTACTCACCTAACCCTAGTTAGGTTAGACTAACCCTAACCTACCTCACTAACCCTAGTTAGTTCAACTAACCCTAACTTGGTTAGACTAACCCTAACCTACCTCACTGACCCTAGTTAGGTTAACTAACCCTAACTTGGTTAGACTAACCCTAACCTACCTCACTAACCCTAGTTAGGTTAACTAACCCTAACTTGGTTAGACTACCCCTAACCTAGTCATCTAACCCTAGCTTAGTTACACTAACCCCATTTAGGTTAGTCTCCACTAACTTGCTTTAATTTACTTATCTGACTTAACAGAGACTAACCTAGTTCCATTTGATTAACTTGACTTGACTTAATCTGACTTACATGCTTTACATAGACTACCAAGACTTAGCTGACTTAATTTGACCTCACTTACCAAACTAAGTTGATTTTCCTGATTTAATTAATTTATAAATTAATTTCCACTCCATAAAATTTTAGAAAAATTTCTAAAAATTCCATTCGCTTTTTGCAAATTTTTGGAAAATTTTTAGCTGGAAATTTCCACCCCCAAAATTTCTGAAAATTCAATATTTCCCAAGTTATCCCAAAATTACCAACAAATGTAAAAAATTCATTTAAAATTAGTAAAAAATATCCAAAAAAATCTAAAACATTCTAAAAAATTCCACTCACCCCCCTTGATCTTTTTCCATTTATTTTTCACTTTAAAATATTTTCATACATGGAACCCCTATTTTTTTTAAAAAAAACCAATAAACAAAAATTAACCATAAAAATCGCCATCTTATTTTCATACCCTAAGTTGTGGATATTTCCTCCATGGCTGAATTTCAAATTTTTCCCTTCATCACATATTCATGTGCTATATATCTTGCTTTTACTATTATTATTATTATTATTAAAAAAAACAAACACAAAAAAAAACAAACCATAAATAATAACAACTTTAAAAAAAAAACAAATAAACGAAACCACACTATAAAACCAAAACAAACACACCTAAAATATAACCCCACTCCCATCCAAAATAACAAATTAAAAATAAATTCAAAATCAACAAACCCACTAAGGTGTTGTCTTTGTTGTTTCATCAGTGGTCTTTACTTTTCCTTTAGTGGATTCACTCCTTTTGGGGGACTCTTCCGTGCGCATTTAGGCCATTACATACATATCCTTCGAGGTATTTATTTTATGTGCTTTATTTATTTTCATTCCCCCTTTAATCACAAATTAATTGTTAAAATGACCTAATTATTCACCCACAGTTTCCACGTGCATTCACGCTAAACACACAATTTTTTTAAATTAAAATACACCCGCCGTTCACTTAGCACGCGCTAGTGCGCTAAAGAGGCACTTTAATAAATTTTAATTAAAATGAACCAGCCGTCTCACAAGAGCACGCGCTGGCAAAAAAGCGCTCCACATCACCTTAATTTGTAATCAATGAACTTGCATTTAGAGACCCAGTCTGGGTATCGAAGTCCGGGATTCGAATTACAGTACCGTTTTCACCTCATAATTGGTAATTAAATTTTTAAGAAGGAACCGCCATTTTCTTGTTAAGGTTTATCACTTAATAAAACTTCACCCATCCTTAATAATTTCTTAAAATAAACCCTTCATTAAATTAATTCCCCCTCACTGCACTTAATTCCCCTTTTTAACGAACCGTTTCGTGGGATGGGTTTGCGCAGTCATTAGAGTTCTTTCCATGGTCAAACACTGGTTTATCAACGATGTAGTCTTGATATGCGTCGGATGTGGTAATGTTTTGGTTTCCTGTCTTTGTTACGGTTAAGGGTACGGTGTGTCATTTTTTCATTTATTGTCTGATATGGGGTTCTCGGTGTTTGTCTGATGCATAGCATGAAGCTTTCAGTCGCATATATCTCGAGGTCATGCCGAATTTTTTCTAGGTTGTGGTTTGCTTGGGGTTAGTTGGTCGAGTCACATTTTATCGTTTTGGTTGTTCTCTTATCCTTGATTTTTTGTCTATTGCTTTGCAGGCATTCTCCTTGATTGTCTGTGTTTGTGGTGTTTCGTAACCATCTAAATGGCGCATTCTCACGCTCCTCCCCCTATCCAGTACATCCCATTAGTTAGTAGGGATTACTCTTCCCTACTTACTTTTGAGCCTCTCACGAAGGCGGGACTCGCTGCTTTTGTGGCTACTTCCTTTCCATTGCTTCCCGAGGATCCGTCGTTATGTGATGAGTTTCTGGCCTCCTACAGCAAGAAGACAGGACTAGTCCAGGGAATTTCTATGACTTTGACACCTCGAGGCCTAGGGAAGGCTCTGTCTCTTCCCTCCAAAGGTGAACCTTTTGTTACCACTCGTCAGCTTTTCTTTAATGAAGAGATTCTGAAGCTGTTGCAAAAGCAAACAAGAAAAATGCTGGATGTTAAGAAGGTGATCAACTCTTCAGGTGTTTCCTTTTCCATGATCACTGATCCTGTGTGGAAGATGGTCTGTCAGTTTCTCCAGGACAGGTTTATGCCTGCCAAAACGCCATCCCAGTACTTGTCCAAAGAGCTTTTAACAGCTTCAAGGATGGTGTTGAAAGGAGTCGCTATTGATTGGAGCACTTATCTCCTCACTAAAATGGATCAACATTTCGTCAAAGTCATCAGGGGTAATGTTACCAATGTCACATATGGATCATATTTGTCTGCCTTCTTAACCTATTCAGGTTTATCGAAGACTGTGCCTCCACCTCCTCCATCAGATCCAGTACCTCCTCCTCCACCTTTAGATGAGTCAGAACCTATTGACATAGAGGATGATGATTCTCCGCCTCTCCTGGTCATCCAGCGCAAACGCTTGAAGTGGGTAGCGGATAAAGCTCCTTTAGTACTTCCTTCAGTGCCCATTCCTGCTACCTCTGGTAGTGATCTCCCTGGGTATCTCACTTGTAATAACCTGTTCAGAGCACATCGAGAAGGATCATTGGACATATCAATTCCCTCACTGAACAGTCTAGTCTCAGGAGATGCAATTCCTTTCCTCTGTAAAGACATTCAGAGTTCCATTCAGTTGTCAGTGACAGCCTGTGTTCAACAGCTGTATGCTTCCTTTTATGAAGAAATCATGCAGTCTAAGGACCAATTGTTGAGATATCGAGCTCCACTCGTGATACGCCAGGGTGACCGTTGTGTATTTATGTCACCAACTTGTCAGTTGTTGCAGACGCGGTTGGTACACCGCCCATGAATAATAGCTACTTGATAGCTATCCTTATCTACTCTAGTTCGTGGCTCAGTTAGTATGCCACCTTAGTTAGTTGAGTTTGGTTTGAGACCCATATATAGGGTTCTTCTATTTCTTTGTATGAGAGTTCTTTTGGCTTACACAACTAAGAAGAGGAAAACTGTTTTCAGCCTCCACCCTTGTGTGTATTCCCCCATTGTGCAAGCAAGAAAGCTACAAGTGAGACTCCTTCCCTCTCTCCCACAATCTTGACATGGTATCAGAGCCTTGTTCATGGTAAGGAGCTCAAGAAAGCAAGCCAAGCTCGCGGTGTTCTGGTAAGAGGAGCAATGTTGCTTTCATCTTCTGTTTTGGGAGCAGATCTCTGCAGGTAGCACAGTTGGAAAGTGCAGGAGTGCATTGTCTCAGGTTGAGACGCCCTTCGTGGTGACGCCCTTGTTTTTTTGATTTGAGGCCATTTCGGGGCCTGTTTTGGAGGCGGAAGTTTTCTGCACGCACTCAGGAAAAGGCCCAGTTTTATGCTGTGCAGCCACTATTCTACAGGTCGGTGAAAAGTTACTATAGAAATTGCATCGTATGCTTGTGCGCAGAGACATTGGGAGTTACAGAATCATCCCTGTTGCCTGTTGATGCAAAATCGTCACTAGGAAGTGACTGTGTGGTCAAATACCACTTTCGTCAGTTTTGCACATTTGCCTTTGTGAGGTTGAAGCTGTGTTCTTTGCAGTGACAGAATTTTTTGTAGTGTTTTGTAATGGCGTTTGATTCTCTCTCACAGATTGTCACTGAAAAGCTTGACAAGAACAACTTCCAAGCATGGAAGTTTAGAATGACGAATTTCCTTATGGGAAAAGGATATTGGGAATTTGTTGCAGGAAATGAAGAAAAACCAGTTCTTCCTGATATTCCCAATCAACAGCAAATGCAGGCATTTAAAGCATGGCATGAGAGAGCCAGTAAAGTTAGGTACTGGCTATCTATCAGCATTTCAGACTCTATGATTGTGCATATTCAAGATGCAAGTACGCCAAAGGGGGCATGGGATACTTTGTCAAAAATGTATAGCACAAATATGCAAGCCAGGAAAATGCAGCTCAAGCAAGAGTTGCACAATGTGCAAAGAGAAAACATGAGCATCAACGATTACCACATGAAGGTGAAGAAAATTGCAGATGCACTTGCTTCCATTGGATCGCCAGTGGAAGATGATGATTTAGTTTCTGTGACCTTGAATGGTCTAGGAAAGGATTATGCACAGTTCCGAACATCCATTTCCGTCCGTGAAAGATTTCCTGATTTTGAGGGGTTGATTGCTCTTCTAATTTCTTAGGAGCAGAGAAATGGTGGTGCATCTTCTTCAGGAGGAACTTCAAAAGAAGCTGTCTTCTACTCAAATGCTGGAAGAGGTAGAGGCAGAGGTAGAGGAGGCCGATTTGGAGGCCATGGTAGAAATCAGAATATGCAGCAAACTCAAGAAAACCAGTCCTATGGAGGAGGACGTGGTAACTCTAGAGGCAGGGGGAGCCAAAGAGGTCGTGGTGGATGGCAAAGAGGCCAAAATGCAAATAGTAATGTTGAATGCTACTACTGTGGTAAAATGGGTCATATGGCTAAAGACTGCTATAAAAAGCAGAATGACATCATGAATGGAAAACTGCAACAAAGGAATTATGCATCTTCTAGTAGACAAGGTGATGACAGAAATGAGCATTTGTTTATGGTGCAGCACATGAATAATTCTGTGACAAGTGCAGAAGAAAGCAATGATGTATGGTATGTTGACTCAGGTGCGTCAAACCACATGACATGTCATGCAGAATGGATGGAGATGCAAGGAAAATGGAAAAATCAGGATTTGTGGAGACTGGCGATGATACTGCACATCCTATTGTGCAAATTGGAAAAATTCCTTTGTCTATGCAGGATGGGAAAAAGAAATACCTGTCCGATGTATTTCATGTCCCGAATATCACCAAGAATCTAGTTTCTGTTGGTCAAATGGTTGAGCAGGGCTTGCAAGTCAGATTTAATCCTCATGGATGCTTTGTTGAGGTTATGAAAAATAAAGGTCGCTTGATAGCAAAAGGAAAGAAGAAGGGCAGAATGTTTACATTGGATGCAGACATGTCTGAATTGAGTGCAGCAATGTTTGCACATGGGACCGGTGTAGTTGCAGATATTGATATCTGGCATAAACACATTGGTCATGTTAATGTACATCGACTTAAATCAATGCAGGCCCAAAATATTGTTGCAGGATTGCCCAAATTCAAGGTTGCAAAAATGCATAAGGTATGTGAAGCCTATCAGTTTGGAAAACAGGCAAGGAAACCATTTCCTAGACATGTTCAAGAGAGTGAGAAGCCATTGGAATTAATCCACTCTGATGTGTGGACTACTAAAGCCACATCTCTTGGAGGCTGTCATTATTTTGTCACTTTTATTGATGACTATAGCACAAAAGTTTGGGTGTATTTTATGAAAAAGAAAAGTGAAGTTTTTGGGCATTTCAAAACTCTTAAAGCTATGGTTGAAAAAGAAACAGTCCTGCAGATAAAATGCCTAAGTCAGATCGAGGAGGAGAGTACCTCTCAAATGAGTTTGCAAGGTTCCTGCAGGAGCATGGCACAAAGCAGCAATATTCATGCAGTCATACCCCACAACAAAATGGAATTGCAGAAAGGAAAAACAGGCATATTGGAGAGGTATCTCGTGCCATGCTCAATGAAAAAGACTTGCCAGATTTTTATTGGGCTGAAGCAGTTGCTACAGCAGTTTACATAATGAACAGGACTCCCACTACAGCAATACATGGAATGACTCCAGAGGAGAGGTATACTGGTAGGAAACCAGATATTTCTCATTTGAAAATTTTTGGTTGCATTGCCTATGTACATGTGCTAGATGAGTTGAGATACAAGTTGGATCCAAAAGCTGAGAAGTGCATCTTTATTGGTTACTCTCTGCAGTAAAAAGGGTATAGATGCTATAACCCTTCTACTCGTAAGTTTACAGTGAGCAGAGATGTTGTTTTTGACGAGATGAGTAGCTGGTATAAACCAGTAAATGTGATTGATGATGTAGATGCACAAAATGGTAATGCTGCACAGAATTCACAGCAGCAGTCACAAAATATTAGTGGACCTGGAGCGTCCTCTAGCAGTGGTTCACATTCTTCGCCATGGACAGGAAGATTGAGATCAGGAGAATCTTCTCAAAGCAATGTAGATAGTGGTATACATGTATCACGAAAAGGAAAAGAGAAGGTTGATCAGCCCATGTTTGATGTGAATGCAGGTCACTCTTATGTGGATGGTGAATCCAGTGGCTCAGAACAGAGCATCGATGATAAGTTGGGTATTCCTTCTATTGTTACACCTGGAGTAAGGAAGACCAGGGATGTTTTGAGAGCACCTGGGAGTGAACCTATATTGTGCAGGTCTACGAGAGCTAGGTATACTGTGGATAGGCTGAAATATGATGGATTTATAGCCATTCACTATGCATATATGGTTCAAGTGATACAGGAATCAGAACCCACTTCTTTTGAGGAAGCCATGGGAAAAGAAAAATGGGAGAAAGCCATGGATGAAGAAATGGATGCCTTGGTAGCAAATGCTACATGGGAATTGGTACCTTTGCCTAAAGGTAAAAATGCAATTGGCTGTAAGTGGGTTTATAAGGTGAAGCAGAATGCAGATGGTTTTGTGAACAGATACAAGGCAAGATTAGTAGTCAAGGGGTATGCACAAACATATGGCATTGACTATGAAGAAACATTCAGTCCGGTTGCAAGGATGGCAACCGTAAGAGCAGTCATTGCTATGGCTGCATCAAAGGGATGGTCTTTACATTAGATGGATGTAAAGAATGCCTTCTTGCATGGTGATTTGTAAGAAGAGGTTTATATGGAGCAGCCACCAGGTTATGTGCATGTTGTTCATCCTGAGTTTGTTTGCATGGTCTGACAAGATAGGACAGTATCTTGTTACTATTGGCTTTCAGATTTCCAAGGCAGATTTCTCACTTTATGTGAGAAAAACAGAGAAAGGTATTATGCTACTTGTCATTTATGTTGATGATTTGATTATGACAGGTGACAGTGATGAAGATATCCTTCATGTGAAAATGCTATTGAAGCAGAAGTTTGAGATGAAGGATTTGGGAGAGCTGCGTTATTTCTTGGGCATTGAGGTGATTAGATCACCAAGTGGGATACAGCTCTTGCAGAGGCAGTATGGATTGGACATGCTGTCCAAATATGGGATGACAGGCTGTAAGCCTATTTCAGTTCATTTGGAACAGAATGTGAAGCTGAGCGCAGATGCAGGTGAGCTTCTGGAAGACCCTACTATGTACAGACGCATAGTAGGAAGCTTGATTTATATGACCATTACCAGGCCACATTTGAGCTATGCTGTTGGATTGGTAAGTCAGTTTATGCAGGCTCCAAGGAAACCGCATTTGGATGCGGCTAGACGCATACTCAGGTATGTGAAGTCCACATTGCAATATGGACTATTTTATGAGACTGGGGTTCAGATACAGTTGCATGGATACACTGATGCTATTGGGCTGGTAGCATTTCTGATAGACGATCTACCAGTGGATATGTGTTCTCTTTTGGGAGTGCTGCAGTCACTTGGAGCAGCAAGAAACAGCCTACAGTTGCCTTGTCGAGCACAGAGGTTGAGTACAGGGGTGCAGCAATGGTTGCATGTGAGATAGCTTGGTTGCATAAGCTACTTTATGATATGCATCAGCCTCCTACAGATGGGCCAGTTGTCATTTATTGTGACAACATGAGTAGTATACACTTGGCAAATAACCCAGTCTATCATGCTAGAACAAAGCACATTGAGGTGCATTATCACTATGTGCGGGAGAGGGTTTTACTAGGTCTTATTGATCTAGTTTATATCAGCACAGAGGATCAGGTAGCTGACATATTTACGAAGGCATTGGGCGCAGAGAAGCTGCGCAAGTTCAGAGACCTGCTTGGTGTGCAGGAATTGGGATTGAGCTCGAGGTGGAGTGTTGAGATATCGAGCTCCACTCGTGATATGCCATGGTGACCGTTGTGTATTTATGTCACCGACTTGTCAGTTGTTGCAGACGCGGTTGGTACACCGCCCATGAATAATAGCTACTTGATAGCTATGGAGCCGCTTATAAGAGGTGGTTTTCGGATCTAGGGTTTCTAGGGACCAAAAGGAAGTTGGTTTATGTCCTCTGACGAGGACCGTCAAGCTGAAATCCAAAAAGCAGAATGTGCTGAGAGGGTTAGACGGCGGTTAGAGATTGTAAGCGTTATTCTCCTCAAAGGAGTAGCCTAGTACGTATACGAAGTAGTGGTCTTAGTCATTTAACTACTCCACCTATTCCACTAGGTGCAGGAGGAAGCATAAGTTCTTCCTCTTCTCCACCAAGTCTACCCACTTCAAGTGGGGGTGTGAATCCATCAGTTCAAGCTCCTACTGCTAATATAACTTGCAACAGAGTGATGCATCTAGGCAAATATTGCAGAGGGGAAAAACAAATATACAAGAGTTACCACAAGGCAACGTAGTCAGCCTTATTGAGGCTGTACGAGTCCATGATGCTGAAACCTCTAACTTAAGAGCCGTGACAAGAGGCAAAAGGGCTAAAGAGGTTGACAAAGATAAGGAAAAACCGGTTGAGGCAAACCCTAAACAAGGGGATAAGGGGATGCAAGTCTAGAATCCTAGCATAGAAGAGGGACCACTAAGGCCGGTTGATAGAAAATGTGACCCTAAGAAGGATGAGGAAGTGCCAAGAAAGAAGGCAAGAGCCAAGAAAGAAGTACCAAAACCGGTCTAAAGACCAAAAGAGAGGATGGTTTGGTGAGATATAGGGTTCTTCTATTTCTTTGTATGAGAGTTCTTTTGGCTTACACAACTAAGAAGAGGAAATCTATTTTCAGCCTCCACCCTTGTGTGTATTCCCCCATTGTGCAAGCAAGAAAGCTACAAGTGAGACTCCTTCCCTCTCTCCCACAATCTTGACACCAGTTGCATCAGGCAACATCCGAGTTAGCCTCTGCTAAGGATAACCTAGCAGATTTGTTTAAGCAGATGGAGCAACAAACTCAACTGGTTGCAACCCAAAGAGATGAGATCTCTTCTTTGACGATTCAATTAACAGAGGCTCAATCACAAGTTACTAGCCTTTCAGAGGAGAAGGAGAGGATGTCCCGAGAAGCGCAGGAGTTCCAAGCTCTCTTAGATGACAAACTTTCAGCTTTACAGACTGCTAATGATACAGTGGCATCCCAAGCCTCCCAAATCAAGCAGTTGCAAGATCAATTGGCAAAGTCACGGTCTGTTCCTCCAAGCCCTAATGTTCCCTTGATTCCTTCTCTTTCACAGCAGGACTTGGCTGCTCTTCAAAGACAAGCTACTTTGTGTCCTCTCTTCCAAGATAAAGTGGAAAGATTGCAATCCAGAATGGACTTGTTATGGTCTACCTTTGAGCAGTTTCAGGAATATGTTCCACCAGACCATTCTTTCTTTGTCCACTACCACTTACAAAAGTTGGTCTTCTACATGAAGCTTTCCATGATGGATTTACCGCTTCCAGAGGATGGATGGAGTGGGGCTTGGTCTGCTGAGTTGTTGACAGAGGTAGTAAGGATGGTGTTTGAAGATTCTATCACGCCAGATACTATGTTGATGTCCTACATGTATCTACGAGGAGACTTGTTAATTCCAGATGAGGTGGATATGGCATGGTATGTGGGGGATGTGGTCCTACAAGCTGTTTTGTATGTCAACCATTTGGAGTTGCGCATAGCTGACATGTTCTAGAGTTACTCCTCCAAAGTGACTGATTGTCCTGATAATTCATGGCATCCCATGATTGATTCTGTGGTCCTGAATCAAAGACAAAACACTGCTCCTACCTCTGCCCAGAGTACTAATCAACTGAGGATGGATATCTTAGCCTATCTTTCAAAACATAATCCATTTGATTCTACCTTCTTTGATGCCTATCATAGACGATCTCTCTTAGGACCTTCTGTTCCTACCCTCTTGTATTACCAACAAATGGCTCACCGATATGATATGTATCTTTCCCTTTGTCAATCTAATTCCACCACTATTTTAGCCCTTCTTTTCCAACCTTCATCTTTCCCTCAAATTCCCATTTTCACATACTGCTCCTTTATTGAGGATAGGGTATTTTCCCCTTCTCTACCTTGTCCTTCTCCATCCATTCATGTACCCTCCACATTTCCTATTTATCAGTTAACACCCTTCCTTAGTGATTCCCTACAAATTTCTACCACTCCTTCTTTAAACTTTTCTTCCTTTTATGATTTTGTCTATCCCTCACTTCATCCACTTTTCCTTATTCCACTTCCCTCACCTAACACTTCTATATCTCAACCACCTCAGTTGGTTAGTGACTATGACGGGTTTGATAATCAGATTTCCAGAAGAAGGGGATGGAGTTCGAATGATTCCCTTACAGGACCTCAGATAAATTGGCCAGTAATTCCAGGAGAATGGATAGCTGCTAGTCAAGCTTATCAGAACTATGTTCATTTTGCTCAGCAGTATTCACAGTCTGCAGATCCTTTAGTGAGATTAACTGCTCACTTTGCTTGGTACTTGGCATATATGCATAGGCACTCTCATAATGATTCCAAGCCTATTCCAAAGTTATGCATGAATGTCAATGTGAGCATTGATACCCAGCGGCTGGATATATTGTATTTTCATGCCCTTTATTTGCCTAGCAGATACCTGGTCTTGTTGGAAAGGATGTGCTGTCTTCAGTTTTTTGAAAATCCTCCCAAAACCTTTGTAGATGAATCCTTGTCTATGGATCGTTTCTGACGACATCAATCTTTCAAGAGGGATCATCTTCATTGATACCTTTCCAATGTATGATGGATGTTTTTTAATGAAAATCTCTCTTTTTGGAGGAGTCATTCAGATGGTTGTGTTGTATGTAGTGTTTGTGTTGTGAGTTCATTTATGTAAAACGAACGTGGTGGTTTTCTATTGGATTGGATTTCGTGTGCGAGCTACATTTTGGAGAATTGTGGTGATGGGGTCGTGGTTGGAGAGTTGAAGTTGATGCTGATGAAGAAGAAGAAAACTCTTATATCCTTTACAAGTTTGTTGTGATTTTTAGTTTGATAAGAAGTGTTCCTGTAAAACGGGTTTTCATTTCTTTGTATTTTTATATCAGATACAGATTATAAGTTGGGGTCATGGTGGATGGATTATTTTTGAGAAGATATTGAAGATTAAACTTGTGATTTTAAATGCACTTGTATTCCCTTTTTCCTGGGTCGCGAGGACGCTTCCTTATTAAGTGTGGGGATATGTTGAGTGTTGAAATGACTTGTTTTTTGGCTGATTTTTGTTGTTTTTGAGAGCTGAATGATTGATTGGTTTAGAAGTGGTTTGAGAGTGTTTTGGATTATATTAATTGTGTTTTGGAAGTTTATGATGTTTATTAGTGGTTATGTGATGTTCTGATAGGTTCTGATTGGTTCTGTATACCTTCTGTATAGCTTCTGTTTTGTTCTGTTTTGTTCTGATTGTCTTCTGTAAGGAGGGATGGAGTACTGATTGATGAAGATTGAGATCTTGTGAAATTTTATTGAATGGTTTGTCAGAGTTTGGAATGGTTTGAGTATGAGTTATGTGGTTTTGATGACCTTCTGTAACCTTCTGTAGGTCTTCTGTAGAGCCTCTGTTTCTATTTTGTTCTGTTCTGTACTGTAGCTGTTCTGGTACTGTTCTGTGACTGTTCTGTATGCTTCTATATGTGTTCTGATGGATGAGAGTGTAGCTTGGGAAAGTTTTCTAGCCTTGAAAAGAGGTGAATACAAGTGCAAAAGAGCTGAAAGAAGTGGAAGAAGTAGCTGCTGAAGACTCAAGTGAAGACTGGAGTGAAGTGACAGTAGTGAGCTATGAAAGGACACTGTAGTGGCTCTGGTGACTCTTCATATCAGACATACCTCTTGGGAGGGGTATCCACGACCTAAGAAGGATTTTTGAGAGTGATTTTGAGAGATTGTAGTGAGGATATGATGTATTATTGATGGAGAGAGAGAGAGAGTCAGAGATAGCCAATTTTACTAAAACAGAGTGATTGTATATGAAAGATTGAGAGAGAAGACTATGAAGACATTGAAGATGAATACTATGTGATGTATTTCCACTCAAAGATGGTGTATTCCTTTTCTTTCTTTGTTTTATTGATGGATTTTGTGAAGATGTTGAAGAATATGGTTGATTCTATCAAATCCGTGGGAGATCTACATGATGCTGTATGAAGATTTGTTGTGCCTGGTTTTCTTTTCTTCATGGTGATCATATGAAACATAATAAACAAGCTTGTTGATGTTACAAGATAGATTTTCTTGCAAGAGAATTCCCTTTTCCTTGGTGTTCCTCTTGGGGCTCCACTAGATCATGACATGCTTCCTCTCTAGCTAACTCAAGTATTGGATTGTTTGGCATAGATACCTTTGTAGCTAGAGATCTAGTTGTTGATGGATTTTCCAGGATTAGAGAATTAAGGAATGCCTTAGGATTGAGTGCATCGGCAACTACATTCTCTTTTCCTGGTCAGTACTTGATTTCAAAGTCATACTCCTCCAGCACTTCAATCCATCGACGTTGCCTTATGTTGAGCTCGTTCTGGGTAAAGATCCACTAGAGACTCTTATGGTCAACTACTAGTGTAAACTTGTTACCCAACAGGTAGTGTCTCCAAAGCTTTAGAGCATGGATGATAGCTAACAATTCTAGATCATAGGTAGCATAATTTTTCTCATGACTCTTCAGTTTCCCTGAAGAGTAGGTTAACAGATGACCTTCCTGCATGGGCACACATCCTAAGGCAAGTGCACTAGCATCAGTTACTACCTCGAACTCCTTGCTGAGGTCTGGAAGTTTTAGGATAGGTGCTAATACCAAACTTTGCTTCAATCTATCAAAGCTGGTTTGTTCGGGAGTTGACCATGCAATGGATGTTTGCTTCTTCAATAAGTCCGTCAGGGGTGCTCCAATCAAAGCATAGTTTTTGATGAAGACCCTATACCATCCTGTTAATCCAAGAAAAATACGTATTTCTTTGACAATTGTTGGTATTGGCCATTCTAGCACGTCCCTGACCTTTGCTAGGTCTACTGAGATTCCTTTTGCTGATACGATGAATCCCAAATATTCAATTTGATGCTTGAAGAATGCACACTTCTTCATCTTAGCATACAGCTTATGTGGCCTCATTGTCTCAAGGACAATCCGAAGTTGGGGCTCATGATCCTCTTCCTGTTTAGAATAGACTAGAGTGTTGTTAAACAAGACAAGCATGAAGTCATCAAGATATGGCCTAAAGATATCCTACATTAGCCTGTTGAAGGTAGCAGGCACATTCGTAAGCCCAAATGACATAACTAGGAACTCAAAGTGTCCATATCTTGTATTGAAAGCCGTCTTTGGAATATCTTCGTCCTTGATTCTTATCTGATAGTAGCCATACCTGAGATCAATCTTGGAGAAGATCTTTGCACCCTGAAGACGATCAAGAAGCTCATCTATTCTAGGAATAGGGTACTTGTTCTTGATAGTTGATTGATTCAACCCTCTGTAATCAATACATAATCGAAGTGTTCCATCTTTCTTTTTCTGGAATAGTACTGGAGCTCCCCATGGTGAACTGCTAGGATGGATGTAGCTATGATCTAATAGTTGCTTGAGTTGTTCCTTTAGCTCAATTCCTTCCGAGATTGACATTCTATAAGGTCTCTTTGCAATTGGTGCAGCTCCTGGTACTAGCTTGATCTCATGATCCACTTCTCTTTGAGGCGGGAGTTCTGTCAACTCTTCAGGAAATACGTCTGCGTATTCCATTAGCCAAGAAGGTCCTTCACTAGAATGCTGCTTCTGATCTAACTTATTGAGCTTAATCAAGTAGACATATAGTCCCTTTCTGACTCCCTTTATAATCTGAGATGCCTTGGCCAATTGAATTTTTGGCACTCCAGCCTCACCTTGAGTTGTGACTAAATCCCCTTTAGAGTTCCAAAAGGAAACTTGGGCCTTTTCACAATGAATGTGGGCGTCATTAGGTTTAAGGCAATCCATTCCGAGTAGACATTCATGGATGCCTAGGCTCATGACTCTGAATTTGACCGAAGCCGTCTTTCCTCCCAGAAAGAATTCCACATTACATTACATATTTACTTCAGTCTTTATCCAAGTGACCAATCACTTTACTTCCTTATCAATATACACAATTAAGACAATCATTGTTAAGAAGAAGTCTTATTTCATTCATGTGGACATAGCCCTTCGGAGTACAATTGTTCTTGGTCCAATGGAACAACCGTTACATTAATTCGAGGAGAATAAGATGTTATTGCATTCAGCCTACAGGAACTGAGTAGTAGTATGGATTGGGTCATCGATCTTCAAGAATCGGTCAGTCATTGGAAGATTAGGATATCCTTTCCTTTGGAACCCATTCTTCTCATGGCGCCCCAACACTTTAATCTCGTCAACGGGGATTACACGAGTCACTTCCTCATATACATATGAGTTCAGCTCAACCCTCAACCTTATGTAAAGTTGAGTTCACGTGAGCCTCCACAAAAGTGAACAACTTCACGACTTTTAGGTCTTCCAACCACTTGATCCTCTTTAGGTTGGTTTGAAGATATGCAAACCGGTGGGCAGTTGTATAGTAGATTCCTGAGGTGCCCGTCTATCTTTGTTCCATGTACAAAGGTGATGGATTATAGATATGCTCTAGGATGTTCATCATCTCAACCCTTTTTCGATAATCCAAGGAATGCATCGCAATCATAAACATGACTCGAAACATTAAGAACTTGTTCCATGCCTCATAATTCTGCAAGACAACATTGAAAGTAAGGAAATGTTCGGAACATCAACATTTTCTTTACTTCATCTTATTAAGATTTCATAAAAACAAATCCTTCATTGGTTCACTCTGATACCAACTGTAACCTGTCCACCTGTTATCTTCAGGACACGTCTTAGCAGTCCATCGGAGAGGATGTCTAGAAAGCTCCGCCCGACACTCCCATGGAATGTTACGGGGTTTGTGATCTAGGACTTTCCGCGTCTGCCACATAGCGGAAGTATTCGGGCCATTCCCACTTAGGACTGACCTGAATTAGGGTTTTTTCTATTGGTCATTTCCTAACGGCAACTAGCATCAAAACCGAGAGAACTACTTTACGCAGAAATGCCAAGTTCGAAGCAGGTTCACGCTGCACTTGGTTCAAGGAGAATGGGAAACGAGAGGGATGAGAAGCTCGACCTCTCTTCCATAAGGCATAGTCCCATTCCATTCCCCTAAAACAACGTAAATCGGGATCATTTATAACTTAGACTCTAGGTCAATGCTCTTGCTATTCATGTCCTTTTTTAAAAGATCTTCCTGTTGTCCATCGTGATTTGAGAAAAGTTCCTGGCCAACCGGGACCACCCATCTGTAGGACGCGGACCTATGGCCACATCCTCCCCACTTTCCTCACATTGTTTTAGTTATTTAATTACCTAGCATATTTAGTTGGACATGTGTCAATCAGCTTCCTTAATTAACCTGTTAGGCACTGGTTCCTTCACGTAATCATAGCACTTGACATAGAAAAACAATGTCAAACAAGTTCATTTTTCAACAGCTTATCATATTTATCTTTTAAATACATAAAGTCCAGCCCATAGGCTTATTCATAATCTGCCCGAAGGTTATCCAACAATCCACAGGGATCACTAATCCAAGATTCCGCCCATAGACTAGTATGCGGGCCTCGAGATCCAATCCCGAGTCACGTTAGCCTCTTGTGCAGGTCCTGGAAGGCAAGGGATTTACGGCCAGAGCCCCCTTGGCACCCAAGCATCCTCTTGCTCCAAGTAGTGCTCAACAGAGAGACCTCTCGCGAGGGTTTGGTCCACCTTCCCGGTGCGGTTAACAACCCCCTTAGGATCAGGCAGGTAGTCGGGGGTAAGTGAAGTTTTCTCTCCCTTCAGTACTTCAACCTGAAGCATTTAGATATCCATTTATCCTTTAATTCTTTGAGCAAACAAGGCAAAACAGTGCTCTTAAAACTGTTACAAGCACAAACAATTCCATTGGTCGTTATTTTTGGCCAACTGCTAAGGAGTGAATCCTTCTTTCAGAATGTGTCCAGCACTCGATCTGGGATCAATTGCGACTTGGAAAGATCCCCAAGGGTTTATTTGTTAACCCTATATCCTGGGGTAGGGCCGTACCCTATTTACCTGACTTAATCAATACCTTAAGTTCATATGTTACTCCAATTTATTGATTTGTCTTTTGCTTCGAAGCAATTTATATTTACCCAAGAAAGGTACTATATCATGACAATTATTCATCCTCTTGCAAGATAAACTTGTGTAAGAATCTGCCAATCTCATTCTGTAATATTCTCAATCTAATTACACCTTTTGCATATGAATGGCCTCCAAGGATTGGATAATTGACAATTTTTTTTTGTTATTCCCCTTGTCCCCCGAGCCGATTGTCAAGCTGGAGGGGGAGGGGAATATAAGGAGTGACTAAGCTCCTCGATGGAGCTTCAAGAGTGAGGTGGCCATGCCTGCTGCCGCGTGGGGTAGGGAGAATCTTATCCCCTCCCCTATTTTATTCGGGATGGTGGGACGATGAGCAAAGGGCCACCAGAGATCGAGAAGAAGACGCTACTGCCTGTTATAAGAGAGAGAGAGAGGATTATTACACCACGGTTGAGGGACAGTAAACGTGAGGAAGAGAAGGAGGCAATAGCTGGGCAAGTGTGAGCTGGATGGGCGCCGCCATGAGAGAGAGAGAACATCGTGCTGCTGACGAGAGTTGGAGGGAGAGCAGTTACGTTATGCCATAAGGGAGAGGAGGGACTGTCGAAGTCAATTACAGTCCATCCTGCCACCATCCATCTGCCTATACGCCGCCGAAACGGCCATTTGACGACTGCCTCTACCCCTCCACGTGCTTTTAGAAGCTTCCAAAGCTTCTAAGGGGGGGGTTCTATAAGCCCCCTTTTTTCCCTCCCAAAAAGGTTTTACCTTAAAGGCTGTTTTTTCTCCCCGTATTTTAAATCCCCTTAGGTCCCATTTCCTATAGCCTTTAAGACTACCCCCCCCCCCCCCCAACAAGCTTCCTCTGAAGGGCTCCATAAGCCCCTTCCCCCCCCTCCCCCCCTCCCCAAAATTCGACTTGAAGATGCCTTCATGTGGCCTTAAGTTTTTTTTTCCCCATACAAAAAAAGTCCTTCTTAAAGCCCTTCATACCCTTTGTTCCCCCCCACACAAAAATCCACTCTTAAGGGTCTTCTACACCCATTTTCCCCCTTTCTGAGGTTCATACAAAAATCTCAACTACGAGGGTTGGTATCCTCTCCCCCCCTCAGGATTCAAGAAAAGCCCACTAGCTCTAGTCATGTGGGCTTACTAAAACACCCCCTGCCCGGGGAATCCAAGGCCCTTTGTGTACCTCTTTCACACCCTCTGTTTTTCTCCTCTTCGGGATTCTTCCACCCAATTTCGCGTGAAGTCCACCTAAATCCCTTTCCGTGTTCGCATACGAAGGAGAGGGACAAGATCGTAACTCCGCGCCCAAGGCGAAAAGGCTACATTTGCGATGGCTCCTAAGAAAGCCCAAGGCACAACCGTAGGAGGATCGTCTCCTAGCATCCACGTGGACATCTCACCACAAGTCTAGGTTTTTCTTTCTAATTTTTATTTTATGTCGTTATAATTCAATTGGGCGTAGATGATTTTTGGAAATAGGATGCATTTTTTGTCTTAGATGCTTTAGAAAAATTAACTCACAACGGAGGAATTCTGTCATCATTAGTATTTTAAATAAAATGAACAAAATAAAGTGAGTAGAAGAATGATATGCATTCCTAGCAAGTAGTTTTTGTGCATTTCAATGAACTGAACTTAGATTATTGTCCATATTTACAAAATGAATTTAAGATAATGCATTGCGTTTAAGCATGGAAGTATAAATTGCATGTCGCCTTATTAGGCCATATATTATTCGCAATGAGTCATCATGGGAAGTGCTAAGAATCCATAGGAAAGTGCAAGGCATGAAATGATTCCTAAGTTGCATAAATTGGTCAATTATCATTTTTCAACTGCATAATTATTAGTAAAAGGTTTCTTGTTTAGCATGAATCTTGTTCGCAAGTTATAGGATGATTAATTGGAATTAGGTTATAACCTAACCCGCTTGATCTTAAATCGATAAAGTTAGGGTTGAAAATCGATTTACGCGTAGACAATGAGTCATGTGTTTATGGAAATGATAGCGTAATGATATTCAAGAATTAAAAAACTTGGCATAAACCTAAACACCTAAACCCGCGAAGTACTCGTTTTAGAAAAAGTTAATTCAATTCCAAAGAACTCACTAGGATTTAATACGTGACCTAGTCGCACGTATTGCTAAAATTAAAACTCCTATACCCTAAATACTTGCCCACATTCACTGAATGTAGGGACATCGGAACATACTTGAGAAGTGATCTAGGGTTTGTCACTAAGAATCTTACGCTAAAAAGATTGAATTTGGAACCCTAGGATCGACAATGTCAGCCTAATGTAATCAAGAACAAATTGTTTCGTGACTCCATTTGATGGGTAGAATAGTCCCATAGTTCGATGCGACACTTGTGCAACAAGTCTAGAGTCGTATGATCTTGGGATTGGATCACAAGGAAATGGCCAATTCTCGGAAGGAAGTTCGCAGATTCTTACGCAAGTTATCTTGCAAGAGGATGAATAATTTTTCGGATATAGTATCTTTCTGGGGTAAAGATAAATGCTTGGAGCAAAGGACAAACCAATAAATTTGAAATAACATATGAACTTAAGGTATTGACCAAGTCAGGTTAATAGGGTACGAACCTAACCCAGAATATAGGGGGATCTTGCCAAGTTGCAAGTCATCCCGGATCGAGTGCTGGATGCATTCGAAAAGAAGGATTCATTCCTTAGCAGTTGGCCAACAATAAGCAACCAATGGAAATGTTTGTGCTTGTTACAGATTTAAGAGCACTGTTTTGCTTTGTTTGATCAATGAATAAAAGGATAAATGGATATCTAATACTTCCAGTTGAAGGCCTGAAGGGAGAGGTAGCTTCAGTTACCCCCGACTATCTGCGTGACCCCAACCAAGGGGGTTGTTAACTACACCGGGAAAGTGGACCGAACTTGCCGAGAGAGGTCTCTCTATTGAGCGCTACTTGGAGTAGGAGGACGCTTGGGTGCCAAGGGGGCCTCTGGCTGTAAATCCCTTGCCTTCCAGGCCCTGCACAAAAGGCTAATGTGATTCGGGATTGGATCTCGAGGCCTGCATACTAGTCTACGGGCGAAATCTTGGATTAGTGATCCCTGTGGATTGTTGGATAGCCTTCGGGCGGATTGTGGATAAGCCTATGGGCTGGACTTTACGTATTTCAAAGATAAATATGATAACCTGTTAAAAAGGAACTTGTTTGACATTGCTTTTCTATGTCAAGTGATATGATTACGTGAAGGAACCAGTGCCTAACAGGCTAATTAAGAAAGCTGATTGATACATGTCCAACTAAATGTGTTAGGTAATTAAATAACTAAAACAACATGAGGAAAGTGGGGTGGATGTGGCCATGGGTCCGTCCTACAGATGGTTGGTCCCGGTTGGCTGGGAACTTTTCTCAAATCATGATGGACAGTAGGAAGATCGTCAAATTACACGAACAACAAAAGCGTTGACCTAGAGTTATGATTGATCTCGATTTACACTGTTTTAGGGGAATGGAATGGGACTATGCCTTATGACAGAGAGGTTGAGCTTTGCATCCCTCTCGTTTTCCATTCTCCTTGAACCAAGTGCAGCGTGAGTCCACTTTGGACCTGGCATTTCTGCGTAAAGTAGTTTGCTTAGGTTCAACATTAGTTGCCATTAGGAAATGACCAATAGGAAAACCCTAATTCAGTTTAGTCCTAAGTGGGAATGGCCGGAATACTTCTGCTACGTGGTAGACGTGGAGAGTCCTAGATCGCAAACCCCGTAACATTCCATGGGAGTACCGGGTAGAGGCTTCTAGATATACTTTCCGATGGA
Organism: Lygodium microphyllum; assembly: GCF_053477565.2. Lineage (NCBI taxonomy): Eukaryota > Viridiplantae > Streptophyta > Polypodiopsida > Schizaeales > Lygodiaceae > Lygodium > Lygodium microphyllum. Next base: position 26,920,935 of record NC_141157.1, on the reverse strand, counting down.
CTGCTAAGACATGTCCTGAAGATAACAGGTGGACACGTTACAGTTGGTATCAGAGCCAACCAACAACGGAATTGTTTTTATGAAATATTAATAAGATGAAGTAAAGTAAATGTTGTTGTTCCAAATATTTCCTTACTTTCAATGTTGTCTTGCAGAATTACGAAGCATGGAAGAAGTTCTTAGTGTTCCGAGTCATGTTTATGACTGCGATGCATTCCCCTAATTATCGACAAAGGGTTGAGATGATGAACATCCTAGAGGGAATCTATAATCCATCACCTTTGTACATGGAACGAAGATGGACGGGTGCCTCACGAATCTACAATGTAGTTGCCCACCAGTTTGCATACCTTCAAACCAACCTAAAGAGGATCAAGTGGTTGGAAGACCTGAAAATCGTGAAGCTGTTCATTTTGGTGGAAGCTCACGTAAACTCAACTTTACATATTCGAGGCCAAAGGGTTGAATTGAACTCATATGTATATGAGGAAGTGACTCATGTAATCCCCGCCAATAGGATTAAAGTGTTGGGGCGCCATGAGAAGAATGGGTTCCAAAGGAAAGGATACCCTGAACTTCCAATGACTTACCGATTCCTGAAGATCCATGACCGAAACCATACTATTATACAATTCCTGTAGATAAATATAATACAACATTATTCTTCCCAAACTAAATGTAATAGTTGGCTTATCATCGCAAGAAATGTTGTATTCCAAAAGGGCTATGCCCATATAAATAAAAATAAGACTTCTTTTTATCGATGTCTGATTGTGCATGGAAATTGATAAAAAGTTAAGTGGTTAGATTGCTTGGGTGATAGCGGAATTGGAGATGTAATATAAATCAATAACGATTATCGTGTAATAACGTTAAAAAACCTTTATCTAGGCACAACCCCAAGTACCGAGTCCTAGTTCGCCTCCTACATCAAGTACTGCTGTAATCCAGGAGAAGAAGTTTCTTCTCAAGCAGATTAAGCCGCTTGAATTTGATAGGAGAGGCAGATCCGTCCAAGCAGATGCTGAAATTTGGATTGAATCTATGGAGGATTACTTCAAAGCAGCCGGTACTGCACCCGCCAATCAGGCTATGCTCGCCAAGCTAAAGCTCACCGGCGAAGCCAAGCTTAGGTGGAAGCAATGGTGCATGGATCAAGGGTTCGCGGAAGAATCTGTTACCTGGGAGAAGCTGAAGAAAGCGGTGCAGGGAAGATATTTACCACCTGCATATCACAGGCAGAAAATGAATGAGTTCTACGAGCTAAAATAGGTGGGACTCACCCTTGACGCATAATATTCTAAATTTGTCTCACTTCTTAAGTATGTGCCACAGATGGACATGACACAGCGGGTGTCCAAATTTTGTGATGGTTTAAATGCACTAATAAATACCTGTCTTGAATCTATGTGTCCATCAGATCTTCAAGATGCTCTCATTCGAGCTGTGCCTATAATTCAAGAGGTGCAGTCTAGACCAAGAGGTAACAAAACTTGGTCTTATAATGACACGAACAGAGGAGCATTCAGTTCTCAAATGAAGAGAGTTCAAGGTCAGAATCAGGGACAAAGAAAGAAAGCAAGAACTAATAACATCAACAACTTTGTTCCTGCTCGAAGAAATGGCTGAAACCTCCGCTATTTCCACTGCAACGAGCCCGGTCACTTCAAGAGGCAATGTCCCAAACTTGGAGGAGGACATCGCCAAACACCTTTCCAAGGAATGGGCCATGGTTAGGGAGCTGATACTTGAGGCAAAGGAAGAACTATCTGCATTGCCAATAGGAAAATGTGCGAAGAGGAAGAAGATCTGACCATGGAAGCAGAGCTTGAAAGGGCGACAGTCCATGCCGCTCTACACAAGAAAGGCCCGAATCGTCAGTTCTCGGTTATTTAGATATCGTCGAACTATCAAGATAAAAGTTTCAAGACCTTGATTGACTCTGGCAGTACACAGTTCTTTATCTCACTAGCTTGTGCAAAAAGATTAGGAATAGCCACAGTAGTAGCACCTATCTTGCTTGTGGAATTGGCAAATGGTCGTGAGGTTACTTGTACTAAGAAAACTGCTAAGGTGGAATTCTTTCTGGGAGGAAAGATGATTTCGGTCAAATTCAGAGTCCTGAATTTAGGTATCCATGAGTGTCTACTGGTAATGGATCGGCTTAAGCCTAATGATGCCCACATTCATTATGGGAAGGGCCAAATTTCCTTTTGAAACTCTGAAGGCGATTTGGTCACAACTCAAGGTGAGGCTGGGGTGCCAAAAATCCAATTGGCCAAAGCATCTCGGATCATAAAAGGAGTCAAAAAAGGATTATCTCTCTACTTGATTAAGCTCAACAAGTTAGATCAGAAGCAAGAGTCTAGTGAAGGACCTTCTTGGCTAAAGGAATACGCGGACATATTCCCTGAAGAGTTGTCATAACTCCCGCCTCAAAGAGAAGTGGATCATGAGATTAAGCTAGTACTAGGAGTTGCGCCAGTTGCAATGAGACCTTATAGAATGTCCATACCAGAAGCAATTGAGCTGAAGGAACAACTCAAGAAACTGCTAGATCAGGGCTAGATCCATCCTAGCAGTTCACCATGGGGAGCTCCAGTACTGTTCCAGTAAAAGAAAGATGGAACACTTCGACTATGGATTGATTACCGAGGATTGAATCAATCAACTGTCAAAAACAAGTACCCTATTCCTAGAATAGATGAGCTTCTTGATCATCTTCAGGGGGCAAAGATCTTCTCCAAGATTGATCTCAGGTCAGGTTACTATCAAATAAGAATCAGGGAAGAAGATATCCCAAAGACAACCTTCAACACAAGATATGGGCACTTTGAGTTTCTACTTATGTCATTTGGACTTACAAATGCCCCTGCCACCTTCAACATGTTAATGCAGGATATTTTTAGGCCATATCTTGATGAATTCTTGCTCTTCTTCTTCGACGACACTTTCCCTTCCCACCAATCACCACAAGCCCATTCCTAGCCTCGATTTAAAGTCCCTATTTCCGCAAGGCCTTCAGAAGAACCCTTTCGCGAACCCCCTCTTTTCCGAAAGAAAGAAGGCCCAAGCTCTGAACCCTAAGGACTTCCACAAGCCAAATTCCACAAGTCGGTACTTCTATCAAGGATCCCTACTTCAAAGGGAATCTCGGCGTACGAGGGAGACGGGCAAAGATCTTAAGGCTACATACCAAGGCAAGTAATTCGAATCCGCGAAGGCAAACCAGAAGCCGAAATCATGATGGCCCCTAAAAAGTCACAAGGTGCACTTGCAGGAGGATCATCTCCTAATATTCATGTGGATATTTCACCGAGCCCACAAGTCTAGGTTTTCTTCCTATTTTTGATTTACGTAGAAGTATTGGAGGTATGCATGGTTATTTCATGGAATTAGGATGCACTTATGCTTGTCAAATCCACCTAGCTAAATGCGATTGAAATATATTGGCTAGTTGAAATTTACTTAAAGTAATTCTCGATATGAAGTTGGTCATTTGTATTTTCAATGGAATGAAGGAAAAAGAACGTAAGGTGTCTATGCATTTTAGTACCTTATTAGCAAGTTGCCTTTTGTGCATTGCAAAGTGATGAGTCTAGAACAACTAATGACTATCATTACAAAGTCGAAATTATTTTAGTACACCTTTGATTATGCATGGAAAGATTAAATCGCATGTCGTATTTTTAGACAAATCTTCTTCGTAATGATTCATTAAGGAAGTCGTTATCAACCATAGGAAATTGCAAAGCATGGAAAATATTCTAAGGGTTGCATGAAATAGGTTAACTCTAGCTTCAATTGGCATGAATCCCATTTAACGACGTAGTAGTTGGGAAAGGTTGCATAATGCACATTCATCATAAGAAGATTTTCATTCATCAAGAGATGTAGTTAGGGGAAGGCTGCATGGTTCATTTAAGCATAGAATTTTAAAAGCTTAGTGGCATGATTCGTGAATGCAAGTCCTAGTAGGATCAATGGAAATTATGCCGTAATTTAACATGTGCTTTGGTCTTAACAAGAGAAGTTAGGGATTGTGAATCTAGTCATATGTAGAGGCAATGAATCTTGTGCTTACGAGAATTGTATCGTAATGCAACTAGTTTTTCCTCTTTTAGATCAAGACAACATCTTTAGGAATGGTCCATCCTTGTCGTAAGACAAGTAAACTGGATTACCCAAAATACCTAAACCGCAAAAGATTCGCATAGGATGGTTAAATCGATACAATATACTCCAAGTGCAAACTAGGGTTTACCACGTTAAGGACTTGACCTAGTCGCACTTGTTGCTAAGTCGAAATCCTCATACCCAAAGGTCCTACCCACATTCACAGAATGTAGGGACAATTGGACGCACTTGCAAGAAACGATCTAGGGTTTCTACCCTAAGGATCACTCAATCAAATGTTGAAATTAGGATTGAGTTGGAACCCCTAAGACCGAACATTGTCGGCCTAGTGCAATTGGGAATGGGTTGGATATGAAGACATTCTAAACCCTTCTTCTTATCTAATCATGATTCCGTGACCAGAAGACACCATTTGATGGGTGAAATGAGCCCATGGAATAGATGTGACACTTGTGCAACAAGTTACAACATCGCATGATCTTCTAGTTTGATCACAAGACAGTTGCCAATTCCTTGGAATGAGATTGGCAGATTCTTGCGCAAGTTTAACTTGTAAGAGGATGAGTAGCCGTTCTGCTACAGCACCTTTCTTGGGGGGAAAATTTGCCAAGATAAGGGAATTAGGTATTTGCTTGGAAGCAAAGGACCAATCAATAATTTGGAGTGACATGGTCGCCATGATTTACTGTTAATAAAACCTAAGGTATTGGTTAAGTTGGATTAATAGGATACGGCCTTAACCTAAGGACAAAAGGGAGAACAGACAAACCCTTGGGGATCTTGCTAAGTCGCAATTGATCGCGGATGGAATGCTGGATGCATTAGGAGAGAACGATTCACTCCTTAACAGTTGGCCAAATAACGACCACTGAAAATGATTGTGCTTGTAACAGTTTAGAGAGCAGTGTTTGCTATGTTTGCTCAAGGAACTAAAGGATGAAAACATATCTAATGCTTCAGGTTGAAGGCCTGAAGGGAGAGGCAACCTCAGATACCCCCGACTGTCTGCCTGACCCTAACCAAGGGGACTGTTAGCCGCGCCGGGAACGTGGACCGAACCCGCTGCGTGAGGTCTCTCCGTTGGGCACTACTTGGAGCAAGAGGACGCTTGGGTACCAGCAGGGGGGCTCTGGCCGTAAATCCCTCGCCTTTCGAGCCCTGCGCAAGAGGCCAACTTGACTTTGGATTGGATCTCGAGAACCGCATACTAGTCTATGGGCGGAATCTTGGATTAGTGATCCCCATGGATTGTTGGATAGCCTTCGAGCGGATTATGGATAAGCCTGCGGGCTGGACTTTATGAATGTATTCCAAAGATAAATATGATAACCTGTTGAAAAGGAACTTGTTTGACATTGCTTTTCTATGTCAAGTGCTAAGATTATGTGAAGGAACCAGTGTCTAACGGGCTAATTAAGGAAGCTACTTAATACCTGTCCAACTAAATGTGGTAGGTAATTAGACAACTAAAGTAACCTTGAGGAAAGTGCGGTGGATGTGGCCATGGGTCCGTCCTACGGATGGGTGATCCCAGTTGGTCGGGAACTTTTCTCAATCATAATGGACAACAAGGAGATCTTCTCAAAGGAAATGAATAGCAAGGGCGCTGACCTAGAGTCTAGGTTATAAGAATCCCGGTTTATGCTGTTTTAGGGGAACAGAATGGGACTATGCCTTATGGTAGAGAGGTTGAGCCTTGCATCCCTCTCGTTTCCCATTCTCCTTGAACCAAGTGTAACATGAATCCGCTTTGGCCCTGGCGTTTTTGCGTAAAGTAGCTCGCTTGGGGTTCGACACTAGTTGCGGTTTAGGAAATGACCATTCGGGGAAACCCTGATTCAGGTCGGTCCTAAGTGGGAACGGCCAGAATACTTCTGCTACGTGGCAGACGTGGAAAGTCCTAGATCGCAAACCCCGTAACATTCCATGGGAGTGCCGGGTGGAGCTTTCTAGACATCCTTTCCGATGGACTGCTAAGACACGTCCTGAAGGGAACAGGTGGACACGTTACATGACAGGAGTTATAGTCGAAGTGATCGTACCTAGTAAGATCAGGAACTCGACGACGGGCTGCTTCGGGAAAGGATAAGGAATGCCGTTTCAGGGTCGGATGATGAAGGCCCCATACACAGTGGCGCAAAGCTAGTTGATGTGGGCAGGCCAAAAGAGGGTGCGTGACTCCTTCACCACCATGAAATTGTAGTTGTAGTGGGTCTTAGGTTGCAAAGGACACTGGGTGATAAGGCAGGCCTGTCTACCTAATTCGAGAACAACTGGCGCACG